>NW_024412394.1:68253795-68337813 GCF_014898765.1 Herpailurus yagouaroundi
CCCCGCCCCAGGCCTCTCCATTCCCTAGAAGAGGACAATTTGGGATGCTATTTGTTTGTTTCTTTCTATTTATAAAAATAAGACATGGAACTGTTTAAAAAATTGGGCAAGTGAGAAAAGATATGGAGAAAAAGAAAAAAAAAAATTGTCCAAAATCCCTGTCCCAAGAGGAAATGACTATTAACATTCTGGTTATAGTTCTTGTATCATTTTATCTACCTTAGCAGGTAATTGAAATCAAACAGTATATATAATACTGAAATCTGTTGCTAGTGGGGTTTTTTGTTGTTTTTCTTTCACTTTAAAAGGCCATCTGCTCTTTTTTTATAAATTTTTTAAATATTTATTTATTTTGCAATTTATGACATTTATTTATTTTTTTAAAAAATTTATATCCAAATTAGCATATAGTGAAACAATGATTTCAGGAGTAGATTCCTTAGTGCCCCTTACCCATTTAGCCCATCCCCCCTCCCACAACCCCTTCAGTAACTCTCTGTTCTCCATATTTATGAGTCTCTTCTGTTTTGTACCCCTCCCTGTTTTTATATTATTTTTGTTTCCCTTCCTTATGTTCATCTGTTTTGTCTCTTAAAATCCTCATAAGAGTGAATTCATATGATTTTTGTCTTTCTCTGACTAATTTCACTTAGCAGAATACCCTCCAGCTCCATCCACATAGTTCCAAATGGCAAGATTTCATTCTTTTTGATTGCCGAGTAATACTCCATTGTATGTATGTGTGTGTGTGTGTATATATATGTATATATATACACACACACACATACATACATACCACATCTTCTTTATCCATTCATCCATTGATGGACATTTGGGCTCTTTCCATACTTTGGCTATTGTTGATAGTGCTGCTATAAACATGGGGTTGCATGTGTCCCTTTGAAACAGCACACCTGTATCCTGTGGATAAATGCCTAGTAGTCCAATTGCTGGGTCGTAGGGTAGTTCTATTTTTAGTTTTTTGAGGAACTCCATCTTGTTTTCCAGAGTGGCTGCACCAGCTTGCATTCCCAATTGTTTATTTATTTTTGAGAGAACACAAGCAGGGGATGGGCAGAGAGAAGGGAACAGAGGATCTGAGAGGGCACTGTGCTGACAGCAGCGAGCCTGATGTGGGGCTCAGACTCACAAACCATGAGATCATGACCTGAGTGGAAGTCAGACACTCAACCGACTGAGCTACCTAGGCACCCCAAAATGTTATCTGCTCTTAATGCTCATATACAGCTCCCTTATTTTTCAGGCAAAGATCAGTTCAATATCTCAACTTGTGTATTCTAGAGACGCGTGCAAACAGTGCAAGCTTCTGTTTGGTGTAATTCAATGGGCTGTCCTAGGCCTTTGTGATCCCATAGTAGTGGAGATATGCCCATTTGATTTACTGTACATAGGACTACATGACAAAGTGAGAGTTGATCTTCCCAGAAAATAAGAGTTGGCACTGTATTTTCATGCTAACATGAATTTAATGAGAAGTCTGTATTTTGTTCATGTTTCACAACATCTATGATTTACACCTGGCAATCTCTGAATTGCACAGGCAGGAAAGATTGCAAATTCAAAAGAAAGGAAGGGATACGGCACATACAGAAGAGTGAAGGAGTCACTGAAACACTGAGATCAAAGTATGTAAGAGCCTCATTCATTTGACAAGGAACAGGTAGGTGAAAGAAGAGGATGCAAAAGAGAAGGGGGAGACAAGGCTTGCAGAGGACTTCTGGTTGAGGTTTCTCCTCTCCCACTGCCCTAAGGCCTTTTGTATTCCTCAGACCCAGCGAACAGTAGGGCTGCCCAACAGTGAAAGTGAAAAGATGCATTTGCTACTTTGTCTGATACTAATTGACATGTGGGAGATTTGGCAGATGATTATCTTTGAAAATCATCCAAATCTATACGCTTCTAACTGAATCAAAGAGATCAATACATATAATGGGCTTTTTTTAAGTCTCTGTGTTGGCCCAGGACAAAGAGAGTGAAGGTAATCATGAAAGCTTTACAGGTTGTCAACCAGGAACTTCATCATTTTGCTTGCTTTCAATGGTGGCTGTTTTGATCACTTTTAAATTGAGGTTCCCAGGATTCTCTATCCTCTTATTCATCTTCCTTCTTTAAAAGAATTGCTGATGCCTGGGAACTTCAGCCATGAGGCAATGCAGTTTTACTGGAGCTGGAGGAGTTTTCCAGATGGCACTTTTTCAATAGAAATCAAGGGTAGGATGCAGTTTTCCTAACATACATACACTGCTCATGGAGCTTGACAGTCAGTCCATTGCTAACCTGTCACCATGAACACCTTCCCTAATATGGATGCTCTGTACTTCAGGGAGTAGGTGGTTTTAGGCAGACACTTTTTCAGGCACCAAGGATAGCTCCCAAGCATGTTAAATAGAGTAAGAATCCTTCCAAGGGATACAGGAGTGCTGATGCATAGGGGCACTTGTACCCCAATGTTTATAGCAGCGCTCTCAACAATAGCCAAATTGTGGAAAGAGCCTAAATGTCCATCACCTGATGAATGGATAAAGAAATTGTGGTTTATATACACAATGGAGTACTACGCGGCAATGAGAAAGAACGAAATATGGCCCTTTGTAGCAACGTGGATGGAACTGGAGAGTGTGATGCTAAGTGAAATAAGCCATACAGAGAAAGACAGATACCATATGTTTTCACTCTTATGTGGATCCTGAGAAACTTAACAGAAACCCATGGGGGAGGGGAAGGAAAAAAAAAAGAGGTTAGCGTGGGAGAGAGCCAAAGCATAAGAGACTCTTAAAAACTGAGAACAAACTGAGGGCTGATGGAGGGTGGGAGGGAAGGGAGGGTGGGTGATGGGTATTGAGGGCACCTTTTGGGATGAGCACTGGGTGTTGTATGGAAACCAATTTGACAATAAATTTCATATATTGAAAAAAAAAAAAAGAATGAGAATCCTTCCCTCTTAGCTCTACCAGCTTCTTCTCTGAATAATGTAATAACATTTGAACTTCCTGCAAAACCAAATCTCTTATAAGACATTATACTAGCAAGTTTAAGATCTTTCAGTTTACTAATGACCCTCTTATCAGTATTTTCCATAAATGTCTAAATGGAGACAGATGTGGGTTTTTTTTATGTTTGTTGATTTATTTTGAGAGTCATAGATATAGCACAAGCAGGGGAATGGCAGAGAGAGAGAGAGAGAGGGAGAGAAAGAATCCCAAGCAGGCTCCATGCTGTCAGCACAGAGCCCGACTCAGGGCTCGATCTCACCAGATCATAACGTGAGCCAAAACCAAGGGTCCGATGCTTAACCAACTGAGTCACCCGGGCGCCCCGGAGACAGATGTGTTCTAAGTGTCTTGTTTCATGTGAAAAAAGCAAAAGCAGCCCCATCTTCTAAAGTGAGTTGCCAAATTTGATTGAGTTCCTTAGTAACTGGATGTCTAACTAATGAATTCAGACTGCAACAGCTTCTCAATATCTTTAGTTAAGAGCATATGTTTCCAATTTGCTGTTTCCAAAAAACTGAGTGTGGTAAACTAGACTGTATCAATTGTGAGTTTCTTGATCTTTGTGCTGGAAATTGTCAACCAGGCCCACATTTGAACTCTACAGAAACAGTGTACGGGGAAGTTATTATTTTTTTTAAGTCAATTCTCACTTATCTGTGGGGTAATTTCCACACCCACATTCAAAAACAATTATAAGTGCACAGTTCATAGCTAAATATCAAGTATTTATTTTGAGATATAAACAATTCGGATTAACCAGATCCCCAGAAGAAAATCACAAGTCGCTGATAGTGCAAAAACCACTTACATTGTTTGTGGGGAATGTGACATGTTTCTGTTTTCTTCATCGGCAAAAACCCAGTTCAAATTTGTTTAGAGCAAGCCCTAGAGGAATTTTTAAATGTTTTAGAAATGAATATTTCTTTTTAGAATGAATTATTAAAGAGAGCTTTAATGTTTTGTTCTGTAGCTTTAATTTTATTGCAGTGGGATTCAACTTCTTTTTTTTTTCCAAAACAAATTTGTTCTATTAAAAAGTTGGTTGTAACAATGCAACTGGTAAAGAAATACATAAAACGAAAAGTGAAAGTCCCTTATTCCTGCCCACACTTCAAATTTTGGCAGGCACTGACAGATGTGAAAGCTATTGCTAAAATGCCAAGGCTGACTAATGTTGCCTCCACCGCACTGGCTCTTATCAGTCCTTTAATGCCTGCTCACCCGATATTTCCAATGAACTCTACTCTCAGGAGAACTTAGCCTTGAATTGTCCACCCTCCACAATGTTTCTAGAATTATCTACCTAATTTAAAACCCTGTTATTTAAGTCCCTTGTTTCAGGGCCCCTGCAGGCTGCCCGCAGCTTCACAATAAAGTCCAACCTCCTTTACTGGGCTCACCAAGTCTTTCACCGCCTGGGCCCAACATCTCCTTTCTTCGCCTCGTGACCTTGCTCTCTCCACAAATCACCTTTTGTGCCAGCCACGTTGAATTTTTTACTTTTTTGGAATTTACAATGATCTTTACCACACCTCTGCCCTTGCATTTACTAACCCCTCCCACCTTCTATTTCTGATAAACTCCTTTTCAACTTGCAAGAGCCAGCTGAAATATTTCCCCTTTTCCTCCTCCTGTCACCTCCCTGACCACTCCCCACCCCAAGAAAAAAGAGTTACTCCTCTTCTGCTTCTCTTACAGCAGTAGTTAGTATGTTACTATATAATCTTTGTACAAACACAGGTTTCTCCCTATAGACCATGATGTCTTGAGGGCAAGGACCTCATCACTGCTCCCCTGCCATTGGTTGAGTTCCTAAAAAAGGGTTCACAGGGTTCACGGGGTACCTGAAGAGTGTTCACTAGCATTCAGCAAAAGGAAACAAAAACACTCTCTCTTCTTCATCTAGGGCATGGAATATGATATATTTGAGAGTAGTTAGGACATAGCAAGCATTAACAACCTGTGGCTGACCTTCACAAGCAGCAAAGCATGCCATGCAACTCTGCAGGTGGGCACCTCCATGGCCTCAGCTGAAATGGCAAAGAAGGCAAACTATACCCGAGTGTTTCTCTTTCCTACTTTCTGTAGACAGAAAGTGACTTCACACCCGTTGCATTTGCTCTTGGGTGCCCACTGGCTGGTCACAGCTTATTACGGACTGTACACCAAGCTATACATCAAGTATTTTCCCCTTTCCACCTCAGCCAGCTTCCACTCTCTCAGCCAAATATCATGAGACACCTACTCAAGAAACAAATAAGCTTGTATGACTTAAGTCACTGATGTTCAGGTAAGAATAGGCTCAATCTTCCAGAGAGAAAAATCATTTTCAAAGATCAACTAATTAACTTGAGTCTAACCAGCAGAATATACTAACAAGGTATTTTTATTGGAAGGCCTTCCAGAAGTCCCTTGGACTTTCTCGGTCACCAGATACCGCCAGCTTCAAGACGGAAGAGATGGTGTCAGCAACTGGACCCCCCACACACACCCCCACCGGAAAGGTTGGCCACACCTGGCATGTCTGCAGGAATTTCCCAGTGCACCTTGCTTAGACAGTCCGTGCTCAAAAGATCACAATTGCTTAGTGTATACACTTTTGGCCTAATGGAAAGAATCACTAAAAACATATAGAAGGGGGCACCTGGGTGGCTCAGTCAGTTGAGCATCCAACTCTTGATTTCAGTCACGGTCGCAGAATCATGAGACTGAGCCCCACATCGGCTGAGTGTGGAGCCTGCTTAAGATTCTCTCTCCCTCTGCCCCTCTCCCCTACTTGTGCTCTCTCTCTAAAATCAAACAAACACACAAACTTATAGAAGCAGGGCAAGGGAAACAAGGAGGAAAAACGTGGAGAGGAAGTGAGAAAGCACGTCAATATTGGGGGAACCACACAGAAGATAAAATGCCTAAATAGATGACACTGGGCACTCACACAAAAAGCTTACTGAAAAAAATCAGAAATGCATCCATCCCATCACTTTTTTCTATTTAAAATGTTTTGCCCCTAAAGAAGCTGAGTGTCCTATAACATATTAGCTATAAAAAAAAAATTCATAAAAGATTGAGTGGGTCAGAAAACTCCAGAGCACTTTTCTTCCTGAAATTATGAAAGCCTACTGAGGAGCTAGAAATGTCTTTGCTCTACCCTCACTTGTCATGATATTAGTTTCTACCCCAAATCTGATCTTATTTTTTCAGCGCGGCCATTCCTTTTATAGCTACGCATGCTGAGATCAAAGGATGGAGAGGCTGTTGCAAAGAAGACTAAATGCTACAGAGAGAAGAGTTGGAAAGGGCTCAAACTTCATTACCTAAAAAAATAATTTCCAGGGATAAAAACTGCTTCCAGAAGAAGCCAAAACCAAAAATAGTGCAACTTTAAACTTCATTTTAGGAGCCTGAGGATGTGATACCCCTCCATGTGGTTGCCTAGGGAACAGGATTCATTTAAGCTTTGCTATCCAATAATGTCTTGGAAATTGCTACCCTATATTCTATCTATGATTGTTTAATTCACTATAAAATGTAAAAGCTCCTCACAAGTACAGCTGAAGTTATTAGTATAGGAATCTTTGTCAGGAAAGTGTTATAGAAAGCTAACCCTCCTTTAATATCTCTTGCTGCTCCCATACATTAACATTCTTCTACTTGGATAGATTTTCTTATCCATAATAACCTAATCTTCATTTTGATTGCATTTGATGCAGAATCTTATTATAAATAAGTGAATTTGTCTTGATTAAACACACTTATCTTAGCATATCTAAAAACATAAATTGGAATATTCCAGCCTGAACTAAGCCAGGCAAGATGATTCTGATGCTTATTTCCCTAAGCATTAATGAAAGAATATCCTTGATAACAGAATGTGTAAGAAGCAAAAAGAATGATATTTGGTTTTCTGGACAGGAGAGATTTTCTTTAACTTTTGCCTGTTACATGTCCAGCCATGAAGAAGAAAAGTTTGGGTGACTGTCATGGGGGGCTTATTGGAAGTGCCACCAGTATTAGCACACGTGTGTTTTCTATGAAAACACTGCTGGCCAAATCCCTGTCCTTCTTACTTCCTATAACCCTATCAGGCCAAAGTAGTTACCTCACTGAATGTGCAATAACCGTGTCTCCTTTCTGTGTCCCTTATGTTGTTAAATGAATAAAGAGCATCTTGAGATCTGACTTTCCAGTGGGGAGAATATTCCTTCTGTTTATGTTCTCTGCTAATGCTTTTGGCTTCTCTATATATTACCACTGTTTACAAGGAAGCTAGGCAAGGCTAAATTTTCTCTCTTCACTTTCCTCTCTGAAACAGCTTATGTTAAAATCTAGACCAGGGTTAACACCTATTCTCTTGAAACTTCCAAAAAATAGAAATGGAAGGAAAACTTCCCAACTCGTTCTATGAAGCCAGCATTACCTTGATTCCAAAACCAGACAGACAACCCACTAACAAGGAGAACTACAGACCAATTTTCCTGATGAAAATGGATGCAAAAGTCCTCTACAAGATATTAGCCAACCAGATCCAACAATACATTAAAAAAATTATTCACCACGGCCAAGCGGGATTTATACCTGGGATGCAGGGCTGGCTCAATATCCACAAAACAATTAATGTGATTCATCACATTAATAAAAGAAAGGACAAGAACCATATGATCCGCTCAATAGATGCAGAGAAAGCATTTGACAAAATACAGCATCCTTTCTTGATAAAAACCCTCAAGAAAGTAGGGATAGAAGGAGCATACCTCAAGATCATAAAAGCCATATATGACCCAATGCTAATACCATCCTCAATAGGGAAAAACTGACAGCTTTCCCCCTAAGGTCAGGAACAAGACAGGGATGTCCACTCTCGCCACTGTTATTCAACATAGTATTGGAAGTCTTAGCCTCTGCAATCAGACAACACAAAGAAATAAAAGGCATCCATATCGGCCAGGAGGAGGTCAAACTTTCACTCTTTGCAGATGACATGATACTCTATATGGAAAACCCAAAAGATTCCACAAAAAAACTGCTAGAGCTGATTCATGAATTCAGCAAAGTTGCAGGATATAAAATCAATGCACAGAAATCGGTTGCATTTCTATACACCAACAATGAAGCGACAGAGAGAGAAATCAAGGAATCGATCCCATTTACAGTTGCACAAGAAGCCATAAAATACCTAGGAATAAATCTAACCAAAGAGGTGAAAAATCTATACACTGAAAACTATAGAAAGCTTATGAAAGAAATTGAAGAAGACACAAAAAAAATGGAAAAAGATTCCATGCTCCTGGATAGGAAGAACAAATATTGCTAAAATGTCGATACTCCCCAAAGCAATCTACATATTCAATGCAATCGCTATCAAAGTAACACCAGCATTCTTCACAGAGCTAGAACAAATAATCCTAAAATTTGTATGGAACCAGAAAAGACCCTGAACAGCCAAAGCAATCTTGAAAAAGAAAACCAAAGCTGGAGGCATCACAATTCCAGACTTCAAGCTATACAACAAAGCTATAATCATCAAGACAGTATGGTACTGGCACAAGAACAGACACTCAGATCAATGGAACAGAATAGAGAACCCAGAAATGGACCCACAAACGTATGGCCAACTAATCTTTGACAAAGCAGGAATAAAGACAGTCTCTTCAGCAAGTGGTGCTGGGAAAACTGGACAGTGACATGCAGAAGAATGAACCTGGACCACTTTCTTACACCATACACACACACACAAAAAAAAACTCAAAATGGATGAAAGACTTCAATGTAAGACACGAAGCCATCAAAATTCTCGAGGAGAAAGCAGGCAAAAACCTCTCTGGTCTTGGCCAGAGCAACTTCTTACTCAATACGTCTCCAGAGGCAAGGGAAACAAAAGCAAAAATGAATTACTGGGACCTCATCAAAATAAAAAGCTTCTGCACAGTGAAGGAGACAATCAGCAAAACTAAAAGGCAACCAACAGAATGGGAGAAGATATTTGCAAATGACATATCAGATAAAGGGTTAGTATCCAAAATCTATAAAGAACTTATCAAACTCAACACCCAAAAAAACCCCACAAATAATCCAGTGAAGAAATGGGCAAAAGACATGAATAGACCCTTCTCCAAGGAAAACATCCAGATGGCCAACCGACACATGAAAAAATGCTCCACATCACTCATCATCAGGGAAATACAAATCAAAACCACAATGAGATATCACCTCACACCTGTCAGGATGGCTAACATTAACAACTCAGGCAACAACAGATGTTGGCAAGGATGCAGAGAAAGAGGATCTCTTTTGCATTGTTGGTGGGAATGCCAGCTGGTGCAGCCACTCTGGAAAACAGGATGGAGGTTCCTCAAAAACTAAAAATTGAACTACCCTACGACCCAGCAATTGCACTACTAGGTATTTATCCATGGGATACAGGTGTGCTGTTTCAAAGGGACACATGCACCCCCATGTTTATAGCAGCACTATCAACAATAGCCAAAGTATGGAAAGAGCCCAAATGTCCACCGATGGACGAATGGATAAAGAAAATGTGGTACATATATACAATGGAGTATTACTCAGCAATCAAAAAGAATGAAATCTTGCCATTTGCAACTACGTGGATGGAACTAGAGGGTATTATGCTAAGTGAAATTAGTCAGAGAAAGACAAATATCATATGACTTCACTCATATGAGGATTTTAGGAGACAAAACAGATGAACATAAGGGAAGGGAAACAAAAATAATATAAAAACAGGGAGGGGGGACAAAACAGAAGAGATTCACAAATATGGAGAACAAACTGAGGGTTACTGGAGGGGTTGTGGGAGGGGGGATGGGTTAAATGGGTAAGGGGTACTAAGGAATCTACTTCTGAAATCATTGTTTCACTATATGCTAACTAATTTGGATGTAAATTTTTAAAAATAAAAAATAAAATAAAAAAATAAAAACATTCACTACACTAGAAAAAAAAAATCTAGACCAGGGGAAGAACCTATGGTTAAAGAAGGGTAATATGGGATTTGGTGAGTTCAATATTCTACAAAACTTTTAATTTTTTTTAATGTTTATTTATTTTTGAGAGACATAGAGAGAACACGAGCAGGGGAGGGGGCAGAGAGAGAAGGAGTCACAGAATCTGAAGCAGGTTTCAGGCTCTGAGCTGTCAGCACAGAGTCTGACGTGGGGCTGAATCCCATGAACCGTGAGATCATGACCTGAGCCGAAGTCAGACACTTAACCGACTGAGACACCCAGGCACCCCAATATTCTACGAAATTTTAAGATCCTGGCCGTCCTGTGCCTGAGAGCAGAGACTTCGTCCTTCAGACTTATATCTTCCAGTAGAATCATCTCTGCAATGAGGGCCATTAGCTGAATGGCAAAATCTCAATGAACCAGAATTGAACCACAGAAGAAAAATTCCTATCTGTCATAAAGCACTCTCTTGGGCACTGTGGGGCTTATAAATATCCAAAAAAAACCTTTTTCTGCAGATCCATTTTAAGGGACATGAATGCCAAGAGAACAGACTCATATACGAAATCTTGTTTTTAAAGAATGAAAACAATTTTCACAGAAGGTCCTAAGATAAGTGCCTATCCAGTTCTGTCTTCTACAACCAATTACTGTACCATAAGAGTGAAGTTCAGGAAGACTTTACAGGATTGTCAAATACCTCTCTTTGCTCACTCTATTTTATTAACAAGGTCTTACTAATGACTGGTTTAAGCTCCAGTGGAATACTGGGTGGAGACGGTTGAACACTGAGGGGCTGTAGTGGATTAATGATGACAACAAAGTTAACCAACACAATCTTATCAATTAGGTTGCAAACTAAAACTGTGCATTTGTTGTTTTATTTGAGAATATTCAATTCTGCTATAGAAAACAAGAAATCAAGTGGGCGTGGATGAAACTTGTAAGATGTGTTAAGTATAGACACGTAACTCAGGAGACATTAAGCATAAGTCACATAAGTAGTACAGGCATGTGCTGAACATCGACAGGGATGAAAAGGCTGAGTAAACACTAAAATTGTCACTAAACATTAAATACACACAAGGCATATGAGTCATCCAATATTTATGAGGTCCTAAATCGGCCACCCATTGATTATACCCATCATGGCCCCACAGATAATTCTGCCAAATAAAACTCAAAGCTGCTCATAGTCTAATCAGTGAGTTTACAGTTGTGGCCAGACATACCTGGCTCTGTGTCTCTCCAATTAAGCTTCCTTGCTCCAAACCTCAACTCTGTTCCTTGTAACCACACCAATGGCAGGGGAGACTGATGAGAAAGTAAGGGGAGGGGGGAGGAGGAAAAAGAAGGGAGGACGAGGGCGAGGGGGACATGAGCTGACCTGGATTCATGCAGTGCGGTCTTTCTACCTCACTTGTACCTCATTCTAAATACATAAACCTTCTCCATCTCTTTCTCTTATTTCTCGCTGTATGTTTTTAATGGATTCAATAAACCATGTGATTCAAGCATCTTAGCCTATGATCCATGCCCGTGGGATAGCTTACCTTGTAGTATATTTGGAGGCTACACTGCATCAGGGTAATTTCCCACAGGACAAAACTCATCAGTGTCTCTCAAGCCTTCATACTGTCTGCTAATTGTCTGCCACCAAGGGCCAATGGAAGAAAAATAAGTGAAGGAAGGCAACCAACTATTAATGGGGAAACCTGAAGTAGTCAACCCCGCTTTCGTCCTACAGCTTGGCTACACGTGGTCCTTGTCGTGGCTTTGTATTACATACATATATATCATGTTTCCTCCTGGTAACATTACTGTTAAGTCAAACTGTTAAATTACAGGTATTGGGACTTGATGATGTTCCACAAAGAGGACAGTGGTCTATAAAGAAGGCTGTGATCTCAGGATGCTCAGCCAGCAGAACAGGTTTCACTACCGTCACCTCAGAAAGATGCCCGTGAACAGTGTGAAACTAAACTCATTTCACTGCACCTTTATTTATTCACTCCAAATTCCACATGGGCCAGGCATTACACTAAGTGCTGCAGTGAAGAAAAGGTAAATATGATCGATCACCATCGCAGGAATTTCATAGTGTATCATAGACATACGTGCTGTATCACAAAGATACACTAAGCACCCAGGTAGTTGTGATACAAAAAAAAACTAGCTACGTCCCATAAAAGACATGCAAACCACACTGTATGGAAATTCAAAAAAGTAAGCAATCATATTCACTGGAAGGATCCCAGTAAAATAAAAGGGTACAAACTCTCCTGAGGATAATTTAGCAATGGATATGAAAAACCTTAAGACTCTTAAGGTTTATGGTAATTAAAAACTGAAAATAATCTACACACACATCTAAAATTTTGAGAGTGGTTACATAAACTTTGATACATCCATTCACTAGAATATATGCAGCTCTTTAAAATTACATCGCAGAAGTGCCTGAGTGGCTCAGTTGCTTAAATGTCCGACTTCGGCTCAGGTCATGACTCGCGGTTCGTGAGTTCGAGCCCCGCATCGGGCACTGTGCTGACAGCTTGGAGCCTGAAGCCTGCTTCAGATTCTGTCTCCCTCTCCCTGTCCTTTCCTCCCTCCCTCCCTCCCCCTCTCTCTCAAAAATAAACATTAAAATTTTTTTAAATTACATTGCAGGTAGGTATTTCATACAGTGTTATGGGAAAAGTGTAACATACACATGGTAAAAAAAAAAAAAATGTTCAAACTCTTCAAAAGGACAATGCAATGTCTTCCTCCCACTCCAGAATCCCCAGTACCTTTACCCAAAGACACTATTATTTTAACATACCCGTACAAATATATATTTGTATGTAAGCCTCCTTATTTTTATAGAATAGTGGTGTCATACTATACCCACTGCTTGGGACTTTGTTTTTGGCCCTTAACCATTTATCTTGGAGATCTTTCCATACCAGCAAAATACAGACCTATTCTTTACCACAGGATGCAACTGTATGGGTTTTAACTATATTTCACTTATTCAACCCCTTATCAAAGGACAATTCTGTTGTTTCCAGAATTTTGCTATTACAAACAATGCTGCAATATATCTAGATGAAATGTCTAACAACTATGTGAAAATGTTCAAGATATTCTGTTAAGTGAAAAACAAAGGCAGATGAAGGTCTGGTTTCCAGTTCCTCATGTAGGAAGTTGGCGGCTGTGACACCATCCTACCAACAAGTAAAAAGCTGAACAGACCGAAAAATCAACACCTCTTGGATCCATAAGAGAGGACGACACAGGGCAGACCACAGCCCCCAAGATTAGAGAACAAGAGGTACAGAGAGAATACAGAAGTCCTGGCTTACCAGAGCAGAGTCTTGGGAATGCAGCCGCAGGCACGGGGACCAGGGATGGAAAACCTGGACTCTAACTGACAACTTGCTGGAAGCTCGGTGTCGACAAGTCTGAGAGTGAAAAACTCCGAGGAGACCCAGTCATGGGTGGTCCCCACAGTATTGTGAGATTTACTCCTAGGAGCTTGACCATATTCCTGTGGTAAATAAACATCAGAGGAAAATCCCCTGAGGCTTCTGCAGGGGGAATCATTTTTTTAATTTTTTTTTAATTTTTTTTTAACGTTTATTTATTTTTGAGACAGAGAGAGACAGAGCACGAACGGGGGAGGGGCAGAGAGAGAGGGAGACACAGAATCGGAAACGGGCTCCAGGCTCTGAGCTGTCAACACAGAGCCCGATGCGGGGCTCGAACTCACGGACCGTGAGATCATGACCTGAGTCGAAGTCGGACGCTTAACCGACAGAGCCACCCAGGAGCCCCAGGAACCATTTTTAAATATGGCAGAGCGCTCTGTTTTTCTTAACAAGGCCTGCCCTCAGGAGAGTGGCTAAGTGGAGTTTAACCTGCTGGGGTATTCTTAGAGCCTAACTAACCTGGGGGAAGGGAAAATATCCAAATCCAGCCTACTCTAGCCCTACTGTCCCACCTAAGGGAAGAGAAAAAAAAGTGACAGACTCTTGAGAAGTTCACAGTCCAGAGGTATATGCTCACTTAAAGACTGAGACTTAATCATAGGACTATAGAACACCTCCCCTCTCCACACACCTTATCATCACATTACTAAAGGCCTATTTACAGCAGTGCCTTTTACGCGATACATCTTGGCTGGCTATCGAGAAAAATTATGAGGCACACTAAAAGGCAAAAAAGCACAATTTAAAGAGACAGACCAGAATCAGTCATAGCAAGGATGTTGGAATTAACAGGCTGGGAATTTAAAACTATTATTCATATGCTAAGGGCTCTAATGAAAAGTAGCCAGTATGCAAGAACAGATGGGCAATGTAAGCAGCGAGATGGAAATCCTAAGGAAGAATCCAAAAGAAGCTCTAGGGATCAAAAACACTGAAACTTTAGCCCTAATCCTCAATGGGCTTACTAGTAGACTGGACACAATTGAAAAAAAATCTCTAAGCTGAAGGACGTATCAATTGAAATGTCTACAACTGAAAGGCAAAGAGAACAAAGGCTTAAAGATATAGAAAAAATCCTGAAAGAAGCCAAAGGAAAATAACTTCACTTATAGAGGAAGAAAGATAAGAATTACATCCTAGATCTCTTCAGAAACCATGCAATCAAGAAGACAGTGAGTATACTATTTATCCAAAGAAAACAAAACTACTAATTCAAAAAGATATATGCACCCCTACATTTCTTGAAGGATTATTTACAATAACCAAAATATGGAATCAACCGAAATGTTCATCCCATAGATGAAGGGATAAAAAGATCTCTCTCTCTCTCTCTCTCTCTCTCTCTCTCTCTCTCTCACACACACACACACACACACACACACACACACACACACACTGTGGAATATTAGTCAGAACAATGGATGAGATCTTGCCATTTGCAACAACGTGGATAGATAGGCTAGAGGGCATTATGCTAAGTGAAATAAGTCAGAGAAAGATAAATGCCATATTAAAAAAAGAAATCTAAATCTGAAAAGTCTAAAATCAAAAGTCTAAATCCAAAAAGCAAAACAAATGAATAAGCAAACAAAAAGCAGAAACAGACCCATAAATATAGAAAACAAACGGATGGTTGCCAGGGTTGCGGGGAGGGCATGGGGTGATGGATAAAATGGGTGAAGGGGAGTGGAAGATACAGGCTTCCAATTATGGAATGAAGAGGTCATGGGAATGAAAGGCACAGCATAGGGGAGTATAGCTAATGATATTGTAATAGTGTTGTATGGCGACATATAGTAGCTACACTTGTGGTGAGTGTGGCATAACAAACAGAGATGTTGAATAACTACATTGTACATCTGAAGCTAATGTAACATTGTGTGTCAGCTATACTCAAATAAAAAATTCTTTAATTAAAAAAAAAGAGTAAAATATTTAAGGCATTGAGAGAACCACTGACTTGAATTCTGTACTCTGCAAAATTATCCTTTAAAAATGAAAGAGAAATAATGCTTCCTCAGACCAACAAAAATTGAAGGAATTTTTTTGCCAGGAGATCTGTCTTGCAAGAATTGGTAAAAGAAGTTCTTCAGAGAGAAGAAAACTAATAAAGGCCAGAAACTTGGATCTACATAAAATAAGAAAGAGCTTTGAAGAAGGAATAAGTGAAGGTAAAATAAAAACATATTTTTCTTCTTCTTTTTTTTTTTAATTAAAAAAAATTTTAGAGAGAGAGAGAGAGAGAGAGCACGTGTGTGTGCATGCAAGCTGGGGAGAGAAGCAGAGGGAAAGAAAAAGAGAATCCCAAGCAGGCTCCATGTTCAGTGTGGAGCCCAACAAGGAGCTTGATCACATGACCCTGGGATCATGACCTGAGCTGAAATCAAGAATCAGATGCTCAAACTGACTGCGCCACCCAGGTGCCCCCATATTTTTCTTATCTAACAGATAACAGTGTGCTCAAAATAATCATACCAATGATGTATTTTATTGTGTATACATATGTAAATATCATATGCTTATATGTAAGTAGAATGAATGACAGCAATGATACAAAGGACTGGAGGGAGAAATTAGGGTGATTTGTTATAATACAGTACTCACACTATCCAGGAAGTGGTATAGTGTTATTTGAAAGTGGACTCAGATTAACTATACATGTGTAGTGCAAACTCTAGGGCAATCACTAAAAGTTTAAAAAGAAGTATCATCAATATGCTAAAAATAAGAGAAAGTGGAATCACATAAAACCTTCAATTAAAACCACAAAAAGCAAAAAAAGAGTGGCAGACAAAAACAGAAACAAAGAACAAAGACAAGAAATAGAAAACTAATAAATACGGTAAATATTAATCCAACTATATCATAATCAGTTTGAATGTCAATGGTCTAAATATATCAGTTAGAAGACAGAGACTGTCAGAATGGATCAAAAAACAACCCAAACTATATGCCATCTACAAGAAACCCACTTTAAATATAAAGACACCTATAGAGTAAAAGTAAATGGACAGAGAAAAATATGCCATGCTAACACTAATCAAAAGAAAGTAAGAATAGCTATATTAATTTTGGACACAGCAGACTGCAAAGCAAGGAAAGTTATCAGGGGCGAAGAAAGGCATAACATAACGATAAAAGAGTCAATTCTCCACGAACACATAACAATCCTTAACGTACATGTGCCTGACAACAGAGCATCAAACTACATGAGGGAAAAACTAACAGAATTACAAAGAGAAATAGAGGAATCCACTACCATAGTTGGAGACTTTAATACCTCTCTATCGGGAAGGGCAGATCCAGTAGGCAGAAAATCAGTAAGCGCATAACTGTACAACTCCATCAGTCAACTGGATATAATTGATATTTATAGAACACTTCATCCACCAATGGCAGATTACACATTCTTCTCAAGTTCACATTGAGCATTTACCAAGAGAGACCACATTCTGAGGCAAAAAACACACCTTAACAAATTTAAAAGAATAGAAATCACACAATGTCTTTTCTCAGATCACAGTCGAATTAAACTAGAAATCAATAACAGAATGATAGCTGGAAAATCCCCAAATATTTGGAAATTAATAAGCAAACTTCTAATAACACAGGGATCAAAAAAGAAATCTCAAGAGAAGTTTTTTAAATATTTTGAACTAAATGAAAATGAAAACACAATTTATCAAAATTTGTCAGGGCGCCTGGGTGGCGCAGTCGCTTAAGCGTCCGACTTCAGCCAGGTCACGATCTCGCGGTCCGTGAGTTCGAGCCCCGCGTCAGGCTCTGGGCTGATGGCTCAGAGCCTGGAGCCTGTTTCCGATTCTGTGTCTCCTTCTCTCTCTGCCCCTCCCCCGTTCGTGCTCTGTCTCTCTCTGTCCCAAAAATAAATAAAAAATGTTGAAAAAAAAATTTGTGGAATGCAGAAAAAGGAAAAAAGAAAAAAATGTGGAATGCTGTGTAAGTGAATGCTTAAAGTGAAATTTATATCATTGAATGCATACTTAGAGAAGAAAGATCTAATATCAATAATCTAAGTTTCCTCCAAAAGAAACTAGAAAGAGAGCTAATTAAATCCAAAGTAAACAGAAGAAAAGAAGTAATAAGAATCAGATTAGAGATCAATGAAATTGAAAATAGGAAATCAATATAGAAAATCAGTGAAACCAAAAGCTGGTTCTTTGAAAAGATCTATAAAATCAATAAGCCTCTAGTTGGGCTAGCTAAGCAAAAAAGGAAAACACAAATTACTAATATCAGAAACAAAAGAGAAGAAATCACTACAAATCCTATGGACATTAAAAGGATAATAAAGGAATTCTATGAACAACTCTATGCCCACAAATTTAAAACTTATATGAAATGGGCCAATTTTTTGATAGACAAAATCTGCCAACATTTACACGAGCAGAATCAGACTATCTGAATAGGCCTCTATTAAAGAAATTGAATTAATAAGGAGTAACCTTCCAGTGTGGAGCCTGCTTGGGATTCTCTCTCTCCTTCTCTCTCTGCCCCTCTCCTATGTGCTATAAACAAATAGTTAAAAAATAAAAATAATTAGTAACCTTCCAAAAAACACCAGGCCCAGAAGAGTTTACCAATTAATTCCACCAATCATTTATGTAAGAAATTATACCAATTCCTGACAATCTCTTTCAGGGGATAGAAGCAGTAGAAATATTTAAGTATAAGTCTAACAAAATATGTATAAGATCCACATGAGGAAAATCACAAAACTCTCATGAACAAAATAAAAGAAAAACTAAATAAATGGAAAGACAGTCCACCTTTATGGTTAGGGAAGACTCAACACCAAGATGTCAGTTCTTCCTAATTTGATATATAGATTCAGCACAATCCCAATCCAAATTCCAGCACATTGCTTTATGGATGTCAACAAACTTATTCTGAAGTTTATATGGAAAGACAAAAGACCCAGACCAGCCACTGCAATATCGAAGGAGAAAAACACAGCTGAAGACTGACAGTATCCAACTTCAAGACTTACTATAAAGCTATTGTCATCAAGACAGTTTGTTATTGGCAAAAGTATAGACAGATCAATGGAACAAAATAGAGAGCCTAGAAATACACCCACATATAAATAGAGTCAACTGATTTTTGACAAAGGAGCAAAGGACAGCATTGGAGGAAAACAGAATTTTTCAATGAATGGTGCTGAACATCCACATACAAAAAAAAAAAAAAAAAAGAATCTGGACAGACCTTATATCTCTCACAAGAACTAAAATTCAAAATGGAGGATAGACCTAAATGTAAAACACAAAACTATAAAACTCCTAGAAGATAACATAGGAGAATATCTAGATGACCTTGGATTTAACAGCGACTTTTTAGATAACACCAGAGGCACAATCCATGAAAGTAACAACTGATAGGCTGGACTTCATTCAAATTAAAAACTTCTGTTCTGTGAAAGAAAATATCAAGAGGATGAAAAGACAAGATACAGACTAGGGAGAAAAAAAAGCATTTGCAAAAGACACATCTGGTAAAGGACTGTTATCCAAAATATACAAGGAACTCTTAAAATTCAACAATTAAAAAACCAACAGCCAGCTTTAAAAATGAGCCAAAGGACTGAACAGACACTTGCCAAAGGAGATATACAGATGGGAAATAAGCATATGAAAAGATGCCCCACATCATATGTCATCAGAGAAATAGAACTTAAAACAATGATGAGACACCACCATGCACCTATTAGAATGACCAAAATCTGGAACGCCAGATGCTGGCAAGGATGAGGGGCAAGAGGAACTCTCATCATTGCTGGGAGGGATGCATAATGGGATGGTACAGTCACTTTGAAAGACAGTTGGAAGTTTCTTACAAAACTGAGCATACTCTTGCCATACGATCCCCAAAGTAATTGAATGTTCCCACATAAACCTGCATGTGGATGTTTATAGCAATTGTATATGTAATTGTCAAAACCTGGAAGCAACCAAGAGGTCCTTCAGTAGCTGAATACATAAATAAACTGTGGTACATCCAGACAATGGCATATTAGTTAAAGTTAAAAAGAAATGAGTTATCATGCCATGAAAAGACATGGAGGAAACAAATGCGTATGACTAAGTGAAAGAAGTGAATCTAAAAAGACCACATACTTTATCATTCAAACTGTATGGCAATCTGGAAAGGGCAAAACTGTGGAGACAGTAACAAGATCAGTGGTTGCCAGCAGTTTGGGGTGGCAGGAGGGGGAGGTCAATTGAGGAGACAGAGGATTTTTAGGGCAGTGAAAATATTCCCTATGATATCATGATCATGGATACATGTCATTATACATTTGTCCACAGCCACAGAATGTACAACACCAAGAGTGAACTGTAACGTAAACTATGAACTTTGGGCGATTACAACGTGTCAATGTGGGTTCGTCAATTGTAACAACTGTACCATTCTGGTGGGGAATGCTGATAATGGCGGATGCTGTGCATGTGTGGGGGCAGGGGTATATGGGAAATCTCTGTACCTTCCCCTCAGTTTTGCTGTGAACTTAAAACTGCTCTAAAAAATAAAGTCAATAACAAAAGGGAAATAATCGCATAGTATACACAGTACGATCTCATTTGAATTTTGTTAAAATATATTTATCATAGTGAGAAAAAGTCTGAGAGACTTCATATATGAATAGTAGTTATCCCAATGGTAGAATTACATGTGATTTCAATTTTCATCCTTTTACTTTCTGTGATCTCTATTATCTAAATTTTCTTCCTGGAACAAATAACATTTCTATAATTAAAAATATTAAAAGGTTTTAAGAACAGCTTCATGGATGAGACAGCATTTTAAATAGATTTGAAAGGTAGGTGAGGGGCACCTGGGTGGCTCAGTGAGTTAAGTGTCTAACTTCGACTTAGGTCATGATCTCATGGTTCATGGGTTCAAGCCCTGTGTCAGGCTCTGTGCTGACAGCTCAGAGCCTGGAGCCTGCTTCGGATTCTGTGTCTACCTTTCTCTCTGCCCCTCCCCTGCTCACTCGCTCGCTCTCTCTCTCAAAAATAAATAAAACATTAAAAAAAAAAAAAAAGAAAGAAAACTAGGTGAAATTTTTGTTTGCTCAGAAACAGAGAAAATATTAGTGATAAAAGGAATTGTGGCTGAAACTCTTTGGGGTGAGAAATTTTAGGCAAGTTGGAAGTAAAACTGTCTAGTTAAGTTAGAGAACCGAATACCTGTAGGGAAGCGGTAGAAAATAGGGAGGTTGGAAAACTGAATTGAGACCTTGCACATCAGCTGAGATGTTTATACTTAACACAGTAGGTAGCTCAGGAGAGAAACAATAAAGACAGAGGCAGGCAACAGCACTTCTTTCATTTAGTCAGAAAATTCTTATCCAGAATATTCTTGAGCACTTAGTTTAGCCAACTGTTGGTATTATATTTGATATGTCTCCAAAAAGGAATCAAAATAATAATAATAATAAATAATAATAAATAAAAACAGGGTGTTTCAAAGATTGAGAAGTCAACCTAAAGAAAATACAATGTCATAAGGCAAATGTAATAGAAAGTATTAGAGAATCATTGCTATATAAAACACTTTCAAAGACATCAATACTCACCACCCAAATGATTTCCCAAAAATTTACTCAAAAAGCTTGTGGTACTTTAAGTACTTATGCCCAGGGATGGACATGGGAACTCCAAGATTTCTACCAATGTCGTGAAGCAGGTGGACTATTTGAAATTCACACCAATTATATTTATGACTATCACTGTAGAAAGATCGATCCTAAGGACATTGCAGTGGTGTCTGGACAGCAGATTCATACTGCTGTGTTCTACACACTTCCATAATCCAATCCAGAATATGGATTCAGTTTAATGTTTTCTGGAGTAAATGGTTGACCAATTGGAGATTCCCCACTAATTACTAAGAAAGCAAAAGATCAAAAAAATATACCAAATGGTCCATACCATAATATTCCATTCTAGGTATTTTAATATTGGTCTAAAACATTTCATATCAATCCAACTTAATAACTATTTAAAAAACAGCTCCCATCTGGGAAGCAGCTGGCCAGGCACTCTTCTAGGCCCTTACAGGCCTTTTTGTCTTTAATCCCAATGGTTTTTCTCAGAAGGGATTATCATCCCCATTTGACGGAAAAATAACACATGGCTCAGAGGGCTTAATTTACCCTCTGAGGTGAATAAGAGGGCTTATACACACAACTAACAGGAGATTAAGCTAACGCTAGGGTCTTTTTGGATGAGAGCTAGCGACCCTTCCCCTGGACAACATGGCCCAGTACTTGCCACCTGCCCCCAGAGCACCATTCTGAAAATGTCATCATTTTTCTGGGCCAATGAAATGTGTTCCTGGGCCAATACTATGACCAGAGCAACTGACAGAAACCTCAGGACTCATTTCAGACAGATAACTGGATTTCTCTAGTTTATCAGAATAATAATGCGGTGGCAAACAGCAAAACCAATAAAAATTTCTAAGGAAAGAGCTGTGCCAAATATTTTTGTGGCCAGCCTCAATGCCTCCATTGCCAACAAAACTGTTTTTAAATTGGGTAGAATAATAACTATGTCTTTCATTGGGTTGGGGATCAGGTTAACAGATTGCTTTCATAAAACCAGAAACAAGAAATTTAAGTCTATGAATATAATGCCTTATACATTTTAAATATCTGAAATTCCCTTTAAAAATCTCAAGAATTAAATTGCAATTTAAGATATCTATAAATAGCATGGAATTGAGCAAAATGCTACTGATTTAAGCCAAATGAGAAAATGAGCAAGAGGCCCTTTTGCTATCTTTATAGAACAAAATTCTTTAGGGACTAAAGGCAGTGTTCTAAGAATAGGAAGAACATTTTCTCCCTGAATATCCCCACCATTCCCTAACTTCACTACACTTTCATCCTACATCTGCAGGCAGCTTTCTTTTTTTCTCCCCCAAAGAAAAGGCAGAAACATATCTGGTGGAAATATCTCAACATCTCTGGATATTAGATGAGATACAGAATAAGAAACACTACTGGAAAATACTTTCCATACTCTCGCCAGAGATCAATAGACGCAACCAAGGAAAAGCTAGCAATCTATTAAACTCTTTTGCTGCCCTCCTATGCCATTCCTGCAGAACAGAGGGGAGCTGAATATCAGGAAACAAACAAAGGAAAGGGGTCTAACCACCAAGGGTCTGAATGGCTCATTCACCCACCCACCAAACATTCATCAAGTCCCCACTATGGACTAGGCATCAGGAATACAAAAATAAATGGCATATTAGATGGATTTCTCTATTAAATACTCCCATAGCACATCATACTTCTTTGTAGCACTCTTTACAGGATCACATTTCTGTTTTTCAGTTATGTTAAATCTTTTTTTTTTTTTTTTTTTGAGGGCGAGAGAACACCAGAGAGAGAGAGAGAGAGAGAGAGACCGTGCATGAGGGGGGCAGAGAGAGACAGAGACAGAGACAGAATCCCAAGCAGGGTCCATGCCATCAGCCAAGAGCCCAATGTGGGGCTCGAACTCATGAACCGCAAGATCATGACCCAAGCTGAGATCAAGAGTCGGACACTTAACCAACTAAGCTACCCAGGCGCCCTGCTACATGCTAAATCTGAAGAGACTTGTTTATGGGAATG
Source organism: Herpailurus yagouaroundi (assembly GCF_014898765.1). NCBI lineage: Eukaryota > Metazoa > Chordata > Mammalia > Carnivora > Felidae > Herpailurus > Herpailurus yagouaroundi. Next base: position 68,276,894 of record NW_024412394.1, read on the forward strand.
TTAAATGGTACAGCTACTATGAAAAACTGTATGTCAGGTTCTCAACAAAATTAAAAATAGATTCCCATAGGATGCAGCAACTTCATTTCTGGGTATATATCCAAAACAACAGAAAGAAGGGTCTTGAAAAGATATTTGCAAACCCATACTCATAGAAGCGTTACTCACAATAGGCAAAAGGTAGAAACAACCCAATGGTCCACTGACACATGCAAGGGAATATTATTCAGACTTAAAAAGCACGGAAAACCTGAAACATGCAACAACATGGATGAACCTTGAGGACATTATGCTGAGTGCAACAGGCCAGTCATAAAAGCCATATACTGTATGATTTCACTTATATGAGGTACCTAGAAGCATCAAATCCATTGAAACAGAAAATAAAGTGGTGGTTGCCAAGGGCTGCAGGAGGGAGGGAATTAGTGTTTAGTGGGAATAGACTTTCAGTTTTGCAAGATGAAAATGTTCTAGAGATTGGATGCACAACAATGTGAATATGCTGATGGTTCCTGCTTTACAGTGGTTTCACTCAGGACTTTTCGAGTTTACCATGGTGCAAAAGCGATACGCGTTCAGTAGAAACCATACTTCGTGTTTTAATTTTGATCTTTTCCCTGGCTAGCAATATGTAGTATGACCCTTTCTCCAGCACGCAGTCAGCCATGCGATCACAAGGGTCAACAACCCATACACTTACAACCATTCTGTATCTATACAACGATTCTGTTTTTCACTTTCTGCATTCAATAAATTACGTGCGATATTCAGCACTTTATTATAAAATGGGTTTTGTGTTAGGTGATTTTGCATTAACTGTAGGTTAATGTAAGTGTTCTGAGCACACTTAAGGTAGGCTAGGCTAAGCTATGATGTTTAGTAGGTGTGTTAAATGCGAGTTCAACTTATGACAGTTTCAGTTTACAAAGAGTTTATCAGGACATAACCCCATCTCAAGTCGAGGAAAATCTGTACTTACTATCCACTTGAAAACGGTTCAGATGGTAAATTTTATGGTATGTGTACTTTACCACATTTTAAAATTTTTTCTAATTTCATAGTTTTTCCCGTGTAGTTTCATTATTTAAGCACCATACTTGCATATGGAAGATGCTTAATAAGTCTTTATTGAATGGACAGATGACAAGGGAGGAATGGATGGACAGATGAATGGACTGGACAGACAGATGGGAATATGAACGGAGGTGCAACATCAACCAATAATTAGTACGCCATGTGAACATAGAGAAATGGACCCTGTGACTATGAAGAAGGGAAGAATTGTGGTTATGGTTGATTTTGATATAATATTTGCCATATAGAACTACTTTGTGTTATCTACCAAAGGCACAAAAAAAATTACCAGAAATTTAATTCTTTCTAGTTGAATAATTCTATTTTTTTCTCTTATTTCTCTTCACTACAGTATAATCTGTTGTCTGGCCTAGATGAAATTAAAAGAGAAAGATCCATTTCCTGTCACCTTTGCTCCTTCTAGCACCTCTTTTAATCCAAAAGGGTAATGTGAAATAAAGCTTACGCTCAACACCACAGAAGACGAGAGCAGATGATAAGTTGCTTGCCCATAAGTTATTAATCAGCTATCCTCCAGGGCTTAGTGTTATAAAGCGGTGTCGTGTAATAAACAGCAGGCAAAAAGGATAATCTCCATTTTCTGACTCTGGAGTGCAGGCATGTGCTATAAAACTAAATTGACATCTGTTAGCAGGCTCGTCACATGGATGGTTTTTTCCTGCAGAATCTGGAATAAATTAAAGCTTAAAATAAAACTTGGAACAGAGAGGCCGCTTTACATAATTCCTTCTAATGGTGTGCTGATTTTAAAGAGGAGTTCTCATAAGAAATGTTTCATTATCATTTTAATTGCAAAACTGTTGAATGCCACTCCATGCTGGGAAATTAGTGTTTTTATAAGGTCCTTATGTTTTTAACTAAAAAGCGGCAAGTGAAACCTTCCTTTCCTTATATTTTCACTGGCTGGAAAAGAAATCAAGTTTTACCTCCACATAAAACTATGCCCACTTTCCGGCCAAGCACCTGGAGCCTGTTTTCATGGGGGGTTGGTTATGCACGGGCACTTCAGAGAACCGGCATGGCTGAGCTCCCCAGGCAGAAATGGCTGGCCGGGATGTGACCTCACAGGGTTTGCTCAAGAATACACATCCTCAGGGGCGCCTGGGCGCCTGGGTGACTCGGTCGGTTAAGCGGCCGACTTCGGCTCAGGTCATGATCTCACGGTCCGTGAGTTCGAGCCCCGCGTCGGGCTCTGTGCTGACCGCTCAGAGCCTGGAGCCTCTTTGGGATTCTGTGTCTCCCTCTCTCTCTGACCCTCCCCCGTTCATGCTCTCGTCTCAAAAATAAATAAACGTTAAAAAAAAAAACTTAAAGAATATACACCCTCAGAGGATTCACTAATATGATAACAAGTTCTGGGGCCTCTTACTGTCAAAAAGCATTAAGCACTTTTTAACACATATAAAATAAATGGCAGAGTGTCATGACCCGGCGAAACCGAGCTGTGCAACGCTAAACATAACATTCTTCTATCGAACCACAATCTCCTTTACAGAAGGGAGTCACACAGAGGGAAACCTTTGTGGACACCTGAAGCTAAGAACCCCTCCGCTTCCTCAGGATCCATTTGGTTCTCCTTCCCAAAACTCTGTCAAAATGGCAGAATTCTCAAGTACGCCCACCCTGGGACACAGCAGTGAAGAAAAACAAATGCCATTCACTGGAGCCTAATGTCCTCTGTGTGTGAAATCATCCCCTTTATGTAATAATACTGGACCCCTTTGAAAATCTCAAAGAAGCGACAATCAGTCAAAATGCTCTGTTTTATGTAAAATCACAATTCTAGGCTCATGAAAATACTCCATTCATTTCTCTCACCAACATGAGTTTATTTGCCTGCACAACCTTCTTAAATGGCAGGGGTCATATCACACACCTTATAATAGGGAAAACTGAGGCACAAAGAAGAAAGGAACTTGGTGGAGAGACAGAGAAGGAGGACACAGAACCTTACTCAACCTCCTGCTTCTTTTTTTTGAATATAATTTATTGTCAAATTGGCTTCCATACAATACCCAGGGCTCATCCCAACAAGTGCTCTCCTTAGTGCCCATCACCCACGTTCCCCTCCCTCCCACCCCCTATCAACCCTCAGTTTGTTCTCTGTATTTAAGAGTCTCTTATGGTTTGCCTCCTTCCCTCTCTGTAACTTTTTCCCCCCCTTCCCTCCCCCATGGTCTTCTGTTAAGTTTCTCAAGATCCACATATGAGTGAAAATACAGGATACCTGTCTTTCTCTGACTTATTTCACTTAGCATAATACCTTCCAGTTCCATCCACGTTGCTGCAAATGGCAAGATTTCATTCTTTCTCATTGCCAAGTAGTATTCCATTGTATATAAAAACCATATCTTCTTTATCCATCCATCAGTTGATGGACATTTAGGCTCTTTCCATAATTTGGCTGTTGTTGAAAGCGCTGCTATAAACATTGGGGTACAAGTGCCCCTATGTATCAGCACTCCTGTATCCCTTGGGTAAATTCCTAGCAGTGCTACTGCTGGGTCATAGGGTAGATCTATTTTTAATTTTTTGAGGAATCTCCACAGTGTTTTCCAGAGCGGCTGCACCTGTTTGCATTCCCACCAACAGTGCAAGAGGGTTCCCATTTCTTCACCTCCTCGCCAGCATCTATAGTTTCCTGATTTGTTTATTTTAGCCACTCTGACTGGTGTGAGGTGGTATCTCAGTGTGGCTTTGATTTGTATTTCCCTGATGATAAATGACATTGAGCATCGTTTCATGTGTCTGTTGGCCATCTGGATGTCTTCTTTGGAAAAGTATTTATGTCTTCTGCCCATTTCTTCACGGGGTTATTTGTTTTTCAGGTGTGGAGTTGGGTGACTTCTTTATAGATTTTGGATACTAGTCATTTTATTTAAATTTTTTTTCAACGTTTATTTATTTTTGGGATAGAGAGAGACAGAGCATGAATGGGGGAGGGGCAGAGAGAGAGGGAGACACAGAATCGGAAACAGGCTCCAGGCTCTGAGCCATCAGCCCAGAGCCCGACGCGGGGCTCGAACTCACGGACCGCGAGATCGTGACCTGGCTGAAGTCGGACGCTTAACCGACTGCGCCACCCAGGCGCCCCAGGATACTAGTCATTTTATATGCAGCAGGGGAAGGGGGATCTGCAAATGGAAGACTCAGCCACTGAAGTCCTCTCTACACATTGACACTCCTCACAGGGTGATCTTCATATTACCTGGGTCAGAGTTAGGTGGGGGTTGGTTAAAAATGCAGGTTCTCGAACACTGCTTGGAAATAAAAGGAATAAAAATATTGACATCCACAACATGGATGAATCTCAAAAGGCCAGACAAGACAAGGAAACTCTGCAAAGACCCCGGCAGTCAAGTAACCCACTGAACTCCATGTGATCCTGCATCTCTCCTACTCAGGAGTAGCTTCCTTAGGAGAAGCTTCCTTAGAAGCAGAGCTGGAGCTAGAATTCTAGACCAGCCCTATCCAACAGAACTATGATGCAAGCCATGTCGGTAAACCACAGTTTTAAGAACTAAACCAGGTGTAGCATTAACTTTAATAAACCACCTGATTTAAACCCCCCCCCCCCCCCGGTCAAAAATGCAGGTTCTCTGGCTCCATGCCATACCAGCTGAGAATCTCTAAGGTTGGCTCTGGGTTCGACAGTTTAATCAAGGTCCCTGGGTGATCAGATTATTTGCTTGTGCTGTTATTTTTGGTTTGTTTTCCAGTATTCCCAATTCTAACACTGAGATCTGAGAACCACTCAGTTGTACAGGTGGCAGTGGGTCTCTGGATTCCAGAGCACGATTCACATGCAACCTTGCCAGTCATGGCTTCTGCCCAAGGAAAACACATCAAAGAAAAAACAAACCAGGGATAAATCCACATGTACCTAGCTCATTCTTCAAAACAGGCTTTATAATCTATATGCTAGCTAAATACGGAATGGTTTGAAAATCACTAAGGGCCCGGGAAATTTGCCTCACAGCAAATCTCACCATTATAGATGAGTGAAAAGGGTAAAAAGCCGACACTCATTTCCTGCATATCGAGTGCCGAAGTTCTCAACCCACGTGCTCACGATGGCTCATCCTTTGGGACCACTACAGGTTGATGGAGACAGAAAGATGTGTCTGCATTACAAATTGCAATTCAGGAATGTAACTGACTCATTACTCCTAAATTGCTACTGGCTTATTTCACAGACACATAGCCTTGTCATGATTAAATAGCAATTCTGCAAGACGAAGTTGCCTTCGAATACACAGAAAGATACACACCTCTCTTTGAAAAAGGAGTATCAACGCGTCTAAACAGAAGATTGCACCAGGCCCTAAAAGAATCACCTGGACTTCTACCTTTACCATAGTATATCTTGTTTCCGTGGCGTTTCCCACCCAAATGTTCTTCTGAAACATCGGTGGCTAAGGCCTCTGGATGCTCTAACTGCTGCTTATTAATTCTGCAGTAGGCTGTGTGAAAAGACAAAGCATTCAAACTTTGATACTCTGCATCTTATTTAGGAAGGTACTAGGTAGAAAGTCAGATCAAGTATCATAGATTTCCTGAGCACTTCACTAGATGGTTGGAATGGGATCCCACAGGAGTCCCACTCTTTTTTTTTTTTTTTCAACTTTTTTTATTTTATTTTTGGGACAGAGACAGAGCATGAACGGGGGAGGGGCAGAGAGAGAGAGAGGGAGACACAGAATCAGAAACAGGCTCCAGGCTCTGAGCCATCAGCCATCAGCCCAGAGCCTGACGCGGGGCTCGAACTCACGGACCGCGAGATGGTGACCTGGTTGAAGTCTGACGCTTAACCGACTGCGCCACCCAGGCGCCCCTCCCACTCTTAAGCCATATACTGCTTAGTGAGGAACACACATCTGAGATGCAGGGGTCCAGCTGGAGGCTTAACCATTAGTCATTTAGAACTCGGGCCTGTCTGGGCCTTGAACTGGTGTGGGAGACCACTAGGAGACTTTTATTTTTAATGTTTATTTTGAGAGAGAGAGAGGGAATGGGGGAGGGGCAGAGAGCAAGAGAGAGGGAATCCCGAGCGCAGAGCCTGACGAAGGGCTCCATCCCAGGAGCTCCAAGATCGTGACCTGCGCCAAAATCAAGAGTTGGACGCTCACCAGACTGAGCCACCTGGGCACCCGATGAGACATTTTTACAGAAGAGCTTCCCTCCTGCAAAAAACAAATTTGTTCCAAGAAAACAGCAAGTCCAATACAGAAATGTGGTGCACAGGCTGGCACGGGAACGGGAAAATGATCTGGAGCACAGCACAGCATCTGTGCCTCATGCCACCCTTGGCAGAGACTCGGGCTGAGAGTGGAGGGCATCAGAACACAAAGTGGCCCAGGGCTGGGCTTCCGGGGGGGGGGGGGGAATCAACCGCTAGTAAATATCCTCTGCCAACAGGCCTTGCTAGTCACTGTATGGTCCCCAACCAGCAGCCTCAGCAGGGCCAGGTAGCTTGCTAGGAATGCAGAATCTTGGGTCCCACCCCAGAATTCGGAATTAACATCTGCATTTTAGTTAGATCCCCAGATGATTCACATACACAGTAAATATGAGCGAGAATGGCATGGAATAGGATTTGGGTCAGTACAAGTAAGTACTTCAAACTCTTGTGTTTGTTAGGTATTTTTAGTATGCTTCAGAAAACATAACTAAGCCAGTTTACTCGTGAGTTCCACGGATATTATTTCTCCAGATAATTCTAAGAAAGGTGACGCGCCTTCTTCCTTCTTCCCTAAAGGGAAGATGCACCCCTCCCCCACGCCAAACACAAACCAAAAAGAGAAAATTATGAGAGAGAGAGAGAGAGAGAGAGAGAGAGAGAGAGAGAGAGAGAACACGACATAAACTAAAACTGTATCGAAAAAGACAGGAATGTGGAATGACATTTCACATAAATAGTTATCAAAAAACAAAACAAAACAAAAAAACTGGCACGGCAGAACTAATAGCAGACAAAATAGAATTTCAGGTAAAGAAAATTTCTGGGAATGAAAAGTGACATAATATACACGTGGAGCCGAATCTTCTTCCTGAATCTATCCTTTTCCATTGCCAGCAGCAAAGCAGGAGTATTATTCCCAAGACGCATTCCACTCTAGGCCAGTATCAACATCTTGTTTATATTTGCCGATTCGATAAGCAAAAGAAAAGGGAATCTTTCTGTAGTTCAATTTCAAAGTCCGGGTTCGCCCCAGCACAGCGGGGATCACACAACAGAGCTGACTTCTCACGATCCCTGGGGAGCCGGAGGGGTAGGGGGTGGAGGGCCGGGAAGCAGGCCCCGCCCCCTCCAGTGAGGGTACCTGCGGCCACTCAGCCCAAGACAGCGGCCCCACCCACCAGGGGAGGACCCGCGCCCGCACCCGCACTGAGCAGGCATCGGTCCCTCCGACCCGCAGCCCAAGGCCCCATGCTCCACTTCTGCTCTGTATTAATTCTCAGCAGCTTATTTAATTTATCTACAGTACAGTGTTTTCTTTCTACACAATCGCCAGCAAAGCTGTTCAGCGCCCCAGGGCAGCAGACAGAAACAGTTCTCTACCACCACGTCTGAAGAACCAATTGCCCTTCAGTGTCACCCAGAGCTTTCATTAAAAACTCTTGAGTGGAATTAGGTGCAGTTAGCAACTTCCAGGGAAATCTGACATATTTTCCCTGAAAACAAAGAAAGAAAACAGAAATGTTTTCTATAGAGTTTTGTAAAAACTTACTGAAGTTGTTTTTAAAAATCCTTTGAATTTAAATCATCATTTTTCAATCATACTGTCTTCTCTGATGTACTTCTCAAAAACAATCCATCCAAGGGGGCGCCTGGGTGGCGCAGTCGGTTAAGTGTCCGACTTCAGCCAGGTCACCATCTCGCGGTCCGTGAGTTCGAGCCCCGCGTCGGGCTCTGGGCTGATGGCTCAGAGCCTGGAGCCTGTTTCCGATTCTGTGTCTCCCTCTCTCTCTCTGTCCCTCCCCCGTTCATGCTCTGTCTCTCTCTGTCCCAAAAATAAATAAAAACGTTGAAAAAAAATTAAAAAAAAACAAAACAAAACAAAACAAAAACAATCCATCCAGGTAGTGTCATTGCGATTACACTCGCAATCAAAATGAGCACCAGACCATCGCCAAAAATCACCACCGCGAGAACCGGCGCCTCAAATGTAAATTACTGAGCTTCCAGAGTCAAAGTCTAAGGCAGTCCTGTTATTCATATTATCATCAGCATGGCTAAGACTGAAAGTAGTAACTTCTCTTTCATCAGCCTGGATCATTTAGGATGCTCTGTGTCATAGAGACTTTAGGGAAAAAGCACACAGTACGATTAATATGAGCAGAAATTTCAGATTCGATATTTCTAGTCCCATCCTGGAAAAATTCTTATGCATAGTTACAGCAACGAGTACATCAGCAAGGAGAAAACAGTTCATCGTTAATAATACTGGATCCAGGTGCTGTTATGGCTTATGGTTCACATGGTTTTGCTGCTGCTGCTGCTCTCACCTGATGCTTCAAAAGGGCTTTGATTTATAGTTTGAAATTAAAATTACCAAAGGGTTTTTAAAGCAGTGCAAAAGCCACATGCATCTTTCTGTCACCATGTCAGGGGATTGCCTTTCCTTTTTGCCTGAGGGGCTGGAGTCTAGGTATGGATAAAGAGAAGAGGAAAAATCACAGCTTAACACGGAGAACATCGCCAAACTATGTAAAATAGTTTAGCATCGTGAAGTGAAAACAAAACAACCCAAAACCCTCTGGTTTCTAAAATCACTTGCAGAAAAAAATGAGTGAAGAAGGCAAGGCTCATGCACATATTTTAGTGTGTGTGTGTGTGTGTGTGTGTGTGTGTGTGTGTGTGTTTTCTATTTGCTTTCCTGCCAGAGCCACATCCTATTGACCAGTGTCTGTACACATGCAGAAAAATGAAAACAGACTTTGCTTGCTGCAGGCCAGAAATGCAGTTTCCTTTTATCTGACACCGCATAGCTTTTAGAGGCATGTTTCTAATGGAAGCAATCAGTCACCAGTGGGTTTCATTTTTCTTGCTTTGTTTTAAAGCATTCAAATACACACACACACACACACACACACACACACACACACACACACACCTATGAAAGTGTATCAGTATCTTTTCAATTCCTCAATAAGGAATTTTTAAAGCAGCAAATATATACCTGGCAATTCTGAGCCAGATCACTTTTATGGGGTTTTTTTTCCCAATTTTTTTATTGTGGTAAAATACACAAAACATAACATAAAACTTACCATCTTAACCATTTTTAGTTTTAAAATGTTTTAAATAGTGGTGGCTGGGTGGCTCAGCCAGTTGAGAATCCGACTTCGGCTCAGGTCATGATCTCGCAGTGCATGAGTTTGAGCCCTGCGTCTGGCTCTGTGCTGACAGCTCAGAGCCTGGAGCCTGCTTCCGATTCTGTGTCTCCCTCTCTCCCCACCCCTCCCCAGCTCAGACTCTGTCTCTCTTGCTCTCTCAAAAATAAAAAAAATCAAAAATTTTTTAATGTTTTTAAATAAGTACTTATCAGAATATTTTTAATTTAATAACGCTTTAATGTTAATTTTTTAAAAAAATAAGTAGCCTTAGGAATATAAAAAATCCTTTGGAACATTTATCCTTTTTAGGTACCACTATATATATTTCCGCTGTCTTAGGAGCAGTGTAAAAGACTGTATGCTTCATCAGCAGCATAAAGGTTTGCCCACTGCAGCTCCTAGGCAGTTAAACAAACACAATGCGGGTGCATACCTGGGTATCTGAAAACACACTTTTCGTAGGAAACGTGGCTTAGATAAATTATATCCACATGTCATTTTTCAAAGCCCTATTTTATCCTCACATTTACCAAATCGTTTGCTACTATATTAGTGAAAAAAGCAGTCTCTATTCAGTCTTTAAAGAGTGAGGGTAGACAGGGCCAAGGTGTACAGAACATCATGGTAGAGCAACAAGAGTCCCAAATGAGCACAAAGAAGCTGTAGTTAGCTCTTTGAATATCTGAGAGCTGACACATTAGAGATTCAAGCCTGTAATTTTCAGCTGCCAAAAAACAGTTCTTTGAAGGTAACAGGTAGCAAAAAGAAAATGAAGTGCTGAACAATGCTCTCACATCAGTTTCTGTTTAGAGATTTTTACCCCCCCCCATCCTATATATGTTTCATTTAGGCTCCTAATTATTAAATGCTAGTGACCGTCCATGGCAGAGCAAAATACAAATCAACAGTTAATCACATGTCAAAAGAGCAGCAAATTCTTTGAAATCGTTCTTGAAGAAGCTCCAGCTGTCCAATTAAAGGGAAGTTGTGTGTGTGTGTGTGTGTGTGTGTGTGTGTGTGTGTGTGTTTTAAGAAGGAGGAGGAGGAAGTGGAGCAAGAGGGAGCGGAGAAGAAAAAGAACAACGCAGAGGAAAAGCCCTTTTGTTAAAGATCAAGGAGCCAACTCAAGTTTAAAATTAAGTTCCATGCACATTGGTTTTCAGAGGCACCCATTTTGGCATGTTCCAAATCACATGCCATCTCTGGCTGAGAACATGAAGGCAAAGTAGGCCGAGCCCAGGCAGGTTAGCAAACAAACGCAAGCCAAGCACACTCAGGAGACTTATCTAGTATTTGCCTACAGAATGCAATTGGCTCAGGTCTACACTAAAAAATTGCTTTCCAGGGACACAGTTCAAAGATTGAGTTTCCTCTTGCTATCCATTCACAATAAAATACTTGTAGGGATTTGACATACTTTTGACACAATTATATCAGTTGCAACACACATAATGTCCATTCAATTTTACAAAGTTCATTTTAATCAAAGGTATACATTTTTTTCTGGTCTTTAAGAGCCTAGAAACCCAAAATAGTTGTTAAAACAGTGAGAAACATGATACATGAGCAATCTCTTATCAAACAAAAACCTGGCTCTGATTACTTTTTGTATTTGAGGCCGACATAAGTAATTTGCTCTGTCTGAACACTTTAAATCAATTGCCAAATGAAAATGGGACTCTTGAACCTACGCCAGAAGTAGGTTTCTCAGCTCCTTGCCCAGTCTTGGCCAAAACCCTAGCACTACTCAACAGCGACTACAATCTACAAATCAACTTAAGATCTCTGTCCTTGCCAAAACTTCATGTCTGCAGAGCTGATGCTATAAATAATGGTGGGTGAACATCAGTAAAACTGAAACTAGATCCTCAACTATCCAATTCTTGGTTTGCATTTTTTAAAGTTTACGAGTTTGTTCACTTTACTTAATTACAAGATCAAATGAAAAAAATCTCACCTTGTGATGCCCAAATTCATTCAAAATGGTTCCCAGTTTCCTGGTGTTGCTGTGCAGTTTGGGGGCAGCAACAGCTGGATGGGGGTCCCGCCAGTCAATGGACAAGCGGTGATACCAAAGGCGCGGACTCTCCAGAATATGAGCTGATTTAACACTAGGATCAAAACGATGTACTTCACATCCATTGTTGGCCATGCTAACCTCAAATTGGGTATCATCATTCCCCAGCCTATAAAGAAAGAGCGTGGAAATCAATAACAACACAAATATAATGAAGCAAAAGTGCTAGATTGATAAAATGACAATTCTAAGGAAATTTTCTTATTCATATCAAGCTTTCTCCTGTTTTAGCACATGGCTAACTGTACACATTCAATAAATCTGCTTCCATCACAAAAAGCATTATAGCTAAAAGCTTCTGGATAAAAAGCAAGCAGAGAAATTATCTGCTAAATGCAGACCAGAGAATCACATGTTCAAACATGTAGAGACATAGCAAATTAATTTTTTTAAGATGTAAACCATAGTAGCAATGAAACAAGTCTATCCAGTAATCTTAAGAGCTTTTCTCAGAATACATCAAAAATAGAAGCGCCAGGATCGGTTCCCTTAGGGAGAGGTGCAGTGTACTAATGAGGTAATTTGTCTCCATTCTAATGGCCATGATGCATGCAGCCTGACTTAAAGACAATATCCGTTGTCTTAGAAGTGGAAATGCATTTTAAAATAGTACAGCTAAAGAAGAGGCAAATATGTGTGGTTCTACTGGATCTAGTACCCAAGAAGTAGAAGAGACACCTCACCTAAATTCACATCAACAGGAGGAAGAAATTATGAATTGTACTTAAGTATCCACTTTGTAGCACGTCATGTGAAACATTCATATACTTACACATTTTTAATTTACTCAGACATATTCCTTATTTGGTGGAGTAATATTCATCACTTTGATTAAAGCATCAGCTTGGATGAAAAACATGAGATTAAATGAAAGACGATTTTTTTTTTAATGGTGCTTATGGCTTCTTTGCTCAAAATACTATAATTAGATATGGTTTAAGATACCAAAATCTCAAAGGGTATCTATAAGACATTGGCCAAACCTGAACCCAGGGCAGAAATGCTTCATTCTCTTAGACTCCAGTATCGCAGACATTTCATACTTTGGACATGTACAAGCTCATTGGCTAACAATTATTTACCTGGTATTAGGCAATGAAAATAAGCCTTCAGTACAGAGATCCTCCCTCCACCTAGACATTCTTACTACTCTTATTTGCCTTGTTCTTTCCCTTCACTCCTACTACATTGCTTTTGCCCTCACTGGACGCATGGCATGTCAACCCTCTGCTATCCCTCAGCTACAATTCTGTCTCCCTTGTGGCTAGAAGATGTAGCACCCTTCAAAACTATATCACTCCTTTTACCTGAGAAATTCTGTTCCCTACTTTTTACCTCCTACTGAACCTACTCAACTCAGACGGCAGACTGACTGACTGACTGGCTCTAATTCTGTCCCCCTTCATCCACACTACTGCCATGCTGTGCTCATCATGAGCAGAGCATCCTTTCTTGCTCCGATTGTCTGTCTTGATTAGGTGATTTACTTTGTGGAAGGAAGTGACAGTATGCCAGTCCCAAGCCGAGGCTTTAAGTACTTCTGTCCACTCTCGTGGACATCCTCATACCATCCTCATGATGAAAACATACCCTAGATAACTTGCCAGGCTCAGGAAAATAAGAAACATGAGGGGCAGTGATACCCCAGCCAAGTTGCCAAATTTCTATGAAAAGGAGAACTTCCCTTAGCCACCACACCTTGCAATAAAGTCTCCCAGCTGAGCCCAGCCTCCGTCAATGGAAGCCCGCTGATTTGTAGACATACAAGCAAGAATAAATAATGGTTTTAAGCTACTGAATTTTAGAGTGATTTGTCACACAGCAACAGCTAACATATAAACCTGCCATGAAATATAAATCCAAGAGTTGAGCAAAAACTACAAAGCATTTTTTTAGTAGACAGATTTCCTTCTGTATCTGTCAGAATGTTGCCACATTCACCTGCCCCAAGAGATTTTTCACTTAACTGAATATGTTGAAACTGAGATGAGGAAACCAGTGTTACTATGGGTCATCCGATGGAAAATGGCAATACTGTAGCTTTCCTAGGAGAACACTATGTCAACAAAGTACTCACTAAATACAATTTATATGTAAGCTTTCAAGAGTAGAGAAATTTGAATAATTTCTAAGTGAATTTTCAAAATATTAGTTTCAAGGAAACATTCTCTACTCTAAAACATGTATTTTAATTAAGACTTCAAAAACTTTTAGGGATTAAATTAACCACATACGGTTCTGTAACTAACTTTTTTAGTAAGGCACTTTATTACATATTGATGTTTTCAATTTAAACAAGAAATTTTGTAATGAAAAAATAACAAAGACACATAGGAAGAGTTCAAGGAAATAGATAAAATAAAAAGGAAGTTTTCTGCCCCTAGAAATTTTGGCCACTAATTTCCAGAGATAATCACAGTTAGTAATCTTTGTGTATCTTTCCAGAAATTCTCTAGATATGTACAAGTGTTCTTTATTACAGATATCATAAGTACACACATACATATTTAAGTTAATCATCAAATAGTGAAGAACTATTTTGTAGGCACTAAACAAAATGTAACTACTGAAATTTGTAATTTGGGGGTCAACTTGTATTACTTTTAGTAAATAAAATACACTTAATACACAAGTGTACTATACTGGAAAGTAATAAGCTGCATTAATTTAATCAATGTCTATAATTCTTACTTCCATTTATTCAAAATGGTACTTCCTCAAGCTTAGTTTAAATTAGCCAAGTTTGTGGTAGGTGTAAAAAGCGACAGGAAAGGCAAATGTAATATACATAGGTGTGGCGCCACCTGGCCCAAAGTAGGAAAACCAGGAGTCAAATCCAATCCAGGTAAATGTGCTCCTTATACTGCACCTCACTGTGAATGAGCACAGGACACAGAACCCTGGAAGGAATATTTGTGATCTCGGGGATCTACGAAATCGCCAGTTCCTGGAGGGTAAAGCTCCATAAGGAAGAGAACTGTGTCACTCTTGCTTTTATTTTTTTCGTTTCAAGTTTTTATTTCAATTCCAATTGGTTAACATACAGCATAACATTTTTGCTTCTCTCTGAATCCCAAGTGCTGAGTAAAGAGACAGCAAATCTATAAAATGCTGCCCCAAGTGAGAGAAAACTAGAAAATTATAGGGTCTGGAATTCCTAGAATACATAGTACACAGTAACTAGCATGGCATGGGGTAGGCTATGTTTCGCTGTCTTCTTCATGTATATAAACAAATACTGATAAAGCACTTTAATATGTTTAAGGCACTATACTAGACACCAGAGACAAATTAGTCATAACCCTTGATCTGAAGTTCACAAGTAGTAATGAAGAGAGATTTCTGAACAAATAAATATAGTAAAATTATGAAGTAACCAAAACAAAAATATTACTTACAGCAAAAATGTATTTAGTCTGTAAGGAAATCATTTGCTGCTCTTATTTATCTAGAAAGAGAATTCACTGTAGAAAATCCTACTTTACAGGAATGTTCTACTTAATGTGTATTCCATGAAGCAAGACATGTAGATCAGAGGCTTCTATCTCATGATCTAAGACAGTTGTTCCATTCCCTGCCACCACGTCTGCCTTCAAGCCATCAGGAGAAGTAAAAGGGGAATGAAGGTCATGTCTTTTCCTCTTAGGGTATGGCTGAGAAGTTGCACACATCACATGTGCTCATATCTCATTGCTCAAAGCTAGTCATACGGCCACTTGCAGCTTCAAGGAAGGCTAGGGTATGCAGTCTTCAGCAAGGTGGCCAGGTGCCCTGCTAAACTCAGGAGTTCTGTTACCAAAGGAAAAAGGAAAGAATGGATATCGGAGGACAACTGGAAATTCCTGCTACAACCCATTTCTGAAATAGGTAAGCAGTTAATAGGTGTATTCAAATGTATGAGCATTCATGAAGACTATAACCTATCTCTACACGGGGGAGAGAGAAAATTATATAACTAATGCTTATGAGTATTATTCTGCACATGTTAAGCCTAGGGTTTGAGATGGAGACAAGCTCTTCAGCACAGAAAGGGCATCAAATCTGAGAGATTTGTTGAAGAAATAGGAACGGGGAGAATTATAGGACTAAATTTCCACAGGTCACAGAATAACAGTAACCATCTTGACCCCCCTCTTCTGATGCTCAGAGAGCAACAATCAAGATTCCTCAGTGTGGTTGTGTGAGTTGTGCACCCAACAATTCTAGATGGTACCATTCACATCATAGTCACCATAATGATGATTTTCTAGCAGGTGGGGTAGGGGTTCTTGAGGGGGTGCCTCTTCCCAAGTCATATAAAGGTGTCCTTTGGACCAGCTACAGTGCTAGCAACTGCATGCCCTTTAATGCTACTGAAGGGTAGAAGGCATGGATGTGGTACTGTTTCAGGTCTTGGTTATTCTTTTAAAAATATTCCCAAGAGTATTAAGGTAAGCGTCCTTTATGTTCCCCAGGAATCAAAACGTCCTAGCGCAAACACATGAAGACATGCTCATGACCATTCACCAACATGGAGAAACAAATCAAAATCACAATGAGACACCTCTTCACATCCACTAGGGTAGCTACAATCAAAAAGACCAATAATTACAAATGTCGGCAACAATGTGGAGAAATGAGAACCCTCATACATTGCTGGTGGGAATATGAAGTGGCATATTCCCAAGAGAAGCGAAAACTAATGTCTACCGAAAAACCTGCATGTGCATGTTCGTTGCACGATTATTCCCAGTAGCCAAAAAGTGGAAACAACCTAAATGTCTATCAACGGATGAGCAAATAAAATGAGGTGTAGCCATACAACGGAATATTATTCAGCCATAAAAAGATATGAGGTACTGATACCTATTACAACATGGATGAACCTTGAAACCATTATGCTAAGTGAAAAAAAGCCAGTTACAAAAGGCCACATGTTGTGTGCTTCCATTTACATGAAATGTCCACAATAGGCAAATTCATAGAGAGAAAGTGGACTAGTAGTTGCCTACGAGGAGGGGGTGAAAAGCAGGAAATGCTTCAGCTGAATTTGCAAACGACTGCTACTGGGTGTAGGACTTCCTCTCTGGGGTCATGAAAATGTTCTAAATTTGACTGTAGCGACAAAAAAAAAAACCCACTGAATTGTATGCCTTACAAGAGTGAATTGTATGGTATGTGAATTATAGCTCAACAAAGCTGCTAAAAATAAATAAAAGCAGATACAGGAAAGGTTTCTAACTGTGACCGTTGAAGGCATCAGGGTTGGAAGAAGTAAGACAATCGTGTTTCCCAGGAGTTTCATGGTCTGTTCTGGGTTTTTCAAAGCATAAATGACACTAAATAGTAGATTAAAAATATGTTATAAATTATTAATTTTTATTAAATAACATTGCGTGAAATGCCAAGATTTTGTCCAAAACATATATTATCAACAGGAATGATAGCACCCCTAATGGGGCAAAATTCCATTCTTGGGAGTCAACAATACCTCCTCTTTTTATATATAAAGCAACATGCAGGGGCGCCTGGGTGGCGCAGTTAGTTAAGCGTCCGACTTCAGCCAGGTCACGATCTCGTGGTCCGTGAGTTCGAGCCCTGCGTCAGGCTCTGGGCTGATGGCTCAGAGCCTGGAGCCTGTTTCCGATTCTGTGTCTCCCTCTCTCTCTGCCCCTCCCCCGTTCATGCTCTGTCTTTCTCTGTCCCAAAAATAAATAAACGTTGAAAAAAAAATTTAAAAAAAAAAAGCAACATGCATATGTTACATAAAAAGATATACAGTTTATCTCTGGCATTAAAATTTCATGGGGAGTGGTGATTAGGAAAAAAAAATTATTTAAAAAGGATCCTTGGGTCCATGATTTTCTGATTCCTCATTCATGTATACTATGAGCACCTGCTGTGTTAAACTATTACAAGTTGAAAATGTTTGGCACCTGGAAGTCCCAGCTTTTCTGTGTAAGATACTAGTTGTTGCCTAACCATGTGTCATTTATCAAATGTTCTTCTGTCTTATGCTGAGAATTTATGTCTTGAAACCAAACGGTACCACCAGCCAGAGAACTAAAAAAAAGAGGTGAAGAAGATTTGCTACCTATGTATTGTCTCTTCTCAAGTTTTCTTTTCCACTCTCACTCCCACCTCTGAAAAAACAATCTTTGAAAGGGAGGATAAAATCGGGGATATTTCCCGATTCGTGTTAGCTACCACCCTCCCCAACCCTCCCCCTCCAAGTCACAGAGGAGAAGACTTACAGAGCAGCCACCACCGCAGGCTGAAGAGGTCAAGTACATGATATTATCACCTAAACACACAACCTCTCCTTCCTCTTCTCTTCCCCTTCCTCTGTAACATAACCTTCCTGTACAGCACCTTCCCCTATCTTAATTGGTCTATTCTACCCCATTTCAAGGTTGAAAAGGATCTGATTTTAATTTTCAACTGAACTTCACACAGAGTACACTCTCCTGGAAAAAATGCTTTTACATTAACTGTGGAATAAAGAGCTTTGACTTCTAGTAAAGACATTCCAGACTCTGAAATAAGGTGGAAGTGACTCCTGCTTCAGTTCCTGGGGTGGAGGAAAGGTAGGGAACAGATCAGAAGGCAGGACATTCAGCCTTTGTCTTCTGGTCCGTCTGTCCTCCGACTCCTTTCTTCCTCTCTAGGAAAGACACCCCAAGCTATGGCTTTATCAATCATCTTTGGTTGACCTGGGAATGACTGGGCACAGAAGTGGCATAGTCTTGCTGCTGCCAAAGCCCTGGGGCTTCGAGCACTTACTGCCTGGTGTAGGGACCCCATAACCCATCTGCCACCTGCCCTCCCTACCCATCTCTCAACTATCCCACTACTCCCGAACGCTGACCATCCATGACCCACATTCCCTGTTCCTGTGCCTCATTTTAGGACCGCCACTTCTGGGCTGGGTCTCTTTCTTCTCTCAGTATCAATTGAGATGTCAGCTGGCTATTTACCTGCCCCCAGGCAAGCAATTCACCTGAGAAGGGGGTATGCTTGTCCTGATCCTCAGTCCTGAATAACAGTGCAATCAATGTGTGCAACCACAATCCAAAACATCTTTTCTTTTCTTTTTTTTTTTTTACCCATCAGAAATATTTTTAGTTCCCCATTTTCAATTAAGCATTTCTAGGTTTTGAATCAAATGTTGGCCCTTATAATCTATTCACGTCTGTTCCCAGTGGAATTCAATTGTTCTTATCTGCTCTTCACAACGTTGAGTTTGAATAGTGAACATTTAGATGAAAATAAGAAACCACCTTTTTACAGGAAGTAATCTGAAATCTTGCAACAAAATTATCTAATGGCCCTGAAGTACAAGGAAAGCAAAAAGGAATTTTAAAAATCCCCCTCCCCCCAAACAGCTTTCCTAGTTTCATTTTACTCAGTGATAGGCTTTAAATGAAATTATTCCAGGGTGTAAAATAATAAGTAAACTATAAAGGCAGTTCAGAGCAAGAAAACAGGACCAAGCTGAGATCTCCAATTTGCATGTGGTACTCTGCAATTACTTTTATGACCTACTTTCATGCATTTTTAATATGACAGAAAATAAACTCTACTGTCAAAACTTCCCATCCTTTCTACAATCTTGAAGCATAGTTGGTGGGCTTCCCCTCTGTTCTAATCAAGTGGCTGAGCAACTAATTTCCTAAGCCTCAGCCTCCCGGTCTAAATCACAGCATAACCAGCGACTCTCTCTGCTCTCCTTACCTAGAGCAATCATTTATGTAGCAAATATACATGGAGTGCCTACTGTGTCCCAAGCTCTGCTTATACAATTTCCATTATCCTGAGACTCTTACTTGAACCGTTCATTTTTATAAAAAGTCCACAGTGACTACAACTAAGAATTCTTGTTTGATAAAGTCTGATGTTGATGGTGATCCTCTGGGCACAGACCCAAACGTCTGCCCCCAACCCTTATCAACTAGGATTTGGGTTAGCAGTTGTCACTCATGTGCCTGAATGTGAATCGTCGAGATGATGAAAGCGATTAGTGAGAAACAGGCATAGGACACCTGTTAGGGTCCCCGGTGCTTTTGTAATGGACCTTGGGGGCCTTGTCGGAGAACCTAATCACACAGCTTCCACAAAGAGTCTACGGAATAGGGTGTTCCCAATAAAAACAACTTTCCTGCCCCCCCTTTTTTTTGAGACACATTTTTGTAAGTTCAGAACTGGATGCAAGTCCTAATATATTTCATGAAATAGTCTGATTATTTTATACTTGCCCTTTTACAAAAATGCCTCTAAATCCATTTGTACACTTAGCTCATTTTCAGCCTGAATAACTGAATATTATTTCCTACAGTTTCGACAAAATCACAGTGATTTCACAAGAATTCCCTTTTCTTTCTTTTTAATGTAAATGTACACACAGATTTACCATTGGCACAAACCATAAAAATCCAACAGTGGCCATTCATCTTGGGTCACTCCTCATAAATGTGTAAAAAATTTCTAATATGCTTGCTGTTCTCCCCCCCCCCCCCCCGCCCCGCCCCTTAATTCTTACTATTCTCTCTTTTCACAGTAAGGATGCTGTAATTCTAGCTGGCGACCACGGGCTTTGCCAAGAGGATCATCGTCATACTGAAATCTGAAGTTGCCAATTCACCCCCAGCAGAATGGGAGAGAAAATGGCCTGGCGGCTTCTGGTGACCCACAAGTGCCCACAGTTACCTAACCGACACATGAGTCTGAAACAAAGTGTAGGAGGCAAAGTATAGCACCTGTTACACATTGTTACGTTCATAACTTTGTGTTACTGAAATAGCCTTGGCCACCTGCAGGAGCATTTTGGTATTCTGCTATAAAATGCACTTACCCTAAAGAGTAGAGGCGGCATCGCTTGCTGCGGATTTGATGAGCTAAGCCAAACCTGTCATCAAGACAGACTGACCAAGGCTTCTTTGCAGGGCTGGAGTCAGTAGCTAGGCTGTCTGTGCTCATGTGATTGCATGCAATCTGTAAGGATTGGAAATCAATGTGAATCATTTAAAGCGCTGGATGATAAGTGGCAGGTGGGGGGTTACTGCTTTCTCAGTCCCTGAAAGCCATAACAGGAGAGTTATGTCCTTCTCCACTGCCAACTACTCCTCTCCCCCAGGGAAGCACAAGACTGCTATCAAATGTTCAGAGGAACTCCAAATACTGGATTATAAGGAACCTTGTGGAGACTATAGACAGGTTTGAAGGGAAGTTGAGAGCTGCTATAGCCATATGCACAGAGTATGTAAGGGAGAACAGGTCAGGAGCAAAGGTGGCAGAAAGGAGGGGTCCCAAAAAGCTTTGCAGAGATTTGTGAGTCCTGGAGAATGAACAGAAGTTGACCAAGACGCTGAGATCAAGAAGAGCATTCCAGAGGTAGAGAACAGTGCTGGCAAAACACAGAGGACTGTAATCCATGGTGTCTCTACCAGAAGTTGTGAGATCCAACTGTGGCCATGGGTCTCAGAGGGATACAGATTATCAATTCCTTATCTCAGGCATATAAGCTGGGGCCACCTCGGTCCAGAAAGGTAGCATGAGTTATCCAAGGTAAACAGCTGATCAAGGGTCAAGTGAAATTAATTCATAGTCCCTGCTCCCAAGACCGTATTGTTTGTGAGAAACTGTTCTAATGAGCTTCCTCCTAGGGGAGAAGAGCGAGAGCCCCACGCAGGAAGAAAGGAAGCTCTTCCTGAGCTATAACCAAAGCACTTCTTTTAACTCATCCATCAAAATTTGGTGAGGAAACCAAAGGGAACATGTATCTAAATCAAGCAGAAGCAAGTCTCTGATTTCAAATGCACATTTAGCAAATGCACTGTGATTGAGGCTGGCACAGTGTGCACGCTGAGGTGGCTGGAACCAAGGAAAGCAGGTTCTGTGGCCCAGGTGTTCTTTTGCGGCCAGCAGCACCTCACTGAACATCAATTTCCCCCTAATCCTTCAAAACTCCCATCACCATCATGATGCTCCATGAATCATGCAGCATCTCTGGCTGTCACATCACAGACAACAGACCATTCTGGGTGCAAAGGGTGGTCTGAGGTTCATTGCTTTAATTCATTGGAAAATATAACAGCAAATGATTTTCTTCTTAAGAAGATATTCTGGGGGCGCCTGGGTGGCTCGGTCGGTTGAGCGGCTGACTTCGGCTCAGGTCATGATCTCACGGTCCATGAGTTCGAGCCCCGCCTCAGGCTCTGTGCTGACTGCTCAGAGCCTGGAGCCTGTTTCAGATTCTGTGTCTCCCTCTCTCTCTGCTCCTCCCCCGTTCATGCTCTGTCTCTCTCTGTCTCAAAAATAAAATAAACGTTAAAAAAAAATTAAAAAAAAAAGAGAAGATATTCTGGGGGCACCTGGGTGGCTCAGTTAAGCGGCCGACTCTGGCTCAGGACATGATCTCGCAATTCAAGAGTTTGAGCCCCGCATCAGGCTCTGTGTGGAGCCTGCTTCCGATTCTGTGTCTCCCTCTGCCCCTCCCCCCACTTACACTGTCTCTCTCAAAAATAAATAAACATTAAAAAAAGTGTTTTTTTAATAAAAATGTTTTAAAACATATTCTGGGTTTGCCCAATTCTTTTATTTAACAGAGTTTCCAGAATTCTAATCTGAAAAGAGTATATACATGTAGCCTATTCAACTGATACAGCATCTCCCGTACTTTTGCTGTGATCAAGGGCTACTGGGCTGGCAAAATTATCCAGCACTATTTATCAGAGAGATAAACGAGAGAGCATATTGCTAGGATTTGGACATTTTAGAGGGAAGTCTAAAATGTGAAACCCTGTATATATATTCTTGCCCCTCACCAATGTCTTTCTACTTCTCTACCCATGACCCCTGTTTAAAGGAAAAAAATAACAGAAAATGGAACTGAATTTTAAGCAACTATTACAGAATACATTTATTAACTGGGTACATCAGCATGTTAATTTGTATAATTCATTTCCTATGATTCACCCACAAAGACATGGGAATTATGCCTCTGCCCATATCCTAGTCCCCACTCACCCATCAAGGGAGGGAAAACGGCTAATTTAATTAAAGTTCAATGTGTTTGGTGGGCCTGTCTTACTAGTGGGCAGGTTACTGCACCTTAAACATCAGCACCTCCATTGTCATTGTGTCCGACACTCTCCCTTCCTCTCACCCCTGCAGGTAGGCAGGTAAGTAGGGAGGGAGGGAGGGAGGCAGTTCTGTAGGCCCCTAAAGCATACCTGGACCTCATAAGCCTGAACCATTTGCTCTAGGTCAGCTTCCTGGAGTATTTTTATTAAAGTGGTCTGATGATTCCCATTTCTTTGTGTGCACTTCTCCCTAAGAACCTCCATAATGACAGAACATGATATAGATGTTCACAGGTTCTTGTTCATGACTCCCTCCTAACACCATTAAAATTTAACTCTCGCCTCTCCCACCATGTTCCCAGGGTATGGCCCACCTACATTCTGACAGGCCTGGGAGGCACCTAAAAATACAGATTCTCAAGTCCCACTCTGTAAAGTCAGAATCTTTGAGGCTGATGCCTGCGAACATGCCTTTTAATAAGCTGCCCCAGGTGATTCTTATGCGGATAGTCCTGTGGGTTTACAGGAACCCTTTTGTAAAGCCCCACTGGAAGGTTCCAGCTTGGCCTCATCTGTGCCTTAGCAAATTAAGGGAAGAGGCTCCACTTGGGTCAGAGCTTTATTTATTTATTTTTTTAATATGAAATTTATTGTCAAACTGGTTTCCATACAACACCCAGTGCTCATCCCAAAAGGTGCCCTCCTCAATACCCATCACCCACCCCCCCTCCCTCCCACCCCCCATCAGCCCTCAGTTTGTTCTCAGTTTTTAAGAGTCTCTTATGCTTGGGCCAGAGCTTTAAAATGAAAACAGCAGCCCCTGCAACCCGACCCCTAACAAAAAGCCACAGAGGCAGGCAGTGACAATTAGCCAGAGGCCTCCAAGAATCCGATAACTATTAAGGGTCAAGATTCAGGGCTTTGAAGCTCAACTGCCCTTACTTTGCCAATGTTGGGGAGTAGAGTTTTATTCTATTAAAGGTGACCCTTAAAGCATTTCTTCTTCTTCCAAAGATTTCATCTTACACAGATATACCCCTGTTGGAAAGACATTCTTTTCCATTCAATCTCTCTGCTAATGTTCCCCTTTCCACTCCTAGCTCAAACATACCTAACACAGGAGTTTTTCCATATTAACTATCTCAGTGATAGACATTAGCTTTGCAAAACAACTAGAAGCACTCAGTAAAATTCAGCTCCTAAAAATTAATTAAATATTGATTTTTCAAAGTTTCTTGTTAAGATTTATGGCCAGGGCTTCAATAAACTCTCGTAAGCAAAATAAGTGAGGGCAATAACTCCTAGCTAAGCTCTAACTCCAGTAATTACGTTCTCTCTCTCTCTAATTCCCCTTGTAATTTTAGCTGCAAAAGCAAATTAGGCCTAGATAAAGGAGAAGAAACTCCAGGAAAAAAAAAATGTTTTCTGAAATGTATTTTAGTTATTTAACTTAAAGGGATTAACCAATTTTTTTTAAAGATTTTATCTTTAGGTAATCTCTACAGACAACGCAGGGCTCGAACTCAGAGCCTCGAGATCAAGAGTCGCATACTCCACTTATGGCACCAGCCAGGTGCCGCTTAAAGGGATTAATTTATTCTCATTTCATTTGGCATCCCAAAAGATGGAATAGAATTTCTGGCACCCCATAAGTAAAATCTGGCAAAGAGAGCCCTTAAAACTTGGGGACTTCTAGCAAAAATCACTTCAATGATCAACTGTATGTTCATGTAATACCGTTATTTTGAAAGGCAACATCTAAGGAAAGAGTTGTATTTTTGTTGCCTTTATCCGTGTGTGTGTGTGTGTGTGTGTGTGTGTGTGTGTGTGTGTGTACCAGTAAATATAACAGATACTACTGTTACAAAGTCGTAAAGTCTGCATCTCCAGGGCTTGGATTTTTATGTTATTTTTACAAATAGATAGATGCATAGATGATGAGATAGATAGATGGATGGAGAGATGGCTGGCTGGCTGGCTAGATGATAGCTAGATAGGTAGTTAGATAATGTTTTAAAATCCACTTTTTCTTTTTTAAAACAGCAACTGTTGCTTAGATTAATTTTGTGCCGCAAGGCCTGCTTCCCAGAGGCATATGGTTTGGGGGTGGCCATAAAAAGCTGGATCTGGAGCCTTCCCTTAGAACAGAGCACTGTGTTTATGACTTAACCATTTCTTGTTAGCATCAAACAGTGTATCATCGACTCCAGAACTCAGCGATGTAATCGTGGTCTTTCACATTAGGAAACAATACCTAATTAAACTGCACTTGACGTTGTGCACACTCTACCAAACACCATATCCTCTGGTGTTTCATTAAAAATTCAGGTCCCCAATCATGCCATCAGGGACACACAGCGTGCAAGTGTGCCATCTCATTGCAGTCGAATGCCACACTGTCCCTGGCCCTGTGCTTCCGTTTCCAAGCTCCCCCACCCATCTGTTCACCCGTGTTAGAGAACACACAACTCTCTTGCATCCTAGCTGTTTGCCAGCACGTGTATGTATTGAATTTAGGTTTTATACCCCAGGCAGTGCCGACCACAGAACAGGTGCTCAGCAAATGCCTGCTGAATTGAAGAAGGAGTAAATCAATGATGAACACATCAAATGCTGGGCCTTGCTGTACAAGCTTGAACACAGATTTGAAGGAGATGGTTTTTTTTTAAGTAGCATAAGAGAATGGGGGTGGAATTTGCTTTAGTACCTTCCGAAGGTTTTTTCCCCCTTGCCATTATGACTCACTACTGCTAACTATGGAAATTTTAGGTAATAGTGACTCTAATATTCTTCCAGTTTTGTAGGCTTTCATTGTCAAGATGAATTCTAAGGGAAGCCTGAGCTCCTAAAAGAGCCAAAAAAAAAAAAAAAGACAAAAAAAAACCAAAAAACCCTCTGCATTACATAGAGATGGGGTAGGAACACTGTTTAGCAAAAGATTCTGATCAAGAGTCAGTTAATGTCATCTCTGATGAGCTCCCATGTGCTGGCTTCCTGGTGACCTGGATGTGCAGAAAAGCACAGCACTTCACCTGGGTAAAATGACTCCTGGGTACAAAACCACTGTGAGGTCTAGAGCTTTATCTCAGTTTTTCTGGAGGATGAAAATCCTTCTAGTGAACTTCATAAACCAACTGCACTCATCAAGGTGAATAAGATGTCCATGTATCTACTTTCCCAACTAGTTGGTTAGCTGCTTGTGGGCAGAGACTGTATCCCCAGGGCCTGCCACAATCCCTGGCACGAAGCAGGTGCTCAAAACTACTTTGTGAATATTGATCCTACACTACTCTCGGCGCAGTACAAGCTCACAGAACTGGGAGAAACCTAAGGAAGAATTTAATAGCTTGATCCTTTTCAAGATCACAACATTGAGAAACAGAGAAACAAAATAAATCGCTCAGAGTCACTTCAGACTGCATTGTGGGATGCTTTTCTTTTCTCTTCAAAAGTTTTCTCCTCTCAGTTCATAACTCACGGGGGAAAATCCAAGAGGGGCTTGAAATAATCCTTTTGTGCCTCATGAGCTTCTTCTAAGTAAATATGCCTTTTATAAGTTACAGAACATTAACCTGAAATACATATAAAATGGAATCTAGAGGCTTTTACTTGGTCAATTTATTTGGGGCGGGGATGGAGCCCATAGTTCTCAAACCCAACTCATAAGTTTAACACCTTCTCATTTTCCTCTGGTGTCTTAAGAGTTTCTTAAAGTCACAGTCAAGAGGTCGGGCTTTTCCTCCTTCATGTAAAACCAAACTGTACAATTAAAATTTCAGCACCTTAATTAAATCTGTGAGTGTCCACCAAATTAATTTGCAGCAGCAAAACAAGATGAAATTATGTAAAGCACAGGGATCAATTTATCATTCCATAACTTGCGATTAATTCAACAAGCTTTCACTTCCATGTCTAGGTGACAACCATTAAAGTCCAATTGTCTGACTGCATTATATGAGAAATGGGACTTTCTTTTACGCCCAGTCTTCTAAAACATATTCTAGAAACATATTCTCTTGGGGCGCCTGGGTGGCGCAGTCGGTTAAGCGTCGGACTTCAGCCAGGTCACGATCTCGCGGTCCGTGAGTTTGAGCCCCGCGTCGGGCTCTGGGCTGATGGCTCGGAGCCTGGAGCCTGTTTCTGATCCCGTGTCTCCCTCTCTCTCTGCCCCTCCCCCGTTCGTGCTCTGTCTCTCTCTGTCCCAAAAATAAATAAACGTTGAAAAAAAAAATTTTAAAGTTGCAATCCATTGTGGATGATACTTTAAAAAAAAAAAAAAAAAAATAAACATATTATAACCACAGATGAAAAACGGGCTCTGCTGCCAGCAAGGTTTGGGAGAAGAAGTGGGATGCCAGGGGGCTGAAGGGACATCAAAAGAGCCTGAGACCCTCAGTGCCACACGAGCTCCACGGGCTACCTCCCCAGTTGGCCTAGGCGCCTTAGAGGCAGTGTGAGTTTCTAATTTACTAACACCTCCCACTTAATCCAGGGCAAAGTTTCCCTCAGGCCTTGATCTTCTCTTATGTCTCTCCATCCCCAGGATCAGGCTACTTGAGGACAGAACCTCCTGATTAACGTGTCAAGAGCCATAGACTCTCCTTAATAGACAGTCCCTTTACTTGCCGGGGGCACAGGCTCAGCCTCGGCAGGAGCTGCCACAATGTGTTAAGTCACCACTAAGGCCGATGCTCCATAATGACTTTAAATGCTCTAAGAACAAAGTACTGTTGGATTCATTAGCTTCTCGGACCTCCTGCAATGTCCCCTCTGCTCCCTGGCCTAGTGGGGCCCTGTCCACCAAGCATCTGTGGCAGAAAAGCAAAAAGGCAGATTCCTCCAAATCCAAAATGGAACTTGAACCTCCAGATGATGGTTTTGTTTTATGACACACTTGACTGCCTACTCACGGGTGTGAATCTGTCACCTCAAATGGTTTTCCAAAGCAATTTGCTAAAGTGGATCTTTAAGAACACGTCAGGATGAATCATTAAAACATTTCAAGATGACAATACCCCTGGAAGGCAGAAGATACTGAAGCAAATAGAAGGCATCTTATCTGCCTTCAAACAAGTGGATAAATGTAAGCACTGAGGCCTCAGAAACTATGTCCCTATCAAGTCCCCACCAGGAGTCCCTGAGAATCTTCCTACCCCCTCACTGATCGAATCCTTTTTGAAAGGGGGTTGATCAATATCTTTTAGAGTGTCTCCAGATCCAATTGCACCTGAAATACAACCTGAGTGGTGCTGATGTATCTCAGAAACCTCAAGGCTTCCTCGTCCAGGGACTGAGCAGGTCCTGCCCACGGCTGGAGATCTATATGCCACCGGGGACGCTGTAGAAGACAGAAAACAGAAAACAGGTTGATGTGTAAAGTGTTGAGGCACTGGGGGTGGGGGTGGGGGTGGGATGGACACAGAGCATCAGCTAGGCTCCTTGGCTGCTTTAACTGTCTGCAAAACAAACATGTCTGTGCACAGGCGGTGGGGAGTGGGTTCAGAGCTACTGTCATTACAGTCACATCGGTCACAGGGAGGCAAGCAAGGCCTGAGAAAGCCCAGCTACCAGGTTAAGCAAAAGACTGCAAAGGCCTGGGGACGTCTGACTCTTCTGATCAAAAATAAACTCCACTTGACCCCATCAGGCTCTCTCAACTGTGGCTTTGTATTACTGTGCCTCTCCCCCATGCGAAGAAAAACTCCTCTTATCTACTAGAGTTTCCAAAGCTTAGAGCTTCAGAACTATGAGCCTCCCTAAGGGCCAGTTATGTCGTCGAGGCAAAAGCCTGAAGTCCTTTGGGTGCTTGGGTGCCTTCCCCAGCACAGGGAGACAAGGGCAGCCGCACTCAGTCTTCCAGGTCTCAGTGTGCCTAGCATCTGGGGCTGTGCACCTGCGGGAGAGGACCCCGGAGCTGTCACCACCAAGGCTGACAAGAGTAGCCTTCTAGCAAGGGGCTGCTGCCTTTCTGCAGAGGACGTGAGGAGCACCGATGAGCACAGTGGTTAGAAATGAAGGCTAGGCCTCCTTTTGCAGCAAGGGTGGTGGGAGGGATGAAGGGCTGGGGGATCGCAGTGGTCTGGAAGAAACGCAAGTAGGATCCCTCTAGTCAAAAGGAAGCACTAGTCATGAAGTCCTTTCTAGAGTTCCAAGTCCCCCACCTGTACTTATCACCACTTAGAAACCTTCCAAAGCCTTGCTGTGATTCTCAGGGGGAGAATAGCCCTCAGGGTGCAGGGTGGGGAAGGGGGTTGGGGGGGGAGAGAAGCCCCATCTGCTGGGAGGGTAGATGTCTGGAGTCAGGAAAGACGCTGGGTGTCTAGGCACAGGGGTTCCCGCAGTGCTTAGACTGGGCCTTTAAACCCCCTTTTATGACGCGGAAGGAGGCAAGGGAAGGTTCTAGGGACAGATAAATGCACCATTCACGCATACACATTGTTCTTCACTCAGATATTGCCAGGATCTGAATGTGTGTGTTCCCCTCCCTCATATTCATAGGTCGAAATCCTAATGACCAAGGTGATGGTATTAGGAGGTGGGGCCTTTGGGAACAGCTTAGGTCATGAGGGTAGGGCCCTCCTGAATGCAATCAGTACTCTTCTAAAAAAGACCTCACAGAATTCCCTAGCCCCTTCCACAATGTGAAGACCTGGAGAGAAGGCGCCAACCCTGAAGAGGGCCTTTACTGGAAACCAACTCTGCTGGCACCCTGACCCTGGACTTCCAGCCTCCAGAACTGTGAGCAATAAACTTCTGTTCTTTATAAGCCACTCAGTCTGTGCCATTTTGCTATGACAGCCCAAACAGACTAAGACTAGGTATTATGACAGGAACTGTCTGTCACCCCCCCCCAAAAAAAAACCCTAAACAGGCTAGCCCTGATACACTTTAGTGCAAATGTGGGGGGTTTGCCCCTGGATGGGGTGGCCTCGGTGACCTGGGGTTGAAAAGCTAGGAGGAGCGGGGGAGCAAGCAGGTCAGTCAGCATCAAGCCAGGTGTGTGAGCTTGGGGAAGAGAAGCCCACCCTGGCATGGGGGTCTGAGATAAATGTGGACACTTCGTAAGTGATAAGCGTTATTCCAGGTCCGATGTGATTAGCCTCACATCGTGGCACAAAGCCCAAGAGCCCACAGTCTTACCGTCTAGACAGGTCCGTGCCTCCTTGTAGTAGCTAAGTGCCCTGCAGCTTTCTAGACTTAAGGAATCCTCACTGATTTCCCACAGGCTATCTTGTTCTCAGCTGCCAGTTTCATGGGCATGCAACCTATGCAGTCTTAGAAGGGCCTGCGCTTGGGGGCGCCTGGCTGGCTCAATCGGTGAAGCGTGTGACTCTTAATCTTGCGGTTGTGGGTTCAAGCCCCATGCTGGGTGTAGAGATTACTTAAAGATAAAATCTTAATTTTTTTTTTTTTTTTAAGAAGGGCCTATGCTTGGCTCAATGCTCTGCTGACACTGTCTTGAAATTCTTTAATAAATGTTGAACAAGAGGGCTCACATGTTCATTTTGCACCAAGCCCCACAAATTATGTAGCGAGTCTGCCCTGAGGGGCACCCTTTTCTGGGAACGCAGCCTTTTCTTATAGCTATTCTTGCTCTGTGAAGGCTGATCAGGCAGAGAGTCTAATCAGAGAAAGCCTGAGAACATTAACATATCTTCCCAGGTAATGCCTTCCGCCACCCCCCTACTTTCCTTTCTTCTCTGAAGTAGATGGTGATTACCACGTGGCCAAACAATATTCATTGAGCATCAGCCACCCTGTGCCAGACACTGGTCAGCACAGACACGACTAAAACCTTGACTCTCCCGGGGCGCCTGGGTGGCTCAATCGGTTGAGCGTCCGACTTCGGCTCAGGTCATGATCTCGCGGTCCATGAGTTCCAGCCCCGCGTCGGGCTCTGTGCTGACAGCTCAGAGCCTGGAGCCTGTTTCCGATTCTGTGTCTCCCTCTCTCTCTGACCCTCCCCCGTTCGTGCTCTGTCTCTCTCTGTCTCAAAGATAAATAAACGTTAAAAAAAAAAAAATTAAAAAAAAAACACCTTGACTCTCCCAAGAAGTGCACAGTCTGGCGGCAGAGACAGACACACACAAAATAACTTTGGCAGGTAAATGCTGAAAATTAGGGAGAGCAATTCTTTTCAGGAAGTACTGAATTATGAAATCATAAATTATAAGCACAGTTAAATACAAACGCCTCCCAGTTGTGCCTGGTCATGTCCTTGCATCAAATGACAAAGTGCCTTTCCAGGTCGCCCCTGCTGTCTGCACAGCAACACAGAGCTTCAGGCAGGCTTGTCCAGGTTTAAAACTCCCCATGTCTTTCTCACACGGCCACTCACAAGTGTGCCAGCATCTGGCCCAGGAGCCTCTTGATAGAAATGATAAAGTTCACCCATCATGGTCTTCCTCTAAATCAGGGATCAGGAAACTCTTTCTATAAGGGGCCAAACAGCAAACATTTTAGGCTTTGCAGGCCATGTGTTTTCCACTGCAATTCCCCGCCCCCTGCTGTAGCTCAAAACAGCCACAGACAGTGAGTAAACCAATGGTCGTGGCTGTGTTCCAACGAAACTCCATTTACAAAAATAGGTTGCAGGCTAGATTTGGCCCACGAGGCTGTGGTTTGCTGACCCCTGCTATATTTGATTCAAATTTGGAGGCAGACTGGCCTAGAAGAGACTGTTTACTTGAAATAATGCAAGATTATGATATCTAGATTATAGCTAACTTTGTCATCTGGGTGACTTGGGCAAATATCAGCCAGGATTCCAGCAGGATACAACAGGCTCCTTCCAACTGGCTAATCCAAGAAGAATTCAATAGACTATCTATAAAGGCATGGGCAGGGTTTAAGGAAACCAGTAACGAATAATGCAGTATCTATGACAGGTAGCACCAGAGAGACTTTACAAATCCTAAGCCTGAAGGAGCAAGGAGCAAGAGGAATTTATGGAACCCAGAGAGGGAAACTTTATGGAGCAGGCATTTAATAAAGGAACAAAGCCAATCCAGGGTGCCTGGGTGGCTCAGTCAGTTAAGGGTCTGATTCAGCTCAGGTCATGATCTTGTGGTCTGCGGGTTCGAGCCCCGCATCGGGCTCTGTGCTGACAGCTCGGAGCCTGGAGCCTGCTTCGGATTCTGTGTCTCCCTCTCTCTCTGCCCCTCCCTTGCTCACGCTCTGTCTCTCTCTCAAAAATAAATAAACATTAAAAATTTTTTTTTTCAAAAAGGAACATAGCCAATCCTGTCACATCCAGTCCTATTATATATGCACACCAACTGTCAAAGCCAAGAGAAGGCAGAGAAGAGGGAGGCTATGGTTGTCCATGCAAAGTCAGCCTCTGGGGGTGCAGAGGAGGAGGAGAAGTGTGGATGGTGGATCTGGAGAGACAAATAGAAGGTCTCCTGCACAGCATTCTTTGGAAAGAAGCAATGAGACTCGACCAGGGAGTCATCCATTGATTCAGTGGGCATTTGTGCCTTGTGCCAGGCTCTGGGTTACAATTTAATACAGCTATAACCCAATACACGCAATGAAGTTCTATAGGGGCTCTGATGGAAATTTCCATAGGGTAAGTGGGGTCACGAAGAGATCGAGGACGTAAACATAGCTCCAAACTAAATGCCAAAAACACAAGTGCAGATTGCGGAAATCTGTCTCTACTGCAAGAAACCCAAAGGCTTCATGAAAGAGACACCTTGAAACACAGCAGAAGCCACTCACCCTTCACTAACACATAAAAATAACTTCACAGATCAATAATGGTGAATCCATATAGCAGGACTATAGAATTATCTTCAGAATCCACAGACAAGATCCTGACTGCAAGCTCATATTTCTCATTTCCAACTGATTGTCGACCCCGATGAAGCTAAACATGGCAGCTGGAACAGCGACTATCCATTGAGGAATCTCAAGTGGAGACATGATAGGAATATACAGCAAAGAGATGCCCCAGAAATGCTCTGGCTTAATGCTTTGCTCGAGCTGTTTAAAAAACACTTCACATAAAGTAATGTTCCTCCTGGAATCAGTCTGACAGCAGTTCGTGATTATTACCCCAAGGAAATGACTAGCTTTTATCATCTCTTTCAATTATCATTTGTCTTAATTCTCTGGTACATACATCAATATTTGTCCCTCCAAACATCCCACACGCAGGACTCTCTGAGCACCTTAGAACACCAATGGCCGGTATTAAATAGAACAAGGCAAACACACCCACCCACCAAATCTTTTTGTTTTAAGAAAATTTGTCATGATTTTACCCCCAAACCATTCCCTAAATGCCAGGATACACTATTACCCATATGCTGCAAATATCATGTGGCCAGACGATGCTACCCCCATCACTCCCAGGAGGTGGAAACACGGATTCCCAGTCCTGCCACCCCCGCTTCCCCTCGGGATGGGGCAAGGAGCTGCTTCGTAGAAGGGGGTGGGCGTACTGTCATTTGAGGCTGGTCTGTCTGTCCCCAGCAGACCTGGGCTAAAATATCAAATGGGGCACACACAATGAGCGGCCACCGAGAAGTAGGCCTCCTCCTGAGCCAACCCAGGGAGGAGGGTCCCTCTACTCCGTTGCAGTGCAAGGTCCTGCTCCCTGAACCACCAGGCCACTCCTATAAAGGAGCCCCTCCCCAAGCACGGACAAGCGGCACAACGAAGACAAGGTCCCAGATTTCTGAGGCAAGGAAGCAGCCTCCACTTTGGTTGTCAAGGCTCTATCTGCCACTTTCTTCAGGCAATGTGCATTGAAAAGTGAGCCGGCCTCCTCTAATATGTTTTGAGTGCATAGAAAACATTTCCAAAAGTTACGATTTAGGACAGCAAAAGATATACACCGCGAACTCATGTCGCTCTCAGGCTATTTTGCATACATCTGAAATTCTGCTTTCCACAGGGCAAAAAGTGATCACTGAGTCAGTCTCAAAAAGACCACAAGCATCGCCATGAGGCTTTCAGATATTTTTTATGATTTATGATTTCAGCATTAAATTTGTTTCTTGAAAACAAAAATGATTCTTTCAAGCCAAAGGAGTTGAATTCCAAGATTTTACTATTAAAAGATAATACAAGAAATAAAGCAATGTTTTAACATGCTCTTTTGCCTACCAGCCTACACGTATGCACATAATAGAAATGCATTAATTCGAGACCGGAAGCCCCAAGCAAGACTGACTGCATTTAAAAAAAAAGTTATTACAAAAAAAGCAGACCCACCCATGACCTAGAAAAGAGAGCCATCAATTCCGCCTGGTGCAAAAGCTTTCCTTGTCTTGAAATGTGGAATAACGGCTTCTTTTCTCATAGGCAGTTTCCCCACACCCATGAATGACCTCAAGTAGCTCCCGTAGAAATTGAAAAACAAGGAACAGTACCACGATTGCACATTTTTCAACATATTTGTGTAAAATACAAACATAAGCCAAAGGAAGGCTTCTAATGGCCCATTCCTCTGTACTTCAATGCGACAGGTCTTTAGGGATGAAATAGTAGGATGAGTGATGTAAAGGGTGTTTCTTTACCGTGCCAGATAATTGGCAGAGTGATTGGGACATTTTTATAAAGTTGCAATACTCCTAAGTGCACATTCTCACAACTAGGAAGCTCCAGAAAGGTTTTAGAACCAGCAATTTTATATCGGGAGAGATGGCTAACAACTGAAGCTCTGCGTCTTTTCTGTGGAAAAGAACAAGGTTGTGAGTCCTTGAGGCAAACTAAACCATCCACTGAGCATGTGTGGATGTGTCGATGTCGGGGAAGCCTAAGCCTTCTGGGAGGAACAAGCCCAAAACAAGAAAAATATATCTATTTTGCAATCTTGTACTAATTAAGAGCATCCGTTAGTGGGCAGGAAAACAATGATTGAAGGAAATTATTTATTCCTTTTTAGGAGAAGGGAGTTGTGGGAGTTATAGAGTCAGTCCCCAGCAGGACATGCGACCAGGCACAGCTGAGAGCGTGCAAGCATCAGCCACAACCTTTCTGTAACATCCTCAGATAATCACGGTCTTTAGGACTTGGCCTGAGTGAGTGTGCAGGGCTCTGTGAGTCTCTGGGGTGGCAGGGAACACGCATTCCCCTCTGCATGCTCAGGTCCTTTTTCTCAGTCAGTCCTGCTTCAAAAAGAGCAGGGGTCAGTTACATGTTTTGTTGTTTTCTGGTGACATTTAAAATTCAGGTACCCAGTGCAAAAATGTCATTCAAACAAAGGAATCTCAGTTTCAGTTCTGGATAAGATGTGTAAGCACACCCCCACCCTGTGTCTTGCACTGAATCAGCACTAAAACCTGGACAGAACACACAGAGCAGTGATTTGAGGACTCTGAAAAGTAAACACTAGCAGGCAGATTGGAGAAGAAGACCAGAATTCAAAGTACCACTGAACGAGCAGTGAGGTCGCCAATGTTTTTTCTTCTGAGGTCCTCTTTCCTGGCCCCCGCTCGAGACAGCCACACACTGGAAGCGGGCATTGGCACAGACCAAGAGCATCAGGAAAAGCCCTCCAGTTCAGGCTCCAGCAGAGAAGGGGCCTCCTAATGCTCAGAGACAGTGAGAAAATCCTTCATTTTCCTCTCTCTCTCTCTCTCTCTCTTTTTTCTCCCCCTCTATTCCAGCATCCCAATGCCTGGGCCATCCCACTGCAGTGGTAGAAGTCAAGCAGGGGACCACAGGCACCTAAAACTCTAGAGGAGAGGGCAGCTCACCCTTTTATCTGTGGCTATCACCCCAAGAGGATGGGGTAAATGCCCCAGCGAGTGTTTTCTGTCTCTTTCTTCTGTTATCTTGGCCTTGGACTCAGGCACAGTTACCAGAGGTATGCAGTACAGCATGAGCAGAGCAGGAATAACTAAAGCCCACCCTTTCTGGTCAGGGGTTCAGAAACCACAAGGAACCGGAAAATACTGGGAAAATCGTGGAAAAGGAAAGCAACCCCATAAAGTGGTTTATGAAGCCCTGGGCCATAGGAACATGGATCTGACCCTTGTTAGCATATCAAAGGCTTTGGGAGCCAAGCCGACTGACCTTTGGGTCAGGGTCCCAGACTGGACACTGGGTGGCATGCATGTGGGAGAGGTCTGAAAAAAAAACATGGCAAAGACTTTGAAAACAGGACTGATATTGAAACTACGATCCACAGAAGGCTGGCTGAAATGTGAGGCCTCAATCCAACCAGATTGCCTGTGAAAACAAATATATCAACCTTATCTATGGTATTTAATCTCAGAGTTTATGAGTTATGACTCAGAGTCTCATAATATAATATGCAAAATGTCCAGGATATAACCCAAAACTACTCGGCACATGAAGAGAATCCGAACTGGTGTGGGAAAAAGACAATCAACAGATGCCAATACAGGCATAACACAAATGTTGGAATTATTTGAAAAAAATTAAATGCAACTGTTCTAGAAAAACTCCAAGAAGCAAGGACATACATTCTTGGAACCAGTGGAAAGACAGAAAGCCTCAGCAAAGAAATACGAGATATAAAGAGCCAAATGGAAACTTCAGAACTGAAAAATGCAATAACCAAAATAAAAGTCTCATGGAT
Organism: Herpailurus yagouaroundi; assembly: GCF_014898765.1. NCBI lineage: Eukaryota > Metazoa > Chordata > Mammalia > Carnivora > Felidae > Herpailurus > Herpailurus yagouaroundi. The sequence goes on from NW_024412394.1 coordinate 68,313,024, forward strand.
GGACTCAGCAGCAGAATGGATAGGACACAAGGAAAGGTCAGTGAACTTGAAGACAGATCCATAGACAGTATCCAATCTGAACAACAGAGAGAAAAAAAATGATTTTTTTGGCGGGCGAGGGTGGGTAGTAAAAAGAGCCTCAGGGACCTGTAGGACAATATCAAGAGGTCTAACTTTCAGATTAGACTCCCAGAGGAGGAAGAGTAAGAATGCAGTGCAGAAAGGAAAAAACAAAATTGAAAGATAGAATGGCTGAAAAGATGCCCAAATTTGATGACAGCTCTAAACATAAAGATTCAAGAAGCTCAGCGAGCCCCAAACAGACTCCAAGAAATCCCTGCCCACACACATCATAAGCAAACTGTTCCAAACTGAACAAGACGACAGAAGCCGAGTCTAATCATCTCGTGATAGACTCGACTCGGTGGTGGGTCAGGGTCCGAATGGTGAGGTGGGAAAGGCAGAGCCCCTCCCCTAGGGACCTCTTCCCCAGAGGTCCCCTCCCTGTGGAGGCACAGTCCTACCTCTCCAAGTCCATCTGCTAAATGCCTCTGGCAGCAGACGGCACACATGCTGAAACCCAAATGCAGAGCAGCATTTTGAATCCTTTCCCCATCAATCTGCTGCCTCTGCAGCATTACACAGAGTGTAGGCTGGGAGGCAAGGGAACCAGAAATCAAATCAACTATGACAAGAAAAAATGCACTATAATTCAAGAAGGCCCTGATAACTTTTAGGAAGGAATTAAGGACAAGGAAGAAAAGACGCTCAGCTCTAGATTGAATCTCTAAGTTACCCTGGTAAGGTGGAAAGAAATGCCAAACAAATTTGAGCTGGGTTTTGTTCTTCAACCGACATCTTTAAATTCACCATGTTTTCTGTGTGTGTGTGTGTGTGTGTGTGTGTGTGTGTGTGTGTGTGTGTATGTGTGTGCATGTGTGTCAAAATAGTTCAAGTCTGGGTGAGATTGGAACCCCCGAGGGAATGGCTAAAAGAATAAAACATATTGTATTTTAGGTTTTTCTCATAGACAGTAGAAAGAGCAGCCAAATTCCTGGATAGATCCAGTGAAAGGCAGAGGCTCTCATTTGGTTTCATGATATAGAAACTACACAGCATCTACATGCCGAGTAGGAACTCAAATGTCAAATCATGTTTCTCACTGGGGTAACACATAACCAGGAAAGGAGGGAGGAGTCTCATTTGTCTGTAAGATTATAGAAGAAAGGTTGCCTAAGAAATCAAACAGGAACTGGAAGACAACATTAACCACATTTTTAAGGATTCGTGTTCTCTAGCTCTCTCACAAACACACACACATATACACACGCATGCACACACACTTCCACATATATGCATGCCCTATTCAAAACATATAGGGGACCCAGACCTTCTGGAAGTCAAAATCCTAGAAGTTTGGGGGACCTGGGTGGCTCAGCTGGTTAAGCGTCTGACTCGTGATCTCGGCTCAGGTCATGATCTCACAGTTTGTGAGTTCAAGCCCGCATTGGACTCCTCACCGACAGTGCAGAGCCTCCTTGGGATTCTATCTCTCCCTCTCTCTACCCTTCCCTGTTTGCTCTCAATCTCTCTCTCAAATAAATAAACTCAAAAATTTCCTAGAAGCTTAACGTCATCTGAATCAACATCTGCTAGGAGTTTGTGGACTTATTTCAGTTAGTAAACTCCAGCCAGTTAACATCTCCCCAAACATTCACCAGCTCCCGAATCGTCAGCCTCAGGATAGAAAGTCTGCAGCACCCCCTATAAACCCATTTTAAGGATCCTTAGATCCTGAGTAGCTGTCAAAGACAAAGGAGAAGTAGAGGGTGGGGAAAATAAGAAAACTACCTGAATGGAGGGAATGGAATCAAGGAATCAAGAAGGGAAGACAGGAAAGGGGGTTATGAGAGGAAGGAGGGGATACTCCCCCAATACCTGAATAGCTACCTCTATCCTCCCCACAAGGTCACTTGGGACTCAGAGTTGTCCATGAGGGGTGCCTAAGGCCTCTTTGGTGCCTCTCAGCCCACATTGGTCCTCAATCCTCAGACCAGACCACAGATCTCCCCATGGTTCCCTCACTGTAATCCCAAGACTTCCAGGCACATCCATACGGATGCCCCATTAGCCTCCCAGCCCTAGAGCCTCTAAGGAGGCTCTGGGGAATAATGTCGAGCAGAATGCCTGTCAATGGTAAAGCTCAGTGCTGTTGAGCAATTTTACAGAGAAAGAGTTTCAGTTCTAGAGTCTAAACAAGATGTGATTTTCATTACTAAAGAGAATTAACATGTGTCACCCAGAGTCACCAAGTGCGGAGAAACAGGGGTCGTGGCAGAGAGAATGTATCCAAGAGGCCACACCGAGCATCTGAGTCACAGAGCTGGGGCACCCTGCAGCCACCCTGAAGGCTGACACATGGAACAGCAGCCGAGTGTGGCACAGCACATGGGTGGGAAGCAAAACCTTTCCTGGAAATCAATGGTAGACACCGCATGGTGCCTTTGAGAAAGGGCATAAGCAGGCAAGGCATAAGGTCCTCTGCCGTGGGTAGGACAGCCCAGGGTAGGTAGAAGGAAAAGAGCACAGCAGAGTCCAGGAGCCCAGCCAAACCACCCACCATTTTGCACATGGTTCAAGGGCATCATCAGTTTTCTGATGAGGCTATCACACCCCATTGAAAACAAGCCATCAGTTGCACACAATTACACACGTATGCACATACGTATGTATGATTTATGGGTTTTCAATACATTTTCACTCATTATTAAATCTCTGTCACTTTCGTATTGTCCATACTGCCACTCTCTGGTCCTTTTTGATTGTGATATAGTTTTAGGTAGCCTGAGTGAATCCTACTGATAATTAAAAATAAGACTCTCGTGCTGGGACATTCCTCTCATGAGTCTGTATTTATAGAACATTCTTCTGTCTGAATGCACTGTAAGTTATAGTGCCTGACAAGCAGAACCAGCCCAATAAATGTTTCTTTTCCATCTATGGGAGGCTGCCAGCAGTATAACACAAGGCAGGGCAAGCTCGTTGCACAACTCTGCAACCAAAAGCACTTAAGCTTCAAACCTAAATGGAAGGAAAGATCTACAATCTTTATCACTAACTGGCCCTTTTTAGGAACATGAAGCCTTGCTGAAAGAAGCAGACCTTTATAGAGGTCAATTGGGTTTGCCACCATGGAACTTTCTGGGCTCAGAGCTCTCTGGTGAATGAGAGCAAGAATCCCTGAGGTTAGAAGTGGAGCTGTCCATGTGGCAGCCGACCTTGGCCCAGTCTCCTTCCCCATTTCAGACTGGAAATAACAAGAGTAAAGGGGACAAATTGGGCAAATAAATATAGCAGATCTAAGCTGATGAAAATGTTGACCATATTTCTTAATGGTATGAGAAAAAAAAGACTGGCAGTCCTTATGTTAAAGAAAAACAAACAAACATCTTGGAAGAGCTTAAAAAGCAAACACATTATAGGCGCACCTGGGTGGTTCAGTCGGTTAAGCGTCCAACTCTTGATTTTGGCTCAGGTCAGGATCTCATGTTTGTGAGTTCAAGCCCTCCTGAGACTCTGCACTCACAGTGCAGAGCCTGTTTGGGAATCTCCCTCTCCTCTCTCTGCCATCCCCCACCGCCCCTGCTCGCATACATTCTCTCTCTCAAAATAAATACATAAACATGTAGGAAAAAAAAGCAAATACATTCTAGAATCTAGAAGACAGAAACTATTCTAGCTTTTATTTTTACTTGTTTTATGCATGCAGAGAATCACTGTATTCAAAGAGAGCTTAAGGATGAGCTAGACTCCTTCATATTATAATTGAAGAAATCAAGATATCAAGATATAATTGAAGAAAATCAAGCTCAGAGAGATGAAATGACATATCGATGTCACATAGGTAGGAGGAGTTGGGCTGTGACTCAGAGCCAGACCTCTAGGCAACTAGTCCCATACTTGCTCTGCTACATTATGCAGCCCCCATCCCAAGTCTCAGAGTTTTATCTTCCCCATAGGAAGTTTATACTTTTCCTATTAGTATAGACTTTATATGTTATTTTAATCCACTGAAATTTTGAGGATGTTTGTTACTGCAGCATAACCTATCCTATCCTGACAGATACAGGTACCTACAAGGCACTAGGTAAAAGATGGTTATCATTGTTGGGTATGAATCCCCACAGAACTCTCCCAATGCCACAACGTTAGAGATTGAATGGTAGGCTGTAACAGAACGTTGGTTTTATGGATATTCCCAGGGAAAGAAAAGAAGTATAATCAAAGATAATTCACTGCCAAGACTCAGAGAAGCTAGGAGGTGCTCAGATAAATACTATAAGGAACTTTTTAGGATTTTATAGGGCCTTCTAGGATTATAAAACAAACCCTATTCTCTGGTCTGCTCCCTAAGTGCATCCTGTCCTGAACATACCTTTCCTCTCCTACCAACAATCCTCTCTTTTATTCACTAGTCAGTTCAAATTCCACTTATTTTGTCTCATGTACTTCCCCCAAACTTCCTATTCACTCAAGCCTTTACTGTGTGCAAGATAAACTATGCAAAGCAGGTTCTTCAGCAATTGTTGCTTGCACTTCTCATTTTATATTTAATCAAATGTTTGCTGTAATCTGTTGCAAGTACGTTGGTCTTGCTTCTCTAACCAGACTACAAACCTCATGAGAACACCATGTATTTTACTTCGTTTACAGTCCCCCACATAAATGATTCCAAGGGACATTTTTATATTGATTTAAATACCAGGGAGGAAAGAACATGACATAATTCTTGGGATTGAGGACAATTTTTTTTAAATAACTTTGGATGAAAGTAGGGATATCCACTAGCTGAGTTTCATAGTACTACCTCAATCTAGCCAAATATAAACACTACTTATTTATTTATTTAGATGGAATCAAGTTATCAATCTTAAATGTGTGATAGATAAAAAGGGCAACAACGATTTATGTACCGGTTGTAAAATTTAATCAGAACCTGTACATATATATTCTATACCTTGAAATCATCAAGTTAGGTGTTATCCAAACCTATTTGTTAAGAAGGGAACTGAGATTTTTCTACTATATAAAGTCTGTTTTCATAATCCCAGAGCTGTTGACCTGTAACCTCGAAACTATAAACACTTGCTACAGTCAATGTTATTTGTTAAATGCAAAACTATGTTTGACTCAAAAGGCCGATCCCACAAAGCCTTGAAGGGATGCCCCTTCTGTTCATAACTGGTCCAGTCCCCCTCATCCCACCTGCACAACTATGCATGCAGATTCTCTTAAAGGTAAACAGATGCATTCCTCCTTGTAGGAATTCATTTTACAAATAAAGTAACTCCAACATACTTGAAAATATAGTGAAGTTTTGCTCTTCTTCAACATTTCTTACAGTGGGAGCATTCTTAATCTCTCTACAAAACTAACTTGTCAGGGGCACCTGGGTGGCTCAGTGGGTTAAATGTCTGACTTTGGCTCAGGTCATGATCTCACGGCTTGTGGGTTCGAGCCCTGCATCGGGCTCTGTGCTGACAGCTCAGAGCCCGGAACCTGCTTCAGATTCTGTGTCTCCCTCTCTCTCTCTCTGCCCTACCCCACTCATGCTCTCTCTCTCTCTCTCAAAAATAAATAAACATTATGGGGCACCTGGGTGGCGCAGTCGGTTAAGCGTCCGACTTCAGCCAGGTCACGATCTCGCGCTCCGTGAGTTCGAGCCCCGAGTCAGGCTCTGGGCTGATGGCTCAGAGCCTGGAGCCTGTTTCCGATTCTGTGTCTCCCTCTCTCTCTGCCCCTCCCCTGTTCATGCTCTGTCTCTCTCTGTCCCAAAAATAAATAAACATTGAAAAAAAAATTTAAAAAATAAAATAAACATTAAAAAAAATTAAAAAAAAAAACTAACTTGTCAGATCAACGGACATTCAGCATCGTCTCTACCTGTGCTCTCCTGCTGCTACCAGTGTAGCTGTATTTTCACCAGGAGTGACTTGGTTTGTTCCTAAACCAACTTACATCAGTTGCACAAGTTATTGAACTTCTATAATTTAATTAAAATTAGGTAAACTGATGAAACCTGTGCACAGAAAGAAAACAGTTCTCTTTTCTACAGAAACCAAGTCAATAAAAGCTAGGTACTATTTTTAAATGCCGTTGCGTTAGGTATGAGTAAAGCAACTGTAAAACGGAGTAACAAAATCACTGAAATCTAAAGGTGTTTTGCACGTAGGTTGCCTCACAAGTGTTAAGTTCTTGCCCCACTTTGAAGAAACCAAAATTGGAAACGGGTGATGCAGTTCAGATGGGTTTTTGCAAGAAAGACCAGAACTCCAATCAGGAGCCAAACTCACAACAAAAGCCTGACAAACAAATGTGCATGCATGTTTTGAGTTAAAGCAGACTGTGTGTATGTTTTTTGTTAATCACTGCTTTAACTACCTTCTACATAACTGACCAATTACTGTGAATCAGTGACTTTCCATAGGAGGCTTCTACTCACCTTGCTAAATAAATGGTTGTAGACATTCCACACGCACACAGAGACAGGGCGATGTTATTAATCAACTTAGATGCTAGACTAATGCCAGTGTGTAGCTGGAGAAATGCAAACATAAAGCAGGACTGTGGACAAGGCAGAAGAGTGGAAGAGATGACCGCAACTTCTTTTATGTTTGTTTCTCAAGAAGCTACCAAGTTTTCTGTCTTAAAAAAAGGTGGTTTTTTTTTACATTCAACATTTTTACAATATAAAACAAGCACTTACTTACAAATGAGGTAACATAAAAATCAATACGAGGGAGGAGCCATTGGCTACTACCCTGAAAACAAAACATGGCTCTTCTCCCAGGTGCAGTTTAAGGAGACCGAGGAAGGCAGAACTGGCCATGGATAGGATTGTCCGCCTCAGCACCACCTCCCGGCGTGGGCTGGTGTGGGTCCCACCCTCCAGGCTGTTGGGCAGGACCCCCGGGCTCCACCTCCTGAAGCTCAGCCCAGCTGGCAGTGAGGTGATTCCAGGAGACAAAAGCCCATCACATCACACTGGGGGCAGCTCTCACTTAAAACTGAACATTTGCCGGGCGCCTGGGTGGTTCAGTCGGTTAAGCGTCCGACTTCGGCTCAGGTCACGATCTCGCGGTTTGTGAGTTCGAGCCGCGCGTCTGGCTCTGTGCTGACAGCTCAGAGCCTGGAGCCTGTTTCAGATTCTGTGTCTCCCTCTCTCTCTGCCCCTCCCCTGTTTGTGCTCTGTCTCTGACTCTCAATAATAAATAAACGTTAAAAAAAAAAAAAAAAAAAAAACCCTGAACACTTGCTGCGGATGCTTCTCCACCAGGTTTAGGAGTCAACCATCTCAATCATAATTGACAAGTCTTAACCCGGCACCCACCCCCGTGAGGGAGGAGTGGTCCTTCACAGGAGGCCTGGGGTAGGGGAGGCAGAGGTATCTGTATTCTGCAAACTCCTATGCCTGATTCTGATCCACTCCCAGACTAAGGGCTTCACGAGGCCCATGCTCCCCCTGAAATCAACTGCAAACAAATGTCTATGCAAACAGATGTTCGTGATTCTGGAATGCTTGTCCATGGCTTCCATCGGATTGTTTTCATCAAATTTTGTAACTCCTGTCTACACAAGCCACAGGAAATTTGAGAAGAAACTGAACATAAGAATTCCCTACACAGAGCCTCCCTGTTGTATTTTTCTGTCTCTAATTTTTTTCCACCAAACTCCAATCTGTTCCTATTTCTTCCCTTCTATTTTTAAATTGAAAATTTTTGCCTTCAAAATAACTATAATCCAAAAACTCCTTGAATTAAAGACACAGAAAATTAAATTTCCAACTTCCCTTACTCACTTCTCCCATCCCTATACGGTTTTATTCTTTTTTTAAAAAAATGTATAAACCTTAAGAGCACTTTTGATCTGTTTTTTTCTATTAAGTTAATGGCTTGTCCAAACATATGTACCTTTAATTATCAGCATCCTAGTTTTCCTATATTTTTTAAATAACAAAATTATATATATAGTATTTTTTTTCCTGTTCCCTGTCTCAACCTATCACCATAATGAGAAAGGACACAATGTTATATGTGTAAACAGACTTCAATCTATGCTAGTGGTTTGGTTTTATAAATAAGAACATTCCCTGTCCAGGAATAAGGCCCAGGCATTCAGATTTTCCAAAACAATTCTCTGTATCCAGGGTACCAAAATGAAGTCAAACACTTAGGTTTCCAAACTGATGTAGCTCTCTGCTTCTGATTGAGGTTAATGTCCTATAAGTGCACATTAGTTAAATAAGCCATTTTTTTTTTTTTACTATTTCTGTACAAAATGAATATTCACTATTCAAAAGAATATTCCCTATCATAATTATACAATCAGTTCAAATTTGTTCTTAAGCAATGGAAAGCATGCTTGAAATTCCACCCTGACAAAATAGCTAAAATTAAGCTTTAAAATATATTAATTGACTTGGAAAATATCTAAGAAGCCTTAATATCAAACCTAAAATCTATAGTAATCAACATATTTTTCTGAGATCCAGATTTCAGCATGGATGTAGGGCATAGTATAGAGTAGAAAGAGTATTAAATCTGACCTGGTTTAAAACCTCTATTTACCTTAAAGCAGTAATTTAACAGAGTCCCTCTTGGTAGAAAGGAAATAACAACCATCTCACTCATAAGGCTATTATGAGAACCACCTAGGATAATGACACAGCAAGCTTTTGTAAGCTTGGGAAGAGTTGTTTATAAGTGGGGTATCCTGGGAGGCGCCAGGGTGGCTCAGTTGGTTAAGCGTTCAACTTCGGCTTAGGTCATGCTCTCGAGGTTCATGGGTTTGAGCCTCACATCAAGGCTCTGTGCTGACAGCTCAGAGCCTGGAGCCTGCTTCGGATTCTGTGTCTCCCTCTCTCTCTGCCCCTCCCTTGCTCACACTCTGTCTCTCTCTCAAAAATAAATAAACATTAAAAAAACTTTAAAAGTGAGGTATCCGTATAACTGCTGTTCTCTTTAACACAAATGCCCAAGAGGAGCAAACACATAGACACTACATTTCTGCTAAGCACGCCCATCCCCATTAATGAGCACCAACAGGCCAAGGGTCCAGGACTCTACCACAGTGAATATATCTTTAACTGAACAGAGAAAAGCATGTAGTTTCACCCTGGTCATAAATTCCATGGGCCTCTGGGCATTACTTTTACCGGAGGTATATTTCACATACTATAAAAGTTGCCATTTTAAACAATTGAGCGGTTTTTTATATATACACAGGTTGTTCAACCATCAACACTTTTTAACTGCAGGATATTTTCATCACATCAAAAATAAACCCCATTCTCCATTCTCTCCTCCCCCCAGCCTCTGGCAACCACTGATCTACTTCCTGTCTCTATAAATTTACCCACTCAGGTGATTACATTAAAATGGAGAGATGCAATATGTTATTTCTTATAACTGTTTTCTTTCACTTAGCATAATGTTTTCAAAGTTTATCCACATTGTGGCATGTATCAGGACTTCTTTCTTTTTTATGGCTGAATATTTCACTTTATGGATATACCACGTTTTGAGTATCCATTCATCAGCTGGTGGACATTTGGGTTGCTTCACACTTCTGGCTCTTCTGAATAATGCTGCTATAAACATCTATGTACAAGCGTTGTGTGAACCTATGTTTTCAGTTCTCTTGGGTATATCCCAAAGAATGCACTGGCTGGGTTATTTCCAGGAACTCTTGAACCCTAATATTCATGTCAGCACCCTCTGTGTAATTCATTTTAATGGCAGACAGAAGGCAATGTAGTTCACCCAAAAAAATCAAAGGAGGAGATGAAGACATGCATAAAGGAAAAAGGGGAGTTCTGCATGAAGCAATACACTGCTGGTCCCAAAAATGTCCTAATCATATAATTCCCCATACCATACAAAAGCAGCAGCCATAGTTAGGATGAGGGGACCAACACTGGAACTAATTTGGCACAATCCTCCTAATAATAAGAACAACCAACATGTAATGAGTGCTCACTGCATCCAAGGCACTGTGGTCTACCAGTTGAGAAGATGGGGAAACATGATTTTTTAAAACAAACACTGATTGCAGCCAATTCCCACCAGAGTGGCATAATTCATCTCTAGGCCAGGCCTGCAAGGAGAGAGAAAACCAGAAGAAGATAAACTGCCTGAGTAAGAAAATGACATGTATCTGGAATTTTCTGGAAACTCAACAGAGTAGAATGGGAGTGGAGCTTGAAGCCTTGAAAAGGGAAGAAAGGAATTAAAGTATAGGCAAGAGAAGGCAGGATCAATGGTGCATGAGTCTAAGAAGCAAATACAGCCAGTAAGAAATCCTCAATGGCCAAGAAAACTTTGAGCAACCAATTTTAAGTCAATTTCTGTTTTGAACTGCATTAGTATCTCCCTCCATTACCCTGAGACCTTCAGCAAGGCCTGTGTGGGTGTCACACTGGGGGATTAAAAAATGGGCAGAGAGGGGAAAGCAGTGGCCCCAGGTAGAACACTGAGAGCAGGAATTCAGAGAGAGTGACCAGAAAATGTAAGCTCCAGGTATTATCAGAACACTGGAGGGCAGGAAAAGTCCTGGACCTCTCATAGCACATGGCTTGAGCCACCTTACGGATGAAGGGCTATGACCTAAGATACTGGAAAAGAATCTTTGACTGGAAAAGTCATTTGATTGTCATAATACAGTCTGCTCCAAAAAAATACACTTGTGTTAGAAAGGCGGGTAACTGGCAGTGGTAAACAAACACCAAGATTTAACTCACTTTAATGTTCACTGCATGGCAATGGCCTTAAAACAAAGACCTTGAAGACTTTATAATGACATTCCTGTGAATAGAGGATTAAAACTTTTTCTCAGTGTCCCTGTTGGAAGTCAAGACCATTCTTCTCAGGAAGGTCAGTGGTCGCCCCAGGTGGAATGGTCATAGCTAAGTGGCCCTGGGTCCACTTCCATAGCAGGGGTTGGCAAAGGTTTTCTGTAACAATCAGATAATAAATACATTAGACTTTGTGAGCCAAGAAGCAAAATTGAAGATATTAAGTAGATACTTACATAACAAGAGAAAAGACAAATTTACACATTTTTATTTCTTAAATTCAAAATATAACAATTGTGTACATTTTTTGTGATACAGATCCACTAATGAGAAGAATGGAATTTTTTTTTTTTTTGGCATTTTGCTTCACTGGGATTCAAAGTTAATGTTACCTGGGGTGCCTGGGTGGCTCAGTTGGTTAAGCGTTCAACTCTTGATATTGGGTCAGGCCATGATCTCATGTTCATGAGATTAGGCTCTGTATTGGGCTCTGCGCTGACACTGTAAAGCCTGCTTGGTATTCTCTCTCACCTTCTCTCTGTCCTCCTTCCCCACTTGAACTCTCTCTCTCTCTCTCTCTCTCAAAATAAATAAATAAACTTTAAAAAAAAACCCACAAAGTTAGGGGCGTCTGGGTGGCTCAGTCGGTTAACCGTCCGACTTTGGCTCAGGTCATGATCTCGTGGCTCACAAGTTCGAGCCCCACATTGGACTCTGTGCTAACAGCTCAGACCTTGGGGCCTCCTTTGGATTCTGTGTTTCCCTCTCTCTCTGCCCCTCCCAGATCACGCTCTCTCTCTCTCAAAAATAAATAAAAACATTGAAAAAACTTTAAAAACCCACAAAGTTAATGTTTCCTATCATAAGGTATGTTGCAAGTGCTCATTTATAAAAACCATTCTTAGCTCATGGGCCATACAAAAACAGGCACAGGCCAGCCAGATATGGCTTCTGACCTCTGTTCTATAGTCACCAATGTTTGAAGCAAAGTCAATGCTGGGTGCTCTGTTCCAAGAATCTGTAGTGTAATACCTTGATTCAGAAATTAAACACCTCAAAAGGACTCTAGAGTAGCTCTCGAAAGATTCAGATGTTCCTCAAACACATAGGTCTAGCACTGCAATGATTGAAATAACCATCCTTTCAACCAATATTTACTGAGCACCTACTATGTGCTGGTACTATCATAGTCACAGGGGATACAGTGGTGAGCAGGACAGATGAGCACCTGATCTTCACGGGGGATAAGACTGCAACCACCCCCCCCCCCCCCCCGGGGGCGGGGGGGGGGGGGTCCCTGGCTGGCTAGTTGGTGGAGCATGGGACTCTTCATCTCAGGGTTGTGGGTTCAAGCCCTATGTTGGGTGTGGAGATTACTTAAAAAAAATCTTTAAAAAAAAAGAATAGAAGAAAGAAAAAACTGTGATCAAGTAGGAGTGCTATGGAGAAAGTAAGAAGACATAACAAAAGAAATTGTGGATGGGAGCTACCTGGATAAAGTCATTTAGTAAGAAGTTCCTCTTGCTCAACATTCTCATCAACTCTTTTTTTATCAGACCTTTGGATTTTTTCCAGTATGATGGGGTAAACTAGAATCCCACTGTGTTTTGATCTGCTTCCATGGTTTATTGGTGGAACTAATCATCTCTCTGTATACTCATATTGCTCTCTCATATATATGTATATACATATACATATATATACGTATATATATATTATATATGATGTACATAATATAATGTATATAATAATAATGTAACTATAATTATAATGTAATATAATTATAATAATATAATGGGTATATATATAATATATATAATGTAATCCCCTCCTTATTTTTCTGTTCAGTTGTCTATCTCTCTCTCTCTTTTTTTTTTTTAACCTATGTGTATGGGGGGGGTCTTTTGTTGGTGGTAGTGTTTTTATATTTTGGATATTAATCTTTTATTGGTGACACATATTCAATATCCTCTCCCAGCCTATGATTGTCTTTTAATTTGATTTTAATTTGTATCTGGTAAGTAATCTACCTTACGTAGAATTGGTAAGAATTGGTTGTTAGCTACCTATCTCAACAGGCAAATGGAAACAGTCATGGGTTTTGAGTTTAACCCTTCATTTCATCCCACATAGCTCTGTTTTACCCAAATTGGTAAATGTCTCTGAGCCTGGGCTTCCTCAACTGCAAAATGAGGACAATTCCCACCTCATCGGTTTCTTCTGAAAATTAAATGAAAGAACACAGGCAACTCCCCTAGCACAGGGCCTCTCCCACCCCACTCTTAAATCATAAACTTCTCGAAGGCCTTATCTTACCTGTACTACCAAGGTCAATACTTAAATTTTGGTTTCTTGTGTTGGTTAAACTAAGTTTATCTTTTAAATGTATATAAAATACCAAGTATAATAGCATGCAGTTAATTGACTAAAATATAGAAGGCAGGATCAGAAAAATAATTTAGTTATTTAACCCATGATTACTCCACTGGCCTCCTTTGAACTACACCTTCCCTGCTTCCTCACCCTTCCCTCCCGCACCATGTGCACACGTGCATACACACACACACACACACACACACACACACACACACACACACACACAAAGGCCTGGAGCTCAGTCTTCTGACTTCTGGAGCTGCCACAAAGCTTTGCTCCCTGCAAACACCCCCCTCTAAACGCCCGCCTCCACACACACACACTGATGCTCATCCTAATTAACTTACTCTCCCTCATTAACATAGGATAAAAATGCTTCCCCAAATCAGACACCTGGAATTATCACAGTTTCAGTCTTCAAGTTATATTACAAAGCTGCAGTAATCAAAAACAGTATGGTACTGACACAAAAACAAGACATAGATCAATGAAACAGAACAAAAAACCCAGAAATAAAGCCACAATTATATGGTCAATTAATCTTTCACAAAGCAGGAAAGAATATACAATGGGAAAAGGACAATCTCTTCAACAAATGATTTTGGGAAAACTGGACAACTACATGCAAAAGAATGAAACTGGACCTCTTTCTTACACCACACACAATAATAAATTCAAAATGGATCAAGGACCGAAACGTGAGGCCTGAAACCATAAAAAATCCTAAAATAGAGCACAGGCAGCAATTTCTCTGGCACTGGCGGTAGCAACATTTTTCTAGATATGTCTCCTTAGGCAAGGGAAACAAAAGCAAAATAAACTCTCAGGACTACATCAAAATAAAAAGCTTCTGTAGAGCAAAGGAAACAACCAACAAAACAAAAAGACAGCCTACTGAATGGGAGAAAATATTTGCAAATGACACATCCAATAAAGGGTTAGTATCCAAAATATATAAAGGATTGATACAACTCAACACCCCCAAAACCCCCAAATAATCCAATTAAAAAATGGGCAGAAGGCATGAACAGACATTTCACCAAAGACATCCAGATGGCCAATAGACACATAGAAAGATGTTCAACCTCACTTATCGTCAGAGAAATACAAACCAAAACTGCCATGAGATATCACTGCACACCTGTCAGAATGGCTAAAATCAAACACACAAGAAACAGTAAGTGCTGGTGAAGATGCAGACAAAAAGGAACCTTTGAACATTGTTGGTGGGAATGCAAACTGGCACAGCCACTGTGTAAAACAGTATGGAGGTTCCTCAAAAAGTTAAAAATAGAACTACCCTATGATCTGCTAATCACACTACTGAGGATTTACCCCAAGAATACAAAAACACTAATGCAAAGGGATGCACGCGCCCCTATGTTTATTGCAATGTTATTTACCATAACCAAATTATAGAAGCAGCCCAAGGGTCCGCTGCTGGAAGAATGGATAAAGACGATGTGGTAGATATACACGACGCAGTATCATTCAGCCATAAAAAAGAACGAAATCTTGCCATTTTCCACGACATGGGTGGAGCTCGAGGGTATAATGCTAAGCGAAGTACGTTAGTCAGAGAAAGACAAATACCATATGATTTCACTCATCTGAGGAATTTAAGAAACAAAACAAAGGAGCAAAGGGGAAAAAAAGAGAAGCAAACCAAGAAACAGACTCTTAACTATAGAGAACAAACCGATGGTCACCAGAGGGCAGGAAGGAGGAAGGATGGGTGAAGTAGGTGATGGGGATTACGAAGTGCACTTGTCATGATGAGCGCCGAGTAACGTACAGAATTGTTGAATCACTATGTTGTACGCCTGAAACTAGTGTAACACCGTACGTTAATACTGGAATTTAAATTAAAACTTAACAAAAACTAAATTACAAATTTCAAGAATGAAAAATATTAAACATCCCAATGAATATTAGGCTTTATACCCCCCCAGACACGGATGTCTATACCTTGTTGATGCCAAAGGGCCTGCTTCCCAGGAGAAACGCAAGGCTGAACAGAGACCATCCTCATTTCCAGAGCTGTTCCCATAGGCCAGGCATCTCTACCTACATGCTTTCGTTTAATCTTCACAACTTTCATGTGGATTAAGCACTACTACTTTTCACAGAGGAGAAAACTAAAGACTAGACTAGGGATGCCACATCCAGTGAGGACGGGAGCAGAATTTAAACTTCCAGCCTCAAGTATAAAAATATGAGCCCATCTCACACATGAGGCTGCACGATAATCAAGTCCTTTCATGACAAGTGCAAATCCACAGAAACAGGTCTCCAAGAATCTCATGCGTTACCTTCACTGGCTTCCCCATATTCTACCCCCAAAACTGCTGAATGAGGCGGCCTCCCTCCACATGTGATCTAATCACTGTGCTCAATTAGCATTCTGTGAATTAGGATTTGTAAGTGATTTGTTGTACTCCACTCAAAGTAGATAAAAAACAAACTGAAAACACTTGCTGTCGTGTTATGCACAATAGCAAACACTGTATAACATGCATATTGCCTCTGATTTGGGGCCAGATCCTGAAAAGAAGTTTGGAAGTCTTTCAACTTGCTCCAACTAAAAGTAAGTGATCTCTATGAAGATGGGTTTAAACATGGAGTTTGAGTCATCTCCCCAGAGGCCTTCGGCTCATTTAGATGCATGGCTTTATTTATTCAAAACTTGCTTGCCTTCTCCCCAGAAAAAAAGACCTGCAGCCCATCATCCCATCACTACTTTGTGCAAGGAATCTAACATAAACAATGTCAATGAGAATCACTGTATCTAACAAGCTCCAGGACACGCCACAGCAGTGTTTATAAGATGTAAATGGAGTCTTGTTTTATTTCCCCTGTTCTGCTAAATTCAGATGTCTGCTTCATTTTAGATCCAGGCCTCCTGAAAAGAGCTTCACGTGCTTTATTCAATACTGTCAAATGTGCATACTCAGTGAGGCGTTCAGAACGGCGAACAAGAAACATGACCTAGACGATGCCCGTTTAGATACGGATGATTGAAGGGTTACCCTACCGTGGTGGCCGGAAGTGCTGCTCACCGAACATTTCCAGCTCTCTGATTTCTGAGCACAGGACAGGCCTCTGTCCTCCCATAACGGGTATGTGGCCACTGGATTGTCAGCATGAGTGCTGGGTGTGGCTTCCAGCCAGGACATTTAATAATGCCATGCGAGACCCTCCGGAGCGTTCACCCCTCTGCCAAGGTGCCAGGCAAGCCTCCAGATGGTGACTGTGCTGCCAGCCTGGGGTCCAGAGAGAGGATGACAAAAGCACTGAGAGTCACCCCAACCCAGCCAACCAGTGACAGATACACAGCAGGAGCAAGAAATACACTTTTGTTAGTGTGAGCCCTGAGATTTGAAGGTTGTTTGTTATCACAGCATAAACTGGCCCCCTCCTGCCCGACACCCTGAACAAATGGTGCCATGAAAAAGGGCTTGATGTCTCTCGTGATAAGTTAGCAGATCTGTGTAATTTAGTATCTGAAGCTAAATGTTATTATCTTGTCAGGGAAAGATCCCTCGGCCCATAGTTCGCTCGGACCCCAATCATCATGTTCTAAAATCTGAATTAAATAGACCAAGCAAAATTGGAGAGAGAAAATTACAGTTGTAACCTTCCAAACTGCCAGTTCTAATTTATTGATCTGTCAAGGTTCTTAGGTGTAAACAATAGAAACCACTCTGGCTAGTTAAGTAGAAAAGGAATTGATTAAAGATTTATTAGCTTGCAGAATCTCGAGGGCAGGAACACCACCCTACTCGCCAGTGTAGACTACACTGCCCCACTGCTGGGCACAGACTCTATGGCTCATTTCACCAACCTGGACACGGAATGCCTCCAGTTGGCCACCATTGCTACTCCACAGCCATCATGCCACTTGTTTCTTTGAATCTCTAAAGTACAACCATATTCTCACTCAGGTATATCTGAATGCTAGGCCTCGGTTGCATGAATGCATTCTCGGTGCAAGGAAAAATGGGGAAATTCTTTTCTGGTGTTTTTTTGTTTTGTTTTTTTTTTTTTTGTCTTAGAAAGGTGAAGAATTCCTCAAATACAGTAGAGAAATTCAAAGGTGTGGTCAAAAAGAACGATTAATACCCGCTACATCTTGGGTAGCAAGTAACAGGGATGACTAAGGTCTTTAGGGCTCATTTTAGTCCACAGTCAAGTTCCCAGAGCCTCTCTGGTTTACCTTTCCCTCAGTTCTACCCAAGTACCCTTCCAGTGAATCCCGCTTCTGAGTAGTTTCAGTTGGCTTCCGTCACTTGCAACCAAGAGACTCCTGATACAGAAGTAATCGTATATTAAAGAGACTCAAACTAGCCAGTTGCAAACAGGACTGTAAATATTTAGTTGCTGTGAAGAATTTTTTATTTTTCTTTTTTTTTTTTTTTTTTTTTTTGCAGAGCAACTCTCTGCATTGACAGAAAAAAAATGAAACAAAAAACATAAGACTCTAGCTTTAGTTTAAGAACCCTAATTGGGATAATGGGCTACGTACCGATCACACTTTCTCTATTAAAAGTCCCCACAAATTACTTTTTACTTAAAAAAAAAAAAAAGGAAAAATATTGCATCTACAAAGATCTTGTGTGCATATACCCAAATGAATTTTTAAAAATGAGTAATAGGCAGAAGGTGCCAACTTACTGCCAAACGCTACATGGAAATAAGGTTATCTGGGGCGCCTGGGTGGCTCAGTCGGTTAAGCATCCAACTTCGGCTCAGGTCATGGTCTCACGGTCCGTGAGTTTGAACCCTGCGTCAGGCTCTGTGCTGACAGCTCAGAGACTGAAGCCTGCTTCAGATCCTGTGTCTCCCTCTCTCTCTGCCCCTCCCCTGCTCATGCTCTGTCTCTCTCTCAAAAATGAATAAACATTAAAAAAAAAAAAGAAAGGTTATCTATAAGAATATATCTAGACAGAGAAATAGTTAACCAATAGAGAAATACATACACACAGAGGCACAGATGCTAGGCTTATTAAAAAACAAACAAAACAAAGCAAGACAAACAAAAAAACCTAAACTCTGCTTCTGGGTGCTCAGGTTCAAGATCCCTGAACTGGACTAGTTAAAATATTAGAATATGAGGAAAGCAAAACCTTAAGGGTAAAACTGTACAATAACTATACCAAACAGTTAAGGAATGCCAAGGACTTGACTTCTTACGGTAACTTAGGGAAGGCTTCCCCTTTCTCCAAGAATGGCTTCTGAAACAGGGAGGGGGCTCCCAGGCTATGATTGGTGGCTTGTGGCTAGAGCTGACTGATCCAAGGTGAGTATCTAAGACAGTAAGCTGGAGCTGAGGGAGGCCAGTCTTGTTACAGTAACACTTTGGGGAGAAGGTCAAGGAGACCTGGGATTTCCTGGGCAACCCTGCTCCTTCCCCCTGCACATAGTGGTCGCTTAACTCTTCCTCCAATTCAGTGAGAAATTCTCAAGGTTTTCCCAATAAATGTCTTTAATTTTTTTGGTTCGTTTTGGCATTTTTTGCTTAAGTTAGGTCAGAGTCCATTCTCTCTCGTTTATAACCAAAAGAACATTACATTAACCAAGTATACTGCTGGACCATCTTTCTCTCCCCATTATCCAACTCCAGCCTTTAGTAACTCATCTTTCTTGACTAGGAATGACTAAAAAGGCCCTTTGGTTTCTGCGTATCTAGTTTTTCTGCGCCGTGTGGTCATTGAGCTTAGCAGCATTAACATTGCCGGTCACTTCTTAGCAAAAACGATGATCAATTTTGACGTCTGGCTAAGAGGTTGCAACTTCAAATGCGTTCAGAGATCAGACAGGTAATGCAAATGGAGAGAGTGCTGTGCTGGGTTCCACTGGACACTGTAGGCCCCATCGAATGATATTAATGTTCAAATACTTAAAAAACTGTATGGTTCTGGGGCGCCTGGGTGGCGCAGTCGGTTAAGCATCCGACTTCAGCCAGGTCACGATCTCGCGGTCCGCGAGTTCGAGCCCCGCGTCGGGCTCTGGGCTGATGGCTCAGAGCCTGGAGCCTGTTTCCGATTCTGTGTCTCCCTCTCTCTCTGCCCCTCCCCCGTTCATGCTCTGTCTCTCTCTGTCCCAAAAATAAATAAACGTTGAAAAAAAAAATTTAAAAAAAAAAAAAAACTGTATGGTTCAAATAAAATTCTTCACGGGCGAGATCTACCGCCTGAGCCATTCACCAACAACCCAGCTTGCTTTTAGTTTAAATTACCCATGGTCCTAGACCGTGAGGCTCATACAACTAAATTTTGTCTCAATCATTTGACAGGATAAAAATGCTCTTGTACAACAAATCCTCCCACCCTCTCTTAGCAGAAAACTCCACAGGCCATTAAGGGGACCCGCGTGAGGTCTCTGGAGAACGCAAGGGCTGCTTTTAAAAGAAGCTTATCAATGCTGGTAGATTCCTGCTTTTGTGTGTGTCTCGTGGTAAATGAAGCAGGCTCCTGTTACTTTCTATGAAGCACAGAATAAAGAGCCAAACTCCTTAGAGGCAGAAGTACTCCAAAGGTGTCATAGCATAGATGGAAAACCTCAAATGCCCATCACCCTTGACAGTCTCCAGTTTGACTACACAACTCTTCACAGACTAAAAGGGAACTCTCACTCGAGAAAACTGACAGGATTTTCTTGTCCTCGGAAAATGGACTGGACACATTGCACCTAACATCTCCACCACCACTTGTTGACAAACAGTGGAGCCTCCACTACCAGCTCCTTTGCCCACAGAATGTTCTCTGAGGAACTGTGGGGGTTTAGAAGGCGTGCGGAGGTCTATTCTCCATCTGAGGCACATCCAAGTTTTAATCAAAACCTGCTTTTCTCTGTGAAACCAAGCAACTGCTATTTCACACCCACATATTGCTGGAGCTCATTCAATTACCCTCAATGACTTTGTTTAAAATGAAAATGCTTTGCCTCCTGAGGACAGTGTGAGAGGACTGATTAATGTTGTTCCCTGAAGGACAGGAGTTGTAGGTGCACAGCAAAAATCTAAGCAGCTGGAAACTACCGCTGGGCCATATTTTACAAGCCATTCAAACCTACCTTCAAGGGTTCTGCAAAGAGTAAGGACTTTGAAGGCAGGTGGATATATCAAAGTCTCTACTATGCATCTTCCTCTTCCCTCCTGATGAAAATCACAGAATTAGAAAACTAAGATGATGAGAAGTGAGGAAGAACGACTGAATTTTTCCATATGGTTATTCAGAAAAGGAAACAGCTTTTTTTTTCTTTTCTGACACATTGTTCCAAAGGATCTGTAACTATCAAACCAATCCAGCACATTGCTGGTTCCCTGGCTCTGTGACTCAGAAGCCACTTTTCTCTCCAACATATTAAATGTCAAGTAAAATATCTCTGATAAGACAGAAAAAATGTCTTCAGGAAGCTTGGCTCCTATGTGAGTGCTTCTCCTGTGCAAATGAGCCACGTACTGTGGTGCTGCCTTTTAGGTGGATTGCTAACCTGTAAGAGAAACATCTACCCAAGACTGTGGAAAGCAGCATAAATCATGGAGGCCGTATCTTAGTCCTCACCCATGTGAGGTTTCGCCCATGTGATCACAGTGTATGTCAAGGATAGAAAAACCAGAAAGAAACACAGCAATGGGGGGAAGGAAAAGAATTACAGCGACGTTTTTATTCATATGTAGTACGCAGATTCTAGTGCCTAAGATCTCTGATGGAAAGCTTCTGTCTGTACCAAAATGCATGGGTTCTAGGGTTGTCCTAATGAAAAAAGACAGTTTGTATCCACCATGTATCATTTGCCCCGATTTCACAGTGCTCTAAGGCTACGACCTCTAATGTGAAAGCAGATGTAATATTTAGAGTTAGTTTCTTGCATGACTCTGAAAGAAGGGGAGGAGGAAAGAGGGAAAGAATTATATGAGGACTGCACTTTGCTTTTCTTTTTTATAACAGATTATTTTCTTTAAGAGAAGCACGAGCTATGATTAAAGTGGCAATATAATTGCTGAATTTGTGTGCCTCTAACACCTGCAAAGGAAGCACGTTGACAAGAAACCCTCCACAACCCAATTATTCCATGCAGGTTTCATCCACCCAAAAAACCATCCTCAAAATAGAATGGAACTTTTTCTCCTTCACCGATCTGGTAGGTGCCTTCCACAAAGTAACCAAGAACCTAAATAGCATTGTTTACCATTATTCTCAACAAGCAAAATTTAAATAAGATCCAAGGTTTTTAACGCATAATTTCCAAACTTTAGTTGTCAATTACTTAATGGTGCATTCAGCTTATATTGCACATCTGGACAGGAGGCTACAAAGGAGTAAGATCGATAAGGGATGGCAAACTCTGTTCCCAAAAGTGGGAGAACAGATTGGATAACTGGTCTTTCCGGTTTTGAGGAACATTTTAATTCAACTGAAAAAAAAAAAGGGAAAATGAAACACATTCAAGATTCCCACTAGCTAGGAATGCGAGGAAGTTAGAATGTATATCTTGAAGAAGAGTAAATAAATAGAGAGCTGGGGAAAAGAAGAAACCCAGGGAAGAGTCTTCCTTAGGAGGCTAAAAAATTAAGCAGTACTTTAAAAACAGCAATAAGCTCAGTCCTTTCTTATATATTTTTAACCAAAGTCATTTAGAGTTACACATCATAGGTTGAAATAGTAAGATTCTCATATTTTTTTTACATATCGGTGTCTCAGGAGTAAGCATCTACAAGGGGTCATTTTGGGAAATACAATCCTTTCCATCAAGCACAACTGTGGGGACAAAACGGTCAATCTGAAATGGATTACCATGCGACATGTACAAAGCAAATGACAAACCAGGATGCATTTGTCATCATCCCCAGTTGGGGAAAGATTGGCATGGAAGTAGGATTGATATGGGAAGCTTTCCAGGTGATGACCCTTGACCTGAGCGGTCAAGAATGGAAAGGGCATGAGTCACAGGAAGGGAGGATGGAAGGCTTGCAAGGAAGAGAATCAGCATCAGCCAAAGGAATGGAAACAGGTTACAACAAATTACACTTGGGGAACGGCTGAGGCTAAAGACCCAGGACAGATATGTGAATATTAAAGCTACCATTAATTGAGTGTTTATCCCATGCGAGACTCTATGCACATATTTCCTTGTTGTTTTTTTTTTCTAATTTAATTTTAATAAAACTGAGCTCCAGGGCTCAGACCCAGATCGCTCGTTTGTGTTAGCCACCCCCCACTCCCTAGCTGATTTCCTACAGTCTCATGGCTTTAGTCCCACCTGTACACTGATGACTCCCATCTCTCTCTTCAGCCTGGATGCTTCCTCCAACTCTAGACTAATACGTCCAACTGCCTGTTTGACATTTCCACCTGGATGTCTAAAGGTTACCTCAGACTCAACATGTTTAAATCCAACCTCCTGATTTCTGTCCACTCCCCCCCCCCAAACCCAAAGCTAAACAACAAAAACTTCTCCTCCCTCCCTCGTCTTCAAAACACATCCAGGATCAGACCACTCTGCACACCTCCATTTCTACCAGCCTGTATAAGCCACCACTGTCCCCTGCATCACTGCTGCAGACTCCTGAAAAGGATGGATGTGAACTTCCCCTCCAGCGACCCTCGGAGTCTGTGCATTCCAACCCTGTCCATGTGCAGGACAGGCCCCAGTTACAGACACTGTTGTCTCAAGTGGTGACCAAGATTTAAGAGCGATTCTTGGACAGGTGACAACAGAAACAACACAGGCTGAGGGCGGATGTTGGGGGAAAACTGCAGGGCAGGCCTGATGGGGACATCTGAGGACATGGAGAGAAACAAAAGAACCTGAACCTTTAAGGAAAATCAAGTCCTAGGTCAAATGTCCCCTCACGGTTAGCCTTTTTTGACTCCTCAGCTGGAGTTCAAGACCTTATTTACAACTTTAGTCACATTACTAGAGGCCCAAGCCCAGTGCCGCCCTCACCAGACTTTGAACTCATTTGGGGCCCCGGCACCTGATACAGCATCTGGGACCTGGAAAGCCTTTGGCAGACATGTGCTGGAGACATAACATGGTGTCATGGAAAGTGCATTAGGAGCAGGAAGAAGGGAGTGGAAGAGCAAATTAAGACTTCACTTGGTGGGGGGGGGGGGCGGCGGGGGGAGGGGGTCACCTGGGTGGCTCAGTGGGTTGAGCATCTGACTCTTGGTTTCGGCCCAGGTCATGATCTCATGGTTCATGGGATGGAGCCCCATGTCAGGCTCTGCACTGACAGTGCAAATCCTGCTTGGGATTCATTCTTTCTTTCTTTCTTTCTTTCTTTCTTTCTTTCTTTCTTTCTTTCTTTCTTTCCCTCTCTCTCTCTCCCTCTCTCAAAACAAATAAATAAACTTAAAAAAAAAAAAAAGATTTGGGAAGTGAGGTTTCAGAGATAGGAAAAAGTATTTGAGTTTATCCAGGAAGGTAACACTGATGGCCAGGCAAGTACAGCAGGGATATGGCACCGCAGAGGCAAGCCTTGGAGCAAAGGAAGGCAGGGGTGTGATCCTGAAAAGTAGGTTAGCCTGGGAAGCTACAGGAAGCAGCAGAGTCAAAGGAAGAATTTTCCCTCTCCCCAAGAGGTGGGGGGTGGGGGACAGGGGATGTTTTAAAGAAAAGAGGGGGACCAGGCCACAGATAGAAGTTGCCCTAGAGGCTGTGGTTGGCTTGATGGGTGTGAGGCCCAGGCAAGCTCATACCTGCAGTTCTTAATCTTTTCATCCTCAAGGACCTAGTAAATTACTGAGCTCCAAAAGGAGGGAAGAAGGCCAGAGGCTTCACAACCAGAGGTTAAACTTGAACCACTCACTGAGGTGTGAGCCAAGAAGTTAATGCGGTAGGAAGAGCAACACTGTCGAGTGCTGTAAGACAAACCCAGGTTATTACTTCAGTCCTCGAGGTTCCAATTAACTTCCCATCAAGAGGCGCCGGGGCTCGGCTTCTCGCCCCGTGCCAGCCACCATGCCAATGTCTCCGGCGGCACTCAAGGGAAATTCGGCTGGAGAGTGGATCTCCATCGCCTCGATGAAGGCAGAGAGGAAAAGCCACTCACGGTGGATACCCACCTCGCTTTGCCAGGCCTCAAGGAGAAAACCGGGGGAAGCACAGAACCCCAACATCTTTCTTTTCCTTTCCCTGCCCATCACTCGTAGCCCCTCCTCACTAGAATGTAAGCTCCTTGAGAGCAGGACTTGGTCCCTCACTGCTGGATGCGAGCCTGCAGGGAGCCTGGCACGCAGTGGACGCTCGGTGGACTACTGAATGGACTCGGCTCAGTCCCTCTTCCTATCTGGGCGCTGGAGGGTGCCACCACTGGAGCCTCCAGGGAGGGCTGAGCTGGGAGAATCAGAAGACTTCTCTGAAGGTCCCGGTGGGGCTGCCTGCGGGCCCGAGCGGAGGGCTCTGAGCGCGGTCGGGGAGGGGAGTCGGGTCTAAGGCCCACGACTGCACCGTTTGCAACTGACCTTCCGGCGGGGACGCCCGCGCGGGGCGCAGCAGCCCGGCTCCGGCGTCCCGCTGCCGCCGCCCTCCGGAGGCGCTCGGCGCCCGCTGCGC
>NW_024412394.1:68338213-68433741 GCF_014898765.1 Herpailurus yagouaroundi
CCGCGCACAGTCGCAGGCCGAGCAGCAGCGCGGCGCCGACCACACACCGGCGCAGGACGCCGCAGCCCCTCCCGGGCGGCCTCTCCCGCGCCATGGCAGGGGGGCCGGGCCCGGGGCTAAGCTCGGCGGCCCGCACGCCGCGCCCGGCCGGCAGCGAGGATGTGACCCCGCGGGCCCGAGCCGCCCACGGTGGGAACTCCCCCGCGGGCCGGGGCGCGGGCTCGGACCCGCCTCCCTCCCCGCGGTCCAAGGAAGCCTCGGCGTAACCTTATCCTGCCCGGCCGAGCGCGCCGGCCGCTGGAAGGGGTGAGGGGCGGCGTGCCGGGTGGGGTCGCGGAGGTGCAGGAGGCTCGGCGGGGCCAGAACCCGGGCTCCGGGGGTGGGGGGGGGGGCCCCCCGGGAGGGGGGGGGGGGGGGGCTCCACCCTGGCCTCCGGCGCCAGGCGGAGTTGAAAAGCTACATGCCCAGAAAAAGCGCATTCCTAACGGGGTCCTGGTTGGTAACTTCATTTTGTAGCATTAGCGTTGTTGAAGAAACACAGGAGGTAGGTGAGCTGCTAGGTTTTGCTACACGGAACAAGTTCCGATTGTCAAGCAGTTCGTGCCATTAGGCACAGCATAAAAATATATCGCACTTAGGTTCGGGTTTACAACTTCTCTCCCTCAAGAAAGGGGCGGGGGGAGGAAAGAGCACTCGATACAAAATAATCAAATTAGAGCTATTCCATTTCTAAATTCTGCCCGAAGCCAATCCATGCTTTCTCTCCGTGTTATGAAATGTGTGGGGGTGAAGGAGAGGGAAAGAGCCAGCTAAGACATCTGACAGCAGGGAGAGAGAACAGAAGTTACCATGGCATGATGTAAATCAAATTAATTTAGCTCCAAACACACACCTCCCTGCTGTCTTGCAGAGATACAGAGGGACAAATTTATCTTTAGGCAAAATGCTCCCCAGCTGGTATTTCCATCACCACCTTGACCTTAATTAATCAGACTGAACGCTCACAGCCTGAAGTCCGGTGTTGACTGTTCATTTCCAATGGTTACAATTCTTTCCCATAACCTGTTTGAGGTTTGGGCTTGGGGTTTAGGTTTGGATTTGGGTTTGTTTTCTTTAGCTGTGGCCACTTCTTTTTATGTTCTATGCTTCTATTTTCCATACTTATACATGAGACTACCCCTGCAGTCCTATTCTCTCCCCTAACTACCCACAGCTTGGACAACAGAAACCAAATATGGAGTCCCCTTCCCCCACTCCCTGAATCTCAGGAATTTTCCACAAGGAGCCCTCCTCTCTAAAACCTCTGTAGCTTAAGAAAGAGCCAGTCTATTCTCCGTCACTGTACAAAGCACTTGGGCTATTTTTCTCCACATCTAACAACACAATGGAGTCCATTCCCTGGGCCACGCCAGTCTTCAGGCTCCTGAGTGTTTCATTATGATTGACTCTTGGTTTTTTTCTTAGATGTAGCCCCGGGGCTATTGCAGATGGGCTTTGTTTTAAGGAATCCAAGCAAGTAACATTTCCCTGACACAAATTTTTAGAGAAAATCTCACATTCTGTGACTATTTAAATAGTCAGACTTGACCTATGTGTTGGATCAGAACCCTGTCTTGCAGAAGCTGTGAGACTTTGGACAAAGTACTTAACCTCTCTCAGCCTCCATTCTCTCCTGTGTAAATAGACCTATATATCTGGTAGGATTACAAAGATTGCATAAAATATTAAATGTTCAGTAACTTAAATAATGCCTGGCTCACAGAAGCTACTCAATTAATGGTATTTTTACCATTAAAGAAAATCCTGGATGTTATCATGAAAAATGAAATTTAAGCATTGATTCTAAAGTAGGTAAATGTAAGAAAGTATAAGGAGATTTATAAATATCTTACACATTGTCTGGCATAGGAGTATCCAACAGTTGCAAGAAACAACGATTAAGGCTCACAGATCTACTTCATTAAGTTGTATAATTGTGTAAGGCTATTTTTTTAAAAAAATTTTTTTAACGTTTATTTATTTTTGAGACAGAGAGAGACAGAGCATGAACGGGGGAGGGGCAGAGAGAGAGGGAGACAGAATCAGAAGCAGGCTCCAGGCTCTGAGCCATCAGCCCAGAGCCCGACGCGGGGCTCAAACTCACGGACCGCGAGATCGTGACCTGTGAAGTCGGACGCTTAACCGACTGAGCCACCCAGGCGCCCCTGTGTAAGGCTATTTTTTTAATGTTTATTTATTTTGAGAGAGAGAGAGCACATGCACACGTGCACATGCGAGCAAGGAAGGGACAGAGAGAGAGAGAGAGGGAGAGAAAGAATCCCAAGAAGGCTCCATGCTGTAAGTGCAGAGCCCGACACGGGAAACTCACCAACTGTGAGATCATGACCTGAGCCGAAATCAAGAGTCTGACACTTAACGAACTATGCCAGCCAGGTGCCCCAGTAAAGCTGTTTAAGACATGATGCACATTGTGCTTGATAAATCTGGATCACCAAAGTCTGGTGTAGACTTTGCTAGAAGTTTTATTTTCTATGCAACCAACACAGTGCTAGCTAAAGAGGTAATCTTCGGAATATTACAAAACTACTAACTTAAGCCCTCTGCTCATCTGTTGAGTTACTCTCCCGGGGGGGGAGGGGGACATGAGGAGGATCCTATATTATGAAAATGGGGATATTTAATAAGGCTCTGGACTGGGGTTGGGACGGGTTACACAGAACAGTGTAGCTCTTGAAGAAAATGGGCAAGATGACCTCATATTTTCCCTTATCTCATTTCTATGATTCTCTAATAATGTTTCCATTATGAGAAAAAATCCAAATAAAGTACAACATTTAAATGCCCTTTTGCCTCATCTTTTACAATGGTCCCTACATGTTTATTACTAATAAAAAGGAACTGTTTATATGTATGTAGCATCATTAATTTTCTAGGAAGAATTCCCCCATTTTTAACTTCCGCACATTTCCCTGTGTCGTGGATTTTAATGAATAGTGAAATAGGTTAGTTGGTAGGCGGCAGAGGAAAATCTAACTGATCACTGTCTTAGCTGACAAGCCATCTTTCATTCACGACATCTGCTTTTCTCATGGAGTTGAACCTGTCATGTTCCTTTCTGGATATGTTTCAAAAATGCAGATAATCATTAACCACGGAGTCATAGGTTGGTTACTTAAATGTGCAGGTCAGTAAACCATGAAGGCAGTTTTCATCAGATCACAAATTATATCCTTCCCGAGGTCTCAGCCAGCAAAATGAGTAAAACAGAACATTTTTGCCGCTAACCTCCCAGACACCATGCATTTCAATGAGTACACATGCTGTAAAGTGTAGTGGTTCTCAGTCCAGGGTAATTTTGCCTCCCCAAGGACATTTGGCGATTTCTGAAGACATTTTTGGGTGCTACAATGGGTGAGGATGAGGGGAAGATGCAAGGGGCATCTAATGAGCAGAGACCAGAGATGCTGCGAGATCTCATCCAGGGCAGAGGATAGCCTTCCACAGCAAGTAATTATCCAGCCCCAAATGTCAGTAGAGCTGAAGTTGAGAAGCCCTGTTGTAACAATAGATGTTCATATGGCAACTTTTAGTTACAGACTATTGGGAGAGAACACAGAAGCTGAAAGACAGGGATCCTCACCTCTACAAAGTGGTTATTTCCCTTTCACTACATGAAGTATCTTGCCTGAATTAAAGTAACCGGATTTGGAAAGGAATAGAACTAGAACGTCTGGCATCAACATCTTCCCCCACGCACCCCATCCCCACCGTCTTTTCTATATGTAATACATGTTCATTGAGAAAAAGATATCAACAGTCACGTACCACGATTCAGAGATAGCTGCCCTGTCAGACTTTTTCCTATGCACCTAGGTACATAGTTTACAAAAGTGAAATCACATTATACATATTTCTTAACAATCTGCTTTTGTATATGGTACAAATACTTACATATTAAACAATGTGATGTCTGGGATTTGATTAGAAACAATCCAGTGAAAGAGGTGGGAGATAACGGGGTGTATAAATGAAGCAAGACTAACTTTGAGTCCATAATTGTTGCAGCTGGATGATGGGGTTTACAGATCTCTATTATTGAGCATGTTTGAAATTTTCCATGATAAAAATGTCCTTAAACAGTAAGCTATTAACCTATAGCATCATTTTTAATGGCCATATGTGCTAAAATGTAACCAGTCTTCCACTGTTGAATGATTAGATCATTTCCAAGCTTTAGTATTCTAAACAATGCTGTGATGGACATCTTTATAGCTACCTGTGATGGATCAGAGGTAGACTGAGAGAGAAAGAGGTCAAGGATGATTCCCAGGATTTTCCTGAGTAATTGGAAGAATGAAGCTGCTATTAACGGAGAAAGAAAAGACTTAATAGTAAGAGTAGTTTGGGGTGTAAAATCAAGACTGTGATTTGGGTGGTCATGTTAAATTTTGGAAGCCCATTAGATATGTAAGTGGAGGTGTCAAGTAGGCAGTTGTATTGAAAAGACTAGAATTCAGGGGAGCAGCGAGGGCTAGAAATACAAATTTTAGATCATGGGCGCAGTGATGTCAAATAAGGGAGGGAAGAAATATTTGAAGACAGCTCTGGGTCCACCAATTTACAGTCAGGAAAATGAGGAGGAGTCAACAAAGCATACTGAATTCAATGGATAGACAGTAAGGGAAGAGAACGTGTTGTCCCAGAAACCAAATGAAGAAAGTATTTCTAGAAGGAAGAGACTAAAAGGTCTAATAACATGTGGGCTGAAAACTTCCCATGAGATTTGGAAACATGATGACTTATTTAATACCTCTTTCCCAACTAGGACGGAGGCTCCATAAATTCAGGGACTTTTTCTTCAGTAATTTCTACAATACCAGTTCCTAGAACTTTCCCTGGCATGTCGTATGTGCTCAGTAAATAATGCTTGAGTTAAAGAGTAGAAATGAATCAAGTCTGTGTGCATTTGTAATTAGTTATAATTCTTGAGAATAGAATTGCTAACTTAAGGCAAAATTAATAGATCTTTCGATGTGAAGTGCTATTATTAATTTTTCAGTCCACCAAAGAAGCCTGGGAAGCCTGGATTAATCCCATTCAAAGTCCATCAAGTATTCCTTTGTTATCAGTGGGAAACCTCAAAAAATAGCTTGAGCCAGCCTCTGGCCAAACGATGAACCAAGCAGTTTATTTTTAGTTCCCTCCCACTCTGCTATCACTATACTTGATCCCACATTGGATTCCCCCTCATCACGAGCTGCATCTTACATAGGATTGTGTTCGTGGGGCTGTCAATTAGTTTCATCCTCCCCACCCTAAACGTGTAGCTAAATAAGAAGATACCAGTTCAACATGACTTAAGGCCCCATCGGAAGTATCCATGCTAAAGGAAGAACTCACCAAGATGAAAGCTTTGAAGACCTAGAAGAATGAAGTTATAATAGAATGACAGACACTGGAACTGCTGCTCAGGGCTGGCATCCCTGCCTAAAATCATACCACTGCTTGATCCACAACCTAATAAAGCTGGCTCAGAGCTCGCCTAATGGAAAATGCCTGGGGAATGGCTTAATGCCCTCGCCTGCCTGCGGAGAGACAGCATGAGTCTTTCCTGCTTCTTTTGAATCTCCTAACACTGTGTTCTCCCATTCCTGGTATTCAACTTACTCTAGAATTTGTGGTCTTACTTTCGCTTTCCTTTACATAGGCAGTTTCTCAAATATACAGGTGCAGTCTTACCTCTGTGCCCCTGCAACACCCTGCATAGAATGGGTCTCAACCACGTCTCTGGAATTGTTGACAAACAACAGACATCACACCCAACCAGGCTGAAGTCAGACCCGAGATACCACATTTCTTCCAACAGATCCTGTTTGTCATCTATCCTGCCTGTAAAAAGAATCATACCCCAACCTCTACTGGATGGCTTACAGGTTATGTCTCCAACCTGGTACTTTTTTCACCCAAGGGACTTGGGAAGAACCACGGAATGCTTCACACAAGCCATTGGGAAAGAACCAAAATGAAAGACACGGCTGGGGGGAGAGCAGTACTTTGGCAGCATGGGAATTTGGGGGGTTGATGGCTCTTACGTAAACTCTCAACCTGGACAGGAAGTTCATAAAAGACACACACACACACACACACACTTTCCTGGATTCTGAAAACACATCTGAGATATTATTAGGTAGATTTATTTAATGAGACAGTCCTGGATTTCATGACAATAAAGCAGCTCCGGTGAAGAATTATCAAAACATTGCCTGTTTCATAGGACCACCTATGGAGCATTTCCCCTCCCTCACCGTCAGCTCATCTTATCATTATGACACATGCCAGAAATAATCTCCCAAGCTACAGATCACTTTGAAGTCAGAGACATTCCTGGTTGAAAATTTCCCAAAGTCAAGGGCTTAAAAAAAAATCTTTTAAGGTCAGAAAAAGATCACCAGGGAGCTGACAGGGTAAAGTGAAGCACAACATGCCCAAAGGCAAAAATCTCCAGGCCCTGTCATTTCAACTGAGCTTGTGAATATATTAAAAATCCAGAGGTCAAAAGCCATTTTACTTTCTCATCACATTACTGCTCAGCCCTACAGAAAGTATAGAAACCATATTATTTTCAGATCATGATGCGGGGATGCTCACACTCAAGCATGCATGAGAACCACCTGGGGAGCTGTTTAAAGATAAGTCAGAAGCCCC
This sequence comes from Herpailurus yagouaroundi, assembly GCF_014898765.1. Lineage (NCBI taxonomy): Eukaryota > Metazoa > Chordata > Mammalia > Carnivora > Felidae > Herpailurus > Herpailurus yagouaroundi. The sequence continues at coordinate 68,344,919 of NW_024412394.1, forward strand.
ACCTCCAGAGAGGCAGTCAGAGGCACATTTGTTTTAATGTGTTTTAGGTGGTCCATGATCAAACTGTCAGAAGTCTTGGCACAGCAGTTCCCCAGTCGTGGAAATAGTTGACTGTCAAGGGTGAATAGTTGAATGTCACCGGTTCTTACACGGTGTCCACGTATCCATGGGTGCAAATATTCTCCCGCAAGCCTCTAAGTACAGTTACTAAGAAAGGTTTACGTATTAACAAAGGGTCTTCCTATGAGAAGAGAGTGGCAGCCATTCTCTTCTTCCCCATGACTCGTTCCTGCCTGCCCTCCCTCCCCTGTTTCTGTAGCACCTGGAAATCTGCATCACTAGTGAGGCTGCAAAGGCATTCAACTCACTAGAGGACCCCAGAGAGTTAAAGAGACGTGGTCTCGGGAAGGTAGATTAAAGAACATAGCCAAGAAGTCAGCAGGAAGGAGAAGACCCTACTCTAAGCTTAAACTACTCACTGGCAGTGTGGCCTTTGTACCAGTTACCTTTCCCCTCTATGCCTTGGTTTCCCCATCTGTAAAATGGGCATAATAATGGTAACTTCCTATGTAATGATTGTATAAATTGATATATTTAAAGAACTCGGAATTGGGGTGCCTCTTGATTTTGGCTCAGGTCATGATCCCACAGTTTGTGAGTTTGAGCTCAGAGTTGGGCTCTGTGCTGACAGTGCAGAGCCTGCTTGGGATTCTCTCTCTCTCTCTCTCTCTCTCTCTCTGCCCCTTTCCCCCCTCTCTCTCTCTCTCAAAATAAATAAACTTTAAAACAAAATTAAAGAAATAAAGAAGTCGGAGTAGTGTGCCTGGTGCATGGTAAGTGCTTCACGTGTCTGTAATGTGTTCCTATCGTTCATTGAAAGTCAGAAAGGACATTAGTTTTCATTTTGCACTGGTGTGTATTCCTCTTGCCTTCGTGTTGAATTGTTTGTTTGGGGCTTGGGCCCACTGGGTCTTGACTCCACCGACATAAGTGGGGAAAGGAAATCCACACCTCTGCTTCTGTTGTTCCTACCTAGCCCACTGTCTTTTTCCTTTACAGTCATCAGCTACCAGGTCTGGGTACCTAGCCATCGGCTACCAGCATACCTTCTATGCTTTCCACCATTTCTTTTTTTAATTTTTTTTTTAACGTTTATTTATTTTTGAGACAGAGAGAGACAGAGCATGAACGGGGGAGGGTCAGAGAGAGAGGGAGACACAGAATCTGAAACGGGCTCCAGGCTCTGAGCTGTCAGCACAGAGCCTGACGCGGGGCTCGAACTCACAGACTGCCAGATCATGACCTGAGCCGAAGTCGGACGCTTAACCGACTGAGCCACGCAGGCGCCCCTCCACCATTTCTGGGAAGGCATCTTGATCCGATTTGACTGACGGGCCTTTTCCTTCCCACTTTGACCTGCAGTGTTCTAAAACACGCCCTTTCTCCCTTGTGCTTCTGATTTCCGCGGGCGTTGTGTGCCATGGAACCACAGGCCACTCTCCTCTCCGAGTTGACCTTTCTCAAGCTGTTGGTCGCGCTCACTTTTGCACCCTGCGCTCCGCACAGTGCCAGTGCCCTTGCTGCTGACTGGCCTGTCATCCGCCCCTCGGAACAGCGCCCGTCCCGCTCACTTGACCCGGAGCGTGCACCGTCAGTATTAGATACGACGCCAATCGCAGAGCACACATCCCCCAACACCTCTTTGAGGAATGTTCTCTGGTGCAGAGGCCCACTGAGAATTTGCCGGGAGGGCCCCTGGAGGGGAGTAGAAAGCCTGGAGCTATTCTCCCTCCCCCCCCCCCCCCCCCCCCCCCTTCTCCTCCTCTGTCCCCCACCCCCACCTTCCCCTGAGACTTAGACGGTTGCTCAGAGAGGGGAGACAAATGCTGTCTGAAAGAATGTTGCTGTTGCCAGGAGAGGAAGCAGGAGAAACAGTTCCCCTCACAAAGGGCAGCCGGGGAGAAAAGCGGCTCAAAGCCGGACGACAAAGAAGAGGGGCCGGGGTTTCTGTGTCTTGCTAATATTGTGGGTGTGTACTTACCATTAGCTGCTTTAACCTCAAAGTATGAGATCAGTGGAATAGGTTTTTAATTGCCGCCGCTCTTATTTTAACAGCGTTGTGGGTTTTTAATTCAGCCTTTAATGCGGGGAAGTTGTAGGTAAAAGTCAAGAAGCGAATTCCGGTTGTTGCTCTAACTGTGGCCAACCAGGTATCCCAGCTCCCAACTCTGCAGCAAAGGTTCACCAGCCTAAGTCCCACAGCAGATGCAGGGATGGGGGTGGGGGTGGGGAATTATGTATTTTTGTCTCCCCGCAGTAACCAGTGTCTTGCACGGAGAGGGGCTCAGGATAATGTGTGCAACCAAGGATTTCAAGAACCCTGCGGTGCTGGACGTGGTATATATGAACTCAATCTCCAGGCACCCCCTCTCCCCCCTCTCCCCCACCACACTGGCTATGCCCCAAACACCCACTGCACTTTCCTGCCTCTAGGCCTTTGCTTATGCTATTCTTACTGCCTGAAAGGATCGCGCTGTTCTGGAAATGGGAAGGTCGTGGGCAGGTTTGGAAAAGAGCAGGCTGAGCGATTTGGATTTTATTGAATGAGCAGTGGGGAGTCACTGATGGTTTTGGAACCAGAGACATTAGTATGGATTCAAGATAGAATGTGATGAAGACATTTATAGACCCTGAGAATGCAGATCACGACACTCCCAAACCTTCACCTTATATGCTTCAAAGTGAAAACAGTACCAACCGGTGAAACACAAAACATCAGATATATTGACTTTGAAAAAACTCAACTCTATATCTTCTGAATGCAAAATTCTGAAAACAGAAAACAGGATCCTTTTCCACACCTGTCTCTGCTTTTCCTTCCCATCCAAGGCTGCCATGATCTCTTTCTTCATTCTCCCCGATAGTTATAGAATTTTATAAGGTTCAAACACAGAGATCTAACAAAATTAAGTGGCCATTGCTCAACTATACATTTTCTTCATACAAAACTAGGAGATGGTTTAGCATAATTGCTTCAGAATAAATCCTCTCACTTTGGCTGCAGCTTCAGAGAATGCACTGAGAATAGCCTCATAGCGCTGCTATCGTATATCCAAAGTGCCCTTTTTTTTTTTTTTAAGATTTTATTTTTTATTTTTTGCATGTAGTTTCTACCCCCAACGTGGGGCTCCAGCTCACAATCCCCAGATCAAAAGTCGCAGGCTGTACCAACTGAGCCAGCCAGGCGCCTCCTAGAGTATCTTTCTTGAAACCCTTAAAAGTTGATGACATTTTAAGGAAATCTTGGTTTCGTGTATTGAATATATTAGATTAGAGCACTCCTAAGTTTGGTGGACAGTAACGAAACTAGTTTGTAAGCCGCAGAATGCAATCCTATTCCAGCATTCAATTTCAGAACAAGGATGAGATTATTACTACAACTGGTGAGCACTGGGCACCTACCTAAAACCAGCCCAGTCCTTCATTTTGCCTAATGCTGATTTGAAAGCAAAAGGGTATTGATTTCGCAGGAGTCCTCCAGCCCCAAGCTTTTTTAACAATTAAATTAAATATGAAAAGGAGATGACTGATGGTTTCATGGATAAAAAATGAATCTCAAAATTAAATCCGAAATCTGTCACCACCAGGTCCCTTTAAAACAGAGAAACCCTCTTTACCATAAAAATCCTTATCGTCTTGACCACCATGCTTTAATGAAATACAACTATTTCTATGTGGCTCGTTTCAAATCCCATGTTAAACAAAGGGGAGAGGTTCCATTATCTTTCAGCCTTTAACATCCCAGGATAAATTGGCTGTTTGTCTACTATTTGTCCGCCACTGTTAGAAATTAAGTCTTTGTTACTGACAGGGGTAAATCTTAGCTGGGCAGATCAATAGAATTATTTCTCTCCTCAGACAGTAGAAGAAGTTAGGAAGATAATGATTAGCAATGTCATTAAAAAAAAAAAAAAAATTCTGCCTTTCATTAGCAGTTTGTGCTCCAGAAAACGCTTTCAGAGTTGCTGAACCAAAGACAGTTCCTAGGCTGAACAGTTCATGTACCAGGGAAATTTTCTGCAACCCTGAAACCTAAGTGCCTATCAACAAAACAAAACAAAAAAGATTCTATATGCAGTCTAGTCTCAGAACCATAGGAAAGCCTTCATAATTAACACTCTTTGAATCTGTTATAGGTCAATGCTAAGCCCTGCGTTACTGCACGGAAGGCCATCAATGGCCACAGGATCAGAAGAAGGAGAAGAAAGCACAGGCTACACAAAATGCTTCCGCAATAAGAATAGTAACTCTGCTCTCAGAAAACAGACTGCTCTAGCTGGCTTCACACTTTGGCCCCACGTGGTTTCTTTGGAAACTACTTGTCATGAAATTTTATGATCTGTTAAAAAAAAAAAAAAAGTGTCAGAAGCTATCTTCTTACCTACCTCAGAAGGATGTTGCAAAGATTAAAATTAGATAATTGTGAAAGTGTTTCTAACTCTCCTTAGGGAAGACTTGGGGGCACACTTTGTGGATAAGCTTGTTCTTTGGAACTTTGAAATACTCATCATGATCCCATCTCACAGCCCTCTCCCAATTAAAAGCCCGGGATTCTGCATCCTTGGCAACAGACATTTCTGTTGACCCCATATATGTGGATTTCCCAAATATTCCTACCTTCCACTCCAGAGCCCTTCCCACCTAAATTCCCCAAATTCTACATTATCAAAACCAACTCTCACCTAAGACCTGCAAAACATTCACATTCAGTTGTAACTCACTAGTATCTGTTTAGGGAGCTACACCCTCCTAAATATTTTTACCTCCTATTCCTCTCCTTCAGACTCTGATACACCTTCTCTCCCTGTCCTGCTTGTATATTCTCTCCCACAACCTATCATCCCCAGTGAGCAGAAGAGAGAGGAAATTCCATTACTGTTAAAAATCATTATGTATTATAAGAGATGGTCCAACAGGGGTGTGATGCACATAGGAACGGTTTAGAGGGGAGTGCGGGAAGGCTTTAAATTAAGTGAAATCCTAAGAGTAGAATTTCGAGTGAAATTTGAGGGCCATAAACTCAGGGAACAGGGGGCATCCCCTGAAGTCACTCACCTTGGGTGCTCCCTGTTCCACCTAGAGACTAACCTAACCCTGATTACAGGACCACATGCTTCCAGGCACCGGGGACTGAGAGGTACAGAACACGGTGATGGCTTCTCAGGGACGGGCATGTTTGGTATACAGCATTCAGTTGCAGACAACAGATGCTACCTATGAGTTAACGTAAGCAGAAAGGTACTTATTTCCAAGTATTATGTGGCTTCCTAAATCGTGGAAAAGTAGAGGAACAGGTGCTGACTGAGCTACGGAGAACAACTTACAACTGCCTGTGCCATTGTTGGAAGAGTAGCTGCCATTGCTATTGGGTGCAAGAGAATCAGGAAGTGGCTAGTTCTGCACTGTGATGCCTCTGCCACTGTCTGCTCCAGCAGGAGTGGATGTTTCTGGTCCTGCTTCTTCCAACACTCTACTCAGTTCCAGATCCAGGTGTCACGCAAACGCGTCAGTCCAAAAGAACCTAAATCACATATGGAATGCTCACTGTAAGATGGTCTAGGAAATGCAGTTTTTGGCTTTCAAGACTCTACGGTACAGAAGTGTTGAACAATTCACAAAATCTACTACATTGTATTTCTAATGAGTGAAGCTCCAGTAAGACCGAAGACCAATCTTGAAGTACTAAATCCCTTTATTTACAACTACTTTCTGTGAAACATTTTTTCAAGGGCTTTCCACTTTTCCCAGCCTCCGATAATGATAAAAAGGACCACAGTCAATTTATTTTGTTCTCAATGATCCAAAACCATAACCATAAACATCGCTTACTGTGCTGCAAATACCAGTGTGTATATGTGTGTATATATGTGCGTGTATGTACATGTATGTATATATGTATGCATGTGTATATATATATATATACATGGATGTATATATAAATATATATAACAATATAAGGAGGAATACTCATGACTATTTTAGTCCTCTTTTCTAAATTTTTTTTTAGTGTTTATTTTTGAGACAGAGAGAGACAGAGCATGAACAGGGGAGGGTCAGAGAGAAAGGGAGACACAGAATCTGAAGCAGGCTCCAGGCTCTGAGCTGTCAGCACAGAGCCCGACGCGGGGCTCAAACTCACGGACCATGAGATCATGACCTGAGCCGAGTTGGACGCTTAACCGACTGAGCCACCCAGGCGCCCCTTAGTCCTCTTTTCCATAACTGGTCACATGGTTGAAGCCGGCATTTATAAAACTACCTTCTTCCACTATCCATTCCATATTCCCTTTGCTTTTAGCGAGCACCTCAACTGGTCATGGTTCTTTACCTGGTGGGGTGACCCTAACCTTCATTCCTGAAGGGTCTGATCCATTAGTAGTCCTGCCCGGATTGGGTTGTTGTAGTGTTCTATTGATATTAATCATAGGGGACGGTAATAATAAGACGCCCTAAAGGATCTCCTATTTTCCTAACATACTTTTCCTTCCATCCATGAGGGATGGCTCTTCCTATTTATCCTATTGGTAAACAGGATCAATCACCCCCAGGCAATACCATAACTCCCTTCTTTGCCTGTTGATTCAGAGGTATGAGGATCCCAAAGTGGTGGGGTGGCAGTCTTTACTTCCAATTCAAAAGGATCATTGTGTCTCCTGATGGAAGCATTCCTCCTTCTGGAACTACTAAAACCTCTAACCCAGCAGAGGCTAAGCTGTGGGAATAGGAAGCAAAAACTTTTTTCAGTGGGTCACTAGGTGTAATAGTGAGTGCTACCACTCCCACACTCCCATCTTCACCCCTTGATTTTTGGATCCGTGAATCCTAACTATGAGAGAAATAGCACCATAAACTGAATGCTGATTCAGAACATAGGGCAGCCTTCTGGGAAATTTGCCTCAGCTCTGCAAGGTACTGCCACCTACACAGCACTCTAACTGAGTCTTTGAAAGGCCATTCTGCTGCTGCTTCAGGATGGGTGGGGGACATGACAAGAACAGTGAGTTCCAGAAACATGGGCCCATTGCCATGCTTCTTTTGCTAGGAAGCGAGTTCCTTCATCAGAAGCAAGCTATGTGGATACTGTGATGGTGGATGAAGCATTCTGTAAGTCCACAGATGGTAGTTTTGGCAGAAGCATCGTGTACAGTGAAGACAAATCCATACCCAGAGTAAGTGTCTATTCCAGTAAGAACAAAACATGCCCCTTTCATTATGGAGGTGGTCCAATGCAATCAACCTGCTACCAGGTGGCTGGCTGATCACCCCCAGGCAGTGGTGTCACGCCAGGGACTTAGTGTTGGACTCTGCTGCTGGCAGATTGGACTTGCAGCAGTTGCTATAATCAGGTTGGCCTCGGTAAGTGGAAGTCCATGTTGCTGAGCCCATGCATGACCTCCACCTCCACCACCATGGCCACTTTGTTCATGAGCCTGTTTGGAGATGGCAGTGATGGCTGGAGAAAGAAGTGGGTTGGTATCCACAGAACAGGCAAACCTATCAACTCAATTATTAAAATCCTCCTCAGCCGAGGTTTGGTGCTCTTTGGTGAGCATTCACCTGGGACACAAATATCTTCACCCTTTTTGCCCATTCAGAGACGTCTATTCACATATCTCTTCCCCAAATCCCTTCGCCATCAATTTTCCAAGTCATGTTCCAAGTCCCTGGCCATTAAGCCAAACCATTAGCCATCGCCCATAAATCAGTATTTAATCACACATCTGGCCATTTCCCCTCCCGAGCAAAGTGGCCAACTAGGTGCATTGCTCAAAATTGCACCCACTGGGAGGATTTCTCTTTACCACTGTCCCAGGAAGGAGCTGCCATGCTGCAGCTGTTCACTTTCCGGTGGTACCCACATACCATGCGCAACCCTCCGTAAACCAGGACTAGATCTTCTCTTCCACAGATCGGAAAGACCTCCCACAAGTCCATAGGTGCAGACTGGGAAAAAGAAGTCAGTGCAACAGGAGTGGGGACCATTGGCATTTGGGCCACTTCTTCATGTAACTTACCGTGTCTTCAGGACCTGCTTAGACCCAATCATCTACATTCCACCTACATTCGATGATGGAGTGCTGCTACGCATGCTCAACTTCATAGTTTTGTGGCTCAGGTAACACCCAGTTCATGTTAGGCAGCTCAGGTCACATGGTAACTTGGTGGCCCATGGCTAAGTCTTCAGACTCTACTACACCATAGTAGCAAGCCAAGAGCTCTTTCTCAAAAAAGAGAGTAGTTATAGCCATAGGATGGCAGGGTTTTGCTCTAAAATCCTAAGGTCCTGTGATGGGATTTACCTCTAAGAACCCGTCAAAGGTTCCAAACAGCATCCCTGTGCCACTGACACTTCAAGTATCTATGAATCTACTGGATTATATGGCTCAAGTGACAGAGCAGCTTGTACAGCAGCCTGGACCTATTGCAGAGCCTTCTCTTGTTTTTGGACCCACTCAAAACTAAATAGCTTTTCAGGTCACTTAGTAAATGGGCCAGAGTAACACTCAAATGAGGAGTATATTACAGTCTCTGCAACTTTCAAGTCCTTGAGGCTGGCACTAATCTCTGTAATCCCTCCAGAAATGTGATATTGCCTTTAGTTTACTATTTTCCTAGACAGAGGCAGTTCCAGTGGCTTTCACTTGACCTTTTCCACCGTAATAGCCCTCCACAGATCAGTGAACCTATGTGGGGATTCTACCAGCTGCTGGGCAGATCTATTCTAATCATGCATTCCAGAACTGGGGACATAATCATGGGGTGTGTTTGGGGATCTACCGGGCCCACTGTGAAACAGACCTGAGCTAATACTCCATTGATCACCTGACGTCCATAAGCCCCTACTCTCACTGGTGGCTTGTATGATTATGGAGGGTGAAAAGTCCCACAGTCTGCACTCTGCACGTTGAAGACCCAAGAAAGCCAGTGGTGTAGTTTCAAGGGCTGAGAGCCGATGGTGTAGATTCCAGTCTCAGTCTCAAGGCTTGAGAACCAGGAGCACCAAGGGTAGGAGAAGCCTGATATCCCAGCTCAAGCAGTCAGACAGAGAGAGAGTAAGAGAGAGATGGAATGCAATGCCTCCCCTCCTGTACCCTTTTGTTCTTCTTAGGTCCTCAGTGGACTGGATGATGTCCACCCACTGGGGAGGGGGGCAATCTATTTCATTGAGACTACTGATTCACATGATAATCTCTTCCAGAAACACTGTCACAGACACACCCAGATATAATATTTAACCGGGTATCTGGGCATCCCATGATGTTGACACAAAAAATTAACTATCACAAGTGGTTACTTTTGGAGGGATGTAAAGTGGGAGAGGCATGAGAGAGACTTCTGAGGCTCACATGGATTGTAATTCCCTCACTTTCCCCGGGCTTCCATTCAAATGTCACCTGCTCAGAGAAGTCTAACCATATCACTCTCTATAAAATAGTAGACTTTGATCCTCCCTGTTTAAAAAAAAAAAAAACTATTTTTCTTAGCATGAAACACCTCTGTACATTAAGGTATGTACTTTTGTACTCTGTCTACCCCAATTGAATATAAGTTCCATGAAGACAAGATTTTTGCCTCATTCACCATCTTTTTGACTCATTGTAGGCACTTAATAAATATGCCTTGAGTGAATGAATGACTGAATGAATGAATTTTGCAGATTTGGAGCACCATCAATTTAGGGTCACCAACCTCCAAGCATTAGTGATCTATCTCATGAACCTGTGGGCAGAACTCTTCTATATGCCTCTTCTAACACTACCCACCGCCACCCCCCCCCCCATCTTCAAGCTCCTTCCCTGTCCTGCAGTTCCTCACTTGTTATCAGCAAAAGACTGGGAACAAGCAAGGTCATCAAATGAGAATTCCACACCTACAAACATACCCTCTTCCCCACCCCCACCACCCCGTCCCCTTTCTGGCTTGCCTTCTGTCTCAGCGGAAGAGTGATCTCTACCATCCCCTCCCTTGTCTTCTCCAAGAATCTGTACATCAATTAACTCTCTGTGGTTGAATCTTCAGTGTCTCCCATTCTGTTCCTTCCAGGAAACTTGAGCATTTTCAAGTCTGTCATTTTAAACATCCCAGGGCTTGGATGAAGGTGGGCCTCCCCTACATTATCAGGCTTGGACAGAATTAGCTGAAAGACTGAAGTTGAGAGTCCAGGTCGGAGGTCTTTGGGGCCTGAGTGGGTGGGCTGTATTACCATGAGCAGGCCACAACTCACCTCCATCTTTTGACCTAGTCTTGTTTTCTGCCCTTCCCACAGGCTCAGAAGGCTGAGGTGCCCTCTCTCTGTGCCCAATCCCAGCATGTAACAACAGCATGTGTTCGGCATGGCCTAAACCCTGGCTGTTTATCAGAAAGCTCCCGGAGGAGCTTTCAAAAATATACATTCCCAGATCCCACCGCCCCCTGAGATTCTGGTTTATTAGGTCTGGAATCTATATATTTTTTAAGAGCTTCCCGGGTGACTCTGAGGTACAGGCAGTGTTGGAAATCTGGGTAAGTGTGTCTGACTCCTGGATGCACATTAAAATCGCCAACGTGAGAGTGGGGGGTACTTTTAAAAACTATTGATGTCAGCTAGCCCCACCCAAGAGATTCTGATTCTGTTGGTCTGTGGTAGGCCGAGGTATCAAATTTTTGTTTTGTTTTGTTTTGTTTTTTCCCATGCATAGTCAGGGTTGAAGACCTCTGGTCCAGACAATCAAACGGGATTTTGTTCGGGGACGTTAGCTCACATTTGAGTGGGTGCAAAGGTAAGGCAGGCATGGGAGAAGACCAGACATACTCTGGGTGCTCTCGGTGGGCTAGGCAGACAGCAAGATGCAGAGGTCAATGTGGGAAGGGCCGAGCTCAGACAAGGTATCAAGCTTACCCAGAAGCCTTTCTGCTAAGGTAGTTTCCTGACTCTAGGCCCATGTTTTTTTTTGGTTTTTTTTTTGTTTTTTTATCTCATTCTTCTCCTACTAGGAACCAAATCCCAGGCACAGCAGGCTGGAGGCTTGCAGAGACCACAAAAGCAGGGAGGAGACATAGCTTTAATCTGTTCCCTTACCAGAGGACATCCTTATTCTCCTTCCTGCTCCCAGCCTAGTAGAATAATGCCACTGGGATGTGCAGGCCTGGATGAGGATACTGACGTAATGGCTCTGCTCCTAAGAAAATTTTCTTTGCCCTACACCCTCTGGCTGGTTAAATCATTCAATTGTCTGAGAATCCAGGCCATGAATGTATTCTCTGCGGTATACTCAAGCTGCAAGATATTACTAGTAGATAGGTTTGCACAGTTTTTAAGGAAAATCAATTAGAAAACCAACAAAAAAGAGTGTTGAATGAGACTGAGTAGTTTTTTTCACATTTAAGCTGGGATAATCTGTCTCCTAACGTCACCTGGATAGTTTATTCACCCAGTAGCTTAACAAATGTTTATCGAGTACCAGTCCTGGTGTTGAGAGTCAGGTAGAAAATGTTAAATGAATCAGACATGTTCCTGCCCACATGGAGATTATAGTTTAGGGCAGGGCAAACTATGGCCCTGATGCCAAATCTGGCCCTCTGCCTGGTTTTGTAAATAAAGTTTTATTGGAACAGAGTCATGACCATTTGTTTACAAATTATCTCACTGCTCTCAGACTAGAGTGGCAAAGTTGAGTAGTTGAGTGGTTGTAACAAAGACTATATGGTCTGCAAAACCTAAAATATTTACTACTAGGCACTTCACAGAAGCAGTTGGCCAATCCCTGGTCTACTGGATAGTTGAAATATGTTTTCCCACTTCAAGGAAACACTTGGTTTTTGTTAGCTGACTTAGACAAGGGATTTTGGTTAAAAGGAGAGAATCTACTTAGGTTCAAGGAGAAAGGGGGATTTTTCCTCATGGAATCCATGGACAAGAAATTATATATAGGCATTGCTCCTATAGCATGAGCTTTTGCCATACAAACTGGCCGTAACTCAATTCTTTTAATTAAAGAACATCATCTGCATTACTAAGAACACCATTGGTTACAATAAGATCTTGACAAGGAACTAATAACATATTCAAGAGCTGGCACTGATACAAGAGAAACTGTTGCCTGAGAGACACAAGAGCTTTGTTTGGGTAGTTTTGACTTTGTTTATCCTAACAATAGGTGATAACAATGGTAAAGGACATTAAGGATATATAAAATGTCCCCTCTTGGTGATAAGAAAAGAATGGACAAGATTTTTAAGCAAAAGCTAAAAGTCACCAAATGCTGAATTTGCTCTGTGATGTTTAGATTTTACTCTTATAGCTATAAAAGTATCCTTATTATTGCAATTACTGCAGAAAAAATAACTTCTTTTGGGGCAAATCTGAAAATCTCCACCCCCCCATTCGTTCTCCCTCCTTAATACAATGATATTTAAAAAGCAATTTTTGAAGGGGTGCCTGGATGACTCAGTCAGTTAAGCATCCGACTCTTGATTTTGGCTCAGGTCATGATCTCACGGTTTGTGAGTTCAAGCCCCACACTGGGCTCTGTGCTGACAGTGCAGAGCCTGCTTGAGATTCTCTGTCTCCCTTTCTCTCTGCACCTCCCTGCTCCCTCTCTCTCTCTCTTTCAAAAATAAATAAACATTTTCATATATATATATATTTAAAAAGCAGTTTTTAAAATGTGAGGTTTCTGAGGAATGCAGATTTGACTGCCCAGTCAGACCTCATGAGGAGTAGAACTGGGTCAGGACCTGAGGTCATTCTCAATGCTTCCCCAGAAGTACATGGCCCATTGGGCTTCCCTCTCTGTTCTCCCCTGCATCCTCTCTTGCCTGGCTTCCTCTGTAATAACCTGAACAACCTAGCCCATTGGCCCAAGCGTACATGTCTCCAGAGCCTGCCATCACCAGGAGACAGTGTTAGGATCCCTTGGTGTAAATTCTTAAGAATCTGACTGGCTTAATCCAATTTATAGCTGGATACTTTTAGAAGAGCGTGCTAAAACCTTGACCTTTACATTATCACCATGCCAAAAGACAACATTGCCAGCCTCCCTTGAATCTCAGTGTAGCCCTGAGGCTAAATCCTATGCAATGAGATAGAAGCAACAGTGTAGCAAGTCTTCTGGGAAGTTTCCTTGGGGTTAGATGTGATGATGTGGTGGCCAAGAGCACAGCAGCCACATCCTTGAGCTTGGGTTACTGAGGCAGTCCTCACACCAACCCTGAACTGCCTACATCCAGGCATATTTTATGTGAGAGAAATGTATGCCCATCTTGTTAAAGCAACTATTTGGGGAAGTTTCTGTTACTTGCAACTGAACGTAAACCTGATAGTTTCCTCTGATCCAATAAGCTGTGGCCAGAGAGGCAGGACATGGGGGATACTGCCCAGATAGTGAGCCCCCAGATCTGAGCAGATTTCCCGGGAAAGTGGGCTTGGGCAGAGCAGGCAAACCATGTGGAGTATTCGCCACACTGGCTGAGGTCCACTGCCAGCCCACTTGGCTTTGTAAGGGAGGGACATACTAGGATACATATAAAATTTGGGGGTGGGCTGATATCGTAGAACCTGCACCAAGGTAAAAATTATAATTCAAAAGAAACAGACTCTGAGTGATGGAATTGTGGGTAGCATGGCTGCGGGCCAGGTCGGCAGGTGCCCTGAGCAGATGGAAGTCAACTGTTCTGCTAATAATTGAAGAAACGTTGGTTACATTCTTTCAGAGATCTGGTTAACTCATTCCCTCTGGCTACTTAGGGCTGTAATTTATAGGCAGCAAAGTCACTTAGGATAATAAAGCCCCCAGGCCTGGTAGGAAACTGCTGAGATTTTTTTCAAGAAGAAAGGGACCACTTAAAAAACATCTCAATTGGCTTTTCCTGAGTGAATGATACCCAGAGGAAACAGGTTTCAAATGTGTCTCCATAATTCACACCCTCAAGAAGAAAGATGAGAGGAACCAAGAAAAAAATACTAAAAGCGCTACATTCATTTGAAATATCTGACAAGTTGGGAGAGTCCTGGAACAGGTTTTCAACAGAACTACAACTCCCAGAGGACTCAGATCCCGCCATTATTTTTCTTCTTTTTCTCTAAAAGCTCTTAATGAACTGAAAAAAACTGGTTCAAATATCAATTGGTTTGAATGCATCTATTCAATGAAAGGAACAAGGTATGTCATTTTTAAAAGTAGCCTTTCTTCTATACAACCGTGTCCTTCTGGACTGTGGTCTTTCTGTTTAACTTCTTCCCAAGTGGATAAAATCCTAAAAGTATGTACGTAACCTTTGATGGTGAAGAAGCACCTAGCTTTGCAATGCCCATACCCTCAAGTGGCCGTGTCCCTCTGGGTCACAGGCACAGCAGGCCCGAGCTTAGCCACAAATGTTAAACACTTGAAAGAAGAGATTTAAGAAAGAAATCGGTTGTTCTCCGTGTTCAGAAAAAAATGTTTATCTTTTCTTTATTCGCATGGGGGGGGGGGGGGGGGCCCGGGAAATACTCTATTCTCTGGCCTCAGCACAGATTCCCCAAGAAGACAACTCATAGAAACAGGAAACCTGTGGGACGCCTAGGTGGCTCAGTAGGTTAAGCGTCCGGCTCTTGGATTCAGCGCAGGTAATGATCTCACAGATTGTAAGTTCGAGCCCCACATTGGGCTCTGTGCTGACAGCACAGAGCCTGCTTGGGATTCTCTCTCCCCCTCTCTCTCTGCTCCTCCCTGGCTGTCTCTCTTTCTCTCTCAAAATAAATAAATCAACTTAAAAAATTTTTAAAAACGAGAAAGAAACAGGAAACGTTTGTGGAAATGAAGACTACCAATGGGAAAAAAATGACGATTTATCCAGAGTTTGCTACAGCAAGGGAGTCAACCGCCATGGCTCCAAGACAGGCTGAGGAGTGGGAAAGCTTTATAGTAGGAAAAAAGAGAAGACTGTAGGTGTACCCTAAATAGACACTGTTGTCACGAGGAAACTGTAAGCAAGCTAAGTAGAAATGGGGCGTCCCGTGTCATTGATTAGGGGTGAGTATTGGCTTTCTCTAGTTGGTCCTAAGTTGGAAGTGGGACGAAAATTAGGGAAGCTGTCAATTAATAATCAAGCCCTGGCCATTTGGGGCCAATTGTTTCAGAAATGGTTGTTTAGTTTTCTGGATCTAAGGATGCAGATAGTAATCTGGCCCCCTGGGAGGCTGACCTATCGCAGGCAGGCTCCCTGGGCTGCTTGTTGTAGATTAAGGGGCTTGGCTTCCTGCACGGGTTGCTGCAGGTTGTAGGTCAGAGCTCTATTTTTATATGTAGTCTGGCCATCATCCGTTTGTATATTCAGTGTCTCATCTTTCAGACAAAGACAGCTGACTCTGGGCAGCTGGCCTACAACCAGCAAGGTAACTCCCAGCGTTTCTAGAGAGCCACTTTGAGAGAGATAGCTAATTCCATAGGCCACCTTGCCCAGAAGTGCTAAGGGCACACCACTGAACATGAACACATCCCTCTGAACTCAGTGCCCCAAGGTGACAAAGAAGGAAGGGAAGAGTAGTGGTTATGGTAGCACCGGAGTCCTAGGAGGAGAGGAGGCAACAGGGCTCAGCAGCCCTCAGCTGCCGTTGTAGGTTAGAACCCCGTGGGCAGGTATGAGCAAATACTGATGTCGGGGTCCCACACCACCCTCCAAAGATTCTAATTTAATATAGCAGGCCAGAAATCAGTATTTCTTTCAAAACTTCCCCGGTGATTCGAATGTGCAGCCCACGTTGGCAGCTGCTGACCACAATGAATAAACCTTTGAGTGACGCTGGGAGCGCATATTTAGCTATTAGTGACAATGAAATCAGGGCATGGAGCCATGACCACTTTCTCAAGAAGCCTCCAATCTCTCAGTCTTGCAATGTGGGACTAGAAAAATCAAATGTGGACTGAAACAGGGTAGCACATAGACAGCAGCATGGAGCATGAGCCTGTGTGTGCGAAATGAAAACGCTGCAGGATCTAAACCGAGGGCGTGAGGAGCAAACGTGTGTGCTTAAAACCACGGCAAACACAGCTGAGCCCTACGTATTTCGAGCAGCAGCCTTCCTTTTCATTTTAACCATTAAGCAGCTTGTTGCATCTTTTTCAAATGCCATGTTAACGTAACTTACTATTTCTCACAGGCTGTGATGAGCACACACATGGGTGCGTGCTCTTAACTGTGTCTAAGCTTGTACGTCTCTCAAACACTTTAAACAGAAACAGTTACATCTGGGGCATGTAAACTCCAAAACCTTAAAAGAATCACACACTCACTCCACACAGGCTGGTCTCTATTTTTTTTTTTTTTTTCTAGTCATTTCTAAATTTTCAAATTTACCAATTTACCTGAATCTGATACAATATCGCCCCCTGGTGGAAATCTATGGGGAAGAAGCACACTGATTGAAAGGAGAATGTTTAATACCGCAAAGGAAGTTAAGATCTCTCTCTCTCTCTCATCCCCTTGTCTCTCTCTCCTTGTCTCTCTGTCTCTCCGTCTTTCTTTTTACCAGCAGAATGTTCTCCTAGAGAAAATCATATGCAAAAGCTCAATGAACAAAACAATCAAATGGAGCTCTGCTGGGGACGTTCTCTTCCCCACCTTCTCATTGCCAAACCCATATCTCCCCCACCCCCACCCCTGGGATGTCCAAACGAGAATTATTATCACTAAGCGCAAGCCATCTCCTGCCAAAATTAAAATTAAAGTTCTGTACAATTCTCCAAAGCTTCCTTACCTCAGTGAGGAGCTCCTCCTTTACCATTCACTAAAGCCAAAACCCTCCTGACCGTCCACAATACACGTGAACAGATTAAAGCCTCTGAGCAGGCCAGAGTCAAGAAATCAGGCTAGATTGATTTGTATCAGCAATTCCCAAATTCATTTGATCATGACACATGTCCCCTCCTCCCCAGTAGTTTTTTTTTTTTTTTTTTTAACAACCTGCGGAAAACTCTGGATATATTTCATTCAGAACGATTGTTCCATCCTAATCAGCTAATTAGCTCTCTGGCTGCACCTGCTATTCAATCTTCAAAAACGCTTAGGCAAAGTCAACCACACAACAACCTAGCGCTCCATCATTTGTGGTAATGGAGAGTACGACCCTTAGGTGACTGACCCCAGGCAGCCGTTGTTGGGTTGATGCCATGTCCATAGGTAACTCGATCCCTGTCTTCTAAGCATCATGACCAGCTGAGGGGTGGAAGAGGCTGCCTCGGGTACTGGCAGGAATCATGCTTTGTCTGCCATTAAATGGAATAAGCCTGTGCCACACGATCACTGTGTGTTTTATTTAGAGGGATTATAATGCTCACTTGAGTGCAACCTACAAACATCATGGGTGGCTTTGCAACAGTGAGTTAGGTGTTTTCCGTACATTGTCTCTTCCTGGGGATTTATTAGCCCCCAAAACTTCAACATCCCTACAGCTTCCAGCATCCATGAAAATTAGCACAGATCTTTGAACGCCAGGTCTGAGAGAAATCTTATTCTGTAACAAGTGTTCTTAACAAAAATAGAACTTTATGCTCTATGTCATTAGCACTAGACTTGAGTCTAGTTCTACAGATGAGTACCAGTCTCAGGCTACTGATTCGTATTGCATCATTTCTAATTTTGAAAGCAAAGATAGACCTCATTAACTTTTCATGCAGTGGGAAAGTTATTGGAATCCATTCTGGTGCTTAAATTGTGTTTTGATCCATAGTGTCTGGGGCCATTTGCCGTCATGTCATGTCACCTACAGGTTTGACTTGGGAGTGGGGGTCCTGGGGGCTTGGACACACTCACTCACCAGCCTGGCTGCCTCCAGAGCAGTGCCCCAGTGCACGGAGATGCCCCCGCTCCCGTGGCCGTAGTGGTGGACCACGGGCAGCCTCCTGCCGTCCTGGGCGAGGAACTCTGTCTGCAGCCGCACACCTGCAGGCCTGAAGGGCCTTAAGCCTACCTTCTCCCTTATGTCGCAGGCTCCCTGGAGGGAGGGCTCAAGAGCACAACACCGGGAAAAAATACCTCTGCTAATTTCTGCATCTGGGGACAGATTCCAGTCTCCTTGTTGCCTAGTTCCACCCAGGATTACATTGGATGTGCCGGGATAAATATATGTCAGCCCACTCCCATCTCGGATAAAATGCTTCACCCAGGGAGCCCGAACGTTGAGCACTTGGCCCCGCACGGGGGACATCTCCGAGTCTTGTGCAAGC
Organism: Herpailurus yagouaroundi; assembly: GCF_014898765.1. Classification (NCBI taxonomy): domain Eukaryota; kingdom Metazoa; phylum Chordata; class Mammalia; order Carnivora; family Felidae; genus Herpailurus; species Herpailurus yagouaroundi. The sequence continues at coordinate 68,363,164 of NW_024412394.1, forward strand.
TGTCTGCTTCCAAGGCCTGAGCAGTTGACCACGACGTCGAAGGATGGATGAAGCTCCCACAGGTCTCCTATTTGTCGGGTGAGTATCAGGACCCCACTGCCTTTTAACCTTGGAAGAAAGAGAGAGACCATCAGGGAAGCCTTAGCAGCTTCCTGTGCTGCCCCTCACAGGAAATGATGCACAAGATCATGAGCACATCCAGGGCCCAAACAGGCCAAATTCCAGCCATCAACTACCTCGCATCCCAAACTGGGGATTCCTAAACTCCAACCTAAATAAAAACCTGTTTCAGAAATTCAAAACAAATGTCTTGACCTTTTTATGTTTTATAAAGTTCCTATGTCATACTAGATGCTAAATAAATGCTAATTTAATCAGTCGTTTAAATCCCTGAGCATATCTTTCTTGTGTCTTATTTAGTGCCTAAATCTGTAGCCTTAGACATTTTGTGTCATACTGTTAACTCTTGCATGTTCCTTTGTAACTCTGGTCTCCCTAACTAGCTGTTTGGGACAGCAGTCACTCTTTTATGTCTACCACAGGGATGATAGCATGAGAGGAACGCAAAATATTTGCAGCTCACGGATTGACAGTTATGGTTAATAATGTTATTTTGGACCACGTATATTGATAATAAAAATAAATGGCTTATCTAGGCCCTGTAAATCTTTTTTTTTTAATTGTGGTAAAATACACATAACATAAAACTCGCTCCGTTGACCATTTTTAGTAGTATAGTTCAATGGCATTAGTTTTAATATATTCACCTATGAATTTTGTGGTGACACTAACATATTGCCGTGTGTTTACATTCTTTAAAATAGTGAATATGAAGAAAAGTCTTTTTTTTATGTTTATTTTTGAGGGAGAGAGAGAGAGAGAGAGAGAGACAGGGAGCACAAGCAGGGGAGGGGCAGAGAGAAAGAGAGACACTCAATCTGAAGCAGGCTCCAGACTAAGAGCTGTCAGCACAGAGCCCGATGCGGGGCTTGAACCCACGAACTATGAGATCATGACCTGAGCTGAAGTTGGTATTCAAGCAGCTGAGCCACCCCAAGAAAAGTCCCTTAAAAAGAGTTTAGGAGGGCTCTATCCTTTACCAATCATAAGACCTTGGTCAAGTTCTTTAACTTCTGTGGACTTTTAATCTTCCATCCATAATTTGGAGACAACAATACTGACTTCATAGGGTCCTTGTGAAAATGAAATGAGATAGCATTTGGAAAAAGCCTGCTGCGGCCCATAATGCACTGCGGTTCCTCAGTAATCTTTTCTAATGGTGGGGGGGGGGGGGGAAGGCTGTAGTTGCTATGCTCCTATAAAATGCAAGAGCCAGTAGCTCACATAGGGGTATGCCTATTTTCCACACCCATCTATCACTGGCATCCAATGGTTTAACAGCTTGTAAGAATGACATTTGGACCTCGAAAAAATGTTTTACATTGGTTATTATTTGAACACTATCTTGGCTTTGCTTTTAACGGATTGGAGATTCCCCGTATTGAAAGTTGAACATGATGTTCTGTGTTCCAACTCTTCTAGTTAGAACTCAGAATTATTCTCCTAATTCATAGAAATAAAGGAATTTTACCAGCCTTGGGGCATGACTGAACTGAACTTGTTTCTTCAACTATCACCTAGGGATAAGAATGCTGAGACCACAGGGTTTTTATAAAAATTCTGTAAGAATTCAATACATTCAGGGGTGCCTGGGTGGCTCGGTCGGTTGAGCATCCAACTCTTGATTTTGGCTCAGATCATGATCTCATGATTTGTGAATTCAAGCCCTACATTGGTCTCCATGTTGGCAGCGTGGAGCCTGCTTGGGAATCTCTCTCTTTCCCTCTCTCTGCCCCTCCCCTGCTCATTCTCTCTCTCTCTCCCTCTCTCTCTCTCTCTCTCTCTCTCAAAAATAAAACTTAAAAAAAAAAAGAATTCAACACATGCAGATATCTTTCTTTTCCTTTTCGAGGGGCCCCTGCTGGTCACTACTGATGAAAGTCCACTTTCTACTTCTGAAATGATCATAGCAGCCGGGCTGTGGGAAGGCCCTGGAAGGCTTGCTGTGCTGCGTACCTCACAGGTCTGCACCCCAGGAGGGAACTTATGGAATGTGCCAGAACCTGGCATCCTTGTACTGCTGCAATGTAACCATGTGGCAATGCCCAGTCATTATTGTGTACCCCACGGGCAATGTATCAGGGGGCACCGGGGTGTAGGAGGAAATCTTACATGGAAGCTGGACGTTAAACCAAGCACTTCTACAACCATATGAGGTAGTTATTCTGGAGATTTTGAATGACATGGTCGGGGACATCAACTTGATGACGTTCCCCGTAGGGCTTCCTGAAACTGAACAAGACCTCATTCTAGATTGGGAGAATGCCGTGTCCCAACCTCCCAAGAGGAAATGGGGGATGGGGGACTCAAGAAGTTGTGCTCACTAAATAGCCCCAGACCAATGTCTTCTGGTCATCACGCTAAAACCCAAGAGTGCCCATTTTCACCAAGCCTAAAAGTCAGCTTGTCCAACAAACCTGGGGGATGGTTGTCTTTGGAGCCCTTCCTTAACTCTCTGGGTGTGTCAGCAAGAGGGAATTTGAGTAGGTGTGGCCCTGAGAGGGATGGGGGTTCCACTAAGTGCTTCTTCACACACACACACACACACACACACACACACACACTCCACATCCCAGGAGCAAAGGGGAGTCCTCTCACCCTCTCCCTTCTCTTGGGACTAGAGGCATTCCTGCACCCCACCTCCCATTGCCTGCTGCAGCCTAAGCCATATAAGAGAGAAATCCTGGGCAGCACGAAATAGGGAAGTGGGGGTTCAGTGTGGAGACCCACTGGGGGAAATGGGGTACACATGGGCTCTAGAACGAGGGATGGGGCTGGTTTGACAGCAGGATTGGGCAGCAGGGCTGCAGGGAGTGGGAGGGCAGGGCAGGATGTGGGGTGCAGCCCAACAGGGACAGAACGCGGGGTGCAGCAGCGCCAAGATACTGCCCTGGAACCCATGCATACCTGGAATTCACCCGCTGACACACCCTAAGTTTGGGGGGAAAACCTAATGAGTAGAAACTGGGGGAAAACACTCTTTTTGTCATTTAAAATTTCTAAGCACTTGCCAAAGGTAGACATTTTAACACTCCTTTGGTAACATTTTAATAGCTTGTACCTTTATTCTGGGAATATTATCCAAATAGGTCTGTGGATTACACAAATACAAAGTAAAAACCCTCTTCTAAGGGTCCAAGATGACTTTGGGGTGAGAGGGTCCACAATTTCTGCATGAAAGCCAGGATACTTCTCTGCAAGCCAGACTGCTTTTGGAAAATCGGTCCCCACCAAGGAGGGAGGAGGGAAGAGGGGATGACTCAGTGTCTGTTCCCCAGCTGGTTCCTCAGACTGGCTGGAACATCTTCACCAACGCGCAAGAGCCCGAGCCTGAGGACCAGAGCCTGGGGGCGCTGATTTTGAGGAGAACTGGTGAGGGTTGAGCCTGAGCAAGACTGCCATGCAGTGGAACCCCAGGGTCAGAGCTGGAAAAAAGACAATTCTCCACATGGCTGCTATAGTTCAACGTTCATTGGAATGAGGAAAAGAGCATTGAGTTTTTGCATCGCTGATGTGAGGATGCCTTGGAGTGGAGAGAAAGAGTGAAGAGCTAGGAAGACATTGCTAAAGATGTGGAGAGATGCAGGGAGGCTGGGAGAGGACGGTGGCCAAGAACATGGTGGGGGCCTGGCTTTGAGAAGCATTTGGTTATGTATTATGTATGAATTATTAGATGCAGTCAATTAAAAAAAATTAATCCTTGGGGCACCTGGGTGGTTCAATCAGTTGAGCATCTGACTGTTGATTTCAGCTCAGGTCATGATCCCAGGGGCATGGGATGGAGCCCCATGTCAGGCTCCTCGCTGAGCATAGAACCTGCTTAGAATTCTCTCTCTCTCTCTCTCTCTCTCTCTCTCTCTCTCTCTCTCTCCCTCTGCCCCTCTCCCACGCTCACACGTTCTCTCTCAAATATAAAAATAAATAATAATAATAACAATAATAATAATAAAAGTAATCCTTGCTTCAAGACTGAATCATGACACCTTAATGACAATGATCAGAAAATTAACTATGTTCAATCTATTCAAAAATAAAATAAAAAGGAAACCTAATTTAAAATCTCATTTGGCCCCAATGTTTATAGCAGCACTTCCAACAATAGCCAAATCATGGAAAGAGCCCAAATGTCCATCAACTGATGAATGAATAAAGATGTGGTTTATATATACAATGGAATACTACTTGGCAATAAGAAAGAATAAAATCCTGCCATTTGCAGCAACATAGATGGAACTGGAGAGTATTATGCTAAGTGAAATAAGTCAGTCAGAGAAAGACAGATATCATGTTTTCACTCATACGTGGAACTTGAAAAACTTAACAGAAGACATTGGGGGAAAGAGAGGGGAAAAATAGTTTCAAACAGAGAGGGAGGCAAGCCCTCTTGGCAAGCCCATAAGAGACTCTTAAATACAGACAACAAATTGAGGGTTGATGGGGTGGGCGGTGAGGGGAGGGAAAAATGAGTGATGGGCATTGAGGAGGGCACTTGTTGGGATGAACACCAGGTGTTGTATGTAAGCGATGAATCATGGGAATCTACTCCCAAAACCAAGAGCACACCGTATACACTGTATGTTAGCTAACTTGACGATAAATTATATTTTTTAAAAAAGAAAAGAAAACCTCATTTGGCAAATAGAACTATGCACACAGATTCATAGAAAAAGTCTACTCTTCTTCATAGTGATACTTGATGTAGCTATACCTAAAATAGCTTACAAGAGTTAGATTTTAAATGTACATATATATGCCTACATATATATGCATATTTTGCATGTGATAGGAATGTAAACAATTTGTACTCAGAAGGTCAATGGCGATGTTTTCAAAATATGTCCACAAATTCTTTGAACCCTTCAAGGCTGAAGCCTAATGCTCCTCTCTTTGAATGTGGGCTGAACCTAGTCACTTGCTTCTCATGAATATTTATATCCATAATATATATATTTGCAACATATGATCCTGGATTTTCTTTTGCTGCAATGTATATTATTGGGACAATTGGCAAAATCCAAATAAGGTCTGTAGATTTCAGAAATGTACCCATGTTGAAGGAAAAATAAAATAAGATAAAAACAGAGAGGGAGGCAAACCATAAGAGACTCTTAACTATAGAGAACAAACTGAGAGTTGCTCAGTAGGGGGATGGGCTAAATGGGTAATGGGTATTAAGAAGGGTACTTGTGATGAGTGATAGGTGTTACATGTAAGTGATGAATCACTAAATTCTATTCCTGAAACAAAGAGAAAAGAGAAGAAATGAGAAGAAAAGAGAAGAAATGAGAAGAAAAGAAAAGAAATATACCTGTGTTAAGATAATGCCCTCATTCTGATGAGTTGACTTTAGTGATATAAGAGACTGACCATGAGTTTAAGAAATACATATTCAGTATTTGGGGTAAAGGGGCATCACATCTGCAGCTTACTCTCAAATGGTTCAGGGAAAAAGTATATATTTAGAGGAAAAAGGATAAAGCAAATATGTTAAGTATAAGATTTGGGAATCTGAGTGAAGAATACATGACATTTCTTGTATATTTATATATAGTCTGATTTTGACCTAACAACATGATTTCCCCTGATGACCACATTCCTCACTCATTTCCTTGCAATGCCTATTCCAATAAAACCAAGTGCATTCTATTCCCCACTTCTCGGAATAGCTATCCTCACTTTGACCACTCCACAAACTTGTATTAATGGCTCTAAGTTCCGTTCAGGAGTAGAGCAGCCTCTGGTCCCTTTGGGGAAGGGGGTGTGGATGAGGCTCAGTGTTTCTGTGGGCAGGGTGGTCCTGGAGGGGAGCAGCTGTGTACCCTCAGTCAGACCAGCAGGTGAGGTTTTGGGGAACAAGTTCACCTGTGTAGCCACCTTGGGGCAGCTACTGAAGGCCCAGTGGAGGCTCCTAAGTCTAGCGCACAGCCTCCATCTATTTCTGGCTAACCTTATTGCCATCATCGGAAAAAATAAATACCAGCATTTTGCACCTTCCTGACTGGTACCCTCCCACTTTATCCTTGCATACCTGGGCAGAAAATGGGGTGCTCACATTCGACCTGTGTCCAGGACCATCATTTGCCCCCGGCTCCTCTGGTTAGAGCTGGCAGATGCCAGGAGGGGGGGCAGAAACAACTAGAGGCCTGGCGAAGGATGGCCATGCTCCAGCAGCAAGGTGTGTGTTAGTCCTGGGGACGAGGGGGCTGCTGTGCACAGCAAGGCACCTTTGCAAGTTGGGCATTTATAAGACAGGGTTATCTGTCATGTTCCTGATGTACAATCCATATTTCTGTCCAACTGCAGGGAGAGCCACATGAGTTTCTTTCAGAGGCAGTGCTGTGAATCAGGCCAAGTGGGAGAACGAAGCTAGGGAGATGGGAGACAGGGAGAGTAACAGCGAGGCCTTGTTAGACCAGTGGGAAGGAAGTACAGAGAGAGAAGCTCAGTGTGGTGGGTGCTGTGGTCAGTGTGGGCCTTATCAAGACCAAAGGATAAAGCATGGCCTCCTGAGAAAGAAATGCACCCGAGTTACAGGGCCCCTGGCACTGAAATGAGGCACCCAGCTCTCTGGATGTTGTCAAAGACAGGATGAGCCTGGTCTTGCTGGGATGATTTATTTAGGTAGAATGTCTGGCGAAGAGCAGTCTCAGTTGAATTATTGCCTCTATGATTCATTTCCTGGAAGGGGCAAGTAAAAAGCAGCAGAATATGACTCCACTGGCTGAGGATGTAAAACATGATCTGCATGGCTGATTAAACCTCTGAGGGGTTTTTATTCTTTTGTTTGTTCTGGATATTAGTGGGCATTGTTTCTTTTTTTGAGAGCGAGACGATCCCTTCTGTCCTTTGAAAAAAAAGCTGAAGATTTGATTTGTGGTTAAAAACATTTTTTCCCCTTTCCTGGAAATTTATATGATTTCAGAAGGATAGAGCTTAGGTTGGAGACATTTTTGTGTGGCTTACTGAGTGAAATGCCTGTTTTTGAGTCAGAACACTGTAGGCTGAACACTCACATTGTGTAGAAGGGGCGTAGGAGGCAATACAACAGACCCCGGGGGTGAGGAACAAGCAGGGATTGTGTGGCTTCCCAGCTGGCTTCACCCTGATGGAGAAGAGCAGGTGACAGCCCACAGAATGAACCCTGGGGGTCCCACTCCCTCACCACAATGCCGCCCTGCCTCCCACCTGGCTTGAAATCCTTGCCTGAAAGCCTTGCTTTAGGCGTAGAGGAGTCCCTGCCCCACAAAGCCTCACTCAGGAGAACAAGGGACATGTGGCTCTCTTCTTCCCCCATGTTGGCCCTCTGGCCAGATGCCAGGCCCTGAGAGAAGAGAAGACAGCTAATTTCCACAGAGAGGAGACCCTGTGTGCTATCTGCGCAGGCCCTGCTTTGGGGGCCAGGAGGAAGAGGAAGGTTCAGGGGCACAGAAGCTGGGACGGGAGGGTTGGTGGGACAAAGGCGTGTATACAGTCTGTCTGAGGCACTCACGTCCCAGTCCACTGTCATGGTGGATGTGTATATCCAAGAAATGGACTGAAAAAGACCTCCCCAGGACAAGAGCAGCCTCTCAGGCCTCTTCTCCCTGACTGTCACCTAAAAACAGACAGGAAGCAACGTGCTCCAAGACACGAACCCCAGCTGACTGGTCATCAGGCCAATGGCATTGCTGTCAGGAGGTGGCTCCCACTGGCACAAAGTACCACTGACTCGGGGTTATTTTAAGTAGAGTAAAATGCTGACACCAGGCTTCCGACTAATGAGAAGGTAGCAGGATTTTTCCCAGGTCTTCATCCCACAGTTAGAGATTAGGCCTGAAAATAACATTATTATGGAAACGGGGCCTGTTTTCCAGGTGATAACTTTAGAAACAGGCAGAACAAATCGTTCAGATAATATTTGTTTTCCTGTGAAAATGGTTGAGGGTGGCCTGCAGAGCTAACACATTTATTCTCAGCCAGAGTGGAAGGGCGGCTGGTTGGGATGGTGGCCATGCTGGGGACTGGCCCTCACAGTCTTCCTGGGGATGCCCCTCCCCCACCCAGGGGGAGGCTTCCCACTGCTCAGGGCAGCCCCAGGCAAACTGCAAGACTTACGAAGACCCCTCAGAGAAGGAACACGTACACTGGGGGTGATGTTGGCTTCCCTGCCTCTGCCCCCTCCCACCTACTCAGGTGCCCTGGGCCCTCAGGCTCCGTCTCTGCCCCATCATAACTCCCCATCTTCCAAGAACCTTATCTACTACTCATGAAAGCAATGTATGCTCTCTTCCAGGAAGAATTTCTGTTTCAGTTTTCTGTCTAGACTTTATAGCCAATGCTTCTTTGAAAAAACAGGAGAAACTACATGCACACACACACGTACACGCAAACATATGCATATGATTACTGTAAGCTCAAGACTATTTCTAGGACTTAAAAATGATCCTGGCTAATCTGAGCTGTACGTTCCTTCCACTGGGCCACTTAGAGGACCCCACTCTGGCCCTTCTCCGGCTGTCCATGAGAAATGAGTATGTGGGGCCACGGGGAGCACCCGGCCAGAGTCCTCCTCCTTCACTTCCAGCCCATGAGCTGCGAACCCATCCCTCTGCCCCTCCCCTGCTCACTCTCTCTCTCTCTCTCATTCTCTCAAAAACAATTATGTTAAGAAAAAATTTTTAAAGAAATTATCACTTGGCAAATATTATAGTAATGATTGAGGCAAGAATCATGAATGTATGCTAAAACTAGTAGCAGCAGAATATTTACACAGCCTCAAGGTGTATCTTGGCAAAGCATTTAGTAATTACAAAGGAAAAAGTTGTAACTTCACATTGGAGATAACTGGCAGGTTGGGTGATCAAAGTTAACATCACTGGAAGGGGACAAACCAACACCACATGTCTCCTACTACGATGCACTAAGGATTCAACGTTCCTTCTATGGGGTTCCACCGGAATGTGTAACCTCAATTTGATCATGAGGAAACGTCAGACAAACCCCAACTGAGAGACATTCTCCAGAGCAATTGGTCTGTACTTTTCAAAGCTGTAAAGGTCGTAAGAGACAAAGACAGACTACAGACTGGAGACATGACACCCAATGTGATGTGTGACTACGAATTGGATCATGGACCAGATATATCTATATAAAGGACCTAATTGGGTCCTTTTTGGGCAACATATGAATAAGATCCATAGACTACAGTATCAGTATAAATATCTAGATTTTTATCATACCTCTCTATTTACGTAAAAGAGCATCCTTGTTCCTAGAAAATACACATGGTAATATTTAGAAATCATGGGGCATCATGTCTGCAATTTACTCTTAAGTCGTTCTGGGGGGGGAATACATACACACACACACACACACACACACATATGTATATACATATATATGAGACAGAGAGAGAGAAAATGATAAAGAAAATGTTAGGCATCTGCATAAAGCATTATAAGAGCTCATTCATCCACTTTCCTTGTCTCTATGTCCATCATCATGCCTGATCCCCAGCCATTTCCACACAGGGAAGCCAAGGGGAAGCCCTTGATAGTCTCTGTGATGGGGAACACTCTGCAGGATCCTCCCTTCCCTGATTCTGTCTGATCTTCCAAAGACCACAGGGATCCATCCAGGTTTTCTATAGACCTTCCTGAACATGGAGAAAAAAGTCCAAGATGAGGGAGCCAAACAATAGACTTGGGAGTAATAATGAAAGTTTAGCCTCAAATTATAAAACTATGTAATGACACCTTTTTATACCCAACATTTTGTACATGTTCTTCCATTTTTTATTGTAATCAAACAGAATTATGTACCATAATGAGAGTAAAGCTCTGCCCTTTATGGCAGCCTAATAATTCCCCTTATCTGAATTTAATTAAGATAAAGTACATGATACCTTTATCTTAAATCACTAGCATTAACACTTCCAATTTCCTATTTCCAGTCGTTTTTATACTATAAGGACAAAAGTGAAAACTACACGTTATTGCCACTGAGGGAAAGACCGTGTTGCTGCTGAAACTTGAATGTTGACTGATGGGCAACTTCATCACGTGATAGCTCAAAATGCTCGAGTATCGGCTGATGTCTAGGTTCGAGGTTGACCCACAACTGTGCTTTAGGGCCCAGTGAACAAAGCTTAAGAGTGTGGGTTTTATGAAAACTGAAACTTACAAAAGGAGAATGTCCCATATAAGTTGCTAATAGATAAAAATGAGAAGAGCACTCATAAGGCTACAAAAATGTATCATGATGCTCCTGACATGTGCCTAATAGATGCAGCCTCCCTTCTCTGTGCTCCCAATCCACCCTCAAAATTGGTACAACCCCATACCATGTGTGTTACTGTGATTGTTAATTAACGTATATAAACAAACACATGCATACACACACATACGCATACATACACCCCATGACCGCCATTAGACTGTGAATTCCTTAAGAAAAGGGATCATATTTTTATCCTTTTTTGACCAGCTTCTAACACAGTGCCAAGTTCAGACGTAGGTGTTCAACACAGAATTGTGGGATTAATGAATTGTCTGAATCAATTACCTTACAGCCCACATCTGGGACCAATCATCATGGCCACTGCTTGCCTCAAGTCACTCTTCCAATGTTTACACAATAGTTCACATTGCCCCTATTTATCTACCAAATACACACATTTGGGGACTGAAAGGGCCAATGTTTTACAACCCTCAATATGCTTACAATTTCCAGACTAAACTAAAGAGAGATTTATTGATATATCTCAAATAAAGATGCTCTTGATGCATTTCCTAACTAACTGGAATCAGAAAGTCCTGAAAACCAAGCCAAAATACAAGTTCAAGGTATTTTGGACTGGACTTGGTGAGGAAGCAATTACCTGATTTAGATAAGCTAAGACCTCTCAGGTTTAGAGATCTTATTTATAACAAAGAAAATAACAAGGCCATTTTCTTAATCACCAATGAGAAAAAAAAATTCAAAAAACAATTTATAATAAGCTTAAGATTCTCCATCCAAAGAACTGGAGCAAATCATATAATTTTATAGCTGGAAGCATACTCCCCAAACTTCTCCAGTTTACAAATGAGGAAACTAAGACACTGTTTCAATAAAGTGGGTTTCACTGGTGGGCAGGGAACCAAATCATGCATGACGAAGAAGAATCACGCATCACGCACTAGAAGAAGAAGATGGGTGTGTTACTACCAGCGTGGTATGACTTACTCCTTTGGACACAGCACTGTCTTCAGATTGTTTGACAAAACCCTAGCCGTTGTGAGCAACAAGACACAATGCAAAAGAGCTCTGAGGAACCACAGGGAATTTTCCGTCTATATTTTGTGAATAGCTATGCAATTATTTATGGCTATGCTATGAAGGATAAAGGAAGCAGCAAAGAGCCATTTCAACTGACCTCTTCTCCAACCATGGGAGGTAGGCAGGGCTTTCACATTTCAGAGTCGTGAAGGCGTGACCAAACACATGCTGGGGGAATTTCTTCAGTTCAGCCTTGGTCATCTTTCGAAACCCCAGAACCACATCAGCCCAGAACGGCACTTCTTCAGCAGGAATGCTCCGAAATATCTGCCAACTCAAATACATAAGTGGAAACATTTCCTGAAATTTTGTGAAATAACACATTTCCGGTGAACCCCGCAAGACATTCTCTAAAGCATTTTTAAAACACACTTCCTATACCCATAAAAAGAAAAAGATCGGGGCGCCTGGGTGGCTCAGTCGGTTAAGCGTCCGACTTCGGCTCAGGTCATGATCTCGAGGTCCGTGAGTTCAAGCCCCGCGTCAGGCTCTGTGCTGACTGTTCAGAGCCTGGAGCCTGTTTCGGATTCTGTGTCTCCCTCTCTCTCTGACCCTCCCCCATTCATGCTCTGTCTCTCTCTGTCTCAAAAATAAATAAACGTTAAAAAAAAAAAAGAAAAAGAAAAAGATCTCTTCTTCCATTCCCTTGGGTTCAGATAATTCAGTAGCTAAATTTAAAATATTCAAGGGGGTCTGGGTGGCTCAGCATCCGACTCTTGCTTTCAGCTCAGGTCATGATCTCACAGGTTGTGAGTTTGAGCCCCGCGTCGGGCTCTACGCTGACAGCATAGAGCCTGCTTGGGATTCTCTCTCTGCCCTTCCCACACTCATGCACTCCCTCTCTCTCTCAAAAATAAATAAGTGAACACTTTAAAATATTCACGATTGGTGGGGCACCTGGGTGGCTCAGTCGGTTGAGCGTCCGACTTTGGCTCAGGTCACGATCTCAAAGTCTGTGAGTGCGAGCCCCGCATCGGGCTCTGTACTGACAGCTCAGAGCCTGGAGCCTGCTTTGGATTCTGTGTCTCCCTTGCTCTCTGCCCCTCCCCCGCTCACGTTCTGTCTCTCTCTCTGCCAAAAATAAATAAACATTAAAAAAATATAAAAAATAAATAAAATAGTCACGATTGGGGAGAATAAGACATTTAAAAAATTGTGTTTTAAAATTTTAATTTAAGGGGCGCCCGGGTGGCGCAGTTGGTTAAGCGTCCGACTTCAGCCAGGTCACAATCTCGCAGTCCGTGAGTTCGAGCCCCGCGTCGGGCTCTGGGCTAATGGCTCGGAGCCTGGAGCCTGTTTCCGATTCTGTGTCTCCCTCTCTCTCTGCCCCTCCCCCGTTCATGCTCTGTCTCTCTCTGTCCCAAAAATAAATAAAAAACGTTGAAAAAAAATTTTTAAATTTTAATTTAATTCTTTTTTTTCCTAAAAATCTGTTGCTCAGATTTTCTTTATTTACTCATGACTATGCATTTTTGATGAAAGGTTTTTGTGTTTCGTATAACATTTTACATAAATTGTAAGCATCCATCAAAAGTTTAAAGGTTGGCCTCAATTCTGAACAAAACATCTAAATTACAGTGAGCAATGGTGGGTGTACAGGAGGCGGAAGTGTGAATTATGAGTTAAGTTGCGAATTATGAGTTAAGTGTGAATTTTCCGTTAAGATGTGGGTCATCACCTCACACTGTTGGTAAGAAAAACTGGGTTGTCAGGAGGAACCCCATTACTGTTAGGCCACCAGCATGGCTGGAATGGGTGAGGCTGGAATGATATTGGTTGTTAACAAGCCCGAATAGTGCTGATAGCTGCTGGGCATATGTTTGGATTTGTAAGTATTGGGTTGTTTTCATCAATCGGAGTAAGTGTTATAAATCATGGCTGTTCTAAAAGAGCAAGAAAAATCACCTGAATGCTGTATGTGGTTGCTAATGATGTGGTCATTAACACACCAGAATTCATATACCTCTAAGTAATTCATTCAAAGCAGTCCCCGGTGAAAGTATAAATGTTTGCTGTGGGGCTCCATGCGGGCCTTCTCACTGTCTCATTCCGTACACTCTCCCTGGGCTAGATTTCCCCTTCCATATCTTCACCATCACCTATAGACCAAACAGGGGGCTCCACCTCCAGCCCTCCTCTCTCTCTCCTGAGCTCCCGAACCAGACCCAGACCTACAGTGACTTTCTCTCTCCCCACAAGCCCACATGCCATCAACCACCAAGTCTCAAGTCCTATCAGCTTTCCTCTCAGGCTTCTCTCAAGTCCGTCTCCTCTCTGTCCCCACTGCCAACACCTAATCTATTGCACCACCATCTCTCTCTCCACACACCTGTTCTCCCCACTATAGGCATATTTTTGACATGTAAACATGATCAGTTACTTCAACGTGTAAAATCCCTCAATGGCTTCCCATCAATCTGGATGATCTCCAGTATCTCCAACACACCACAGTCGCCCTCGACTCAAGTCTATGCCTATGCTGCTCTCTCTACCTGGAATGGTTTGCCTCCTGTGTCCCCGGCCCTGTCTCTGTCCCCTTCACTTCTATAATGTCACCACGTTAACCTACACTCATCCAGATGGTCTCTGCTGAAATGTCACTTTGCTCCAGGTTGCTTCTCATAACTCCTCCGAGCAAGTTTATTCTCCAAACATATTCTTCCATAGTACCCTGTACGCTTCCCTTGGTAACTCGTGTCTTTTGCAGCTAGTTACGTTTAGGACATTCCTTACAGACCATAAGCTATATGAGAACAGGTCCGTGTCTTCTTTTCTTAAAAATTCACTAAGCATACATTTATTAAGCATTTACCATATGCCAAACAGTATGTGCTAAATTGCTCGTTACTATATCACCAATATCTAAGAGAGTACCTGATACAGGTGAATGCTGAATAAATTGTTTTGAAGAAATGTATAGACGAACAGATGAATAAGGCTATACACTTATGCCAAAGAGGTACAGGCCCTTGTCTTCATTTGACTGATTCAAATTGTCTTTTTGGAAGCAAATGGGAGAAAAATCATTCATTTGAGTGCAATAAATAACTCTCTTTTAGGCTAGCTTAAAGTATATTCTTTTTCATATCCTTAATGGTGGCAAAATCTTAATCTTGAAAGGACATTTGAATTTTAGACACATCTGCCTTCAAAAATTACTTAGAGACAACGTTTGTGAGTTAATTGGTTTTGAGCAAAAATGAAGTGTGGCCATAAATCAATAAGGACAATTTTTCTCTGTGACTCATCGGCTGGATCTGGGGACAGTTATAGTATCAATTCATCCTCAGAAGATGGAGAAGTAAAAGTTGCTACTTTGGGTATAGACTGGGGGAAGTTAGTGATGTCAACACCATTAATGACGGTGAGGGAGGGCAAGAAGAGGAAAAGGATAGAAACCTGCCTGCTGCAGGTGTGTTTCCTACCGGAAATGTAAGCAGACAGCCTGATCACAAAGGAGGAGAGAGGACAGGTTTTTTTTTATACAGTACAAAGGGTGCAGTGGTTGTGAAAACTTAGTAAAAGGCAAACACCCTCTGCTCTTCAGAAAGGTATAGGGCATTACTGTGTTAGCACATGGGGTAACACAGATGACATATGTGTTATGTCATAAACTAAAAGTGATAGAAGGGTTAGTAATCTTTTTTTAAGAAGATAAAGAAAGAGGGGCACCTGGGTTGTTAAGCGTCCAACTCTTGATTTCGGCTCAGGTCATGATTTCATGGTTCGTGAGATCAAGCCCTGCCTTGGGCTCTGCACTGACAGCACAGAGCCTGCTTGAGGTTCTCTCTCTCCCTCTCTCTCTGCCACTCCCCCGTTTATGCTCTTTCTCTCTCAAAAATAAATATTTTTGAAAAGAAGATAAAGAAAGATATTATCATATTCTAAGTGCTGGTTTGTGCCAGAAATGTCAAATAGGATTTTTTAACTCTTTCATTTAATTATGCATGTCCCCTGAAATCACATATTAAGAATCAAATAGAAGTGCCTTAACCATTTCAGAAATATAGTTCCTAAATGGCACCTCAAAGGTCACTTTAGTGACCTACAACATTTACTTTTCGGGGATGTCTCATTCTTCAATATCACACCTGTTGGCTTTCCATCAGCCACATCATCCCCATGCTCAGTGTTTACCTGCTGCATGTTTTTTTAGCTGTATTTGCAAATCACTGCAAAATCTTTGAGGAAACTCACACTAGTATTGGTGATGAGAAACTGTGATGGTTGTTTAAAAGTCGAATGCTATATATACTGATATGTAATATACAATCACTATACTAATAACTTGTCTTTCTTGAGTTCTTTGGAGTAAAGCTGAAAATGTTTTCCAAAATCCTCCTGCATTGAATTCAGCACTCTGCTCACAGCAGTACCCAACAATATTTTATGTTGAATTTTTTTAAACATTTATTTATTTTTGAGACAGAGAGAGACAGAGCATGAACGGGGGAGGAGCAGAGAGAGAGGGAGACACAGAATCTGAAACAGGCTCCAGGCTCTGAGCAGTCAGCACGGAGCCCGACGCGGGGCTCGAACTCACAGACCCCGAGATCACGACCTGAGCCGAAGTCAGCCGCTTAACCGACTGAGCCACCCAGGCGCCCCAATCTTATGTTGAATTTTAAAGTCTGTTAAGATCATTCTGAATTCTAAAATAACTTCAGATATCCTCTCTTACCCAGATACCAGATGAACACCAGCGTCTTTAGCTTCTGCAGAATTGGCGATTGCAAACAGGTGATCAAAGGTCTCTCGAAACCACTGCTTCAGCGTGGGAATGGGTGTGTCTGTAATCGGGGGGGGGGGGGTGGACAAAGCAGAACAGAAAGGAAGTGGTGATGATAACTATGCTTCAGACAATCTCCTTCCCAGAAGCCGGGAGAAAATAAAGAGGCAGAGAGGAACATTTAGATAAGGTACCACATTATAGTGGAGAATCTATCAGCAACCCGAGTTTTGAATGCTGACACATGCTGTTGACTCCTGTTCAGGTAAAGATTAATCATCAGAGGGTAAAATGGCCGATCAGGACAAAATCTGACATATGAGCCATCTGGAAGGTAGTCTTTGGCATTAGATATATTCCAGACCTTGACAGGTTCATAACCAATCTGAGCAGAAGTGAATTCATGGCTGAGGTATCCAGCTGGCCACACAGTTGAGATGATAGGAGAAAGAACCCAGAACTTCTCTCATGGGTCCTGAAAACATGGTGGGTGATAAGGGAAGATCTGTGGGGCCCAGGTCAACCAGAACAGAGAATAACTGAACATCAAGAGAAAGCCCAGATTGCTCACCCTCTGATACAAGGAGACAAGGTCTGCATTGTGGAGCCGAGCTCCTCAGGAAGGACTCCCTGCAGTCCCATTCAAGGCTGCCATTATGTCCATCCCCTTCCGCTCTGTGGAATCATGCAATAGCATAGAGTAGCATTCCCCGGGTCACTAGAACATGCAGGGACCACACGAGGCACCACCTTTCTGGCAGAGTCCCGTGGATCAGTGCTCCTGTCACCCAGGCATCTCTGCCAGAGCACAAGAGGCTGGACCCACATCCAGCTTCTGGAAGGGTGCAGACTTATCGGAGAGGAAATAAGGGTCAGGGTTGAAAGAAGGGTCATGGTTCAAGCCCCAAAATAATAGTGTCCAGTGTAGGCACAGAAAACAAGCATAATCTGGACTGAGCCAAATCCAAATGGGGTGAAGAATTTGGCCATCCAATCCCTATGGAAGGGTCATGAGGGAGAATCCAGGGTCAAGCGAGGGACTGGGGAATGAAAATCCCAAGGGGCTGCTATGGGGGGAGCCAGAGAGGAGGTGAAGGAACTGAGGCAGAGAGGACACTGGGTAAGCTCTACTTGGAGAGATGTCCCTAGAGTTCACAGTAGAGATGAAAAGGCCCCTGGAGACATCCTGCTCCCCCAGACCAAGTCCCCAAGTCAATGAGGGCATTTCAATAGCAGGGTTTTGTAACAATTCACTTGTTAAAGTGCCAATAAATATTTCTTTAATAGTGGATCTGTGCTGTCATCTTTAAACACGTGCCCATGTGAACTCAACACTGTATTCCAAAATTGAAGACTGGGCCACTGGTTTAGAAATAAGGAAGAAATAATGAGCTGCAAAATGAGCTAAATTAGACCTCACATTGGATTATACCCCAACAATCTAAGCCAGTGTATGGGGCTGTATTGAAACGCATCCCCTTGTTGCCATTTCAGACTTTAGAAACAAAATATTGGCTGCGACTCACATGCTGTAGGAGTCATCCCAAAAGAATGGACAGTTCCAATTCAGCAGTGGATAGAGCCAGCAAACCTGGTGATCTAATCCATGTTCAAGTGCTGGTAAAAGAAAGCTGTAGCTGGAGTAGCAGTAATAATAGCAATTGCTGATACAGTACTTACTATGTCCCAGGCACTGTGCTAAATGCTTTACATGTATAAATATATTTAATCGTCGCAGCAACCCTATCGGATAGGTATGGTCCCCATACGGTACTGATATTTATGAGCACAGAAGATACCACTGTTATCACTGAGGCTGGTCTGAAACAAGCCCAAAGAGAAGACTAAAGTCCTTATCTGGAAGCACCAGAGAGTAACACTCTCTGATCCAGGGGCCCCAACCACCTAGCCGAAAGGTGAGCTCAGGCCTCAATGGCCTGGAGGAACTCTTAGACGAGCCTCCTTCTTTGAAGATGATTCCATGACTATCATGCAGCCTTCTGACCACTCACCCAGGCCTGATGCAAGCAAAGGGTTCCTGGACAATGGACATAAGAACTCTGGTCACAAGAAAGGTGCCCAGGAAGTGTGAACTAGCATTCTGCAAACACGCCAGGTTCCTGTGCTTAATCCTGTGCATGTGTAACTTTAATGAAAAGAAAACAAAAGCTAAAATTAAAGGGGAATAAAAGCATGGGAATGAGGAAGTGGAGACAGTGAGTATAAACCTCACTGGCTGCAAAGTGATTTGGATTTTTATTTAATGCTGTTTCCCTCCTCTATTCTATTCTATTCTATTCTATTCTATTCTATTCTATTCCATTTCACGAGAAGAATACAGCTGGAAAGGATGTGTGACCATGTTTTAAAAACTTAGTGCAGGGGGGCGCCTGGGTGGCGCAGTCGGGTAAGCGTCCGACTTCAGCCAGGTCACGATCTCGCGGTCCGGGAGTTCGAGCCCCGCGTCGGGCTCCGGGCTGATGGCTCGGAGCCTGGAGCCTGTTTCCGATTCTGTGTCTCCCTCTCTCTCTGCCCCTCCCCCGTTCATGCTCTGTCTCTCTCTGTCCCAAAAATAAATTAAAAAACGTTGAAAAAAAAATTAAAAAAAAAAAAAAAAACTTAGTGCAGGGGCACGTGGGTGGCTCAGTAGGTTGGGCATCCCACTTTGCCTCAGGTCATGATCTCGTGCTTCGTGAGTTCGAGCCTCGCATCCAGCTCACAGAGCCCGCTGTAGATCCTCTGTCCCCCTCTCTGCCCCTCCCGCTTGTGCTCTCTCTCTCTCTTTCCCATCCCCATCCCAAAATTAAATAAACATTAAAAAAAAAAAATCGATGCATCTTTAGGCCCAAATACATACTGACTGATTGTCTACCAGCTGAGAAGTGTGGATAATTTTAGTCCCGTTACAAGTAATTTCTGACCTTGTGGTCATTACTGGTATCAGTGGAAAGACTTAGAGTTACCAGTTGTGGTAGTCATGAGAGCGGTTCACCAAATCCTTCTGACTGTCTGCCTTCTGGGAGCCTTATAGGATTGCACTTCTTGGCCACCTTCTGAGGGGTGGGAGCATGTGACTCGTGGTGGCCAATGACCGGCCATCAGAAGTAATGAAAGTTGCATCCTGGCCAGAGCCAGCTGAGGTGAGACCTCCCCAGAGCTGCTTTCCCCTCAGGCACAGGTACTGATGACATCCAAGACAGTGGCTGTCCCATCACATATGATGAGCAGTTGACATGCGGTCCCAGCAAGAATCGAACCTTTGCTTTTTAGGCTGCTAGGATTTGGAGGTTGTGTTTGCCTTACAGCATAATTGAGTATTTCCTAACAGATGAACCAGTACGATGTTAAAAGTGAACACTAAGGGGATGCCTGGGTGGCTCAGTTGGTTAAGCGTCTGGCTCAGGTCCGGATCTCACAGTTTGTGAGTTCGAGCCCCATGTCGGGCTCTGTGCTGACAGCTTGGAGCCTGCTTTGGATCCTGTGTCTCTGGCTCTCTCTGCCCCTCCCCCGTTAGTGCTCTGTCTCTCTCAAAAATAAATAAACATTTAAAAAGATTTTTTTTCTAAAAAGTGAACATTAAGTTACATGCATATCCAACTGTCTCTGTCAACAGAATTCTGACTGAGGAATCATATCTGACAGAGGAGCTAAAATCCCTCTTACTTGGATAAACATGAGGTATAAGCATTCCGGCTGCCACGTCACTTGTGGTATCAGGACTGAACTTGTCCGAAATGACAGTAATGGAGCATCGGGGCACCAGTTTGGAAACGCACATGGCAGTAGAGAGCCCCACCACGCCTGCCCCCACAACCGCAATCCGTACCGGGTCCATGGACCTGTGAGGAGAAAAAGTGTGAGCTATAAACCTTGTTTAAGGGTCATTGCATCCGGTACAAAGTCCGGCCCTGAGGATTCTCTTCCTAGGTCCGCCGCCTCTCAAAATAACGCCTTTCCTGTCAGCATTTCTCATGGGACCAAGAGAACTCCCCATAAGCCCTGTTTCTGCTAATGTTGGGCTATGGGCAACAAGGTCTCGATGGAGTGTTAGACATTAGCCCAAAACCAGCCTGGAGTTGCCTTTAGAGCACACGACAGATAAATAGGTTTGGTTTGGGGGGAAATTGCTACTCATTCCAGCCCCTTCCTAAACCACTTTTCCTTTGGGCACAGCCTAGGAAGGCAGACAAGAACAGAAGAGATGCCGTCTCTGCTCCCAGAAGCTTCCTGAGGAACAGCCGCTGAGAAACCTGACCCATGGGCAAATTCAGAACTCAGCTCTTACCATTTACAAACTGGATTTTAGTTATAACAACAAGACAAAAAGTTTGAATGACTGAACCCCACGTCCTCTCTCCTGCCCCCCAACTCTAACTGGAAACCAACCCTCCTCTCCCCTTCCTTGACTCTGTCAGTTTTCCCCACTCCATGCCCCCACCCCATGCCCTACCCCTCGCCCCTCCACTCCTGTGCCTGAAACCCACCCTCTGAAAGCAGACTTCCCAAATAAGGAAACTGGATTCCTTCACAGACTCAGGTGCTGATTCTGTAAACTGGGGAGCAACCCAGGGGCTCCTAGCCTCAATTCCCTCATCTGTAATGCAGGCCATGTGAATTCTTTATTAACTCGTTTGGGTTGGAAATAAGAAGGACCCACTCAGGTTGTCTCACAAAGGTGGCTCCTTCTGAGGGTTGGAATGGAAATGCAGGAGGCAGATATCCAGAAGCCTGAGACTGGCACCCAGCATGGGAACTAGGGGGTTGGTGAGGGCCCAACACCCTCTCTCCTCCTCACCGGTGAGCAGTGGGAGCCCACCGAGCCTTGCTCTGCTGTCAGCTTTCCCGACCCCTGTTGCTTTCCTGCTTGTCTTTCCATTTCTGTTCCCACTCTCCAAGGCTCTCTGTAGGTCTCAGGTCTCCAGAGAGAGAAAAAAAATGCAATTATTCCAGTTGGTCATAATCATCCTTACCAAAGTTCTAGCACCAGATCAGCTCATTGGGCTAAGCCAGCCTGTAAACGCGCTCTTGGCACAGTTGTCCTTTCCCATCCAATCAGCAATAGACGGGGCATCTTGGCACAGGGCAACCAATAGCCTGTGGTTCAGATCATGGCCACCTGCCCATAAAATTCACCCTTCCCCCGGAGCGGGTGGGGCATTTCTGCTGTGAGCAGGGCAAACATGGCTGGGCTCGGCTTCCAGCTCTGAAGGTCTCTGGCTCTAGGATAATTTAAAGTCATTCCAATGAGGTTTAATGTGTGTTATTTTTATTTCTCAAGCAATCTATGCATTTCTTTGGCCATTAATTTGCTTGCTCCCCAGTGGGCTGGCTAACTGAGAAGGCAAGGAGGAGACCAGTGGAGGGGGGCAAGCTGGAAGAGCATAGTCCCACACACGTCCCCTGGAGGTAGGAGGCACTCACCTGTCCCTTGGTGGCTTTCCTACTTCACAGGCTCCCCTGCCTACCAACTTTCTCAAAATAGCTGTAATAAATTGAGAGGGGAAAGTAATCTGTGGCTGAGAATAACCAGCTGCCAGGGAGGAGAAAAGTGAGCCAGCAAGGTGGGTACATCCTAGCCCAATGACCTATGAATCACTGTCACCTGATCCCATTAAGACAGTCCCAAACTCCCAGAGTACGCACAGAATGACCCCTGAGCTGCAAGCACAAGGATTCAAGTACCTGAGTCTGGAAAAGCAGTCTTGGAACCCACAGAAGGCTCTGGCACCAACACTTGTTTTCCCAGTGAGTGGTTGGTCTAGTGCCCTGAGAGACAGAGGGAAAGTAAAACTGCTTCCCATTGGGGAATTTATTAAGGACATTCTCTCTAAACTCACTCTCCATTGGCCCATACCCCCGTGTCTCTGGAACTTATTTCCCTGGAGAAAGGAGGGATTAACTTTGTTTTGTAAGCTTCGTGGAGCCGTGTGGAGCTGTGGCTCTGCCGAGCCCCTGGGAGCCGGTACACCCTCAGCAGCTCTTCTCTTCCTAGTTTACAAACCCTCCGTCTTGCCAACAGTCTGGGATTTCTCCAGCTGATTTACAGGCACAGGAAATAACAGTTGAATTCCTCCAATTTCCAACAAGTTCTGGCCAGAAGCAACACTGGTTTCCTCATTTGGCTCTTCTGGGTCAGCAGGTGGGGGGAGGAATGGGGGTTGCGTGAGGGCAGAATAATGTTGTTGATCACTAAGAAGATGACCTGATTGCAGTTGGGAAAATTATTCAGGAGACAATTGAGGATAAAAACCAAATGATTCTTTAACCAGCATATACAAATATTTGCTGATTGTCCACCGTGTGGTCAACAAGTTGTCAATGGGGAAGCAGTCTGATGAATCAAAATAATAAATAATATTGTAACTAATATGTAGTTAGCATTAACCATGTGCTACATGCATATATGACACCATATAACACAACCACCCTCTGAAGTGGTGAAGTACTATTATTATCCCCATTCTTTAGATAGGTAAATTGAGTCTCCAAGAGAATAAGGAAGAGTCCAAGGTCTCCTAAGCAGCAAAGCCCAGTCTGAGTGTCAGACTCCAAGGCTCAAGGTCTTAACCAAAGCACACACTATGGCATCAAGAGACCTGTCTGTTTTACCTTGAGTAAGTCACTTAACTTCTGAGTTTTCAGTTTCCCCTTTTGAAAATCGGGGGTGAACTAATTTCTCTTACAAGTTGTGGTGAGCATCTGCTGAGTTGAAATATGCAAAACTATCTGTGAGGTGGTATATATATATTTTATTGAGCACCTACTATAAAATCATCCAACATTTATGGAGCACCTGCCCTGTCCAAAGCATGCTGCAGGGACTATCAGAGATTTAAGGATTTCTGGAATGATGTTTTCTCCCTCAAGAAAGGAAAGAAGGCAGAATAGATGGTGCTCTAATATGTAGCACCAAGTGTAGGTCTTGTGGGGGTTCAGAGAGAAGGGAGCTTGGTGGACCCACGTAGCCAGTCCAGGAGAGAGGATGGGAAATGAGGAAGGTTCCAAAGAATCAGTGGGATGTGGATGGACAAGGAGGAGGAGGGAGAGACATATTGGGAGGGAGGAGAGTGTGAGTAAAGCCACAGAGGCAGGAAGCTTCAAGAATGCTGAAGAAACAAGGTGTGGCTCCATGGGGAGGTTTGGGTGAGAGCGGAGTGTGGAATCTGGCCAGGATGAAGGACAGCATTTGAAAAGTAATGGGAACCATGGAAGATACCTGAGAGGGCTCCTTCTCCCCACCTGGGTCAGGACTCTACTTTCCTATGAAAGCAAGAAGAGGAAACATTCAGAAACGAAACCAAGAACGCAAGCTACGTGCGTCAACAGCTAATAGGTCTTTTAGTGTTTGCTTTACAGACTTGTAGCAATGTGACTCAAAAAAGGGGTTATTTGGAAAACTGATTTAGGCATCACTGAGGGTGGGAGTTGAAAAGGGGCAGTGGGGACCATCTAGGGGGGTTGTAAAATGTGTTATCATTTTACAGGCAAGTGGCTGAGGGCCAAAATGTTGAAGTGATCCCCCTGAGAATGCAGGTGAGCTCAGCATCACATTTCTCCTCAACAATTTTTTGGAGACATTTTACTGTGGGCTCTGGAGGTCCACAGAGCCGCCCTTATGCAGCATGTTGGAGGCCTCCCTGGCCACCCAGCCCCTCCTGCTCTGCTTCCATGGGTGTCAATGGCTTATGATGTGCTGGCCTTGCTGGTATGTTAGTCTGCCAGTAAATGGAGAGCTTCAAACCAACAGAACTTGAATCTTTTTGAAGGCTGTTAAAGAAGCGAGGCTTGTGGGGGCCAGGGATTCAGTCATATAGGCCACAGGTTGGGGCAGGGAAATGGGGGAGGAGTGAGTTCAGGGTGACGTAACTCTCTGATACACGGGCTAGCCCTGACTTGAGATACAGAAGTAGGGCAAACTCTGTAATGGAACCCTTTCTTCTTTGTAAAATAATCTGACTTTCAAGACTTACTTATTGGAACATCCATGAAAATCTCCTGATGGACATTAGAAAGACATTAAAGATAACCCAAGTAGGTGAGCCTAGGGAGAGACAGGGAATAAATGAGAAAAATGAATTTACTTAGGGAACTAGCAGTTGTCAGTAAATACTGGTGCAATGTGGACTTTAGAGATAGAGTGAGTAGCTGTTACAGACTTCTGGCAAATTCAGATAATTCATCTCTGTTGGGGAAAGTTACCAATGGGCTTTGGCTTTCCTGGTCAGTTTAAACGATCTTAAATAAGAAAAGATTCCTCTTCACCATCTGCAAGAATTTATTAAGTACTCCCTTGGATGTGTCATATTATAGAATGAACCCTTTGTGTTTAGCATGTTGTCAGTAAATATTTGACAGGTGTGAGAGAAAAGAACAGAACTGATCAAGCCCCTCATTCAGGGTATACATTCAGGGTATACATTCAGAGTATATTTTCAAGTTCAATATGGACTTCCCTAACAACACAACGGTTGGGAAGAGGGTCAGATTTTGTGAGATCTGAAGTTTGTACAGTTTTCAAAGCCCCCTTTAAGAAAAAAATATACAGAATCATAACATAAAAAGTGCCTGTGGTCACTTTGATATCATGTGACAGAGGCGAAATGTGACAGAAGGGAAATAGAGGGGTAAGAGCCAGTGTTCTTAACTGATTGCAGTGACTATATCTTCCTTTTGCAAAATTTACAAGAGTTTACAAAAACTTATGACCAACGAGCCCATTATTAAGGCCTCTCACAAGAGCCTGGGCAAGGGTGGGACTCGAACCCGAAGTTCATGCTTTGTTGGCTTGCTTCACGGGAGGTCTTCCCTGCAGCTATCATGGGCCAAGACTAATCACCAGAACAATGTGAATAGCAGGGTCCTCAAGAGAGAAACAACGTATGTTGGAGGGCACAACCAACTCAGGACAGTGACAGCATGCTGTAGTATTGACAGAATGGGCCCCACATGCCCACTGGCCAAGACCAAGACTGGACAGGACACCTGCCACACTCTCCTTGACCGAGTGTTGGAATGGTACACGGAGCAGGGAGAAATAATGTTGTACAGCATCAGAGCTGTGCAGGGTGATAGATGCAGATATAGTGTTTCATCATCAGGTTGATGCATAGACCTCAGTTAAACAGAACTGATAACGAGGTCATCTGCCTGAAGTTCACCTACTTGTGTACGGGTTGTTCTCTGAGCTTTCCGGCGCCATGGTAAAGTACTCCTTGAAATACTTACAGGTGGAGACACATCTGATGTGCTATGACAAGGGTCCAACTGTTAAAGATCTATATCACTATTTTGCAAGGATAAAATCAGAAGACTGTGCATGTTAAGAAATGCTGGAGGAACAAAGCATGTTTGGCTTCCTGTATGACTAATATTGTTAATTGTCATGATGAAAAGCTCAACTTTTCTCCCAATAAAGTTTTCATCTCCCACTGATTTAAAACCACTTTTTATCAAGGTTGTTGGCTATAACAAC
This sequence comes from Herpailurus yagouaroundi, assembly GCF_014898765.1. Taxonomy (NCBI): domain Eukaryota; kingdom Metazoa; phylum Chordata; class Mammalia; order Carnivora; family Felidae; genus Herpailurus; species Herpailurus yagouaroundi. The sequence goes on from NW_024412394.1 coordinate 68,388,783, forward strand.
AACATACAAAAACCAACCACCTCCCTTAATGCCAGCAAGAAGCAATAGAAAATATATTAGAAACTCAGCACTTCCAGTAATAAATGTATATCCCCGGGACTAAGTACAACAAGCTATGTGCATGATTTGTGGAGAAAATTATACTTCATTGACAGACATTAAAATAACCCAACTAAATGAAGACATTACCCATGATAATGGATAGAAGAGTCAATACCAGAAACAAGGTAAATTTTCTAAATTAATCTAAAAATTCAACTCACGTTGAAACCATGCCAGGCAGTTTCAGTTGCATCAGTGGGAGTGTGGGCTCCTTTGTTTCTTGTCAGCAACAGAAATGTGATTTCTGGATAAGCACTGGAAGCAGAGAGTATAGGCATGGGAACTTCTAGCCCAGTGAGGGCAGTAGCTTCCCGGTCCCTGAGTAACTTCTTCCATTTTGTTCCATCAGTCCTTCCCACACTTTGGTAACTTATTCCCTGTATTAAATTCTATGCCTGAAATAGCTCAGAGGGTTTCTGTTTTGGACAGAACGCTTCTGGACACTTATAAACACAGAGACACATACATGGGTGTTAGAGACCAAATAAATGTTGGTGAGGTTCGAGGAGGTAAAAACAGTGGGGGCTCTCCTGAGGGGATTAGTGCCCTTTTGAGACACCAGAGAGCTCGCTTGCTCTCTTTCTGTCTCTCTCGCTCGCTCGTTCTCTCTGTGCATAGGCACAAAGAAGAGGTCATGTGAGCACATGGGGAGACCCTGGCTTGCCCACAAGCCAAGAGAAGAGGCCTTAAAATGAAAGCTACCTTGCAGGCATCTTGATCCCGAACTTCCAGTCTCCAGAACTGTGAGAAACAAATTTCTGTTGTGGAAGCCCCCCAGTCTGTATTCTGCTATGGCAGCCTTAGCAAACTAATATAGGCCATAGAAAGAAAGTCGAGAAAACACCAAAGATTAACTAAGAGGGAAAAACCTAAGTAACAGTAGAAAAACAATGGGGCCCTTTTGTGGCTCAGCTGGTTAAGCGTCCGACTTCAGCTCAGGTCATGATGTCACAGTTTGTGAGTTCGAGCCCCACATTGGGCTCTGTGCTGACCGCTCAGAGCCTGGAGACTGCTCCAGATTCTGTGTCTCCTTCTCTCTCTGCCCCTCCCCCACTCACACTCTGCATCTCTCAAAAATAAATAAACATTAAAAAAATTAAAAAAAAAGTAAAACAAGCTAAGGTTAAAGGAAAAAAAGAGACACAAGAAGAGGTGAGATAAAAGAGAAAGAAAATCTCCCTCTCATATCCTTCTATTATTTTGTTTTTCCTTACAAAGGGAGAGAGGTTTGGGGGGTTTTTTATTTTCCAAGTGGAAAGGCCAAGTGAAGAACTGAGAGATTATCCAGGGAACTGAATTAATATAAAAAGTCTGAATAATTCGGGGTAAATCCCTTTTTCCCCCTTAGCAATGCTTTTTTTTGGCGGGGGGGGGGGTGGGGACAGAGAGAGACAGAGCATGAATGGGGGAGGGGCAGAGAGAGAGGAAGACACAGAACCGGAAACAGGCTCCAGGCTCTGAGCCATCAGCCCAGAGCCCGACGCGGGGCTCGAACTCACGGAGCGCGAGATCGTGACCTGGCTGAAGTCGGACGCTTAACCGACTGCGCCACCCAGGCGCCCCTAGCAGTGCTTTTTAAAAACCAGTATCAATAAAGTTGTCTTAATCCTTTTACTTGCCTCTGCCACTAATACTTCACCAAATTCTTTTTTTTTTTTCCTTTGAGAGAGAGTGCGCTGCGCACGCAAGCAGGGGAGGGGCAGAGAGAGAGAGAGGGAAAGAGAGAATCCCAAGCAGGATCTGCACTGTCAACACAGAGCCGGATGCAGGTTTCAAAGTCATGAACCGTGAGATCATGACCTGAGCTGAAATCAAGAGCTGGACACTTCATTGACTGAGCCACCCAGGTGCCCCAGTACTTCACCAATTCCAATAAAGCATATCTGACAGCTCGATTTCAAGAGCAAAGAAGAAAAAAATAATGAGCTTCTGATGAAACCATAAGAAAGAAAAAATCCAAAACTTATAGCAAACTTGTCTGAAATGTATTCTTCTAAAGGTAAAATTATGCCCAAATTTTGCTGTTGAAATGTTCAGGATGTTAAACTGAACATATTTGCAAAATATAAACTGAACATATTTGCAAAATATGGTTTTAGATAAAGTTGAGGAAACAAAACTTAGTACTTAAAAAAACAAAAGTAAAATCTTCCTGTAAAAAAAAAAACTCTCAAAAATGAATACTTAATGTGTTTGTTTTTTTTTTTTTACATTGGTGACAGATCCAAATGGTACTTAGAGTCAATTTCCTGGATGATCTGCAAACAAAAATTTTGCAGTGCACTAAAATGCCACAGTTTCTCTGTAGCTTGAAGGAGACTTAGGGAGGGCATTCGGCAAATTTAGGAGAGATAAGAATGTCAGACTAGAAAACTCATGCCTTGTGTCCCGAGGGTGCTGGAAAGCAAGATCTGTTTTTTCTGCAGCTATGGTTTTCATGGTTAAATTATGAAGACAAACATTTTTTGACAGAGCATTTCTGAATAAAACTTGCATTTAGAGCTAGGATTCTCCTAAGAGGGAAAGGAATATCAGAACTAGAATCTTCAAAGGGCTTTGTCAAAAGCTGCCATGCCCATTTTTCCCAGTCCACAGTTCCCAAGGACCCTGGTCCTGAAGACAGTGTGGGTCTTCCCTCAGGCAGGCACAGCAGGGGACAGGGGGGAGGGTTGAGGATCAATGACATATAAGAACAAATAGGAAGAAATATTTTGTGGCAATAAAGCGGCATAAAAAATGAGAATTCTCATCTTGGTTTTATTTCTTTTACTTTTACAAAATTATCATTTTAAGACTTTCTTACAAAAAATTTTTAAAAGACACATACAAATCACATTCAGGAGATGAGAATAATATTCCTCGAATACAAAGTCATGAAAGTAAACAATATTTCAGGTGCTAGACGGCACATACGGCACGTTTATTCACTAAGACCAGAAACCCCTGAGTCAATCACTTCTATTTTTTCCAACGCAGTATTATTGGTTGTGGGAAATAATTTGCCTGAACTATCTTTTTCTGTATCCTGTTTAGCAGCTTCCTCCCAAGTCGTTGCCAGAGGCTTTCCCATGGTTTCTGGAAGCATTAGTGACAGCACTCCACTGATGAAGGCCAAAATCCCAACAAGCAACTAGAAGGAATTTAAAAAAAAACAATAATAAGTGACATACCTAGAAAGCAACGTACCCTTCAGAATAATAATTTCTGAGCCTTTTTCAGAGGCAATAGAATTAAATTTGATGTAACAGTTGTCATTTTTATTTCCTGGTGAAATCTTTGGTTACTTATACAGAACTAGGCTTTGGTTACTTATGCAGTCCGGCATAATGGTCACTCATCACTTCATTGACCACTATGGAGACCTACTCAATAAATCCCAGTTGTGCCTAGAGTAGTACTCTTGCAGGCACTGTCCTAGGAGATGCATGGGGGAAAAAAGTCCTTATTGCATCTTCCCGGATCCCAGAGTCTTAGAGAGAAACCCAGCAATTGAGCCTTGGGTTGGGACTTAATGGTCAGAGACTGCCTTGGTCAACCCTGTCCTTACCCCCCCAAATTGGTACACTGTCAGTGTTCAATAAATGGCACAGAATGAATGAATGACTGAATGAATGCACAAATGAAATGTTTCAATGAACCAAAGCCTACAGAATTTAGGGAGAAACCAAACAAAGGCAAATGAAAACTAATTGCTACTTTGGGGGGTGAGGATCCATCTAATTTCCTTAAAAATAATTCAGTGTTTCTCTACTTTCCAAATTTTGACACATCAAAGGCAACCTTCTAGATTAGCACCAAGGTGTGTGCCTTTAAAAATGCAAATCACATTACACCAATTTTACCTCAATTTTTAAAATGCAAATCTATATATCTATTCTCTGTTGAGCCGTATGAGATGCTGGGTGGATTCTGGAACTAAACCTCCACACAGTCTGTACAAATGTTCCATCCTTACATAATTCAAACTCGTCCAGCCAAAACTACTGCCTGGGAAGAGCCCGTAAGTTAGATGGTTTTCCCGATAAATCCACATACTTGGTGCTTTTACCACCTCCGAGAACGTGAAACGCAAAGCACACAGAGCAACCATGACGTGATGCACGGCCGCCTCAACAATATGCGTGGCCTTGAGAAGACAGGGCTTGGTTTTGTTTTGTGGAACGCTGCTAACCTAATTCTTAGAAAGACATGAGCAAGCCTAGAAGCAGTAGCAGAATTCAAAGTGATCCTCCAAAGGACGCTTGAAGGCATCTTTGGTGCCTCGAGAAGTAGCAGGTACACCCATCGAATAAGTCGAAACAAGAAATAGAATCCCAGACGGGACCGGGGTTTTCTTTCTGGCTTGGCAGTGAGAAGAGTCCCCCAGTACACAAACCCATAGCCCTCCAGCCCCTCCTCTCTATCAGCAGAAGACCTGGCCTCCCGGCCCCCTGGTCAGCTCCCTCCAGCCCCTCCAGCCTCCTCACAAGCCCCTACCCCTCATGCCCCACCTCTCACTCCCCCTTCATCCTCTCCAGACCCCACTGCCTCCGGCCTCGGCCTCAGAAGGGGGCTCCTCTATCAACAGGCCTCCCTCCTTCTCACAGGTTTTTGACCTTTTCCTTTCCACTGGTTGTTTTCCTTCAGTAAAAACAACAGTTCTCGAGCCTCTTATAATCTCTGTACCCACTCCTCCTGGGAACTTGTTCTTGCTACCTGTGTGAACTTGAGCAAGCTACCTAAACTTCCGGCTCCTCGGTTTCCTTATCTGTGAAATGGAAATAGCAATAGAACCTCCCTCAGAGGACGGTTGAAAGGTTTAATTAAAGGACACATTTAAGGCACTTAAACAGTGCCTGACCACGGTAAGCAGTCAATAAATGCGATTTTATCATTCGAAGAAGCCAGAGAGGCCCTCAGCCTGGGCCTACACCACTCTGGCTGCTGGCTCATCCCCTGCACGGCGGCCATTGCTTCCCGCTGTCCTCTCTCCCTCTCCTTCCACCCACAGGAGCTGCGCTCCCCAAGCCACAGACTCCTAGCTGCCAACCAACCAGACATTTTCCTGTCCTGGTCCTTCTTGGCCACTGTCCTCTCCTGCCTTCCTCACTTCCTCTCTTCCTTTGGGGTCCTGGTCACCTCCCCACCTCCCTGGCTGCCGGACCCGGGCCCTCCGTCCATCACGCCTTAAACGCCATCGTTCCTAGGGCTCTGCTCTTCAGTCTGCTCACCCCTCCCTCACGACTCCCACACCCACTCCCCCTCCCCCCCCCCCCCCAGCTCCAGACCTGGAAAGGCGTTGCCTCCCAGACGCCTCTGCCGGCCGTCCTGCAGGTGCCTCACACTCATCACACACAATTCCAGGGCGCTGTCCTTCCCCACTTCAACCCTGTGACTCCTCCTGAGTTCCTTCCAGCCCCAAGAATGGCTCTGGCATCCCTCCTGCTCCCCACCTCCAGCACAACTAACGGGTCACCAGGTCCTGCGGAGGCGACTTTTCCATCCTGTCATCTCTAAGCCGACTGTAGTAGGCATGCACCTCCCTTCTGACCTCCTTTGACATCCCTGCCTGTTTTTCCAGATTTATCTCCTGACACCCACAACCCACCCTAGCTGTTAGCAATAAGCTCGCCCCCAAACCCAAACTGGCCATGTTCCTTTTTTCCTGTAAGCTGTTGCCTTCCTGTTCCCTGTAATAGGTCAACTTATAAGATATCAGAAAGCTTATTGTACATGAGTTCAGCTTAAACTCACCTTTCATGAATAATTGAGATAAAAAGCTTATGTAGTTCCCTATTAGGGTTATGGGAAATTACTAACCGCCCTATCTCGCTTCTGTAACTTCGCCTGCTTGCTAAATAGAGAACTTAGGGGGCGCCTGGGTGGCGCAGTCGGTTAAGCGTCCGACTTCAGCCAGGTTACGATCTCGCGCTCCGTGAGTTCGAGCCCTGCGTCGGGCTCTGGGCTGATGGCTCAGAGCCTGGAGCCTGTTTCCGATTCTGTGTCTCCCTCTCTCTCTGCCCCTCCCCCGTTCATGCTCTGTCTCTCTCTGTCCCCAAAATAAATAAACGTTGAAAAAAAAATTTTTTTTTTTTTAAATAATAAATAAATAGATAACTTAGGTTGCAAAACGCTCCCCCACCCTTTCTACCAAGATCTAGCCTAGGCAAGACCAAAATGTAAAAAGTCACGAACTCACTCCCCACGGTATCTTAGGTGTCTAACTCTGGTCATTTTAAACCCTCTTAGGACAAAGAACTTTAAATTGATAGGTTCCCGCCAAGACTAACGTCTCTGTGTCACAATATGAATGGCTACCATGAAATGCTGTAAATTGTAATTGGTTAACTAAATAATGACGTACTCTGACTTGCTAAAATCCACATAAGCTCACTGCTACTTTTGTTCGGGGCCATTCTCTGCACTTTTTTCTCCTTAAGATCAGGAGATCAGGTTTGGCCCAGCCGGGAATAAAATCTTGCCTCGCTTCTATTTGGTGTCTGGTGGTTTGTTTTTTTTGTTTTTTTTTTCTTGGGGGCCCCCCCCGGCCCCGGCCCGGGGGGGATGGCCCCGGCCTAGAATTCCCTTCTCTCCTTGTCCCTTGGCTGACCCTCACTGGCTCTTCCAGACACAGATTAAAGGCCCCCTCCTCCAGGAAGCCTCCCCTCTGGCCTTAGCCTGGGTTGGTCGCCCTCTCCTACAACTCATAACTCTGGCATTCCCTACATGCAGCCTTCATCTATAGCCCTTGTCTTTGGGGCTCGGGATGGTTTGTTCTTCGGCCTTCCCCACCACACTGGACCGATGTCTCTCAAGAAGAGGCTGTTTCTCTCATCTCTGCTCCATAGCACCTAACAGAGGGGTTGGTTCAAAATCAACACTCAGTAAATCTTTGCCAAACTCAATGATGAATTCAAAACTGATATGAATTAGAGTCCACTCTTTTTCAGATTACCAGAAAACAATGGTTGATAAAAGAAGCATCAGAATGAGTGATTTTCATGTGCTTCTTTTCAAAAGAGAAAGACAAACTTATCTTTTAGTTTAGCATTTCCATTCCTTCAAATGAAAATATTGGCTCCTTAGGCAGTTTGACTCCCGTAAATAAGCTGAATGAGAAATTTAATCATTTATTGTTTTTACTCATTTAAAACAACAAGCAACATCTGTTGCATCCAAAGGAACCATATTCACAGAATAGCCCTGCAAATATCTACAAGATCCTCCTGACCGGGGTCGTCTTGGGGAAAGGGGACTAGGGCGGTTCCAGGTCAGGGTGGAGGAGGAGCTCAGTTTTTTGTATTCCCTTTTGTACTGTTTGTTTAACCTCATGGGTGTTTTGTTTAACCTCATGGGTGTTTTGCTAGTTATCGGTTTTTCAAAATACAGTAACAAAATCTGGTATTTGGTTTGAATCCAAGCTCTGTCACCTCTAGGGTATGTGACCTCGGGCTAATGATTACTTTCTATTCATCAGCCTCATCTGTAAAATGGGGATAGCAATGAACAGTATCTGCATTCTATGAAGACCAATTTTCGTGGTTTTGCATAACAAGTGCCATTTAAGTATCTGTTGGATAAAATTTAAAATCCCTCTTGACTACATAGCCCCTAATTGACTCTTACGGGTGTCTTTTTTTTTTTTTTCCATCTTTATTAGTTTTTAGTATTTTTATAGTAGCTTGCTTTTATAGATATATGTATCTTCTGTATGTTTCAGCTTATTGGTTTCAAAAACGCCTTCTCCATTTTTATCTTCTATTTATTTAATGAGGAACACAAAGTGCTAGCCTAAAGGAGATGCTTCTAGAAAAGCCCATGCCCTAAAAAGGATGGTGGGCTCTCCAAAAACACCTCCCCGCACAGGCTAGACAGCACATATCATTTCTCAACCTCAGGGTCAGCCCACAAAATATGCTGGCATCCCAACACCTCAGTTAAGCAAACTTGATTGAGTGCCTGTTGCTGGAATGTGAGATTCCCAAAGACATCCGAAGAGCAGGTGTACCTGTGCGTGCAAGGTGATTTTTTTAAGGTAGCATCACACACTTTGTTCTATTGTGAGATTTTGTTACTGTATTTTGAAAAACCAATAACTACCGAAACACCCATGACTTCTCTGACAATAGTGTTGAAGACAAAGCTAATTTTAAAAAGCCAGTCTATTTGATTTAAAATATCAAATAAATTATAACGTGAGTGGCACACAGGGTGAGGGAAATGCTTTTGCTGGACACAGTTGTGGGGATACAAAGTGCCCTGTCTTGCAAGAGGCCAACAGTTTAAGGAAGGGGACAAAAACATGCATGAAGATAATAAAGCCAGACTGTGGCCGTGGGCTGGGAAAGGGGCACATATGAAATGTTACACAGACTAAGGAAGGGAGAGGTGGGGTCACGGATCTGGGTCTTTCTCAGAGAAGTCGGGTTTGCTCTGCCTCTTAAAGGGTACATGGAAGTTTAGCAAGCGGAGATGGGAGGAGGCTTCTCTGCAGAGGGGAACAGGCACAGGAGGAGAGAAGGGTGCAGAGGAAGGAAGTGGGTGAGGAAATAAAACAGGACAGGGGCGATCTGCAGGGGATCCATCTGGAAGGGACTTCAACATCCGGAAGAGCTTGGAGTTTAGTCCATTCTGAAGGTGACAGGGCAGCTGGGTCAGAGCTGTGGTCTGGCAAACTCTTCTGATGGGGTGGGGGTGAGCGCAGGGAGAGGATCTGGGAGGCAGAAGGTGGGGGGCAACTGAACTGGAAGCAAGCAAGCTGGGGTGGTTTTGAGAAAGAAGGGGAGGATTTGGGGTCATGGGTTGGGAGGAGAGGGGGACAGAAGCACAGGGTAAATGAAACGCTGATGCTCAAGTGTCAGGCTGGAGGCCACGGACTCCTAACCCAAAGCGGGAGGCAGAGGAGAAGGGCTCTAAAGCACTGACCCCTTCAGTCTGGGAAAAGCTGACTTCGTTTGTGAGACACGCAGGGAGAATATCCATGAGCCCAGCGGAAGGGTGGGTTTGCAGCTTGGAAGGGAAGGAAGAACTGAGAAGAGGTTATCCATGCAGGGACTGGGGAGGAGAGCCAGGACGGCTCCCAGAGAGTGAGTCTAGTTAAGGGGAACCCAGAAAAAGAATGAGCAGCCTTGAGGACGAGAGGGGACAGCCTAGACAGAGCTACGGCAAAGAAATTCAGGAGAGGGCACCTGAAGGAAGGGGGAGAGGGCCACAGACCCAGGGCTCTCCCCCTAGTCTCAGAGCACCTCGGGCCGCCCCCAAACCCTCCCTGCCTCCCTAACCCCCCACCCCACCTGCTTCCCATTTTCTTCCTCCTCACCATGAAGAGCCTGTCAAGTTTCAGGTAAGCTGAAAACCAGGACCCTAAACCTCTCCACCAGGCACCACAGAACCCTCCAAGCGGCAGGCAGCCTCCAGAATTGACCCTGACCGGCAGGCATGCAGCGGGAACCCAGAGGGAGGACGGACAACAGAGCTCTCCCCACGCAGCTGCATGAGATGGGAGGGGAGAGGGTCCTTCCACAGTGGGCACGATTGCGGTTAACAGCTCACCAGTGGTGGAAGGGATCCAACAGGAAACAGCAGCCACCACTCTACTTACCGACTGGTGAGCTGTTAATCACGTTTCTAGAAACCTCCATCATTGAATTACAAATTGGCTTCCAATGAGTAAAGAGATAGAAGGCAGTTAGCTGCTCTGCCTCTCTGCTGTCTCAGTGAGGGCCTATAAACTGATGGACACCTGTGGTAGGAAGTTCCAAATGCTGGAGAGGTAAACGCAGAACGGGGCCATGATGCTTCCCACGCGGCTCACCATGCTGCCGCTTCCCACGGCCAGCGACCTGCAAACGGGAGGAGCGTTAAGACAGCAGCCACGGGGTGCCTGGGTGGCTCAGTCGGCTAAGCGTCCGACTTCAGCTCAGGTCATGATCTCACGGTTTGTGAGTTCGAGCCCCGCGTCGGGCTCTGTGTTGACAGCTCAGAGCCTGGAGCCTGCTTTGGATTCTGTGTCTCCCTCTCCCTCTGCCTCTCACCCACTTGTGCTCTGTCTCTCTCTCTCTCTCTCTCTCTCTCAAAAAAATAAATAAATAAAATGTTAAAAAAAAAAAAAAAAGACAGAACTGAAGCCCAGCGGAGCACAGAGGCAGCCCCTGTCCGCACGCCCAGCACAAAATAAACCTAAGAACACTTATGCTCGTCCTAATATACTTGAAAATCATTTCACACTGTTTCAAGAATCACTTGTGATCTATATCCACGTTCTGTGAAACAGTGGTGTATACAAGCATACAGAGAGTTCAAGACCAAAAAAAAAAAAAAAAAAAAAGATAAACCATTCTTCCTTTGCTACGCAGATGAGGCCCTTCTATATATTCATTCAGTCTAACATTGAGAATAACATCAGCCTTCTAGAGCAGGAATTCCTTTGGGGTAGGGAATGGGAATTTGGGAGAACGGAAGATTTATACCTGTGGAACATTCTATTTCAATTTTTTAAAGCCAAGTAATATCTTTTTTTAGGTTTATTTCTTTATTTTGAGAGAGACAGACAGTGCGAGCAGGGCAGGGGCAGAGGGAGAGAGGAAGAGAGAGAATCCCAAGCAGGCTCTGCCCTTCCAGTGTGTGGGGCTCGATCTTATGAAACAGTGAGATCATGACCTGAGCCAAAACCAAGAGTCGGAGGCCTGACTGAGCCTCCCAGGAGCCCCAAGCAATACCTTAATGTGCTTTTTGTTAAAAGTTATGTAAGGAAACCTTACAGAATATCTAGTAAGAAGGAAAAAATGTATTTTTTAAGTGCATAAGTATCTCTTATTAAACCAAGGAGAGAGGCTCTAGGAGAAACCAAATCTGCCAAACACCTTGGATCTTGGACTTCAGATCCAAACACCTGGATCTTAGCCTCCAGAAAATAGATTTCTGCTGTTTGACCCAAACTTTGGTGTTTTGTTACAGCAGCCCTAAAAATTAAGACAAGTGACATCAGAACATCAAGAGACACATCCTGAGAAGATTAGCCTTGAGTCGTATGGAGAGTCAGTATAAGTCAACTGCACTTGAGATTTAGAATGGTTCTAGAATAATAGAGTGTGATTTCACAATTTCTTTACTATCCTTGCTAATGAAGTGTAGACAAAGCCTCCGATTCAGAATTAGCGTCATCCTGTAACTTTCTCATTATCTCAGCGCTCCAGTAACTGCTACCGAAAGAAAGCATTTATACTCAAAGGCCAAATATATTGAAATGACATGTAAGTAAAAGACAACAAGGAAACAGAAGAAAAATAAGTAGTTCTTACCTTACCATGGTTGGATACAGCTCTGCTGTATAAAGGTAAATGAGGCCAAACGCTGCCCCTATGGCAAATTTTCCAGCCATGGTCACCACCACAGTCCAAATAAAGTAATTCTGGAAAGACATGGATTAGCAAAATAGACCATCATAAGTAATACTTTTAAACAGAAAACATAAAATCTTTAACATTATTATTTAAAACTTTCTAACTACCCAGGATTTTTCAGAACAATAAAAAGTTTTATTTCTCTGAATTTGTTTTGTGATCTCTACTCCTGGTCTGGAAAAGCTTTCCATCTTTTTTGAAATTTAGGGAAAAGTTTAATTGTGCCTCCTCCCAGCCTTGGAGATTTCAAATTACCCAATTAGAAAAGCCATTTGCAGAGGCTGCTTTGGAATGAGACATGCCCAGATGGTCCTGGTTCCACAAGTAATTGACCTACTCCTTCTGGAAATGATCCAGCAGAAGGAATCAAAGAGCCATAAAAACAAATTGTATCCTTTGTGACAGTAATCCTCTAGATTATAAGTTATCTTCAGATGATAATTTGAAGGTGATAAACTGAACTATTAAAACATTTTTTTTTCTTCTTTTGGCTGATAACATTCCTCAACAGTGAAACCCCTCAGCGCCTCCAACTCTGTTTCTGCTGTCCCTGCTATGCTCCACTTCCCGCTGTGTTCACAAAGACCTCCCACATTCCATCTTTTCTCTCCTCCCCTATCTGCCAGCTGGATGTTGAGACTCAGGTGACCCTGGAGTCCCGACATTGAGGATGGCAGCGCCTTGGTCTACCTGAATCCCTGAATGACTCCATGGAGCCAGATACTCTCCCTCCACTTCTGCCAACAACCAGGTGCATCCACATCAAACTTTCTAAGAACGAGAAATAAATATCTGCTTTGGGAAATCACTGAGATTTGATGATGCCTCTAATAAAGCAACTAATGTCACACTGTCACCCTATGAACTATGTGTTTGCCGAATGAATTTGTTGACAGTCCCTTTTGTAGACAGTATTTGCTGAATGAATTAATGTCACTTGAAAAAACCGAAGTGTGTTGACATTGCCATGTGGGGAGAGATTTTATTAGAAGGGAGAAATTTGTAGGTAAGTGTTAGTGCCCTGTTTCTAGAAATCCCCGCCATCTACTTTCCTGTCTTCCCCATTACCATTGGGGCTTAACCACTATATAACTCAAAGGTTCTGGGGCTCCCATAAATCTTCACCAGCTCAAAAGCAGCTGCCATCACTCAACTAGTATATCTGCAAATTACTTTAAAAAGCAAACTAGGGGCACCTGGGTGGTTAAGTCGGTTAAGTGTTGACTCTTGATTTCGGTCCTGATCTCACAGCTCATGAGATTAAATAAATACACTTCAAAAAATTTCTTTTAAACAAACCAAAAACGGTATGGATGAAGTCCCCTCACGGTCCTCTGAGTCTTTTTACTGCATTCATATTAGTTGTGTATCAATCACTTGGAAATTTCAGGTACATAAACAATTTGATTTGCCAACCTTGATAATTAAATGAAGTATTACTACAAAAGGAAGTCCCTGGGTAACTTAAAGTAAATTTCAAACAATATGCAAAACTTAAAATGCCTTGCTCTAAATGTTGAGATACTATTGCTAGATAACGATACAATCGTTACAGAAAATTATAGAAGGTATTTTATTTTATTTTTATTTTTTTCAACTTTTTTAATTTATATTTTGGGACAGAGAGAGACAGAGCATGAACGGGGGAGGGGCAGAGAGAGAGGGAGACACAGAATCGGAAACAGGCTCCAGGCTCCAAGCCATCAGCCCAGAGCCATCAACCCAGGGCCTGACGCGGGGCTCGAACTCACGGACCGCGAGATCGTGACCTGGCTGAAGTCGGACGCTTAACCGACTGCGCCACCCAGGCGCCCCTATAGAAGGTATTTTAAAGTATTGTTATAGTGACTATATTTTCCAAATCAAGAATGAAAATAGGTTCTGATAACATTTGGGGGGGGGGGCGAAGGGAAGAAAAGGAGCCCTTTTTGACGCAAGAGTTATTCTAGGGGATGGAGTTTGCCCAAATGCAGAAATAGGAAAGTTGTTTGAGTAGTTTCTCAGTGAGAAACTGCATTTTTGGGAACAAGCTCCTTGTGGGATTTAGGCATACTAGAAATTGGAAACTACTAATCTACTGCAATGAAAAACAAGATATTCAAATTAAAATAGTCCTGAATATAAAATTCATTTTATCTTTCAGATGTCTCTATGGGTTCCTCCCTCCTTCAGGTTTCTAATCCACTGTCACCTTCTCTGAGAAGCACACCATCCCCCATCACCCTGGATAAAATAAAATAGTACACATGTCACACACACGTGCACGCATGCGTGCGCGCGCACACACACACACACACACACACACACACAAATACACTCTATCCCTTATCTTGTTTTGTTTTTCTTCATACTTCTAGAAACTTGATTCACTGTGTGTCTCCAGCAACTAGAAGAACTCCTGGCACATAAGAGATGCCAGATACATATTTGTTAAATGAATGAATGTTTAAGATAATGATAATCACTGGAAGGCGTGATCTACTTTCCTCATTCAGGATCACTGTGTTTACAAAATGCAACACGGGCCATCTCTGGGAAGTGAGATTACGGGTTTTTTTTAATTTTAACATATTTTTCCTTAATTTTTTTTTTACAATGAACATGTATTATTTATGTAACACAGAAAGAATGGTTTTTGTAAAGAAAACATTTAAAAATGTTATGTATATATGCTGTTCATATGTCTGAATGGATCTTCGTACTTCCTGTCATAATACAACTAACCGTGCCCTAAAGAAAACAAAAAATAACTCACCTTGGGGATCACCATAATGACACCACAGAGCAGTGCACCTGAGATAAGGGAGAACACCAGAACTTTTCTTCTCCCTATACTGTCCATCCCCAAGCACATGAAGATGTAGGCAGGAATTTCCACTGCACCTGTCATTGAGCAAAAGGGCTCTCTATAAGTCATGGCAACCAACTGCACAAGGGGACCTCTCCTTCTAACCCACCACCCAAAAGGAACGGTTAGCCCTCTCCCCACTTCCAGGAGCCCCCAAGAACACCCACTGACTGCCTGAAAGGCGGCAAGACCTAACCCTTTTAAATCCCCTGGAGTGAGGAGGATGTTTCCTGTGAAGGGCACTGATGCTCACACAATCCACCTGGCACTTATCACCTGTCCCAGGGATCCTGCCCCCTACCAGGCTGTCAGCTCCCCAGTACACAGCATGGTGTCCAGAGGACAGACCTGTCGGATGAATAAATAAGTAAATTCATAGATGACATTGATAAGTTCTGCTCTTTGGTTTCTCGTGCTTGGCAGAACTAGGAAAAATTCTATATTAGTAACTTCAAATTTAGGAACTAAGTAGAAAATTCAGTGTCGGCTAGGTACACAAACTAATGAAAATGTGTGATGGGTTTCAAACCTAAAAGTAAACATTGAAAACTCTAACACAAGGGGCGCCAGGGTGGCTCAGTCAGTTAAGCCTCTAACTCTTGCTTTCAGCTCATATCATGATCTCAGGGTTCATGGGATAGAGCCCTGCATGGGGCTTTGTGCTGATCGCTGGGAGCCTGGAGCCTGCTTCAGATTCTGTGTCTCCTTCTCTCTCTGCCCCTCCCCTGCTTGCGCTCTGTCTCTGTCTCTCTCTCTCTCTCAAATATAAAATAAAACATTAAAAAATATTTAAAAATCTAACACAAGGGGCACCTGGGTGGCTGAGGCAGTTAAGCATCCAACTCTTTATTTCAGCTCAGGTCATGATCCCAGGGTTTGTGGGATCAAGCCCCGCATGGGGTTGTGTGCTGACAGTGAGCAACCTGTTTGGGATTCTCTCTCTGCCTCTCCCCTGCTCGCGCTCGCTCTTTCTCAAACCAAATAAATTAACTTGAAGAAAAAAAATCCCCTATAGAACAAAAACTTCCTCTGGCCTCTTCTTACTGCCCCACAGCAAAAGTAAAGAGCTGGATCTAGTCCATAACTGACTTAAAAGCTCTTCTCTTGCAAAACCAAAGTTTGCATCGGAGATCCAGAGCAAAAAAGCTATGTATCTACCAGCCACAATGAAACAGGGAGCAAGCTCGACCCAGCTGCACAAACCCCACAACCGCCCTTAGGAAACTGCCATCTTTTCGCAGCCCAGATCTTCCATGTAATTCAGTCTTCAAGTTCCTTCCTCCCTCTGCAGCTCGCCTAAGCTCGGGACACAACCGGGCCACCACCTCTTAGGAGCGACCTGCACTTGTCCTTGCAACTACAGAACACCACAAACACCTGGAGAGGCAGGTGTGCATCTATCTGTACATCTCCCACACGTCTTCTGAACACGTCACAGGGGTAGATAACATATTTTCAGAGTGAATGGTCTTAGTAGTACATTAGAAACTAAACTCAGTTGCCGCTGCTCAAAAACAGTGGCTCAGGCAAAGGCAAAAAATAAGCCGCCTTTGAGAGCCGGTCTCTCCGTTTCACTGAAATGGAAAACAGACACCTCTGGAGGAAATGCCTCCCTTCCACAGACTCTGGACCCTGTGATAAAGTCCATGCTTTCAGGCCGGATCAGTTTGTACATCTGTTACTCTACTCTTTTTTTTTTTTTTTTTCCAAGACTTTATCAAGCACTTTTCAAGGTCAAATAAGAGACAACTATCCACAAAAGAGCCGCATGGGGGTAGCCCTGGGTTAGTGTCCCCACTTTACAACGGAGATTAACTGCTTTGAGCGGAAGAGTAAGTGACAGCTCAGGGACTAGAAGCAAGGTCTTCAGGAGCCAAGACTCCTCTCCTGCAGCCTCCCTCCCCCACTGCCCCCCTCCCTGCCTGACTCCTGGAGTCTAGCAACGCTTGGGCAGCAACTGTGAAATGGCTGAAGAGCATTTAAAGTACCCTACACTGGTTTTCCTTGAGTTGTCACTTCAGGATACTGATACTACATCTAATTTTGACAGTGTCTGGGATATAAATGGCCCAAGCAGCGAGGCCCAAGCGTCACGGGATTAGGACAATCTGCCATTACTTTCCTCACTCTAAAATATATAATCTCTCTAATCACTCAGGCCCAATTCCGCTCCTATCCCCGGATGTCTTGAAGCTACTGAAGCATTTATCACCCACAACTTGATCTGAAATGCCCACCAGCCCCAGCCCATCTCCGGAGATAAAAACTCGTTCAAAAATTTCCCAGTGTAGAAATTTCAACTAGAAGCACCTGTCAGCAAGAGGACTTCTGGGAAGGGTGATGACAGGAAAAATCCAAGACAGTAGAGAATATAAAACCATGTATATTTATCTTAGAGACATTTTTATATTTAGGGGATGGCCCAGTTTCTTGAGAATTTATATCTGCATTACAATTAAGAAACTATATCGTAACGATCTAAAACTCCAGCTTGCCAAAAGCGTCCCTATGTCACACCCTGCCCCACTTGGTTCTCCTGCCATTTGCTGCCCTGTCCTAGGAATTCTGTGTCATTTCTCAAACCGGCACATAGAATGGGTTTGAAATCAAGCCGGACTCTGCAAACTTGTTGGCTTGCCCAAAAAGAGAAAAAAAAGGGTTTTTTTTTTCTTTTCTTAAAACGACTTCTCTCATAATTCCCGCTGAGCTCTAATAAACAAACACAGAAGTGTCATCAGAGCACTTTAATGAGAAGGGATGATATCTATGTGTGAAAATGTAAAAGCAAGCTTTTCTGAGGATAATATCAAATGCAGGCAGCCTATGTGAAAATAACCAGGAGTTAAGGCTAGACAGACAAATATAGGTTTCTCATATTTCTCTCATGTTTGGTCTGAATCTGGTTGACCCTAGAAGTCATGCTTCAAGATGTCACAGCAAAATCTGGATCCACTTTAACCCGCTATACTAAAATGAAAGAAGCATGACAACGAAATTATAGTTGCATTTAAGTGATTTTACTGCCTGAAATGCCTAAATTAAGGACTTTTGAAGGTAGAAAGACATCAGAAGATCTCTAAGCCATATTAAGTTTTAAAAGGAAAACAAATTACAAAAAAGAATAAGCAGTGAATGATCTCTTTATCTGCACAAATGTCTGGAAATGCACAGAAAGAGATCTAAAAGGGTACAAGCCAGACGTAATAGATGTTACCTCTCAAAGACAGTTCTGAGGGGATGGGCTTCCAGGAAGGAAGCAAGCAAGGAGCAGAAGCAGGGAAAGAAGAAGGGACTAAATTCTTCTGACTGTTTGCATTATTTTGAAAGAAAATATACACTTGTGTTCCAGTATATAAACCCTAAAAGAGACCATAGTAATAAGGTTGGCAGTATTGTTCTTGGTAGAGAACGGACAATGAAAACACACTAAAAACATGGTAGAAATGTCACTTCATTGCTACACTTACATATAATTTAACTACTTACCCATGAGGAAGAGGTTTAAATATTCATTGCCTCCTAAGTTAACAGAATTCAAGGAGAAGAAGTAGAATCCCAAACACCCAGTGAACCAAATCAGCCAAATAGTAAGGGTCCTTGTTCCAACATTCCAGTCATAAAATAGATCTAACAGGTTGTGCTTCTTAACTTCAAGGGGTTCATTACCAACGGGACCATTTAGATCCAGTGACAACAGTTCTGACAGCTTACAGGAGCGTGCCCTATTCCACTTGGCAATTGTATCGACTACTTTTTGTGCTTCTTCACATCTTCCCTCTGAGAGAAGCCAAAAAGGTGTCTCTGGGAGTATCCAACAGCACAGGACAAAGGGGATAGTCACTGTGGAGAGGACCATCTGATAGATCCACCAGGTCCTGACAAAGTAGCCTGTCAAAGCCACCACCATTGTTCCAACTGCAAAAAAGGAATGCATCTGGATGCATGCCCACGTCCGAGACTTCATGCCAATAAATTCCGTCACATAGACAAACACCACCACGAGATAGCCACTTCCAGACTGAAAAACAAAGCAGGGAGGGTGGTCCAGATTTAAGGTCATATTTATAACTGCTAAGGGGTCTGATCTCTCTGTAAATCACACATAGGCAAGAAAGAAAATGACAAAAATTGTTTTCTGAAAGCCATACCACATTTATAAAACGGTGTTTCATCCAATCCATCCTTCTTCTTCAAATGGGTTTTTTCATTCTTCCCCCACCCTTGCTTCCCCAAATGGCCAAACTTGAGAGGTTAAGTATGAGATAAACGAGTGGATCTGTACAATACATGTTAGACCCTACCTCCTGTTTCATGTAAGTATTCCTCTACGGTGTGAATTTATTTCCCAGTTAATGTAAATGTGAGTGTGCATACCAATTTACCTATATACAAGAGGCCCGTATTATTAAATCCAAAATTGTTAAATGGGGACAAAAAATTATGGCAACTGATGGGAAGAAAAAGATTTGACTGAAACTTTATTTTAACAGGCAACAAAAGAAAAGAGTAAGCAAACTGGACTTCATGAAAATTAAAAACATCTGTGCATCAAAGGACGCTACCGACAGAGTGAAAAGGCAATGTATGGAATGACGTATTTGCAAATTATATATCTGACAAGAAATTAATACCCAGAATATATAGAAGACTCCTAAAACTCAACAGCAAAACAAACAATCCAATTCAAAATGAGCAAAGGATATGAATTGTTCCAAAAATATATATGAATGGCCAATAAGCACATGAAAAGATGCTCAACATCACTAACCACTAGGGAAATGCAAATCAAAATCACAATGAGATACCACCCCGTAACCATCAGGATGGTTACTATAAAAAAAAACAAAAAAACAAAAAAACAAAAACAGAACAGAAAATAACAAGTGTTGACAAAGATATGGAGAAATCAGAACCCTTGTGCACTTTTTGGTGAGAATGTAAAATGATACAGCTGCTGTGGGAAACAGCATGGGGATTCCCCCCCAAAAACTAAAAATAGATTACCATATGATCCAGCAGCCCTACCTTGGATACATGCCCAAAATAACTGGAAGCAAGATCTCAAAGAAATATGTGTACACCCATGTTTGTAACAGCATTATTCACAATGGCTAAAATGTAGAAGCAAGCCAAGCATCCATCGACAGATGAATAGATAAGCAAAATGTGGTATATACAATAGAATATCATTCAGCCTCAAAAAGGAAGGAAATTCTGACACAGGCTACAACATGCATGAACTTTAAGGCCATTATATTAAGTAAAATAAGCCAATCACAAAAAGATAAAATACTGTATGATTCCACTTATATAAGGTACCTAGGATAGTCGAAATCATGTAGATTTCATGGATGTAGAATGGTGGTCGCCAGGGGCTGGGTGGAAGAGGAAATGACTTACTGTTTAATGGGTATAAGAGTTTCAATTTTTGCAAAATGAAAAGAGTTCTGGAGATGGATAATGGTTTTGATTGTGCCACAACATGAATATACTTAATATGACCCTAAATGTACATCTAAAAATGATTAAGATAGGACATTTTATGTTATGTGCACTGTTGGTGGGAATGGGAAACTACAATTTTAAAAATCAGGGAAAATTATTTTGAAATTAAGCCTATCTTTATCAAAAATTAGACTATAATAATATTATGTGATCATTCTTGGAGTAAACAAAGAACAAATCAAATGATGGATTTTTTTTGTGGGAGGCATGACGAAAGGGTTAGAATTTTACCTACAGGATTATTTCACATTTGACTTTTACAACACAAATCATAAAGTTAATTTTTGCAAAATTATTCGAAAGCCAAAGGCATCTCCTAATCCTTTGATATTCAAATCATACTCTTTTGAAGGCTCATCATGTCATTATCCTGTGGACGTCAATTTCTTCATAAGTTAACTTGTCTATCTCAGCCACATCCCAATTGGCCAAGGGATTTGGGTAGGATTCAGTTTTCCCCCATTGCTTTCAAAGACATTTTGTAATCAAACATCCTTTGTAAGACCTGCAATTTCACCTTGCATCAGAGAGTCACAAAGAGGCTAACTAACCTACAAGCAATTTCCTGTGACAGAGAGGATGACATAGTAGTAAGTAGGGGTGTGCTTAGTGGGGCCTCCGCATTAAAGTTCAGTTTAATATTTTTGTGACAACAGCCTTCATTTCTCCATACAGCCTTATAATTGCAACACTCAGACAATGAACCCTGATAATGAGGACTCCCACATCCAAGAATCTTGTTGTTTGGTAAATGTTTGCTGCTGTTACAGTACCCAAACAAAGATTGTGATAATTGTAAAATACTATAAATTTCTCCATTAAGTTAAGCAGTAACATCAGTCCATGACAAGTTTTTTTTTTTTCCATATTAATCCTTGAGTCCACTCCCACTTCCTATTGGTTACTTCTGTCATTGGGTTCAGACAATCTGTACACAACTGCCTATATTATCCCCAAAGACTGCTCGGATCCCTTCACACCTGTCACCTCCGCTGGTAACACTCTGTTCTTCACATCTACCCTGACCCTATACCCACAGAGCAGCCAAAATGGTCACTTCACCACACCTGAACCCCTTCAGGAGATTCTCACAGCCCTTAAGAAGTCAAGCAAACTCTTGATCACCCTCTAAGCCTCTGCCTAATCATCTCCCTCCCCTTCAGCCTCATCAAGGTATTTCACCTCCTCTCTACTCTCCAGACATCTGGACCTTTCATTCCTTCTCAACTTAGGGCCTTCTCACTTGCTGTGTCTACCTGGAACATTCTTCTCTTACCTGTCCCTCAGAACTAAAAAGCCCTGACTCTCCAGACTCTCCACTGCTCCCCCTGCCCCACCCCAACTGAAACCACTCCATTGTCGAGCCTCCATTGTCAACGTTGTATTTTTGAAGATGGCCCATCAGTGTCTTGCCTTCCCACCACACTGTAGGGTTACTGAAATGGCCTGGTCTGCTTACTTAGCATTACATTCTGTGGGCAGATCAATAAATGTGGTGAGTAAACTGGTCTGTCTGCATCTTCCCTACTCAGAATTCAACCACAACAACATTTCGTGTGAAAATCAAAGACAAGAGCCCCAGAAACTTAAGGTCACATTTTACAAATGTATTCAATGAGTGGCTTGTTTTCTCAGCTCTGAAAACAAACACTTTATTTGCAAGACTGAAATAGCTATTTTCAGAACGTCCTCCAAAAGAGGACCTTCACCCTCTCCCATTACCTGTGCCTCTGGAACCATCATTCCCACCAAAAGGCCTCTTATCAAATCTCATCAGTTACAGGGCCATTTCCTCTTACTCTGCCCTCAGTGGAGACAGACTGCTGTTGTTACCTTTTGTATTAAACACTCTTTACGTTCCTAAATATATATATAATTACTTGTTTTAAAGGTGCCACACCTCCCATTCTCCTAAATGTTTCTCTTTTTATGCATCGTCCCTACTCTTGGCCATCTGTGTGGCTTCCTAGGAACTCTTTCCAGCCATCAGTGAAGACACCGAAACTGAACACAGCACCTTGCTCTGTGAGGGGCTGCAGTGACCTCTTCTGGGACCAAAGTCCCTGGCTTCTCGCTGGACCCTTGGCTCATATACCCTGGTGAGAGGGGATGCACCCCCACCTCTGTGTTCAGCAAGGCCACATGTTCCTCTCAAAGACGGTAACTTCACACCATTATCCTTGACCAGTGACCTCCAAATAGAGTCGCTGCTGCTGTCATCTGGCAGCTGGGAACCTGTCTGGAAGCCTCACCAAGGGTGGGGACGCTTCCTCACTGGCTGGTCCACTTCCTATAATAGTGGAAGGAAGGCCAGAAGGAAGGCCTGTTTCGTGACAGCTGCCGTACTGTGGAAGTTTTCTTTAATCTCGTTGAATCCTGATCACAACCAGTTATCAATACCAGTGAAGCAGGTATTATTTTCTACAGTTTATAGATTAGCAACTACGGCTCAAAGAGGACAACATGTTTGCCCAATTAAGACAAAGCGGATATTCAAACTGTACGTCCCTGTTCCTCATAACAGAAAAGCCAAATGCCTCTGGTTTTCATTCCTACTGTGCATTACACAAACGACTTCGTTTACACCTTAAATGTCTGTTTGGCCCATGTGTGCAGGCCCTGACCAGGCCCATAAAATTGCTCAGAAATAAAATAATGCCTTAGTAGTCATGGAATGTGGGTCATGTGCCAGGCATGGAGTCAAACAAAAAGGTTCTGCCTAGTAAGCAACCATTTTTCATTTTAATGAGTTTCATTCAAACACAGAGCACTACTATTCTGCAGAAAGACTTCTCAGTGGAATGAACAAAGATCAGCCCCGGATCTCTCTCACCACATTCTAAAGGACCCACACTCAGAGAGAGTAAGGTTTAATATGAAAATACTGCAGTAGAATTAGAGGTTTAAGAAAAGCGCCCCCCACAACTCACCATAGCGAGAAGAAAGCGTGCGATCATGAAGCTGTAATAATCGAATGAGAACGCCGCTGCAAGGCCAAATAAAAATATGCCAGTGCTTGTGGCCCACAAGACAAATCGTCTTCCTATCCTGAAAAATAAGAAGCACACAGCAGAAGCAGCAAGGTATGGTTATCAGAGCTTAAACATTCACTCCAGTTCATGAAAGTGCGCGTGATCTATGTGTTCAATAGCTTCTGTATTGATTGTTGTCATCCATTCATTCATTTGGGGGAAATCACGAGTTAACGCACGATTTCTTCAAGAGGCCAGTCTTCAGTGGGGAGGCCTCTACCTAAGCCGCTCATATACATACATGATCACCCTGGGTGATGCCCAGAGGACCTCCTAACCCAGGATTGGCGAGGGAGAGTGGGGAGGATGTGTCCTTGCGCTCAGAGGACTTCCGCTCTCGGATCTGTCGGATCATCTTCCGTGTCAGGCTGGCTGTGCCCACAGGGGTAAGTCAGCTCTTGCCAGGCCCCTCTAAAAACAGAGCTCTTGCCACATTCTGCTCCTAAGGATAAGGTGCTTACCTGCCCTATTATTTTCATAATTGGGAGGGGCATTTCTTTGTCTAAAAAGCAAACAAATCATATTCCCGACAGGTTTTTAAAAATTGAGGTATACTTCACATAAAATCCAATCTTTTAAAGTATATAATTCAGTGGCTTTTAGTATGTTCAAAAAGTTGTGCAACTCTCATTACTAATTCCAGGACATTTTCATCACTCCAAAAAGAAACTCTGCACCCAGGAACCATCATTTTGCCCTCTCTGCTCCCTCCAGTCCCTGACAACCACCAACCTACTTTCTTTCTCTGCAGAGTTGCCTGTTCTGGACATTTTACATTAACGGAGTCATACAATAGGTGACCTGCTGTGTCCAGCTGCTCTTACTTAGCATTGTGTCCTCAAGTTTCGTCTGTGATGTAGCATGTCTCAGTACTTCGTTCCTTTTTGTGTCTAAATAATCCTTTATGGCTGTATCACATTTTGTTTACCTATTCGTCAGCTGATGGGCAGTTGGGACTGTTTCCACTTTTTGGCAATTGGGCGTAATGCTGCCATGACTGTTTGTGAGCAAGATTTTGTGTGAACTTGTTTTCCCTTGGGTGTATACCTAGGAGTGGAGTTTCTGGATCATATGACAACTCTTTGTTTAACATTTGAGGAAGTGCCAAACTGTTTTCCAAAGTGGCTGCCCTATTTTTACAGTCCCACCAACAATGTATAAGGGGACCAATTTCCCCACATCCTCAACAACACTTGTCTATTATTGTCTGTCTTTTTTTTTTTTAAGTGAGAGAGAGAGAATGCGGGTGAGCAGGGGAGAGGAGCAGTGGGGAGAAAGTGAGAAAGAGAGAGAGAGAGAGAGAGAGAGAGAGAGAGAGAATATCCTAAGCAGGCTCCACATTGTGGAGCCTGGTTCGGGACTTGATCCCACAACCCTGGGATCATGACCTGAGCTGAAATCAAGAGTCGGACACTCAACTGACTGAGACACCCAGGTGCCCCATTGTCTTTTTGATTACAGCCATCCTAGTGCGTGTGCAAAGATATCGCATCGTGGTTTTGATTTACATTTTCCTTAATGATTAATGATGTTGAGCATTTTTATATGTGCTTATTGGCCATTTGCATATACTCTTTAAAGAAACATCTGTTGGGGCGCCTGGTGGCTCAGTCGGTTGAGCATTCAACTTCGGCTCAGGTCATGATCTCGTGGTCTGTGAGTTCGAGCCCCTCATCGGGTTCTGTGCTGACAGCTCAGAGCCTGGAGCCTGCTTCGGATTCTGTGTCTCCCTCTCTCTCTGCCCCTCCCCTGCTCATACTCTGTCTCTCTCTGTCTCAAAAATAAATAAAAACATTAAATTAAAAAAAAAGAAATATCTATCCAAATCCTTTGCCCATTCTTAAACTGGGTTATTTGTCTTTTTATTGTTGAGTTGTAAGAGTTCTTTATATCTTTGGAATACTGGACTCCTATTAGATACATGATTTACAAATATTTTCTCCCTGACAGATAATTTTAAGGCAAAAGAATATAGTCCTAAGATTCCAACCAACACGTTTGCCTGGTAGAACAGAGGATATGTAAGCAAATAAAAACTGTCCTCTGTACACGCTCAGCCTTCTCTGCTCCCCCCACACACTAGCAGGGATGGTTGGTCCTACACATGCATGTGCTTCGATCTCATCTGAGCCCTGAATGCCGTTTCAAACCTTTTACCCGTCCCCAGTCAACTTCCTCGGCCACCCACAATGTCTCCACCACCCATCTCCTGCAGAGAACAGAGACCATCAAAGAGAAAGCCCCACAACCTCCTATTCTGCCCACTTGTCAACACAACCTGAATCTGTGTTCAGCTTTCTCTTCTTCTCTCCTCTCCAGGGACACACACACTTTTCTCTCCAAATACCATTTTGCAATCTTTGAATTGGATCATGCCTCTTCCCACCTCCTCTGAGAACTTATTCTAACAATTACTTTTTTTTCCCTCTATGTTTCTCTCTCCTCTGACTCTTCCCTTTCAGTTTAAGTCTTTTCCAACCAAAGACAAGAACTGCTGGATCCCATCACTCCTTCAGCCTCATTGCACCTTGCATTTCCTCCACTGATGGCATCTCTGAAAGGAATATCTACTTCCTCAACTCCTACATTTCCTTAGCCATGACCACCAGGTTGCAACTGGCTTTTCTGAGATTGCTCTCCAGTCACCAGGGACCTCCAGGTTGCCTCTCTCAGTCCTTATTTGCTTACCTTCTCTAGTGCCACTGGCCACACCCACTCCTGAGGGACCGCTCTCCATCAGCTTGTAGAACCCCACTCTCCAGGTTTGGCTCATATCACCCTGGTGGCCTACCTGTCTCCATGCTGGCATTTCCTAAAGTCCACCAAATTATGTCAGTTTCGAAATGCCTTCTCAGGCGCCTGGGTGGCTCAGTCATTAAGCATCTGACTTCAGCTCAGATCATGATTCAGTCTGGACTGGGTGAGCTCGTGCCCCGCTTCAGGTGAGCACGAGCCCCGCTTCGGGTGAACCCTGCTTCGGATGGGCCCTGCTTCTCTCTCTCTCTCTCCTCCTCTGCCCCTCCTGGGCTTTCTTCTCTCTCTCTGCCCCTTGCTCATTTGTGCTCTCTCTCTCTCTCTCTCTCTCTCTCTCTCTCTCTCTCAAAATACATACATACATACCTCCTCAATATGTGTCCATCCTTCTCTCTCTGCCCCTCCTGCTTTCATTCAGACCTTCACCATTTTCTACAGCCCTCATCCTCAGGGCCTCCCACCCAGTCCTCCTAACAACACACCAGTGTACCCCCCACACCGCCCAGAAATAAAACAATCCCAGATGCGGTTTTGCATCACTTGGTTTATCCATCCTACGCTTCTGCCAAACTGACCTCCTCACAATTCCCTGAATGTGCCAGGCTCTCTCAAGACATGAAGTTGTTCCTTCTCCCTTAGAAAGCCTTCCCCATTGTGTGTTTAAAAGCCAGGTCAAGGGGCACCTGGGTCGCTCAGTCAGTTAAGCGGCCGACTTCGGCTCAGGTCATGATCTCTCGGTCCGTGAGTTCAAGTCCCACGTCAGGCTCTGTGCTGACAGCTCAGAGCCTGGAGCCTGTTTCAGATTCTGTGTCTCCCTCTCTCTGACCCTCCCCCATTCATGCTCTGTCTCTCTCTGTCTCAAAAATAAATAAACGTTAAAAAAAAAAAAAAAAAGCCAGGTCAAAGGTGCAGCCTTTTCTGACCATCCTCTGGGGTCTCGTGGCAGAAAGGAAGAGACAATACAATATAGTAGTTAGGTACCCGGGCCTGGGTTCAAATCCCAGCTCTGCTGCTTTACTTTCCAGGTTGACCTTCTGTCCTTCCTTTTCCGCACTGGTATTTAAAATAGGGCCAATGATGTTTACCTCACAGACTTTTTTAAGTAATTACATGAGATAATACACAAGACATTTAAAATAGCTCATAGTGAATGGTCCATAAAAGTGAGCTATTTTTTTTTTCATTATTTTAGAGAGAGAGAGAGAGCAAGTAGGACAGAGAGACAGAGAGAATCCCAACCAGGCAGCACAAGAGCCCAAGGTGGAGCTCGACCCCACCACCCCAGGATCATGACCTGAGCCAAACCAAGAGTCAGATGCTCAACTCTTGTGGTTTTGATTCACATTTAGTGCTGTTGAGCATCTTTCCATGTGTCTGTTGGCCATCTGCCTGTCTTCTCTGGGAAAATATCTATTCATATCTTCTGTTCATTTTTTAATCAGATTGGAGGGTTTTTGTCTGGTGTTGAGTTGCCTAAGTTCTTTATACCCTTTGGATATTATTCCCTTGTTGGATATATCATTAGCAAATATCTTCTTCCTTTTGTTGATGGTTTCCTTTGTTGCACAAAAGCTCTTTATTTTAGTGTAGTCCTCATAGTTTATTTTTGCTTCTGTTTCCCTTGCCTGAGGAGACATTTCTAGAAAAATGTTGCTTAGGCCAATGTCAATGAGATTACTGTCAATGTGTTCTTCCAGGAGTTTTATGGTTTTAGGTCTCATATTCAGGTTTTTAATCCATTTTGAGTTTACTTTTGTGTACGATGTAAGAAAATGGTCCAGTTCCATTCTTGTCCAGTATTCCCAGCACGATTTATTGAATAGATTGTCTTTTACCCATTTTAGATTCTTGCCTCCTTTGTTATAGATTAATTGGCCATATAAGTGTGACTTTATTTCTGGGCTCTGTAATGGCATTTTTAAATTTTTATATTTGTTACTAGTAGATATAAACATAATTAATTTATATATATTGATAACCTATCCAGCAACATCATTAAATGCTCATTAATTCCAATAAGTCTTCTGCTGGATTTTCTTCATACAGAATTGTAATGGCTAAAAATAATGACTTTTTTGTCTTCTTTCTTTCCATTTATGCCTTCCCCCTCCCCCCACCCCTGCTTCTCCCTCTCTCTTTTATTTCTCTGTTTTGCTTTACAGTAATAGGATATCCAGTATAATACTAAGCAGAAGCAGTGTTTCGTACATCCTTATGTATTCCTGATTCCAAGGGAAAGCTTTCAATATTTCACAGTTAAGATGTTCACGGTAGATCTCTTTGTAGACACCTGTAATTGGCTTAAGGACATTCTTCCACTTTTAGTTTTTATCATGAATGGATTTTGAAATTTATCAAATGTTTTTCCTGTATTCATTAAGTGGATAATATGAATTTTGTCTTCTAATCTATTAATGTGGTAAATTCCACTAATTATTTTTGTTTAATGTTTATTTATGAGAGAGAGACAGAGAGAGCATGCAAGCAGGGGATGGGCAGAGAGAGAGGGAGAGAGAGAATCCCAAGCAGGACACCGAGCTTGATCCCACAAACCGTGAGATCATGACCTGAGTGGAAATCAAGAGTCGGAGGCTTAACCGACTAAGCCACCTAGGCATCCCTGGTAAGTTTCCAATATTAAGTATATTTCAGACCTTATCCCTCTGCCTTCATGAATTTTAATTTCTCATATTTTCCAACTGTCTCTCTGATGTTTACTATTGATAATTTTTTCTGAGCTCTTATCAATTTTACTCATTCTTTCTCTAGTTATATGTAATAGGCTGTTAAAACTGCCCAGGAATTTGTCACTTATTATGGTTTTTTTTCTAGATGTTCTAGGTATTCTTCAATTTTATGTCATTTTAAAATACAATTTCCAGGGACACCTGGCTGGTTTAGGCAGTGGAACATGCAACTCTTGATCTTGGGGTCATGAGTTTGAGCTCCATGTTGGGCAAAGAGCTTACTTAAATAAATAAATAAATAAATAAATAAATAAATAAAATACAGAGCCCATGTCAGGCTCTGTGCTGACAGTGTAGAGCCTACTTAGGATTCTCTCTCTCCTCTCTCTCACTGCCCCTCTCCCACTCGTGTGTGCATGCTCGCTCTCTAAATAAATAAATATTTAAAAAATAAAAATAAAATACAATTTCCAGATTTTTACTAATAATTTCAGGCTGTCTTCTATTTGTTTAACAGCAGTAAGCATAGTGAATTTTTATCTGTGCCTGACAATTCCAGTATTTCAATTCTTCTTTGTGCAGAAGGTCTGCTTTGGGGGCCTATTGCTTCTACTGACTCTCACTCATGGTGCCTTTCAATCATGTTTTTGGCTTTGACGGACCTAATTTCCACATTCCAGGAAGATGGTTATGGAACAGAAGATTCTTTTTTAATGCTTTTTTTTAAGTTTATTTATTTATTTATTTGTTTTGAGAGAGAGAGAGAGAGAGAGAGAGAGAGAGAGAGATAACCAGCAGGGGAGGGGCAGAGAGAGAAGGGGACAGAGGATCTGAAGCAGGCTCTGTGCTATCAGCAGAGAACCCAATGTGGGGCTCGAACCTGCAAACTGCAAGATCATGATCTAAGCTGAAGTCAGACACTTAACTGACTGAGCCACCCAGGTGCCCTGGAATAGAAGATTCTTTTTTTTAATTTTTTTTTTAATGTTTATTTATTTTTGACAGAGAGAGAGAAAGACAGAGCATGAACGGGGGAGGGGCAGAGAGAGAGGGAGACAGAATCTGAAGCAGGCTCCAGGCTCTGTGCTGACAGCACAGAGCCTAACACAGGGCTCAAACCCACAGACCGCGAGATCATGACCTGGGCTGAAGTCGGATGCTCAATCGACTGAGCCACCCAGGTGCCCCTGGAATAGAAGATTCTTAAACATAGTAACATAACTTCATCCACCAAATAATAACTAGACTCCACTTCTGCCTTAATTTCATTATTCAAATGCCACCTCCTGGGATAGGGTTAGGGGTGGGAAGACCTAGGCACTCCTCCCTTTAGGCTTCCATAGATTTTGCCTCCATTTGTTCTCACTTCTCCTATGGCCCTGGCCATAACAAAGCCCTATCATTTTATTTTGGACATGTTTGTCAGTCCCATTAGACTAGCACATCCCAAGGGTGGGATTTGGACCTAAGCTGTTGCCCTCAGGTTCCCAGGGCCCAGCATATGGCTGTAAAACTCACAACTATGGGGACCAGAGAAGTTCATTTCTGTGCTTTAGCACAGGTACTTTAAGTACAGTCCTTGTCCACACAGAGATGAATTTTGCCTTATTTAAGGGCTATGTATTCATTTTAATGTGTGTGTGGTTTTTTTTTTAAGAAAATATGGCTGGTGTATCAAACCCACAATTTCATAGATATTATTGCTTAGAACCAGGCTACACTTCTTAAAAAACAAGTTTATTTTTAGAAAATTAGATAGATAGATAGATAGATAGATACAGATATATATATGTTGATATTCAAATAGTAACCAGTATTTATTGAGTGGTTATATGTCCAAGGTACTTTTTTTACTATTTTTGCAATAACCCTTTGAAGTGAGTGCTATTATTTTCATCACCAGCTTATAGACTACTTTCTGAAACACAGGTCATGCAATTTGCCTCGGGCTCATGGCTAATAAGTGGTAGAACCAGGGTCTGAACCCAGGCAGACTGTCTTCAAAACCCATCCTCTAACACTATGGTTTTTTTGTGTGCCTCTAAATAACAGATGAGCAAAGAGGCAGGTATTTAGATAGGAGGTATGAAAATGACTAAAGCTTTGAACATAATTCCTTGACCTTTAAGAAAACCAGATAGGAAAATGAACCCTGATGCAACAAACTTAAATATTTCATTTTACCTGTCAGAAAGGTAGCCAAAAATCATCGCTCCCAGCAGGACTCCCACCATAAACACAGGCTGGATCACCTTTGCGAACCATTCTCGGTTACAGACCAGATCCCACTGAGTCACCACGGTGCTGTCCCACTTGCTCTTGTCATAGACGTAGCCATCCATGCAAGGAAAGCTACTCTTACGGCCACTGTAATCATAGTTCAAACCAGATTTGTCATCCCTCCGGAATCTGTGACAACTTGTGAGCTCCCAGACCTCACCGTTCTGTAGCTGCACTATAATGTGATCTTCGTGGCCTGTGAAAAACAGAATCCAGATGTCCTCCAACCTCCAACTAGAGATATTGTGGAAAAGAACCCGACTCACGTTGCCTGGGGGCCTGCAGGTATGGTAGGGGGACACTGTCATGAACACAGAAGCCAAGTAGTGGATACCACAAGAGATGTTCTGGAAAGCACATATAAAATAGAGGAATATCTGAAATCTGCAAAGAGAAGAAAAGCAAGTTATTATATCCAACCTACAGGCTAAAAAAGACTATAAGCAAATATGAAGGGTGTTCATCATGGTTAGCTTAATATATATATATAGATGAATAAATACAGAAATAATTATAGATATGTAATATATACATATACATAACATGTTAGTATATACACATAGCTCTGTCTGGTAGGAAGGCCTAGAAGCAATGACACTGAGACAGGGAAACTAAAGGGAATGCTTTTTTTGCTCCTTTTACTGTTTCTATTCTTGCTAGGACCTATACCCCCACCTTACACATGCCTTATAAAACAGGTAATATATGTCCTCCTTGTAAAGGCCAGAGAGTTAATGATTTCTTTGGAGTCTTCCAGCACGGGAGATAGCATTGAGGGAGTGACCAGGTAGGGCCAAGACCACTAACTCATCAAGACATCTGGCTCCAGGTCGTAAGTCACCTATGCAGAACACCTGAACACTCGTCTTTGGTCCTGGATGCTTGAGAAGACACGTGCACCAGACCACTGTCCCCAATAAAAACCCCAGACTCCAAGCAAATATGGAACTCAGTCTCCTTTCCTTTCTGAGTCTCCCAGATGCTCCGTCTATATCTGTTCTCTCTAGGTCTTCGATAAACTCTGTCCTCACTTCCTCTTGGCTCACATTTGATTTGTATTCTCCACGAAGCCAAGGACCCTCTTGGCTGGTCCTCAAACCCAGCCAGCCTGCATCAACATCTCAATAGCAACAAGCACACCCAGTGCCCAGATCTTGTTTTCTAAATGCCATCCTTCAATAAAAGAAACCAGGAAAAATGGCTCATTTAAGACCAAGTCAGGGAAAACAAAAAACATGCCTAATGCTTTAGGTATGCTTGCGGTATCAGAAAGTAAGGAAGCGCTCAAAATACAAAATGATAGGGGCATGTTAAAGGGACACAGGAACCAATCTGAAAAACCTCCCAAATGGGCAAGTTTGAAACAATTTGAGCAACAAAATAAATAGCTTGGTATATCCCAAAGTATAAAATAAATATACAAGTCTATACTGTGATGTTTAATTTTATGCCAACATGACTGGGCTGGTAAACATGATTTCTGGATGTGTCTATGAGGTTGTCTCTGGATGAGATTAGCATTTGAATCGGTAGACTGAGTGAAGAAGAGGGCCCTCATCAGTGGGCGGGCATCATCCAATCCAGGGAGGACCTGAATAAGAACAAAAGATGGAGGCGGGGCAAATTTGATCCATCTACTCCTACTCTTAGACATTGGCATCCCTGGTTCTCAGGCTTTTGGACTCAGGCTGATACAGGGAAATTGAAGACTCCATAAAAACCTGTCTTTTGCTCCTTTTCCTGCTTCTATTCTTGCTAGCACCTGCACCCCCACTTTACACATGCCTCAGAATGCAAACAGTGTATGTCCTCCTTGTACGGTACGAGGAGTTAATGATTTCTTCAGAATGGATAACATCTAAGGAAGGACCAGGTGAGAATGACCAATGAAGCTGTCATATGCATATTCCAGACCACCAGCACTAGACATCTCGACGCCAAGGCCCCCTGGCTCCAAGCAATAGCACTTGGGCCCTCGTCTTTGTTCTGAGTCCTGGATGCCTGAGAGGACACATACACCAGGTCACGATCCTCAATAAAACCCCCCAGACCCCGAACAAATACAAGACTTCCTCCTTTCCTTTCTGAGTCTTCCAGAAGCTCTGTCTGTACCTGCAGTCTCTCTATACTTTGAATAAACTCTGCTTTCACCTCCTGCTGGCTCGAGTTTGATTTCTATCCTGTGCACAGACAAGGACCTTCCTGGCTGATCCTGTGGGACCCCTTCTGGGTCCTCGAACCCAGCCTGCCAGCATCTGAACCAGGACTTACATCATCAGCCCCCCAATTTTCAGGCCTTCAGACTTAGACCTCACAAATATGCCACCAGCTTTCCTGGACCTCCAGCCTACAGACAGCACATTGTGGGACTTGACTGTCTCCAGAACTGTGTGAACAAATTCTTACAATAAATCTCTTATCTACATCTCTATATATGTCCTATTTGTTCTGTTTTTCTAGGAGATCTTGATGAATACAGGTTTTGGTACTGAAAGTAGTTCTTTTTTTTTTATTTTTATTTTTTTTTATTTATATATGAAATTTATTGTCAAATTGGTTTCCATACAACACCCAGTGCTCATCCCAAAAGGTGCCCTCCTCAATACCCATCACCCACCCGGTACTGAAAGTAGTTCTAAAGGAACAGACTTTTAAGAATGAGCTTTCTGAATTGGTCCTGGGGTTTCTGGAATTGGTTGTCTAATCTGATTAGACTGAAAAGCACTAATGGCTATTTCCAGCAGTAGACAACACTGATAATCCGTGGTGTGCACTGTTTAGAGAAACACACAAAATATCTGTGTTGGACGCTCATAATCAACCACTTAGAAGAAGCAAGGGGCTACGTGACTCTGTATTTGAAAATTTCAACCATTTTTTGAAAACTAAAGAAATGTAATGGCATTGGTTGGTTGCTCCTATTGTCGTTGGATAAATTAATGAAAGGAAACAGATGAGCTCAAGGAATTTGAATCCCCAGCTCAAGCAATGCCTAAACAACCTAAGAATTTCTAAGGTGAATCTTGAAAGAGATCCTTATCTCCTGTAGCCACAGGCCCAAAAATCAAACACAGAACCTCATCCTGGGAGCAGCTGAATGACAATGTCTAACTGGCCTCTTTGCATATGCCCCAAATCAGTGTCCAATATATGGTGCTATTTCTCAAATAGTCAGCACTCACGGGTCCAGGAATCGAGGCGTGGAAATGAGGGCTGTAGCACTCACTTTTACACCTAGCGATCCCCTAACAAAATTTTTGCTTCCTGTTCCCATAATCTTACGCTCTGCTAGCCTCAAGATCTTAGTTCCAGAGGGAAGAATACTGCCACCAGGGGACACAACAGCGATTCCACTGACCTGGAAGTCAAGACTGTTGCCTGACCACTTTGGGTTCCTCAGGCGTCTGAATCAAAAGGCAAAGCAGGGAGTTACAGTGTTGGCTGGGGTGAAGGATCCTCAATATCAAGGGGAAATTGACACCACGATGGAGGTAAGAAAGAGTATGTCGGCAATACAGGAGATTCCTTAGGGTATCTCCTTAGCATTACCATGCTCTGTGAATTAGGTCAATGGGAAATTACAACAACCCAATCCAGGCAGGAATATTAATGGCCCAGACCCTTCAAGGAATAAAGGGTGGGTCACTTTATCAGGTAAAGGTCCACCGGCAACTGAGGTTCTTGCTTAAGGCAAAGGGAATAGAGAATGGGTCCTGAAAAGAAGGTAGTTATACTAAATACCACCTACAACCACATGACCAGTTATAGAAACAAGGGCTGTAATTATCATGAGTATTTCTTCTCTAAAAAAAAAAAAAAAGGAAGTTTATTTTTTGAGAGAGAGACAGTGTGTGTGCCAGTGGGGGAGGGGAGGACAGAGAGGGAGAAAGAATCTCAAGCAGGCTCTGCACTGTCAGCACAGAGCCCAGTGTGGGGCTCGAACCCATGACCGCAAGATCACGACCCAAGCCGATGTCAAGAGTCTGACATTTAACCAACTGAGCCACCAGGCACTGCGAGTATTTCTTCTTTATTTTGTTATGAATGCTTGTGTATATATAGACATATATTAAGCAAATATCTTTGTTTTCTTCCTTATTGTCTCCTCATACAACATAAGATGTATTGACATATAAGTCCTTAAATAGTTTTACACCATAATATTTAAGTTACGGGATATCAAAAAAAGAGTAAACATCATCCAAGGACTTTATGTCCCCTTCTGGGAAAGGGATTAGTGTATTTAGTTGTATGTTGGATAGTTGTATCATGTTGGGTGGAATTAGGGCCTTGTTATTGTCTTTATATAGAGATCAAGTTTGGTGTAAAGAGATCCATATGGGTTGCAAGTTGACAAGGGGTGAACCTATGATGGTTAATTTTATGAATCAACTTGACTGAGCCAAGGGGATGCCCAGACAGTTGGTAAAACATTATATCTGGGTGCGTCTGTGAGGGATCTCCAGACGAGACTGGCATTTGAACCTGTAAACTGAGTAAACATCATCTTCACCAATGTGGGTGGGCATCACCCAACCTGTTGAGAACCTGAAGAGAACAAAAAAGCCAAGGGAGGACTAATTCACTTTCTTTGCGTGGACTGAGACCTCCATGTTATCATGCCCTCAGACATCTCGTGCCCCCGTGCTCCTGGTTCAGACTCTGCCTGGGGCTTACACCATCAACCCTGTGGTTCTCAGACCTTGGGACTGGGACTGAATTGCACCATTGGTTTTCCCAGGTCTCTGGCTTGCACACAGCACACTGTGGGACTTCTCACTTCTATAATTGTGTGAGCCAATTCCTGTAATAGATCTCCTCTTATCTACATCTATGTCTCTCTATTTATATATCCTATCAATTGTGTTTTTCTGGAGAATCCTGATAAATATACCACTTGGCATAAATAAATGGTTGAACAAACAAGTACAAAGGAGAGATGAAACTAATCTTTCTTCTAGTAGAATTCCAAGTACTATCTGCAGATATTCCCCCTCTATGGGAGATGGAGTTTCATTCCTACCCTTTACTCCTGAAGGGCAGGCTAAGGCACAGTGACTCCTTTCCAAAGAATATGATAGGAAAAAAAGGGGGAGTGTCTTGATGGCTCAGTCAGTTGAGCATGGGACTCTTGATTTCAGCCCAGGTCATGATTCTGGGGTCATAGGATTAAGCCCTGTGTGGAGCTCTGAGCTGAGCGTGGGGCCTGCTTAGGATTCTCTCTCTCTTTCTCTCTCTCTCTCTCTTCCCCCCCCCCTTCCTCTCATGCACACACACTCTCTCTCTCTCAAAACAAAAAGAAAAAAACAAAGAAGGAAAAAGGAAAGAATAGTAACTTCACAGTGGGAGAAATCAGGCAAATCCTATCTTAACCAAATGTTGAATTTTAATACCCCCATGATGTTATGTGGATATCATGTACCTCCTCATATGATGTGATCATCAAGCACTTCACACCTCGGCGACATCTCCCAAAAGCCATAATCCCAGTCTATCCAGGAGAAAAACAGTAAAAAAAAATCCCAGATTGTAGGACATTCTACAGGTTTCCAGGCCAATATGCCTAAAGACCACCAAGGTCATTAAAAACAAAACAAGGAGAGACTGAGAAACTACCACAGACCAGAGGAGACTGGAATAACATATCAACTAAATGCAGTGTCATACCCTGGATTAGATCCCACAACAGGAAGAGAATGTGAGTGGGAAAACTGGTGAAAGCCTGGAGTTTAGTTGATAGTAATATACTAATGTCAGCTTCCTACTTTGCCAAATATGCCGTGGTGATGTAAGACGTTAACAATGGGGAAAACTGGGTGAGGGACATACAGGAACTATCTTTGCAACTTTTCTGTAAATCTAAAATGATCCAAAAATTAGTTTATTCAAAATTTAAAAATAAATGTAAAGTCTCTAAATTTACAGACTCAAACCAACAAGCAGTGACATATTCTCCGAAGTAAAAATTGTCTCACAAGGACAACTGTGCCCATAGGACGGCAGGGTAAAATATATAAAATGTGGATTTCCCCATTAATTTCAGACCCCTGGAATCAAGATAGAACAGCCCCCTTTGGGCAGGTGGTTTCAATATTCAATTTTAAAATGATAAGTTCGGACAACGAGGAACATTACTGTAAAACCGTTATAACAGGAAGTAGAAAATAGGTCCTGTCAGATCACACTGAGCCAAACTGCACTGTTGATACATACAATCTTTATCTCCCTGCCTGCTTTTCAGAGCTGACAATCATCCTGGTCTTGGTGTGCCTTCTATCTAGAAGGCGCTTCTGACCCTCCTGTAGCTCACTTGTTCTCAAATGTTTTGTTTCAGGAGCCTTTGTATCCTTCAAAGTGTTGAGGGTCCCAAAGGTCTTTTCTTTATGTGAGTCGTCAGTATGTATTAGAAATTAAAAAGGAGAAAAATTTTAACATTTATTCATCCACTTAAACATAACAGGAATAAGCCGTTAAGGACATATAGCCATAGTTTTCAAAACAAAATGAAACAAAATTAGTGAGCAGCATGGTGTTGTTTTACATTTAAGATTTAGATTAATGGGGTGCCCGGGTGGCTCAGTCCATTAAGCAAGCGTCCGACTTGGCTCGGGTCATGATCTCACAGTTCGTGAGTTCGAGTCCCATGTTGGGCTCTGTTCTGA
The DNA here is from genome assembly GCF_014898765.1 of Herpailurus yagouaroundi. Classification (NCBI taxonomy): domain Eukaryota; kingdom Metazoa; phylum Chordata; class Mammalia; order Carnivora; family Felidae; genus Herpailurus; species Herpailurus yagouaroundi. The sequence continues at coordinate 68,426,034 of NW_024412394.1, forward strand.
CAGCTCAGAGCCTGGAACTTGCTTCGGATTCTGTGTCTCCCTCTCTCTCTTCCTCTCTCTCTCCCTCTCTCCCAAATAAATTAACATTAAAAAATTTTAAATTTAGATTAACGGAAGACAGCTAGTTTTTCATACCAGTGTCTGCATTCCATCTGATGCATTCTCACGTGTCGGCTAGCCTCTGGAAAACTCCACTGTGCCTTCGTGAGAGAGTGAGACTAAACGAGTCAACTAATGTCTCTGTGTTACTATGACAGCAACTGGGATCTTGCAGACCCAGAGATGTGCAGGTCTCACACCGTGACAACTGCTGGCCTCACCTGTCCCTGTCGCAGCACCTCCTCTCCACGGCTCTGCTCCCTCCACGCTAACCGCCTCCATCCGGCCCCTCCTTATCTCCCACTGCCTGCTTCTCTCAGGTCCACCCTTTCTATCTGCTTCCCCTGCTCCGCCATCTCTCATTTGCTCATCTCCTCCCCCATTTCTTTCTTTCCCTTCTCTGACCACCGTATACAGCTGAAGTACCTTCTGTTATACACGTGTATTTTTTTTTAATTTTTTTTCAAAGTTTATTTATTTTTGGGACAGAGAGAGACAGAGCATGAACGGGGGAGGGGCAGAGAGAGAGGGAGACACAGAATCGGAAACAGGCTCCAGGCTCTGAGCCATCAGCCCAGAGCCTGACGCGGGGCTCGAACTCCCGGACTGCGAGATCGTGACCTGGTTGAAGTCGGACGCTTAACCGACTGCGCCACCCAGGCGCCCCTATACACGTGTATTTTTTAACAAAGAGCAGGTGAATGCTTTCTATTTCTCTACCAAATCAACAGCCACCAAAGAAATCCCACAAAAGGCTGAACGACAGTCCCATAAAGGTAGGAACGGTGCTTCAATCACGTTAGTCTATCCCGTGGTGCCCAGAACGGTGTGCTGTGCAATGTATACAGAATGTCATAGAATCCCTCCGGGTAAAAGGGACAGTGCTGAGGTTAATGCATACTCAGTACCTCTGGTAAGGAGAGGTGCTCACGAGGCCAGTGTATGGGGGCACCTGGGCAGCTCAGTCAGTTAAGCGTCTGACTCTTGATTTCAGCTCAGGCCATGATCTCATGGTTCATGGGTTTGGGCCCCGTGTCAGGCTCCATGATGACAGCACAGAGCCTGCAAGGGATTCTCTCTCTTCCTCTCTTTCTGCCATTCCCCTGCGCACGCTCTCTCTAAATAAACAAATCAACTTAAAAAAAAAAAAAAGAGGCCAGTGTATAAAAAATTTTTACTGGGTTCTCCACCAGCAAAAAAATGAATGTGTGGGCACAGATGTATAAAATGAGCATATCTGGATACACGTATTCCCAGATTAAAGTGACATACATATGATGCATATGGAAATATAAAGTCATATATATTTACTTACACGTATACATTCGTGTACAAAGTAGGTGTTTTCATGGTGCTCCAAAGATCATCTTTGCCAGCCAGAGGGGTGAACACACCCCACCTGGGAGACTATCACAAAGTGGCAACGCTAAGCAAAGTCATAGAAGTGGTGCCGTGAAACTGTCAAGCTGGCAACGTCCCCAAGTCCTCGGGGATGACTGCCAAGCTGGCACGTGGCCACGGTTCCTCACGTCTCATAGAAACCCACGTCGATAAAGAAGTAAAATGGAATCAATGTAACATATTGTGGCCATCAAGACACCACACGCTGGAGCTGGCCACGGTTTCAAGGCTGAACTCTGTGTTTGGCACTGGCCCCAGCAGCTAGTTCAGAAAAGAAAAACACAAAGCAAAAGGCAAGCAACAAGTGGCTTTTTTCTAGCAACAGAAAGGGAGGGAGAACACACAAATACTATTCTCAGAGTATGGGATGGGCAGCCAAGAAAAGAGCCTAGAGCGCTAAAGCCTGAGTCCTTGCAGCTAAAAGGAGCCAGCTCTGTTTTTCTAGAAAAGGCGCCCCTGCCTGAAGAAAAACTATCAGAAATCTGCCTCGGTCTATTCCATACAGAGGGGCCGGGTAGGAACAGCAGGCTGGGAAGACAAGCCTGAGTTGCTGTGACTCAATAGACCCTGAGAAGCTAAGATCACAGCTTGAAATGGTGGTGCCTGAACCCTCACCCCTGCAGGTCACTAGCCCCCATGCATGGGCTACTAGATATCCCTGGAGAGCCACAGGGTCAGGCTCTGCCCTTGGCCTGCACACACTATGCTACTTGTGAGCACCTGGTGTGGTTGGTGGGTCACCTGCGCCAGGGAACAGGCTTGTGAATTCAGGAAGTGTTTCTTCCTTCCCCGGCAATTTCTCAGGAAGCACTTTCCAGCCTGCAAGGATGATGGGTAACAGGATAGAAGGATCCTGTCAGACAATTCCATCTGAGTGGTTCTGCTTCTGTCAGGCAGATTCTAGATTCTGCTGTGCCTGTTCTTGCACAGCAGAGGCTCCCCATTTCCCTCATCCAGGTTACGCCTGCTGCTCGTGCCATACAGGACACCTTATTTGGCACTGTCTGGGTGGGTTACTGTGCCTATTCTACTAACACTGTATGTTGGATCACGCACGTTAGCATCTGGGTTGGTACCTAAGTAGTTTCTTCCCCTGGAATGGCTCCACCATTGAAAAGTTCACATTCTGCTGACCGTAACCTCCCACTCTCCCCCATATCCCCTAGTCCTTCCCATTGACCCCATCCCCAGCACCATCCAGGTGCCCAGTCTTTGGATCCCACCAGCTTCTTTAGCTTATTGCCACCTTCCTGGCTTCAATTCCTTCCCCAACCAGCCTGAATCCCACAGTCAACACTAGAACTACTTACACACACACACACACACACACACACACACACACACACACACCAACAGAGCATCCACCACAGCAACCTCTGAGACTAGGATTTGTCTTCTCTATCCCACCCCTAGTGATTGTGGTTCAGGAGGTCTGAGGTAGGATCCAGAACTCTATACAAGCTTAAAACGCTTCCTAAGAGATTCTGACATGGATGAGAAACACCACCCCGGGAAATCAAAATCTTCAGTTGAATTATCTGTTAATACAAGATTTGACGTTGAAAATATTTAACAGTTGTTGTGGAGCCACTGGGACTCTCCTAAACAGCTTGTGAGGGTGTAATTTGCCACAGCCGCTTCGCACATCTGTCTGGCAGCTGACCACATGCACACTAGGCCAGAGGGATTCCTGTCCCAGGTACGTACCCCCAACGAAATGCATACACAAGGACCTTAAAATACATAGACGAGAGGAACTATGTGTGATAAACCCAACCTGGAGACGATATAAATGTCTGTTAACAGTGAGTGAATGAACTGTGGAATATTCGTGTCATGACATCCTGCATGCCGGTGAAAATCAACAAACTACCATGGCGCTCAATGTGGGTGACCCCCCCCCCCGTATATGATGTTGAACAAAAGAAGCCCAACCAAAAGTCTATGATGTTTTACTCCATTTATTTAAGTTTAGAATCAGACAAAACTAACCCGTGGCCATAGCTATGAGGACAGTCGTGGCTGGGGGAGGGGAGAGGATATTGCTTGAGAGAGGTCATGAGAAGGGGTGGTCTGGCGGTGTCCACTTTATGATGATTCATCAGGTTGTAGAGTATGGTGCGTACTTTTCTGTATACATGTAATACATCAATTTAAACGTTTTATACCTGCAGGACCCAGAGAGCAGGAAAAGTACTCGGCAATGCCCTGCTGAGGCTTGACTGGAATGGGTACCAAGTCATACCCAGTCTGTCCACATTGTGCCTTCAGCCCTGAATGGCCACCCAACCCATACTGACAAGGAGGCGTCTTGCCTGAGCAATACATCATTTATCCGAATGCCTGTTAAATGCCTCAACCTGGAATTCCCACAAGACTCTCAAACTGATGCAAGCCCCAAGCCTGCCCCACCTGGAGTGTAACTGTTTCTGAGTTTAGGACACCATCATCTACACAAACCAGAAATAGGATGCATGGAATGGGGGGGTGTCTTGCCCACTTGTCCTTTATAACCAGAAGGCCCCATCAATCCCTCCTGTCAAAACTGTCCAGTCCTCCCTGCTCACACTCCCCCTGCCTCGGTCCAGACCCTCCTTATCTCCCGCCTGGGCTCTTACCTAGGTCTTCTCTGGGCTGTTACCAAACTCCTGCCCCTCCAATGCACCTTCCATTCTGCAAAGTGACCTTCCTAATACCTGAACTCCTCAGCATGCCACACAAAAATATTCTTAGAGATGATTGTGAACTGACCTCCCTTCTGTCACCCTCATACTTTATACTCTAGGAATAATACGCCTCTTCGCAGTTTCCAAACAACCCATGCTGGCTCACAGAAATATGCTTTCTACATGCTGGAAAGGTCCTGAGTATCCTTGCAACTCAAATTTCCCTTTCCTCGTTGCAAGGATAACTTCTGGAAAAAACGAGACCCTACTTCCTGAGGCATCTAGCATTCTGACATACCACTCTCTCCCTTACAAAGATTACGGTCCAACAGGTGTTATCAATCTGACCAACCTGAGGGCCCTCTGGGATAACACTTATAGATATAACACAGCACTCTGTTCACAGCTAGAGAGGCACACTAATGGAAAAAAAGAATCATACAGACACAGTAGGCAGAAACCCCAGAGGCAAGGAAAAGCAAAGATGACCAGAAATGGACCCATGCAATCTGGGTGACAGGTGAAGAAAATTACCTTCAGTCCTAGATTTATATCATTCTGTATAAAGAAACGTAACTGGTGGTACCCCTCTGTGGTCAAGAGCATGGCCTCCAGAGCCAGATTACTAAGGTTTGAATCTTGTGTCTGTTACTTACCACCTGGGACCATGGGCAAGATCCTTAAACTTTCTGTGCCTCAGTTTCCTTATCTGAAAAGTGGGTTGTTGAGGGACTGAGAAGGGTTAATGTAAAGCACTATGGCACATTGTTAGTGCACAGAAGTGCTGGCTATTACGATGTTCATAAGGTGAAGTCAGAAAAGATGAACCAAAGCAGGTTCATATATTGAAAAAAACAAAACTACCTGTGTCCATAGGTGTAAATCAGCTACAGGCTCCACATTCCAACTCTAGTATTTTAAGTTATTTTTCCCCTTAAGCCAAGACAACTCAGGGAACCAGTTCTGAGATTATCCCAGCACAGATACCTGAGTATGCTTCCTCATTTCCCTCTCACATGGGCCTTAATCCATGAAGTTTATGGAACTTCAGTATGGCTTCAGGACAAGACCAGGAACAGCTTTTTAATTCTTAGGTGTCCTGCTTCCCTCTCTTAAAGGTGACTAGGGTAGTGCTTCCTCCCCTTAGAAATGATTAATGCTAAATGAAAGATAATTAAGGTTCCCTACTTAACACTCTCACTAGGTTTCCCTAAAAGAAGGCTAAATAACGAAACACGATAACCTCCCTTTCTATTTATAAACAATAAAAAAAGCACAATTACAGCAAATTTCAGAGAAAATTGGGGATCCCATGCCATGGTCACACTGTTTTCACCTTTTGTAAGCATGCTTGTAATCTTTGCCTCGCTACATGCTGCTTTCACAAACCAACCCTTCCTACCAGGATGGGGACTCGGGTAACAATAATAACCATGATTTACTGAGAACTTACTGAATGTTAAGACTTTTGCACACATCATTGTAGCCAGCTAAGAGTTGTCTCCCCAAATCCACTCTCTCCTTTTCCCACCATGGAGAGCTACGTTTGACTGTTTGACTGCTGCAGGTGAGGACAATGGGACCAGATGCCCCAAGCACAGAGAGAGAGAGCCCCATGCTGTGGATGACAGGGCTGCCTCACCCACTTGGGTCCCTGGATGACCCCGTGGGAAGAACCTACCCTGAATAGTTACTGGAGAGGGACAAACTTCCAACTGAGGGATCTCTGTTAGCCAAACACCAACTGATACAATGACCTTGTTAATCTCTAAAATACAGGGGCGCCTGGGTGGCGCAGTCAGTTAAGCGTCCGACTTCAGCCAGGTCACGATCTCGCGGTCCGTGGGTTCGAGCCCCACATCAGGCTCTGGGCTGATGGCTCAGAGCCTGGAGCCTGTTTCCGATTCTGTGTCTCCCTCTCTCTCTGCCCCTCCCCCGTTCATGCTCTGTCTCTCTCTGTCCCAAAAATAAATAAACGTTGAAAAAAAAAAATTTAAAGAGCCCGATGGATCCTGGGGATGGTACCTAACCGTGCTCAGCAGAGCATCATGGTTGAGAGCGTGGGCTATGGGGACTGATGGACTTCCAACGACATCCAATTCTTCCCTGCCATTACCAGATCTGTGACGTAGGCACAAGCCCCAGTTTTCTCAGGTGTAAAATGAGAGTGATACTACCAATCTCACGGAGCTGTAGAGAAGACGAAAGAAGGTAGCACGTACCAAAAGCTTCTGACGGAGCCAGGCACAGATCAGTGTTCAAGAAACACAGGTATTAGGAGGAAGCAGGAGAGAGCTGGGACCTCCTGCCCCTCCTAGGACTGCTCAACCGCCTTCTCCCTCCCGCCACGCAGAATCATAACCAACATTTATGCAACTTTCCGACTTGGAAAACAGCACCACACCATCTCCTCACTACAAGCCTGGGAGGTAAGGCAGGAATTATTGTGATTCCTGTTTTGTGGATAGGAAACTGAGGCACAATATTACCAGAATATTAGAGGTAAGAGGCAGGCCAGGACTTAGCTCCAAACCTCTGATCGTCATACTTACTGTATAGCCCCTCACCCAGCAGCCTCTCCTCCCAAAAGCCTCTGGGTCACAGAGGAGCGTTTCTCTATGAATGAATGAATGAATGAATGCAATATTTTAATGTCTTAATTAATTTGACGAATGAAAGGGGGGGTGCAACGTGGCTAAATCTGGGTCCCAGCGTGTGGCGTCTGTGGGACCCTGGCCCTACCAGTGTCAGTTTCTCAATCATTAAAATAAGGATGCAAACACCTCCTTTGCAAGGACATCAAATGAAACTCTGTGTGTAACAAGCCGACACAATGTACCTGGCACATCTTTAGGCTTCTATAAATGGCAACAAAATCTGACTAACGGATTTTCCTGGGGCAATACCTGCCTGCCAGGCACAGAGGCAGACCCTACGGGGCAGAGCTGGTCAGCAGTCGTCCAGCAGTCGTCCGGGGAAGTGAAAGAGGGGCCGGTTTGGCGGACTGGAGAAACGGGCCGCCAGGAGCAGGCACTCCTCCACTCGTGTGAGCCGGCCGCCCCGGCCCGACCTCGGACTTGGGCTCCCGCAGAGGGCGCGCCCCGGGTCCCACCTGCTCGCAGCAGCCACCACTCCGGAGGCCAGTCCCAGCGGGGGCTGCTCGCTGTCGGGGAGACCCCGGCGCCGGAGTCCGAGAGGACAAGCCCAGCCCTGGGCCCGGAGTCCGGACGCGGGTCTCCCGACTACCCCACGAAACGAGCGGGAGAGGTTTCCGTATCGGGAGCGCCGCGCGAGAACCCCCCCCCCCACCGCAACGGAAAGAAACAGACCCCACCGGCGCCCCCTCCACGTGGCTCCCGCTCCCCTCCGCCGCCCTCCCCCCTGCCCACCCCCAACTCCCTACCTGCCGAAGTGCCCCACGTGGTCAAAAATCAACTCCAAATTGTGGGGCTTCATGGTGCCGCCGTGCGCTGCGCTCCCCAGCTGGACACTCCGAGCGCGCTGAGCGCCCGGGACGGCGGGCACCGCGCCCCGCCCCGCCC
>NW_024412394.1:68434141-68555957 GCF_014898765.1 Herpailurus yagouaroundi
TTGGGACAGAGAGAGACAGAGCATGAACGGGAGTTCGAGCCCCGCGTCAGGCTCTGGGCTGATGGCTCAGAGCCTGGAGCCTGTTTCAGATTCTGTGTCTCCCTCTCTCTCTGCCCCTCCCCCGTTCATGCTCTGTCTCTCTCTGTCCCAAAAATAAACGTTGAAAAAAAAATTAAAAAAAAAAAAAAGAAAAAATTCTGCTTTACTGGGGGCACCTGGGTGGCTCGGTTGGTTAAGTATCCCACCTGGCCTCAGATCATGATCTCAGGGTTCATGGGTTCCAGCCTCTCAACAGGCTCTATGCAGACGGCTCAGAACCTGGAGCCTGCTTTGGATTCTGTGTCTCCCTCTCTCTCCCTCTCTCTCTGCCCCTACCCCCCCACCCCCCCCCCACGAAATGAATAAACATTAAAAAAATTTTTTTTAATTCTGCTTTACCATGAGGTCACAAAATATTCTATTTTCTTCTCAAAGTTACAGCTTTTGGCTTTTCTCATTTAGGTCTTAAATCCACTGAAAGATCATTTAGTTTAAGATAGAGATCCAGTCTGGGGCTTTTGTCATACACATAAAAAATTGTCCAGCACCATTTATGGCATTTTCTATCTCTGCATTGCCACCTCTGTCATCTATGAAGTTTCATTTTATGGGCGGGTTTGTTCTGGACTCTCTAAATCTGTTCCAGTGACCTATTTATTTTTCCCTATACCCATGTGTCTTTATTATTATAGTTTCATACAATATGCTCCAATCAAACTTTTACTGCTCTTCCAAAATAGCTCTTATCAAAGACACCATGGTCCCCATGTTGTCAAATCCAACGGTCAATTTTCAATCCTTATCTTACTTAATGTCCACTGTTAAAGAAAAATTATTTTACAAGGTATGATCATGACTCGCATAGAAATATAAAATGAACAAATCAGTAACTTTATTTCACTCATTAATTAACGAGGGAACCAATAAGATGCTACAATCTGTTCAAAGAAGAATTCAGTGAACCCCACATATAAAAATAATAAGGGATGCTAGTACGAAGTTACAAATAGATGCAGAACTGATCCGTCCACCAGGCAATGGCATTTCACCAATTCCACCAATGTATCAATTGCATTCCACTAAACACACTTCATTTCTATGGACAAGAACAATTTGCATTATTATCAGTTTTCTACAACTTACAAAGTTGTAAAATGGTTCAAAAATAATGAAAGATGAAGATAACCGTGAAGAGTATTCCAAAAAAAGGTTCCCATCTCAAAGTGTCTCACAATACTTACTGGTACCACAATATTGGTTTGTCTTAAAACAAACATCCTCCTTGGCTTCTGGGCTACCCCAGTCTCCTGGTTTTCCTCTCACCTTTCCACTTGCTGTTATCTCTGTCTCTTAGCTCCTCCTCCCTTTCCCGGTTTCTCTAAATGTTGGAGTGCCCCAGGGCTCTGAGCTCTTCACTTTTTACATTCTCCCTCAGAAGCATGACGTAGTTCAAGAGTTGGCAAACCACAGAGGCCAGGCCAAGTCTGGTCTGCCACCTGCTCTAGCAAATTGTGTTTTTTGGAACACAATCATGTTCATTCATTCATATATTGTCTGTGGCTGCTTTCATACTGCAATGCCAGACTTGAGTAGCTGTGACAGAGTGTATGGCCCACTAAGTCTAAAATGTTTACTATCTGGCCCTTTGTAGATAAAGCTTGTCAACCCATGATCTACTCCCAAGGCTTTCAAAACATGTATGAATGACTCCCAGATCTATGTGGCCAAGCTGACCTCAGCCCAGCACTCCAGACTTGTTAATACCACTACCTTCTCCACCCCTTGTCCACACGTCTAAAAGCCACCTCAAAATTACCATAGCCACCTTCAATCCCACTCCTCTCCAGCATTTCCTGTCTCAGTAAATGGCACCTCACCAGTTGCTTAGGCCAAGCGCTGGGTATCTTCTTGTATCCCTCTCTTGTTTTGACAATCCACATATTTTTCCAACAGAAAATTCTGGTTGCTCTGCCTTTATGATAGAGCCTGATTCTGAACACTTCTCTCTACCCCCACTGCTAACCTTCCTGTCCAAACCATCATCTCCAGCCTGGACTAGGCAACATCCTCCTAATTGGTCTCCATGCTTCCTCCCTTGCCCCCCACATCTCCCCAAAATATAATTCAGAGTAAGACACTCCTTTGCTTGGCAGCTTTCTCTCACTATTAGAATAAAATCAGAGTCCTAGCATGGCACGGTCTGCTTCTCTGATTCATCTCCCACCTTTTTCTCAACTACTCTTCCACTCCAGCCTCCTTGCTCATTGTAAACCACACTCCAGTCCCCACACTTTAACACTTGCTTTTCCCTCTGCTTGAAACTTTTTTTCCACTTTGACTTTCTGTTTATTTTTCAATTTAAAAATATGCACCCCTTCCCAGAGCCACAACTATATTTTAGGGAGATGTGTGGGACAAGGGAGAAAGCGTGGAGACCAATTAGGAGGGGGTGGCACAATCCAGCATGGAGATGATGGTTTGGACAAGAAGGTTAGTAGTAGGGGTAGAGAGAAGTGCACAGAATCAGGCTCTATCATAAAGGCAGAGCAGCCAGAATTTTCTGCTGGAAAAGGATATGGAGCGTGAAAACAAGAGAGCAATGAAAGAAGGTACCAGGGGTTTTGGCCTAAGCAACTGGTGAGGTGCCATTTACTGAGATGGGAAATAAGCCCAAATAAATCACCCCCACCAAGAGTCTGGGACTTTACTGAGATATAATTGACACATAACAGTATGTCAGTTTAAGGTGTACAATGTGATGATCTGATACAGGTATAAATTACAAAATTGTTATCACAGTAAAATTAGTTAACATACCTATCATCTCATATAGTTACTGTGTGTGTGTGTGTGTGTGTGTGTGTGTGTGTGAGAAATTCTAAGATCTACTCTCTCAGCAACTTTCCAGTATACAGTATTATACAGTGTGGTTAACTATAGTCACCATACTATATATTACATCCCTAGGACTTATTCATCTTAAGGCTGCAAGTCTATAACCTTTGGCCACCTTCACCCATTTCTCCCAAACCGCCTCGCCCCCTCCACCTCTGGAAACCACCAATCTCTTTTCTGCTTCTATGAGTTCAGTTTCTTCTACCTGAGACTTCTGTCTCCAAGGAATCACACAACTCATTTCCTTACTTCAGTCAGTTCAAATGTTTCCTCTTCTGAGAAGATTTCTCTGCTGCTCCTACAATATCAGTCTTCACCACTCTCTAGCCCCTTACTGTGCTATCCTGCTTTATTTTTCTTCAACCTGGCATGTGTATATATAATTTGATATCACTGCTATAGAATATAAACTCCATGAGGGCAGGGACTTTGACATACAGTAGATGCTCAGCAAGTATATGTTGAATGAATGAACATAATCCAAACATCAGGAATAATGAAATAAAATGCACACAATTTTCTAAGAGCCCCAGTGTATCCACACATGAATGGAAGAAGGCTAAGGTCCTGGCTCAAACCCTACACACAACTCAGGCAAATCTTGAGATTTCCTAAAGAGGAGCCCCCTAACAACACACTTGCCTTCTTAGAAATCCAGTGAGGTCGTTTTAACACAAATACAGGGCAGATGTATTTCTTCCAGTGAGTAGAAGGGGTACAGGGGAACAGGGAAGGGAGAAAGGCAGGAACCCAAGAAAAAACAACGTTTTTGTATCCTTCTAAATCTAAATGGTTAGTTGTTTAATTGGGTTACTTGAACTCCTAGGCACATGAGTATTCTGATGTCCTGTGGCCTCATGGTTTCCAGGTCCCAACTTTCATCCCAGCCTGGACTTTGTTTTCTTTCTTTCTTTCTTTTTTTTAATGTTTATTTATTTTTGAGAGAGAGAGAGAGAGACAGGCAGACAGAGTGTGAGCGGGGGAGGGGCAGAGAGGAAGAGAGAGACACAGACTCTGAAGCAGGCTCCAGGCTCTACGCCGTCAGCACAGACCCCGACATGGGGCTCGAACTCACAAACCACGAGATCATGACCTGAGCCAAAGTCAGACACTTAACTGACTGAGCTACCCACCAGCCTGGAGTTTCTGTTCAAAGTCTCTTTGGAACTATATCTAGGTACCTAAGAGGTATCCACAAATTGGAGAGAAACCAAAGAGCAAATGGTGATTAAGTTCATTGATGGGCAAAGAGTGACCTGGAGCTTTATTTATAAAATGCTAAGTACACATCAGATTATAAAGTTAGTAATAAATGTATGGAAACATTTTCTGCCCATGGCTAAGAAATCACCAACATGAGCAGGAAGGGGATTTGTTCGATGTGGTGGGGGACAGGCAGAAGCCCGCAAAATTGCTGCCAGTGCAGGTCTGCAAACCATTTCTCAAAGGCTCTGTCACACCTTGTCCTCCCCATGGTCTAGACAGACAGCCACATGCTATCAAACCAAAGTCCTTCTTCAACAGAGCCCAGGCAGGGCCTGCCTGAGGGGAGTTTCTGGAGTAGAGCTTGTCTTGGCACCCTCTCACTTCCCCGACCACACCTCCCTCCCACTCCAGGGACCCCATCACCTCTATTCCGGGGCTCCAGGCTGGGGCTGATCTCTAAATATCACTTCCACTCCCACTGCCCCCTCACTCTGTCCCACCTGCCTGAAGGCCCCCAGCTAAAATTACCTCCTCCTCCTCTGTCAAAGCCCTGCTTCCCAAAGCCAGTCATTCTAGATGGAATTTATGTTAATATTGGGTCCTCTTGTAGGAAAAAAAATATCTCGGCTCCTCCACTGCCTGTGAATGATGATGCCTCTGGCGTTTCTTATCTTTGGCCTTTTTCTTTTCTTGCCCTATATTCTCTCTTGATTGAGCAGACTCACCAGTATTGGAACCCAGAAAACACCACCAAAACTACTTGATAAAGTCAAGCAAAGCTGTGGTAAGGGAGAGCATGGACTTGCCAGCGTCCCCGTAGCATTCAAAGGGGAAAGGGCAAACGCGGGTGAGGTCTGGGAGTCTAGTTTCAGGGAGGTCTTTCCATGGGCTGGACTGGGCTTGGAAAAGGATCTTAATATATGAGTTTAGAATTGGAGAACACAGAAAGGTAAGGATTTTGAAGCAAGGCATTAAGAGTCCTGGGAAGTAGGGGCACCTGGGTGGCTCAGTCAGTCAAACAACCGACTCTTGGTTCATTCAGCTCAGGCCATGATCTCATGATTTGTGGGATCGAGCCCCACATTGGACTCTGTGCTGACAGCATGGAGCCTGCATTGGATTCTCTCTCCCTCTCTCTCTGCCACTTACTCTCTCTCTCAAAATCAATAAATAAATAAATAAACTTTTTAAAATGAGTTAAAAATAAAGAGTCTTGGGAAGTAAACAGTCATCTCAGGCTTTTTATTGAGAAGTTGAAGAGTATGATCATCATGTAAATGCTTTGGGGAAATTCCTGAAATGAACAATAAGGTATTTGTAACTTTTATCTTCCTTGGCAAGAGTTTTCTAGAATAGTAAAGTCATGTTAATGAAGACAGAAAAATAGTAATATTATGTCAATGTGGACAGTCAAAGAAGCCGATGGGATGAGAGCAGGCATGTTTTGAACTCAGTCTTATGCCTGACACACAGAAAATAATGGGTACATTGACCCGAACGGCCTTGGAATGCACTGTTAAGAGCTCACGCTCTGCAATTGACAACCTGGTTGTAAATTCCACCTCCATCACTTAAAAACTTTGACACGCAGGCCAAGTAACATCTCTCTGATGTCACTACGTGGTCAAAATGATTGAATTCAAGTAACAGTCCTACCTTACGGCTCAGTGGTGAGGTCAATTAGCTAAGCCCTGTAAAGTGCTCTTGATACTTTTTCAGTTGCAAATAGCAGCAAACCGTGCTCAAACTAGAGCCAGAAAGGGACTTTTTTGACTCACTGGGGGAGAAGTCCAAAGGTAGAGCTAGCAGGATGTGTGATGTTATCCAGAGGGACAAACAGTGCCTTGGGTTTCCCTTTCTCTTATTCTCCATCTCTTCTCTTCTCTGCTTTTCTGTGTAGGTTTCAATCCCAGATGAGCGAAAGCCTCTCATCAAATGCAGGGCAGGGAATTCTCTGATTGGCTGGCCTACATCACATGTTTGGTTCTCATTTTAAACATTTTATAGTCACACATATCTATAGATAACAGTACTTTATATACATTATCCCATTTTATCTCAAAACTATGGAGTTACATAGGGGAACTGAGGCTCAGAGCTATTAAGTATGTTTGAATTTACCCAACTAGTGAACGGCAGAGCTGGGATTTGAATTAGTTTTCCCCTGATTCCATAAGCCTGCACACTTTCCATTGTGCAAACTGGACTCTCTGGGCAAATATTTCTCTTTTTAAAAAAATGTCTATTTATTTATTTTGAGAGAGAGAGAGAGAGAGTGGGGGCAGGGCAGAGAAAGAGAGAGAGATGGAGAGAGAGAATCCCAAGCAGACTCCACACTGAGCAGGAAGCCTCACCTCAGGCTCGATCCCACAACCCTGGGGTCATGACCTGAGCTGAAATCAAGAGTCACAGGCTGAACTAAGTCACTTAGGGACCCAGACTACATTTCCTTCTTAAATAGCTGCATGATATTTTTCTATTCTATAAATATACCATAGTCCATTTATCTAAACTTCTATTGTTGAACATCATGCTACAATGAACATAGGGGTCCATACAGCTTTTCAAGTTAATGTTTCCCAGTTAGTGGAACTGCTGGGTCATATGGCAGTTCTATTTTTAATTTTTGGAGGAACCTCTATACTGTTTTCCACAATGGCTGCACCAATTTACATTCCCACCAACCAGGCATGAAGATTACCTTTTCTCCACATCCTCACCAACACCTGTTATTATCTTTTTCATACCAGCCATTCTAACAAGTATGAGGTGACATCTCATTATGGTTTTAATTTGCATCTCCCTGATGATTAGTGGTGTCGAACATCTTCTCATGTAGTTCTGAAGTTTTTCTTTAACCAGAACTTCCATATTGCTTTTCATTTGTTTTTTTCAGTTACAATGTAAATAAAGTCTTCCATTAGATCTTCGAATTGATTATTATTTTTTTATTATTTTTATATTTCAAAGGCTGTTTATTCTGTGTGTGTCTGTGTGTGTGTGTTTTAACCAAGCCAAATTACTTCCCATATTGTTTAACATCATTTGTCAGATGAAGCTCTCTTAAACTTTCTAAATATAACATTACCTCATTAAAAAAAAAAATTAATGTTTATTTGTTTTTGAGAGAGAGAGAGAGACACGGAGAGTGAGTGGGGGAGGGTCAGAGAGAGAGGGAGACACAGAATCTGAAGCAGGCTCCAGACTCTGAGCTGTCAGCACGGAGCACGACACAGGGCTCAAACTCACAAATGGTGAGATCAGACCTGAGCTGAAGTCAGATGCCCAACCGACTGAACCACCCAGGTGCCCTATAACATTACCTCATTTGTAATAGTGGTTATGTTAACCCCTTCTTTCTTTCAGTAATCCTCTAATTTCTTTCTTTTACCTAACTGAATTAGCTAATACCTGCAGAATGATGTTAAATAATCGTAGTGTTACTAGACATCCTTGCCTCATTTCTGACTTTAATGGAAACATACATTATTTCACCATTACACTAAATGCTGGCTTTTAGACTAAGATCTATTGAATCATGTTAAGAAAGTGTCCAACTATTGCTAAGTTTACTGCATCTTTACCAGGCATAGATATTGAATTTGGTCAAATGCCTTCCTCATACCTGTTGGAAATATAATATTAAGGTTTTCCTATCACAAAATTAGATTTCCTAAAATTGAAGAGTCCTACATTCCTGGAATTCCTAATTGTTAATGTTAGTGTTCTTTTAATTTGCTACTGAAGTTTGATTGCTAATATTTATGCTGGATTGTTGGGTTGACATTCATAAGTGAGATTTTTCTACAGTTTTCTTGTGTAATCATTATTGCATATTATCAGTGTTATGTTGGCTTCGTATAAAATAATTTATTTCTCTTTCTAGGCTCTGGGACAGTTTAAATAGCATTAGAGTCATCTGCATCGTTCATAAAATTCTTCTTTTTTAATGATTCCTTGCTTTACCAATTTTTTTTAATGTTTACCAACTTCTTAAAAATGTTTTTAATGTTAACTTTTTTTAATTTTTGAGAGAGAGCATGAGCGGGGGAGAGGCAGAAGCAGAGAGGAGACAGAGGATTTGAAGTGGGTTCTGCACTGACAGCAGCAAGCCCGATGAGGGGCTTGAACCCAAGAACTGTGAGATCATGACCTGAGCCAAAGTTGGACGCTCAGCTGAGTGAGCCACACAGGCGTCCCGCTTTACCAACTTTTTCAGTTAACCACCTACTTGTCCTAACGGCCTTAGGTAAAAATATTGTTATTATTTCCAAATATGGTAACATTCATTATCCTTATAACCATAAGGATATTAACATATCATTAAAATGAGGAAATAATCAGAGAAATGTGCAAATGTCTATATGCAAAATATTTCAATACAGTATTATTTTATAATGAAAGCAAAAAAGGAAACAACTTAAGAGCTAACTATTCATAGAGGACTGGTTAAATCATGGTGTTTTCTATATAATAAAATACTGTGCAGCTATTAAAAATGACGTTTTGATATGGGAAAATAGGGCTTCCAGGGTTTGTTTTGTTTTGTTGTAGAGAGAGAGCACGCATGCTAGCAGGCAAGAGGGACAGAGGGGGAGAGAGAGAGAATCCCAATCCACGCTCAGCACGGAGCCCGACACTGGGCTTAACGCCACCACCCTGGGACCACAACCTAAGCTGAAATCAAGAGTCAGCCACCCATGTGCCCCAGGACTTTCAGTTACTATACATTCCTAAACCATCTGAAGTTTTTGCACTAGGAAATTGTTACTTTTATAGTAAATAATATATAATTTTAAAATAAAAACTAAATGATGGTGTAGTTGTATATTTGTTAACATGGAAGGATGTTCACAACAGATGGTAATGCATGTTTCAGAGCAATATGATCCCGTTTTTTAATGTGTGTTTCTTCAGTTATAGAAAAAGCTTGGAGGTGATTTTCTTGAGCTAAGTGAGTTTTGGATATTTTTATTTTTTACTTATATGCATTTTCCATGTTCTTAGGATGATTATAAATTTGATGGATGGATGGGCAGATACATAAAAAGATGGATGAAATGCAGAATTTCAGGATTAAACAAGAACCATTATAGAATTAACTGGATGAAAGGTCAGGCATGCTAATTGGCTCCAGTCTACTTAAATAAGTCTCCCGGTACAGACCACTGGTGAAAGAAGATAGTATTTTCTAGTCTCATCCCCCATCTTTCATGCCACAAATTGGGAATTGAGCACCCACCACCCAGCTGTACTGTCTCCTACAGCAGCTCTGAATTTCCAGGACTGGGGAAGGATGTGAAAGAAGGAAGGAGAAGAGACAAGAATATATAGACCTAATCCTACATAATTGCCACAGACCTTAAATGTTCTCCACCTTTCAAGGGAAGAATCCACTAAATGAGTTAATTCAATAAATTAGTGGTTCTCTAAGCATGGTCCCACAGCAGCAGGAGCATCACCTAGGAACTTGTTACAAAGGCGGATTCTCAAGCCCCACCCTAGACTAGCTGAGCCAGGAGCTTTGGGAGTGGGACCCAGCAATCTGTGTTTGATACGCCCATTCTGAGGCCTACAAACCCACTTACATCAATATTCCCAATCCAAGAGGATTGTCTGAGGCAAGGTTGGTTTAACAGCTGAGGGGGAAGAAAAGTCTCCTTCCTTCTAGGAAATCTCAGAAAACACAGAAAAAATTAAAGTCAGTACATTCACAATAAGCTGAAGAAGATTCCTGAGTTTCAGGGAACTATTTCTCATGTTAATCAAGTCTTTAACATTTGTCTGAGACTATCTGTATATCATAATCCATAGTGTATTATAGAATATAGTATATAGAATATATATATCCTATCATAGGATCCTAGAATGACAGACTGTCACAGCTGCTTGAACCTTGGAGATCATTCTGGAACAGCCTCTGGTTTTTACAGATAAAGACGCTGTGCTGAGAGAGTCCACTAGGCAAACAGCCAAGTACAAACAAGGTGCATCCTCAATTGTTTGGAGTTGTTCCCAATAGGCCCAAAGAGACCCAAGCTGTGGTTACTTAGTAATGTACCAAAGGGTCACCCATACTGCCAAATGAAGTCTTCCTAGTAGAAGCCAAAGATTCTTTGAGGGTAAGATCTTCACCTTTCCAGACCAATGACAACAATCTCTAGACAAACCTAACCAAGTTCATTCTCACAAGCTTTCTTACTGAGAATGAATTTTAGCTCATGACAAAACTGAACATGAATCCCAGACCTTTCCCAGAAAGGCCAGGGTGAGCAGTCTAATTCAATTATTTTCCTCCCAAATAATTTCACATTAACTCTTTATGAAAATGCATTTTCTTTGTCAACCCTTAAACTCATGCTCTTCAAGGATGTAAGAAAACATTGAGTCAACTTTTAGTAATTTCCTAACATAATAACAATCTTATTATCAGGGAAGATTTTTTACTTGAAAGTTCTGTTTCAACAAATATCAGGGACATAGCCAATGGATAATTACTTGAAATAAGAGAGTCAGTGGCCAACGCTTAGGTCATTGTTTTGTTCTCTATCCATGTTTTGCTATTGTTGTGATAGTATTTCTGTATAGGATTCTTTGAGTTTATGATTGAACTCCTCTGGAACATGGACTCTTCCATGAGATTTTTGTCTATGGTCAAATAAAAAGAAAGTATAATCATTTTGGAATCACATTCCTGGAAAAAAGCATTAATAAATCAATATGCTTTTATACACAAGCTACTTTGCCGATCACTGGGGGGATCAACCAGAAAAGTTTAACACATAGTCTCTGCCTTAAATAGCTTCATTACCAACAAAACCATTCACTAGACCTGTATAGGCAGAACTGAAAGCTAAGAAATCTCAAAACAAGTTTAAAACCTAGTGGTCATGTCTTGTTTGTGTCACTAGATGTCCTTTCACCTTCATTTTTATAAAATATTTTCTTCTGGGAGGAACCTTCTCCCCCTCTCTTCTGCAGGAACAAATCCAGGTTTTGTGAAGTCCACAGTTTATGCAATTGCAGAAACCACTCTAAAGGATAAAAAAATATATTTAGAATAAGAAAAAAATCACAATGCATTACAAATTTCAAAAAGCTGACAAATACAAAAAAAAAAAATCACAAAATCTCAAAAACTTACCTAGTAGTGTTATTACTGAATGCTCTGACACTCTTTATAATCCTTTTCTCCTCCATGACATTGTTTGCTGGATCAAACCTTACCTGAAGCTAACTACCTGTGGACTCTCCTGTTAGATAAGCCATTATTTCTCTTTATTGTCTAAGCTACTTTGAGTTATTTACAATACAGAATACTAATTGATACAAAGATTATGAAAAACTCACAATAAACTTCAATTATAGATAGATTTCCATCCACAAATTATTTTAGGATTTATCCCAGCTTGCAAAATATAGAATGATTTGTGCAATCACACAGCAATTTCTTCCAAGAGCAGAAACAACTTAGAATCACTTAATTTTTAGCACTGTGTGATCAATATGATCAAACCACACAAGGATATGTGCAGGAATAAACACATTTGTTAGGTCAGAACAATAAAATGAAAAGATTATTATTGCCTTTACCAAGTATTTATTAATTAGCCCTTAATGGGAAATGGTTAAATGGCTCCTTTGGTGTGGTTGCCTAGAATTAATCATTGCCTAGTACTGTTTTTTTTCCCAATGGAATAAGGAAATAGTCAATCTGCGTAAAGATGAAAAACAAGTGGGGAAAAGTTTAATTGGCTAAGAACTGTATTTACTTAAAATCCATTAAGTAAGAGCATTGGAAAGAAGCAAGCGGAAATCATAACATGTAGACAAGCATTGGATAATGTAGCTTTGAGACAGAAGTCTGCTGTGGGGAAACAGCAACAGCCCTGAGTAGAAAACTCTATACAACTTTTAGCAGTACGGGAAATGGTCCTTTTGAGAGTGTGGGAGCTCAGCATGGGTCTGTTTGGAATAATGAAAGAAAGGAACCAAAACAAGAATCGCAGAATATGATGGAATGGAACCCTGTGGGGCTCACGGTGTGATGACTGCCTGCAAAGCACACTAAGTCCTAGCATGTGTGTCTTTTACAACTATGGCTTCTTTGATGATGACCTTCTTGGATTTACCTGGAACCGTGAAAGGAGAAAAGGGCAGCATAATTTGAGAGGTCTGCAAAAGCAGTTCATGTTCGGGATGGATTTTCTTACAGCAATTTGACAAAACAACCTATGCAGTTACTGCTCGTAATGGAAAAGTAGGTTCCGTGGCAGAATCACAGCACCGTGGGGTGGGGCCGCAGAGAGCACCTCATCTAGAATGTACTTGGCACATAAATTAAGGGACTTCTCAAAGGCCTCAGTCAGCTAGTAGCACAGTGGGTCGTAACTAACTCTGTGTAACTTAGGTTGAAAGGATAGTTGAGCTTAAGGAGGAACGTTTGTTCCAAGTTGTGAAATGCATGCCTCCCACCCCCCTGCAAATTTATTCCTCAGTTTTCACAAGCTTCCTTCTCTCCACCTGCTCTCAGCAGATACCTGAGAATATCCCCCCTTTACCCCCCACTTCAGTTATAAATTGAGATTTATTCTTACAGAAAAATACACCTCCATAGGTTATATGTTCCGGGAGGAATCTCATCCATTATCACATCTTGACCTCCTAGCCTGGTGGTGGCTCTCAGCCAATGTTTGTACAATGAACGCAATGCCACAAAAGGTAACTGAATTGCTCAGTAAAGGCTCCCCCTGTTCAGCTGGCTTTCGATTTCTTTGGTTTTCTAGAACAGCTCACCGCCCTACCTTGCCAGTAGGCACAACAGTCTTTCCTTGCCAATTCACTTATGTTTTATGACACAGCTTTAACCAGCTGTCCTCCATCATAGGCAAAACTTCTCACTCACCCCTGGTGGGACTGCCTTCAACACCCAGCCCCTCAGTCTTGGCTGATTCTTATTTCTTACTGCACTAAGGACACAGTAGAGAAAAAACCAGTCGAGGACATGTACACACTCCCAGCACCACATCTACCCATGCTCCTGCCGCATGCCTACATACTCCGTTCTCTCACTGCTGTGAAGGGCGGACCCTGTTCTAACTCAGGCCAGCCCTGCAACTTGTGAGCTGCGTCCCTATCTCCTCTCTCCTACTCCAGGTCATCAATCATGCCGTTACCTCCTCTCTCCTCCCGCACTCCCCTCTCAGCTTGGGATCTCTCCTCTGCATACAAGAATGTCTCCGTATCTTGATCTTGTCTCCCCTGGCTTCCTCCTCTGTCGATGGCGAGTCCTTCTCAGTGTCCTTTACTGGGTCTTTTTCCTTTCTCCAATTTCTAAACGTTGGAATGCTCTGAGAGTCCATGGACCTCTTCTCACTGCGCCTGCACTCTCTCATAGGTCTCGTGGTTTTAAATACCATCCTCACAGCCCTGACTCCCAAATCAGGATCTCTGGCCCTAAGCTTTGCCCTGAACTCCAGTTTCTTGGCATCTCCACTGGGAAGTCGGATGGGCATTCAACCTTGATGTTTTCCAAAACAGAATTTGTGATAATTGAGCTTCTCCCCAAGACTGCTCATCCACCAGGGTCCTATATCGTAGTGAGTGGTACCTTCAATCTCTTAGCCCCAAACGCTGGAATCTCTTTGACTCTTCTCTCACAGGCTACCTGTAAGCATCAGCAAATCATGTTACCTCTACCTCCAAAATGTACCCCATTCCAGCCGCTGATCACTACCATCCTTGCCGCTTCTCTGGGCTATTGCAGTGGCCTCTCCACCCATTTCCCTGCTCTCCTTCTTGTTGGCTGACCCCAGCCTATTCGCAACACAACAGCCAGAGTGATCCTTTGGAAATACGGGAACCGTTGCAGAACTCTTAGAGCAACTCTCACAAGAGAACATGTACTAGAAGTGTTATTGTTGGGGTGCCTGGGCAGCTCAGTGTCCAACTTTGGCTCAGTTCATGATCTCACGGTTCATGAGTTTGAGCCCCACGTCGGGCTCTCTGCTGTCAGCACAGAAACCCACGTCGGATTCTCTCTCTCTCTCTCTCTCTCTCTCTCTCTCTCTCTGTCCCTCTCTTGCTTGTTCTCTGTATCTCTCCCTCTCAAAATGAAGAAATAAGCTTTTTTAAAAAATTAGGGGCAACTGGGTGGCTCAGTCAGTTAAGCGTCCGACTTCCGCTCACGTCATGATCTCACAGCTTGTGGGTTCAAGCTGCGCACTGGGCTCTGTGCTGACAGCTCAGAGGTTGGAGTCTGCTTCGGATTCTGTGTCTCCCTCTCTCGGCCCCACCCCTGCTTTCGCTCTGTCTCTCAAAAATGAATAAGCGTTAAAACGTTTTTTTTTAAATAATAAAGAAAGAAAGAAGAAGAAGAAGAAATGTTACTGTTTGTGATAGAGGAAGATTGGGAACAACCTGTCAGTGGATAAATACACTGTGGTATATTCCTACAGCAGAATACCACGCCACCGGGGAAATGAGGGAGATCCGTACGGGAGACACAGGAAGATCTTGAAAACATATTGTTGATGAAAAAAGCAATTTAAGAAAGTAGTGAAATACATCATGGTGCATCCATACAATGATAATGAGTAGGGAGAACAATATGTACCAAATGTTAAGATGTTCATGATGTACTGTGAAAAGGTAAATGGGGATCCTTTTTGCCTAACGGAAATGTGTTTTAATAAAAGGAATACATATATATGCTTAAATATATACAGAATATCTCTGAAAGGAATGGATAACTTGATTTCTTCTGGGGAATAGAACATAGGGGTTAGATGAAGGGGAGGACATTTCCTTTTTACTTTACACTCGGGTTTTGCACAATTTTTATCATGAGTGTGTGTGTTCTTTTATAGCCATATTATTAATCCTGAGAAACTGTGCCCACAATGCTTCTCATCTGCTTATGTGCTTTCAGTCCAGCTCTCTGGGTGTATAATTGTGTGTTTAACAAGCGTTCACCTGGATTTACATAGTCGTTTTGCAGGAACCTGCCACAGAGCCAGCATGTGGTTCAGACGGTTCGTCTCCCATTTAAATGCTGCTGCGTAACCCTCCCGGCTGGCCGGTGGGCTCGAGGGCTCACAGGAGCTGATTTAAATGCTGAAAAAGACTCGGAAAATTTCAGGTTTTACTGGCTTCTGGTCACTTCTTTTCTTTCCAATATATTCAAAAGGCAGCGTCTCGCTCTATTTCTTCTGCCCCTCCAAACAGGTAAGTTCTATCTGTGTTCATAATGTGATTGCACCGCAGAGAAATAATCTGTACCTTCCATACAATTAATATGTAACTATAATGGTACCTGAGAAATAGTAGCAATCATGGGGTGAAATACAGCTGCAGACCTTCTGTATTACAGATTCAGTTCTCTGGACAACCTTCCCCCTGTGAAACAACTAAAGATGCCAGGTGAAATTATTTAAGTGTTCTCATTTATCCAAATTTAAATATATAACAAAATGTTAAATTAAGAGTTTTGAGTGAGAGGGGCGCCTGGGTGGCTCAGTCAGTTGAGCGGTCCGACTTCAGCTCAGGTCATGATCTCGCGGTCCGTGAGTTCGAGCCCCGCGTCAGGCCCTGTGCTGACCGCTCAGAGCCTGGAGCCTGTTTCAGATTCTGTGTCTCCCTCTCTCTCTGACCCTCCCCCGTTCATGCTCTGTCTCTCTCTGTCTCAAAAATAAATAAACGTTAAAAAATTTAAAAAAAAAAAAGGAGTTTTGAGTGAGACACCAAAATGCAATAAATGTCAGATGCAAAGCAAGTTATGAGACAGACCAAGATAAAGATGTCCATCACAGGTGGCCAAGAATACAATACACTGAAGACACAAAACAGCACAGTGACTTTCCACCTGGAACCCCGCTGCGGTGGGGCCTGTGGGAAGACTTCCCTGGTGGGAGCTGTGCTATGCTATGAAGTGTGATGATGCCTCTCTCAAATCTAGTAAGAAGAGCTTCCAGAAAACCCCTTAGAGAGCTTGATATGTGTTCCTGGAAATTGTGAGACACAGGGCTCAGGTGACTCAGGGGTGAGGAAGCTTTAAAGGCAGAGGCCAGGGGCAGCAGGGCAAAAGGCAGGGGGGGTACTTTTGAATTGTGATGAATCTGCATTCTAAACTTTATGTGGAAATGCAAGGCACCAGAATGGCCAAAACTCCTTAGAAGAAAAAACAACAAAGGAGGACTTTGTATTATCTGATTTCAAGATTTATTATAAAACATTTTGTTAACATGCATTCATTTTTTTTTAATTTTTTTTCAACGTTTTATTTATTTTGGGGACAGAGAGAGACAGAGCATGAACGGGGGAGGGGCAGAGAGAGAGGGAGACACAGAATCAGAAACAGGCTCCAGGCTCTGAGCCATCAGCCCAGAGCCCGACGCGGAGCTCGAACTCACGGACCGCGAGATCGTGACCTGGCTGAAGTCGGACACTTAACCGACTGCGCCACCCAGGCGCCCCTAACATGCATTCATTTTTGAGAGACAGAGACAGAGCATGAGTGGGGAAGGGGCAGAGAGAGAGGGAGACACAGAATCTGAAGCAGGATCCAGGCTCTGAGCTGTCAGCACAGAGCCCGACGTGGGGCTTGAACTCACAAACTGTGAGATCATGACCTGAGCTGAAGTCACACACTCAACCGACTGAGCCACCCAGGCACCCCTCAAGATTTATTATAAAGCTACAGTAATTAGGACAGTGTGTGTTGGCATAAAGATAGACATATAGGGCAATTGAACAGAAAGTCCAGAAATAGATTTACATTTATACAGTCAATCATCTTTTGACAAAGACCCCAAGGCTATTCAATGGGAAAAGGATAATATTTTCAACAACTGGTGCTTGAATAATTGGATGGTGAAAGAAAGAAGAAAGAAAGAAAGAAAGAAAGAAAGAAAGAAAGAAAGAGAGAAAAGGAAAAAAAGAGAAAAAGATGATCTGACTATAAAAAATTAACTTGAAATAGATCAAAGGTATACACATAGGAGTTAAAATTATATAACTTCAAAAAGATAATTGTACTAGTTATCTATTGCTAAGTAACAATATTACCACCGATTTAGTGGCTTAAAACAACACACAGTTATCTCACAATTTCTGCAGGTCAGGAGTCCAGACATGGGTAGGTGAATCTTCTGCTTAGGGTCTCACAAGACTGCAGTCAAAATGTCAGCCAGACGATCGTCTCACTCAAGACTCTACTAGAGACAGTTACTGGCAGAAGTCAGTTTCTTGCAGCTGTAGGACTGAGGACTTCAATATCTTGCTGGCCACAGGCCAGAGGCTGCTCTTAGCTCCTAGATGCCACACGCAGTTCCTTACAGTGAGGCGTTCCCTACGTGAATACTTGCTTCCTCGAAACCAGAGAGAAAGAGACCCCAGCAAAGTGGAACTTAAAATCTTAAGTCACATAATCACGTAATCACACGTAGTCATATATATATCATCCATTTTGCCATATTCTGTTGATCAGAAACAAGCCACAGGTCTTGCCCACACTCAAGGCCAAAAGCAATAGAACAATGAAAGAAAATATATAGAAATCTTGCTGTTGGCAATGATGTGAGTGGAGCTAGAGTGTATTATGCTAAGTGAAACAAGTCAGTCAGAGGAAGAGAAATACCACGTGATTTCACTCCTATGTGGAATTTAAGAAACAAAACACATGAACATAGGAAAAGGGGAAAAGGAGAGGGAGGCAAATCATAAAAGACTCTTAATTACAGAGAACAAACAGGGTTGAAGGAGAGGAGGGGGGGGATGGGCTAAATAAGTGATGGGTATTAAGGAGGGTACTTCTGATGCACATTGAGTATTACCTGTAAGCGATGAATTACTAAATTCTACTCCTGAAACCAGTATCACACTGTATGTTAACTAACTAGAATTTAAATAAAAATTTGAAAATAAAAGAAAAAGAAATTTAAAAAAATTTTTTATGTTTATCTATTTCTGAGACAGAGACAGAGCATGAGTGGGGGAGGGGCAGAGAGAGAGGGAGACACAGAATCAGAAGCAGGCTCCAGGCTCTGAGCTGTCAGCACAGAGCCCGACGCAGGGCTCGAACCCACAAACCGTGAGATCATGACCTGAGCCAAAGTCGGTTGCTCAACTGACTGAGCCATCCAGGCGCCCCAAGAAAAAGAAATTTTTAAAGAAAGTATATAGCTTTTCTGCACTGATAGGGGGGAAAATGTACATGACCATAGAAATCCTTTGCTTATTTGTTTGTTTAAAATAAAAAAATAGTTCTACAAGGGTGCCTGGGTGGCTCAGTTAGTTGAGTATCCACTCCTGATTTCAGCTTGGGTCATGATCTCATGGTTATGGGATTGAGCTCCACATCTGGCCTTGAGCTGACAGCATGAAGCCTGTTTGGGATTCTCTCTCTCCCTCTCTCTCTGCCCCTCCCCTGCTCCCACACACTTGCTCTCCCTCACTTTCTCTCAAAATAAATTTTTTCTAAAAAGTTCTACAAAGTTATTTCTTGTATGTTGATTCGCATGGTGGTATCTTTTCCATGTATGCTTTTTTTTTTATTTATTGAGGAATAGTTACCATACAATATTACATTAGTTTCAGGTGTACAACATAATGATTTGATATTTGTATATACTATGAAATGATCACCACAATAATTCTAGTTAACATCTGTCACCACACATAGTTACAGAATTATTTTTTCTTGTGATGAGAATGTTCAAGATTTACTCTCTTAGCAACTTTCAAATACACAATACAGTATTATCAACTATAGTCCTCATGCTCACTTATTTGATAACTGGAAGTTTGTGCCTTTGACTCCTTTCACCCATTTTGCCCACTCCCCCCACCCCCCACCTCTGGCATGAACTTGTTCACTCTATCTATGTTTTAGTTTGTTTTTTTTTTTTTAGATTCCATGTATAAGTGAGATCATACAGTATTAGTCTTTCACTGTGTGATTTACCTCACTTAGCATAATGCCTTCAAGTTCCATCCATGTTGTCACAAATGGTTAGATTTCATTATTTTTATGATTGAATAATATTCTATTATATATATGTGTGTGTATATATATATGTGTGTGTGTGTACATATATATTTATATATATATACACACACATTTTTTAAGGTAGGCTCCACACCCAATGGGGGGTTTGAACTCACGACCCCAACATCAAAGAGTAGCATATTCTACTGACTGAGCCCACCAGGTGCCCCCTTTACATTTTTTAAAACCCATTTCATCGATCAATGGACACTTAGGTTGTTTCCATATTTGACTATTGTAAATAATGCTGCAATGAACATGATGGTACATATTATATCTTCTTGAGTTAGTGTTTTTGTTTTCTTTGGATAGATATCCAGAAGTGAAATTGCTGCATTAGATGGGATAGCTCGATTTTTAACTTTTTGGGCAACCTCAGTGTTGTTTTCCATAATGTCTGAACCAATTTACATTTCCACCAACATTGCACAAGGGTTCCCTTTTCCCCACAATTTTACCAGCATTTGTTATCTCTTGTCTTTTTGTAATAGCTATTCTAACAGGTGTAAGGTAATATCTCATCATGATTTTGATTTGCATTTCCCTCATGATTAGTGATTTGAGCATCTTTTCATGTACTTGTTAGCTGTCTGTATAGGATATTTAGACAAATGTCTATTCAGATCCTCTGCCCACTTTTTAATTGGATAGTTTAGTGTTTTGCTATTGAGTTATAGGAGTTCTTCATATATTTTGGATATTAACCCCTTATTGGATATGTTATTTGCGAATATTTTCTCCCATCCAGTATGTTGCCTTTTCATTTTGTTTTTGGTTTCCTTTGCTGTGCAGATGCTTTTTAGTTTGATGTAGTATATCTTTGCTTTTGTTGTCTTTGCTTTTGGTGTCAAATCCAAAAAATCATCCAAGGTCAAAGTCAAGGAGTTTACCGCTTATGTTTTCTTCTAGGAGTTTTCAGGTTTCAAGTCTTGCATTCAAGTCTTTAATCCATTTTGAGTTAAGTTTTGTGGACGGTGTAAGGCAGTGATCCAGTTTCATTCTTTTGCATGTGGCCGTCCAGTTTTCCCAACACCATTTATTGAAGAGATTGTTCTTTCTACATTGTATATTCTTGCATCCTTTGCCAGAAATTGATGTTCCATAGACGCATAGGTTTATTTCTTGGGTTTCTGTTCTGTTCCATTGATCTATGTGTCTCTTTTCATGCCAGTATCCTCCTGTTTTGATTACTATTCCTTTGTAATATAGTTTGAAAACCAGGGAGAGTGATGCCTTAAGCTTTGTTCTTCTCAGACTGCTATAGCTTAGGGTTTTTCATGGTTCTATACAAACTTTAAGATTGTTCTATTTGTCTGCAAAAATGTCATGGGAATTTTGACAGAGATTGCATTGACCGTAGATTGCTTTGGATAGTGTAGATATTTTGACAATATTCTTCCAATCCATGAATATGCATATCCTTCCATTTATTTGTGTTGTCTTCAATTTCTTTTATCAATGTCTCATAGTTTTTAGAGTACAGGTTTTTCATCTCCTTGGTTAAATTTATTCCTAGGTATTTTATTATTTTTTATGCAATTGTAAATGGAATTATTTCCTTAATCTCTCCCTTTTTTTATTACAAAAATTTTTTTAATGTTTATTTATTTTTGAAGGAGAGAGAGACAGAGTGGAGTGGGGGAGGGGCAGAGAGAGAGAGGCATAGAATCTGGAGCAGACTCCAGGCTCTGAGCCGTCAGCACAGAGCCTGACGTGGGGTTAGAACTCATAAACTGTGAGATCATGACCTGAGCTGAAGTTGGACACTCAACTGACTGAGCCACCCAGGCACCCCCTCTCTCTTTTTTTTTTTAAGAGAGAGCACTGGTGCAAGTGGGGGAGGAGCAGAGGGAGTGGGAGAAAGAGAATCTCAAGAAGGCTCCACACCCAGCACAGAGACTGTTGTGGGACTCAGTCTCACAGCCGTGAAATCATGACCTGAGCTGAAATCAAGAGTCGGATGTTTAACAAACTGCACCACCCAGGTGCCCCTTTAATTTTTCTTTCTGATAGTTCATTATTAGTGTATACAAATGCAACAGATTTCTTTGGGGTGCTGGCTGGATCAGTTGATAGGACATGTGAGTCTTGATCTTGGGGTTGTAAGTTCAGGCCCCACACTAGATGTAGAGATTCCTTAAAAATAAGATTTTTAGGGGCGCCTGGGTGGCGCAGTCGGTTAAGCGTCTGACTTCAGCCAGGTCACGATCTCGCGGTCCGTGAGTTGGTCCGTGAGTTTGAGCCCCGCGTCAGGCTCTGGGCTGATGGCTCAGAGGCTGGAGCCTGTTTCCGATTCTGTGTCTCCCTCTCTCTCTGCCCCTCCCCCGTTCATGCTCTGTCTCTCTCTGTCCCAAAAATAAATAAACATTGAAAACAAAATTAAAAAAAAATAAGATCTTTAAAAAAAAGAAATGCAACAGATTTCTGTATATTAATTTTTTGTTTCCTGCAACTTTACTGAATTCATTCTCTTGTCTTAATAGTTTTTTTGGTAGGGTCTTTAGGGTTTTCTATATATAATACGTCATCTGCAGATAGTGACAGTTTTACTTCTTCCTTTCAAATTTGGATGCCTTTTATTTCTTTTTCTTGACTAATTACTCCAGCTAGGACTCCTAATATCATATGAATAAATGTGGTGAGAGTTGGGCATCTTTGTCTCGTTCCTGATCTTAAAGGTAAAGCTTTAATGTTTTCACTGTTAAGCATCCATGTATGTTTTTATTTCCATATTTAGGCTACAAGTTCCTGAAGAATAGAACACTTTATAAGTCTTAAGGCACCCAGCAGCAGTGTCTCACATGTGTCAAACACTCAAGAAATATTTGGCTAGCGAGGCACCTGGATGGCTCAGTCAGTTGAGCGTCAGACTCTTGATTTCGGCACAGGTCATGATCCTGGAGTCGTGAGATCGAGCGCCATGTTGGGTCTACTTGGGATTTTTTTCTCTCCCTCTCTCTATCTGCCCCTCCCTCCCACTCTCTCTCTCTCTCTCACTCTCTTTCTCGATCAAAATTAATAAACATTTAAAAAGAGACATATTTGGCTAGAGAGTCAACTTTGCGCGATGGAAAGTATGCAGGCTTATGGAATCAGGGGAAGACTAATTCACATCCCAGCTCTGCCATTCACTAGCTGGGGAAACTCAAACATACTTGATAGCTCTGAGCCTCAGTTTCCCTATATAACCCCATAGTTCTGAGATAAAATGGGATAATGTATATAAAGTACTGTTATTTATATATGTGGATAACTATAAAACATTTAACATGAGTGAGTTTTAACATTAAGCAGAAAATTTAAATGCCAGCTCTCTGTAATGGGTATTTCTATGCATCTGTGACAATGTCATGATTTCTTTCCATTCCTGCTCCCCTTAGTGTAAGGATAACTCCACCCAAATGTAGATGCGGTCAGTGCCCCAGCAATGACCCTTTTCTGCAAACCATCTTTGCCCTTGAATAAGCTTTTCACAAAACAAATCTAATGAATAACTATAAAATAGGCCAGGACGTCTTCTAAATTCTAATTATAATAATGTTTCTACCACAAGAGGGCATAGTGGGACTGTGTATTTTGCACGAAACAATGGACAATCCTAAAAGTATTACACAACAGGATACACTGTGCTTCAGTAACTGTTTTCATTTGAACATTGTTCTTATATACTTGAATTAATTCTACTCTTTGAAGCAAGAATAATTGAAAGCAGAATATTTCCACCATATCCTTCTGGAAAATCTTTTCTCAGGCTATAACTGGTAAGTACAAATGTAGCATCATTCTTTTCTGTTTAAAATAGTGATTCATCTCCTTTCCGGCAGACATTTCCTGTAGGGCCTTAAGAGGCCTTCTACCTCCACATCACTGTACATTGCCAGTTCTTGTTATGTTTCCTGTAGGCCATCAAGTTCATGGGTTTTATTACAGCCTTGCAAATTAGTAGAAAAAATTTACTAGCCCATAAACATTTTATCAGCCTCATCTTGCTCCTGGGGGCGGATTGGTAACCAAACAGCTGAGAACACTGTTATGCATAACTTTCTCAGCTACGAAACTAATGACTGTTATGCAACCATTCTTAACGTTTTGCTTCATCCTTGCAAAGGGTGTGAATGTGCAGTGGACGTGGGCATGAATGTCACCAAGTAAGCCTGTAGCCCGTGTGCAATCTGTGGCATGCATGGCAAAAGTGATACACACACATGGATTTCACTGGCAAATGGAAATCAGCCTCCTTTGAAAAGTCTCACTGGCCTCTCTCTGCTCAAGAGAATTACGGGCCAGAACATGTCAGTTCCTTCCACCTCCTCCTTGTCCCTCTGCTCCCCCTACTCTGCACCCAGATGCCAGAGGGAGAGAGGGTAGAACATAGGCACACTATCTTACAAAGGTAAATATTTGATCTCAAAGGTAAATTCCTGATCTCTGGACTGAGATCGATGCTTCCGCACTCAGGAAGCTGGCATCCAGGTGGTGTGGTGCCGTGGCCCAAGTCACTGTCTACTTGATTGTCCACTGTCAACAGTGAAAATGAAAAGACAACCTACTGAATAGAAGATATTTGCAGATGACATATCCAATAAAGGGCTACTATCCAAAATTTGTAAAGAACTTCTACAGCTCAACACCAAAAAAACCACATCATCCAATTAAAAATAGGCAGACACATGAACAGACATTTCTCCAAAGACATCCAGATGGCCAACAGACAAATGAAAAGATGCTCAACATCACTCATCATCAGGGAAATGGAAATCAAAACGATACAATACAATCAAAACAGTACAATAAGATGTCACCTCACACCTGTCAGAACGCCTAAAATCAAAAACACGAGAAACAACCGTGTTGGCAAGGATGTGGAGAAAAAGGAACCCTCATGAACTGCTGGTAGGAACGCAAACTGGTGCAGCCACTGTGGAAAACAGTATGGAGGTTCCTCAAAAAGTTAAAAATAGAATTACCATATGATCCAGGAATTCCACTACTGGGTATTTACCCAAAGACTATGAAAGTACTGATTCAAAAAGATACACACACCCCTATGTTTATTGCAGCATTGTTTACAATAGCCAAATTACGGAAACAATCCAACTGTCTGATGATAGATGAATGAATAAAGAAGATGTGGTATATATATACAATGGAACATTTTTCTGCCATAGAAAAGCATGAAATCTTGCCATTTGCAATCATAGAGATGGGTCTAGAGGGTATTATGCTAAGTGAAATAAGTCAGTCAGAGAAAGACAAATACTGTATGATTTCACTCATATGTGGAATTTAAGAAACAAAACAAATGAAAAAAGACAATCAAAAACCAGATAATACAGGGAATAAACTGGTGGTTACCACAGGGCAGGTGGGTGCAGGGATGGATGCAATAAATAGGTGAAGGGGATTAAAAGTATACTTACCGGGATGAGCACTGAGTAATCTATAGAATTGTTGAATCTCTATATTGCACACCTGAAACTAATATAATACAGTAAGTTAATTATATTGGAATTACAGAAAATTTATTAGTTTAATTTAAAAATGATAATGTGTTGTTCCTTATTAAATAAGAGCAAAAATGGTTTTTCATGTGTGACAAAAAAATAAGATTGAGGGATACCTCTAGAGTGTTACTAGAGAGTTGGAGGTGGCATTGTCACTGTAGTTTTGCAAATACCTAGGGTCCTAGTGAAAGGTACAAAACTTGTTTCTCATCCAGCCGCACCTTTATTTCAACAATGCTTCTCAGATGTCACCTTGTAGGAAATCTCCAAGTTCTAAAAACTGGTTTAGAGGTAGCCTGGCTCATGATGTCATGAATTGATAAATGAAGAGGCTCAATGTTCTTTAGGCAGGTTCTAAATGCCTGATATTTCAGGGAGAGACACCCAGCAACTGTCTATTCTTAGCGAGGTATAAGATGCTGCCCTTGCTAAAAGTCATAGACTAGACTATTCCCTCATATGTAAATCAATGCAGGTTGATGACCTGAATGAAGCTAAATTTATTAAAAGGAAGCAGGTTGCAGGCAAATAAAATCCCAGGAAGATCTGAAATAACATGAAACTTGGTGTTGTAACCATTGTCTTACAGAATTGCTATGGTAACACGAGAGGAGGAAGCAAGGAAATTATTTGGCTGAGTCCTTCTGCAGGTTAGGGAGGGCTCTCTACTCATCTACAAGGCTTCCATGAGTCCTGCTAATACTGCTTTGCTCTGCACCATGGGGGGGATGATAACGGATGGTGTCCTTAGAGCATGTCTGAGGAAGGGAGAATTGCCAAGAATTATCTTCCGAATTCCAAATGGAGGAAACCAACTATCAGTGTTCAGGGCTCAAGAATAAATGGCAATAACTCAGTCCATATCGAATTGGGTTTATGTTATCTAGCCACAAACCTATAGATACTTTGCATCTAGAGTGTCTTGTGTGAGTACCTGTGTCAAACTGACCCAAAGGTAACCTGCAGAGCTCTGACCAAGTAAGAAACTCAGCCATCTATTCTGAAAAACCAAAGTCTGACTTCAAGACCAAAAAAACAGGAAAGAAAGAAAGAAGAGAAAAGAAAAGAAAAGAAAAGAAGGAAGGAAAGAAAGACTCCTTAATCTCCTCCAGAAACCTAGGGAGACGGAGGGGGTGCATACCAATACTTGTGGCCACACGGAGAGAGGACTTAAATGGCCCAAGAAAAAATGTGCCATTCTAAGTGGAGAAGAAAACAACTATTGTCTAACACTTAAATAAAAAATACTGTATAAACAGCTAACAGCTGTTTTTCGGCCTTTGCTTTTTAGAGCAAAAGCCAATAAAAGAAAAGACATACTCTTTCAAATGTGGTTTTTGTTCAGAGCCCAGATTTCCTACAACGAATTTCCAACCCAGAAGTAGGTCCTGTTTTGGATCGTCTTGTTTTGAAGACTAGAGAAACGACAAAGTTTAGGATGACACCAAAGATCTGGATGGAGGCTGAGCCAAACAGACTTTCCATACCAAGGGGGAGGCATACTTGTGTCGGAGGGAATTTTAGTGTTAAAAAACAGAAACCAGTGTTCTAAAAATTCTCCTCAGTAAGTGGATATTGTAAGGAAAAAGCATTCATTTTGCACACAGAGGTAGGAAAAAAGGTGTGT
This sequence comes from Herpailurus yagouaroundi, assembly GCF_014898765.1. NCBI lineage: Eukaryota > Metazoa > Chordata > Mammalia > Carnivora > Felidae > Herpailurus > Herpailurus yagouaroundi. Next base: position 68,460,459 of record NW_024412394.1, read on the forward strand.
GTCTTTGAGGTATTGTTGTTTGATTTCAGCACCCTTAACTACAAAGTCATCGAGGAGGGTAAATGGCATGGTTCATTCATTCGGTATACACGTATGTAAGCCACCTGATAAGACCAGGAGGACTCTAATAAGCACCCTTCTTGTAAATCAGGAAATTACAGGGGACTTTAAAAGGGATATTCATATGAAAAATTACTAGCTAAGTCTTATAATTATGAAGCCAGAGGAATAAAATCACAGTGAGGCGAGGCCTGGTTTATAAACAGACTCAAAGATAAGCCCTTATTTATTCCTTCTTGGTGCCTCTGTTAATGCTGTTTACTCCACCCTGAATACCAGCTTCAGTCCCTTACAGCTGATACTCTGGGTATGAGCTCTTCACTCATCACTAACTATTTTATTATATATATGTAATGTATGTATACACACACACACACCTATGAAGAATGACAGAAAGAGCCTTGAAATTTTCTTTCTCATATCTTTATTTTATCTTAAAATGTTGACATGCAGGCTATGTTTGCTTCTGCATGTATATATCTTGCTGCTATGTCCATATGCCCTGAATATTATGAACACATGATATCCATTCCTAGTATCATGGCAGAGCCGATCATCCAAAGGCTCTCCTGCTACAATTCTATTAGATCCTAAACCCAGTGTCATTTAAAAATTTTTTTAATGTTTATTTTTGAGAGAGACAGAGAGACAGAACGTGAGTGGGTTAGGGGCAGAGAGGGAAGGAGACACAGAATTCAAAACAGGCTCCAGGCTCCGAGCCATCAGCGCAGAGCCCAAAGCAGGGCTTGAACCCACGAACCGCGAGATTATGACCCGAGCTGAAGTCGGACACCAAACCGACTGAGCCACCCAGGCGCCCCAAGACAGTGTCATTTTTAATGTGCACTACTGGGCTTGCAGATAGAAAAGGAATCCTCCAGAGTCCAAAGAAATGAGCAGTGAGCTGAAATCCAAGTAAGGGTGGCAAGCATAGGACCAAATTGAACACTGAGTCCTGGGCCCTTTGCAAGATGCCAAAGCCAAATTCAAGTCCTGCTTTCAACTCTAACCCTTGAAGGGAGCTAAATCAGCCCTCAGGTCCTGGAGGAAGCAAATGAAAACCTCTTTTAGAGTAAATAATTCTAATTTAGGCCCTCAGCACTCCCACAGATGAAGCAAAATGAGTTCAAAATCAAACATTACCAAACAGCAAGAAAATAAGCCACAACATGTAAGAGAAAGCAGGAAGAACAGACAATACATTTATACTTCCAGGGCTTTAGTACTGGAATTATCAAATGCAAATTTTTTAATACCATATATGAAATATTCCAAGACGGAATCATAGTTGTAAAAGTACCAAGAGACCAAGAAATATGACCAGGCAGATTTGAAAAAGAGACAAGTAAAACATTTATGAGTAAAACATATAATTGTTGAAATGAACAACTCAGTGGCTGGGTTAAACAGTAAATAAGACAGAGTTGAAAAGAGAGTTAACTAACGTGTCTGAAAAAATTACCCAGAATACAGCACAGAGATACAGGAAGATAGAAAATATGAAAGAAGATGGAATGAGAAACTTTAATATGCTGATCAGAAGAGTCCCAGAAAGACCAGAGAGAATAGGGGAAAGGCATTATTCAAAGAGATAATGAATTAGAATGTCCAAAATGAAAAGTGATATGAATCCAGGGACAGATGAGCACAACATAGACCATGCAGGATTAAAAAAAATTTTTTAATCTATACTCAGACACATTGTCGTAAAACTGCAGAATGCTAAACTCAAAAAAGAAGATCTTGAAGGCAACAAGCAGAAAAAAGGCAGATCACCTACAAAGAAACAATCAGGTTGTCGTCAGCAGACACCTATAAAGGTGTCAACAGAAACAGAAACCAGAAAATGGTAAAATAATACCTTCAAGGTGATAAGAGAAAATAACCCAGAATTACATGTGCCACAAAACTACTTTTAAGAATGAGTGTGGAATAGGGGCACCTGGGTGGCTCAGTCAGTTAAGTGTCTGACTTCGGCTCAGGTCATGATCTCCCGGGTTCGTGAGTTCTCCCCCACAGCGGGCTCTGTGATGACAGCTCGGAGCCTGGAGCCTGCTTCAGATTCTGTATCTCCCTCTCTCTCTGCCCCTCCCCTGTATCCTCTCTCTCTCTCTCTCTCTCTCTCAAAGATAAATAAACATTGAAAAAAAAAAAAAGAATCAGTGTGGAATAAATAATTTTTAGATAAACATGATATGTGAACCAAAAAATGAACAATATGAAGGGTGCTATGCTTAAGCTTCTTTCTGGGCATCATACCAGGAATGCTTTTTTGTGAAAAAAGAAAAAAAATTTAAGCAGGAGTTTAACATTTACTTAGTTGAGTGACAAAGAAGGTTTTTGGTGTTCCTGACTCCATGGGAATTCAGGAAACAATTGAGTTATTGGTGGTTTAAAATGTCAGAGAGCAGTAATCACAATGTGCTTCCCACTCTCAATTACTTCAAGCATTGTCTGATTTTGAGGCTATTCTTGAGAACTAAAATGTTTTTTCTAGTATATATTGTGCAGTTTCCACGTGCTCAGTATGACTAATGCATTAGTCACAAGTTACAGTATGAGAGACTCAAGAAAAGACAGTCTTGGTCTCTGGAATGACTTTCTTCCCAATACTTAGTCTTCCTGCTCCCCATCCAAAGAATTATTGTTCCCTCTGAGACTGGCTCTCTTCTGGGCAGAGTACTCTATTCCAGAGTATAACCTGCTGCTCCTTGAAGCTTTTACTCCAGTAAAAAGCTCCATCATCCTTCTTGGGCAGACATTCTCCCTGTATTTCTCCATCCTTTCCCTATAATCTCTTGTCTAATGTGTGAGCCCAGCTATTAGAGAAAAGAAAGGGGGAGACAAGAGAAAAAATAAGGTGGGGTTAACACAACTTGAACGAAGATATTTTAAGATGTCGTTTTTGTAATATGGAAAAGCAGCAACCGACCCAAGCATCCACCAATTAGGAACCAGTTAAGCAAACTTCAGCATCTGAAAAAAAAAAAAAAGATGGAATATGATCTGGCCATGACTGATGATAAATGCAAGCCTGTGTGGACTGTGGCTCCATGTGGATTATGAGATTGCATCAAACTACTGTATAAACTAATGTCAGACTGATAAGCATAAATTACAGACTCAATTATGTACAAGGGTTACAATTATGTAAGAGACATGCAGATACATAGCTAAGAATTTTAAAAGAATAGTTTTCTAACTAATTACTAAATTTATTATTTATTAGAATTTATTAGTAAATTTATGGTGAAAGTTTTTATGTTGTTTTCATTGCCTCCATGAATTCTTACATGTTTTTCCATAGAAAAGATACATCTTTATTTAAAATGGCAGACTAAAAAAATAAGGTAAATATATTAGAGAACAAACAGGAGACAGAAACCACACAGTAATTTCTACAAGGAAAGTTAACTATAAAGAATTATTAATAGGGAATTGGAGTAACAAGAGATTGGCTAGTAAGAAGTAAAGAGAGCTCGAAAGAAAACAGTAGTAGCAGACACAAAGAACAGCTATCACCCTTATGGCTGAGATAGAACATTGAGGAAGAGGCCACCACCTCCCAGGGCTGAGATCTAGACCTTATTGGAGAGGGTACGGATGTGGTTCTCTGAATGTTGGAAAAGTTCAGAAGGGGCTGCACTGGTGGGACTTTCCAGAAACCTGCTGTCTGGAGTGTTGAGGAAGCCATCCATTGAGTGAGATACCATGCCCCAGAAATCACTACAAACCAATCCAGTGGGGTTCCAGGGAAGTCATCCAAGGGGAGACACCCTACCTTTGGCCACTCTCTTGTGAACCTCCTGTGAGGGTTCCAGCAGACATCATTCAAAGGGAGATAACCAGGGTAACTGCCTACAGGAAGGAAAGAGCTATGCATGCTACAGGATCCTGACAAAGCAAGCCCCCCGGAACCAGAAAGAGAAGCCCCAACCTTTCACAGTTTCCCTTTAGGACCCTCTGCTGACAAAACTTACCACCACACTAGCTGGCAAAGGAGAACTGCTAATAAGGTCCAGGTCCATTATTGCAGAGCAGGTAATGAAGGGTGAATTGGGACCTGAGAGACAATAAACTGGCAACTGTCACAGGGAATTAAGCTGATGGCTACATCTATGTTCATTGGTTTGCCCTGGATTTTCCTATTAGAGAGCCAAGCCCATGCAGGAAGCTTGAGCTGCCAAGCGAACAGGTTCTTAGCCTCCTTCTGTGCAATAGCTTTTATGAAAGTCCACTGCCTTTCCATATGAATCATTCCTACTCTACCCAAGGCAGGCTGGACCAAATGGATCTCCCAGTCTTAGGATTTAAAATATATATTTAACAATACTAATATGTCTGTTAGTGGCATCAAGAAAAATAATGAATTAAGAATACTGTAAGGATGAATTAAGAATCATGAACAATGGATATGTTTCGTAGTTAAATAAATGCCAATCGTGGTTGCAAAATTTCTGCAACATACTCCCTGACAATGTAGTGAACAAGAGCCTGGGCTCTGAGCTGCTTACTAACTGTGCAACCTGGGGCAAACTACATCACCTCTCTGTGCCTCAGTTTTCCCATCTGAAAGCAGACATAATGATAGTACCTACTCAGAGGATTGCTGGGAGGATTAAGTGAGTTAATGGCAAAGCTCTTTGGACAAGGTAGCACATCGCACCTAGTAAGCACTGTATCTGTCAGCTATAATTATTGATATCTGAGAACAGGTACACCCAGACTGATTTAGGCCAGACCCCTCTCCAGTCCCCTATACTTTGTCCCACTCTCCTTCCATAAGATGTTCCTCACAAATGCTGTTCCTAAGAGGCACACAGACACAGCGCGACCACTGAATCGTGCTGTGTGGCCCATCGGTTCCACTGGTCACGCAGGACACAGGCTCACTCTTCTGTCATCACTGCTGGACAGAAAGGCTGAAAGCCAAAACAAGTAAACTGGCCCCCACATAACTGATCCAAACGGCCTGGGGCCTGGCACTGACAGTGGAAGAGCCTGAAAGGAAAAACAACCAAAAACAACGCACAGGCCTGTCTTTGTCACGACCACCCCAGCTCACAGCCAGGCGTGTGAGCCTGGCTTTGGCGTGGAAACAGAGCAGCTTTATGAGAAAATGCCTTTCTTTCCCCGCAGTAATTGAATCCAGTTGTGGGTTGAGGTCGTACATTAGTGGGGCTTAAGAAAGGTTTACTTCTTAGATACATCTACTCCAGCTGAACAATCTTTTCTTTCTGTTAAATGCTCTTTCCGCGGGGTGTTAAAGCATCCACGGACGATATAACGCTCTGGAACCTGGCTCCCACACTCACCCCAGAGATATATTGGCAATCCTCTAGGTGTTTCAAAAACTAAACTCGTGGGTGAAGTCCAAGGCGTCCCTCTGGATACTGAATTCCACTTTGTAGCAAACAGTGTTTGGGGCAGTTTTAGGGTAGCTGAATGCTCAGAACACATTAGATCGACTTCAACATAATTCCCCTTCAAGGGGGCTCTCCTTGGCTGATTACCATTCTTCTCCCGGAAAACCCCTACAGGGGAAGTTTGCTCGAGGCTAGGACTGGATGTTTCAGAGTCAGATTTGGTTGCATCTTGTCCTATGGCCATTGATGCCTGTTGACAGCAGGCTTTGCTCTGTTAATGAAACTGAACAGTCCCTGTTCCAGCAACTCCCACCTTCGTGAGGACAGCAAGTCTTACGCCACCCAGCTAGAGTCCTGTCCCACAGCCTTAGGGGCACAGATACAAAGTTCTTAGCCAGAAGCTCCTCAGTAAAGCATGCTGTTTAAACTTTGTAATTATTTTCATAGTCTTGCAATGATGAAATGCTCCATACGGGAAGTAGAGTGGGGTATGGGTTAGGTTAGAGTAAATTTCTTTTAATAGACATGAAAGCAAAAAAGGTTGGGCATCCACTCTGTGGCACAAGAGTCTGATATGCAGAGGTTACACCGTGTGGCAGCGTCTTCTGTCCTCAGGCTAGGAGCTTCCGTCTTCCAGGTTTCCCCTGGGAAAGGCTTTCCACCCATACAGGTCAAGGGGATGAATGGCTCACTCACACACCTTGGGGACATGGACTAGAGGAACCACCCACAAAGGTGTGAGCAGGTGTGGGGAAGCCACAGGGATGGGTGGTGCGACGGCATGGGGCTAGCGACAGTGGGCACAGTTGCCACCCTTTGCCTGAGGATTGAAGGCAACCAACAGTTACTAGTCCCAGAGAGAAAAAGCAGTGACACAGACCAACCAGGGCAATTCTACAGCGAGGAGCCGGAGAAGTGGGACCCCTACCACACAGAGACTTGCTCCCCTACAGGGGATTTCCACTGGTGGAGCCACCAGAAGCTGGGGGGGGGGGGGTGGGCAACGGGGCCTCTAGATGGCCCTGTACAGGTCAGCCTCTCAGGCATGAGCAGGGCAGAGAACGGATGTGGGAGAGCCAGTGGGCGACACCCAGTGCATACACCACACCCAAAGCTCCCAGAAGGCAGGCACTAGGTTTCACTCACCTATATTCAAATGCCTGGCACATGGTGCATTTCTTTTTCTGAACAAATGTAGGAAAGAGTGAATAAGAGTGCACCTGCATCCATGAAAATTATCAGTGGCAGATGAAAAGTGAGTCAGGGCCAGGGACGATAGCACCGAACCAGAAACTTTCACAGGACAGAGAAGGCTCTGTGGACTACAATAAGTAGAAATGGCTTCATGGAGAAAGTAGGAAAGCTGGGTCTTAAAGGAAATGCATGGCTAGATCTGTGGGGACACCATTCCAGGTGGAGGCAACAGGACGAGCAAGAACCCAGAGCCACGTGTTAAGGAAACAATAGCCCTGTGTGGCCAAAGCGGGAGGTTTATGCAGAGACCAGGAGCCGTCAATGGGGACCAAGTTACAGAGGGCACAGGGCGGGGGGCCAAGGAGGCTGGAATGCGTTTTGCATGCAGTGAGCAGGCACTAAGACCTGGACAGCGGAGCAGGCAGTGGGCAGACCAAGAGAGACAAAGACCAAAGGTTCCCGATAGGGACACCTGTAGCGGGAATGAGAAGGAAAGGAGAGAGGTGCACCAAGTGAGAGAGAAGCAAAAGACTTGGTGCATCGCTGTGGGGGTGGGGGTGGGGGTGGGGGGCGAACAGACCCTGACCGAGAGAGGCTCAGGGGCCAGGGAATTACAGCGTTGGCGGTGGAGGACCCTGTCAGAGCTGTGCTCTCCCCGAGGGCCACCCTACTCAGCAGTCATGTCTGCGGCCACAGGAAAACTGCGTGGAGTGTAGACTTTCAGAGGACACTGCCTCCCCAGCATGCCAGCCCCACTCCCCTCCTTCAGGCCTCAAAATAGTACCTCATCTCTGGTCGGGACGAGGATCCTGGCCCACATCCATCTCTGCCAGGGTTGGGAAGCCTGGCCCGCAGTAAGGCCCACCCGTCACTGGAATTCAGAAGGATTGGGACGGTCGAAATCAGCAACTAATGTGCATCACAGTTGTGAGGGGCAGGCCCACCCCCCCCCCCGGGCCTCCCCAGAGCCCTTCCCTTTGCCACTTGCTGCCCCCCTCGGTCCCAGGCTCCCCTATCACCTGGCCCGTGTGGATTAGCACAAGGTGCATGCTCCCAGGGAGGATTGCTGCCCCCACCTCCAAGAACAGTTTTTCTTTTTAAAAAAAAAATTTTTTTTTCAACGTTTATTTATTTTTGGGACAGAGAGAGACAGAGCATGAACGGGGGAGGGGCAGAGAGAGAGGGAGACACAGAATCGGAAACAGGCTCCAGGCTCCGAGCCATCAGCCCAGAGCCTGACGCGGGGCTCGAACTCACGGAGGGTGAGATCGTGACCTGGTTGAAGTCAGATGCTTAACCGACTGCGCCACCCAGGCGCCCCCAAGAACAGTTTTTCATTGGGAGCTTTCAAAGTTTGAGGAGAGGACTTCTTTGGGACATGAAGTTTGCTATTTTAACCCTCTTTAAATGTATGTTTCAGCGGCGTTAATTACAGCCACTTACTTTTCAGTGTTTTGTCATTTGGTTTCCACCCTCTCTCCCCTGTCCTGTGTGCGTTCTCTCAAAGATCGGCAGCTTCCGACGTCAATCTTCTCTGTCCCTTCACCAACTTGGATGCTACTGACCACCCCCTTCTTTTTTTTTTTTTTTTTTAATTTTTTTTTTAATTTTTTTTTTTAATTTTTTTTTCAACGTTTATTTATTTTTGGGACAGAGAGAGACAGAGCACGAACAGGGGAGGGGCAGAGAGAGAGGGAGACACAGAATCGGAAACAGGCTCCAGGCTCCGAGCCATCAGCCCAGAGCCTGACGCGGGGCTCGAACTCCCGGACCGCGAGATCGTGACCTGGCTGAAGTTGGACGCTTAACCGACTGCGCCACCCAGGCGCCCCTGACCACCCCCTTCTTAAAACTCTTCCCTCGGCTTCCCGGACCCCTGTTCTTTTCTGGTTGGTCTGTTTCTCTAACCCCTTCTTCCCATTCCCTAAATCAAGATTCTTTAAGGGCCTGCTCTGTTCCCCTTAGTTTTGACTGCTCCCCTGGAAATCTCTCATATTCTTATCCAGCGTCATGGCTCCAACCAACCCCTCAATGCAGGTGGCATGGTCTAAAAGCTTGGCTAATAGTTTAAGCCTCTGAGTCGTAGGTGCACACATCCAGTCACCTTCTAAGCAACCCCGCCTACGTGTCCCATTGACAACCCCAAACTCAGCATGTCCCAAAGGGGTCTCGTGGTCTCTTCTTTTAAGCTTGTGCTTCTTGGTGTCCTCCCCGTATCTGTACATGGCACTACCATCCTCCCACTCACCCTGTGCAGAAGTGTTGGCACGATCTTTGCCTTCCATATGCACCCTGATCCTGTAACTTTTGTCTCTACAGTAGCTGTCCCCCGCTCCTGTGACATCTTTTCCATTCTCACCCTCTCCAGATGCTAATTCCTGCCTTCCCAAGTCAGCCTGGCAGACCCTGGGGGACCCCTCACAGGTTTCCCTGCCTCCACTCTCTCTACTTTCCATTCTGTTTCATATACTGTGAATAAATTGCTCAGCTTCAAACACAGTTCTGATCCACCTCACCAAAAGCCCTTGGGAGCGTCTGCTACTTTGAAAATAAAGCCTAAACTCCTCAGCTGAACCTTCAATGCCCTCCCTGAACTGACATTGACCTCCTCCTGACCGCCACATCCCCTTTGCTCCAGCCAAGCAGATGAACTGTCTGTCCTCTGGACACATCCCACACTTCCTTCCTTACCTTACCCCATTCAAAATATGGGTTTCATAGTTTTCTAAAAGACCTCTTTTCTCTCTTTTAAAATATGAGTAACAAAATAAGAGATACTGACTAAAGAGAAGACTGCCAAATTCCACAAAGTGGAATCACCCACCTCCTATTTCCTGTACCAAACAGAAAACACACTCCAGATTATTCTTATCTGACAGGGTTACAAACAGAGCTTTGTCTGCTCATGGAATTCACCAGCTTGGAGTGGATCCGTCCCCTTTTGAGGGCTCAGACATTTTCTTGGTGACTCACCTGTTGGGGAAAGCATCAATTTTCCTGCTCCAAATTTCTGTAACAGAAAGGGGACTCTGGGAGCAGATAAGATGGTAACAAAAACTATCACTTCCAACGTGAAATCTCGTGAGTGAGAGGTTCGGGAAACCAAAAACATTGGCGATGCAACACAAAAATGAAAAGAAAACCAGCCCGCAGAAATACGTGGAGGGCCAAAGAGAACAGACTGTAACTTGCTCCATTGAGTGCTCCCTTCTTGTGCATTTCAGTTCCGAAGCCCTTGGCCTTACCAAGAGATGGCATCAGAATGCTTTTACAAAGCCCACACACACCTCACCGTCCAGGCACACCGAAAGGAAAGTTCTTTTGGAAAACCTAGGTGTGGCATCCTTTAATCCATTTGAAAAGACCCAAGTAGTGCACCTTTTGGTCAAAACAGTATCTGAAATTTTAGGCTCTTCTTTTAAATCCCTTGTCCATTCAGTATTATTTCCATCCCTGTGGCCATTGAGATGTTCAAAAGCAACTGAAGCTGTGGCTTCTGAAGCTGCAAAAGCATTCTGAGCACTAAAATCCCTCAGAAATTCAGCCACACATAGGTTTAGGGAATTCGACATTTCCTTGGCAGAAAAAGACACCCTGGCGTATACAGCCTGAATACTTGAATCATTTAGGGGGAGCTACTAGTTGGGTCACTCTGGGAAAATTATTTACCCTCCCTCAGCCTCAGTTTCCTCATCTTTAAAATGGGATTATTATTTGCAGAGTTGTGGTAGGATTAAAAATAACATGTAAAGAGCCTAGTGCACAACCTGGCACTGAAAAAGTTCTCATTAATAGTGAAATTATTTTTAACACTGTACATTTGGTTGAAAAAGACTAGGTTATCCTTCATTCAAAATCTTCTTTTGTTTACAAGCACACGAGGGTTTTTTTCTTAAAAGAGAAGAAAACAAAAACAAAAACCTTGTAGTATTAACTAAGCTAATGTATGCCCTCAGATTTAATATTTTATTTAATTTATTTCCAGTCACTCCTCAGGTAGGACCCCGACACTCAAAAGCAAAATGCTCTCACATAATTTATTTTGTGATAGTTTCTCCTGCTATATACAAGCATCCCACTACATTCCCAGGACATTCCCACTATTCCCAGCACAGAGCTCGATTTTCATAAATTTTCATCCTTAGATCCGCCTCTCTCCTAGTTTTACCTCCTGTGTGCTGGGTGACGCCTCACCCCAACTCCAGGGCTCAGAGAAGTGGCCCAGATGTGGCCAATTAAAACGCCGTATTCTCTGACCATTGGTTCAGAGTCATTGGTTCAGAGATGAGCACATGACCTTAATGAATCCAGTGAGAGAGTCACTAGGGAATTGTGGGAACCACTAGAAAAGATACTCGTCTCTGCCGTAGACAAATCTGAGACGGTGTGAAGCTGAGGCCAGTGCAGGCGTGTTATCATCACATGGCCCTTAGGAAACTAGCACAAAGGCGGGCTGAGAAATGGAGAGAAGGTTCAAAGCCCCAAGACGGAATGGGATTTGAGCACGGGTTGGGGACGGTGGGAATAATCCAGAGTTGAAATGGCAGAAGGGGCAAAGGATGAAGAAATTAAAGGGTGAAAGAGAAAAGAGACTAGAGAAAGAAGGGGTAGATTAAATAGGTGAACAGAAGGAAGAAAAGGACAAAGCAGCTTCTCTAGCCTCAGAGGTCCTGCCCTTTTTGTTCCCCCCACCTCTTCTGGTCCTCCACCATCACAGAAATTCAGTGACTAGCCATAAAAATGTGCAACCTCCCTGCCTCAGCTTCCTTCTTGGAATTTATGCAAAGGAAATTATAAAGAATATGCACAAGGATTTATGTGGAAGAGTGTTCATTCATTGCACTTTATTTAGGAGAACAGTAAGTTGTGAACAATATAAATGTCTTATAATATGTGCCATTTATATCAATCCATTTTGTGTTTGTATGTGTCTATATATAATTAATACACTCATCCAATCTGGGAGAAAATACACAAAAATGTTATTAACAGTGGCTGTTCGACGGTGAGATTATAAGAGGTATGTATTTATTATTTATTTATCCATTCACATACCTGTATGTTCTCATTTATTCAACTAAGAATGTGTATTATTTGCAGTGTAAAAAGGAAATAAAATAACCAAGTATAAAAGCTTCAACTGGGGTAGAGCTCAGCTGCTATTGACCTGCTGTGAAGGGGTCTTCCCAGGAGAGAGACATACCCCACTCTACTCTCAGGCAGAGATTGCTGGACCAGATCACTCTCTCACGGTTTCCTTCCAGCCAGACAGACCATGCATTAAAGAACAGCCAGCTGCCGGGGCACCTGGGTGGCTCAGTTGGTTAGGTGTCTGACTCTTGATTTCAGCTCAAGTCATAATCTCACATTTCATGAGTTCAAGTCCCATGTTGGGCTCTGTGCTGACAGCACAGAGCCTGCTTGGGATTCTCTCTCTCCCTCTCTCTGTCCCTATCCCCTCCCCCCAAATAAATAAACTTTTTTTTTTTTAATTAAGAAAAAAAAAAAAAAAAAAAGAGCAGCTAGCTGCAGAGAAAAGTCACCAGCCTGAGGACCAGGCATGATGAGAGTTCCACAGGAGCAGAGTAAAGAAGGTGGATGGTTTCATGAGTCCCTCCCCGGCCTCATTAGCACTCACTCACTGCTGGGAACCAGAGCACTAAGATGAAAAGTCTTCACAAAGGTAATTGTGCCTTTAGGGGAAGACGGTTTTTGCTTGTTTGTTTGTTTGTTTGTTTGTTTGTTTTTTCAAGACATTAAAGCTCTTTACTTTTCTCAAACACTGTCCCCAAATGTACTACACCAAGTCTAGCTTCTCCAGTAGGTAGCAGATCTCTTAATGGCCTCTTAGGCAGATTCATAATTTTCCAGTTGTTTTCAGATATTAAGCCTTAGTAGAATTGAAAACATCCATTCCAAACTCGGTTCTATTCTCATGTTCTCACTTCTCCCACCCTGTGCAACTTGGACCCTGATTGATTGGAGGTCTCATTCTGGGATACTGCTGCTTCTCCTTTCCCCTTCCAGGACTGGTTCCTCTAGTGTGTTGAGCTAAGACATAGGACAGGGAAGGGAGCAAGGGTCTTATATAAACAGACCACTGCTATAGCCTAGTTGTGGCAGCTGCTCCTCTGACAGACCTAAACTGACTGCTGATCGCCTCTGGGAGGTGGAGACCCAAACCCTGGCTTCCCCTGGGGGATACATGTGAGTTTTTCACAGGGACTTGTAAGGCAGGGATATGGTAAATCCAGGTTCAACCCTTCCATGCTCTTCAGCACCTTAAAGGCTCTGAGTTCAACCTCCCTGGGGAGTAGGAGAGAACTGACTTAGGATGGAAATGTAACAAATCCAACTACTTGCTAAGTAACATGCACATAAACCACAGAGAACTCATTCCCTAGCCTTGACAAACTGGGTGCATTCCAACTTCTCCCCACAACCCTTTGTGCCTTCTCTTCTTTCTTTAAGATGCCTCTGAGGGTCCTAATGATGTACTGGTAAATCAGAAAATCCTTTTGTTAGTAAATTGTCCCACTGGAGAACTGCATTCTACCCCAATCTTTATTAATGATTTTCTTAGAATCCCCTCACTGGAGAAAAAATACAGCTACCCCTATTTCTCATCCCCATGGGAAGGGGAGGAATTGCCTCTCCTCATACCCACTGTACTTCAATGACTCTTAGATCAACTTCTCTCTCTCCTTCCTCATCTCATTACATAGAAGGTGGTGATTGGTGGTAACAGGGCCACATCTGTCTCCTCTTAGGAATCCTTGGTTCTCTGGCTCCTATGGATGTTGGCTCAAGTATTGAGTAATTCTCTTTTCTTATTCTTGGATGCTGGTACCCAGGGCCAGGGCAACAGAAAGAGTCCCACCTAATAGCTTGCTATTTTAATGTTTGAAGTAAATGAAGTTCCATTTCCAGATTTCTCCATTCCTTCGTGCAGAGGCAGAATTTTATCTGGTATTATTTTACTTCTGCCTAGAGGACTTTCTTTAACATTTCTTATAATACAGGTTTGTTAGGAATAAATTTTTTCAGTTTTTGTGTGTCTAAAAAAGTCTTCCTTTTGCATTCATTTTTGAAAGATATTTTTGCTGGGTATAGAATTTCAGATTGACAATATTTTCCTTTCAGCTCTTCAAAGATCATTGTTCCTTTGTCATGTGACTTGCTTTATTTCTGACAAGAATTCTGCTTTTATCCTTACCTGTGTTCCTCTGTCCATAACATAATTTTTTTTTCCCTCTGACTACTTTTAAGATTCTTTTTCACTAGTTTTGAGCAATTTGATTATGCTGTGCCTTGGTATAATTTCTTTCATGTTTCTTTTGCTTGAACTTCACTCTACTGAGTGCTGGATATTCTTTTGTTTTTAAGATATTATTGGGTGTCATTCTAGGACATGGTTACTTGGAAATAGTTGGGTCCTTTAAAGGCTTGCTTTTAAGCCTTGTTAGAAATGCCCAGAGCAGCCTTTAATCTTAGGCTAATTAGGCCTCATTCCTGAGACTTCTGAGTACTAAATGCCCTGTGAATTACAAGGTTTTCAACTCTGGCTGGTGGGAATGGGGACTATTCCCTGTGTTGGGTGAGCTCTCTGGATTGTTCCCCATAATCCTTGTGGGGGGTTCTTTCCCTGGCTTTATGGAGTTCCCTAACATGCACTTGCTGATCAGTACTCAGCTGAAGACTTGAAGGGGATGCTCTGTAGAACTCCACAGTGTTCTCTGTGTGTAGCTCCCTCCTCTCCAGTATTCTGTTCTGTGAATTCTAGCTTCATTGGTCTCCCTGGGATCCCAGCTCCATTCCCTCTACTCAGGGATACCACTGGGCCCCGCTTATATTCCCTTTCCTTGCACTGTGGTCTGGAAATTCTCTCTAGGTAGTCAGCTGAGGGCAATCACAGGATTTTCCTCATTTGTTTCCTCTCTCCCAGGAATCACCGTCACACACTGCCAGTGGTCCAATGTCTGAAAATCATTGGTTCAATTATTTGATCTGTTTTTTCACTTGTTTCAGAATGTTGGTTTGAATGTGCATTTCCTGAAATTCTCAGAATCTGAATGTTAGCTCTTAAATGGGCTTTAGAAATCAGTTAATCCCATACTTCCCATTCACCAGTGAAGAAACTGAGGTGGGAAAGGACCTGCCTGAGTTTGTGGCAGACCCTGAGCTGGGCCAGTTCTCCTGACTTCAGATGAAAGTTGTTTTGAAAGAAATGAGCTCCCAGAAGAAAAGAGGGGGCTCGAGGAATTTAAATCAAGGCTCCTTTTGTGTCAAAAAGTAGAGTCAATTGCTCTCACTGTCCTCATTTCAACATTTGCCATGTTTAATGCCTTCATTGATGTTGGCCCCTTCCCTCAGTTTCTCATTAATGAAGAGGTTCTCATTCCTTGCCAACATCCCCTACCAACTCAGTCTTCTAGAAGGATATTGTGGCATCTCAGAACCAAGAAAAGGCAGATAGTAGAACTGGAATTTCAGCTCACATCCCAAAGACTTTCCAAGGGAGCCTTTGATCATCTGATCATCTGAGCAAATGCATCGTTGTATAGACAAGAAAACTGGGACCAGACAGGCTCACTGGTGCACCCAAGCAGGACGAAGATCGTGGTTTTGCACTCAGATGCCCGTGTCTGAGAAACGATGGGTTTACGTGTTAAACAGTCAACTCTTAATGAGGCTGTAGTTTCAATACATGTTCAACTCACTACATTGTTTACCGACAAGAACCACTTCACACCCAGCTGGGTTTCTGTATCAGAAACTTTCCCACGTCTTTTTGTCCATGTTTTCAGCGCACGTATAACAGTCTGTTTTGCTTGTTTATCCATGCAGCAGGGTGAACATTCCCGACAGAAACCTGGGCTCATTGTGAAAGGAAGTTGTGGAGAGGAGGGCAAATGTCAGAGAGAAGGAGGAGGAAGAAGGAAGGAAACAATGAAAGCAATAAACCCATTTCTCAGGTCATTTTAAAAGCCTCCAATTTGAGATACTGAGCAGATAGGTGTCTAGTTTTCTTTGCTTTAGGAACTGCCCCTCCCCATTTACGTTAGTACGATACCAGGCACACACTTCTCGGCACGTAAAAAGTCAGGACGGTCCAGGTTTTGATGCATGGGGCAAACTTTGCTTTGCCTTGTTGACTAGTCATCACAATGGGGCCTTTCATTGCAGAAGCACATGGTTCCAGGCAACGTGACCTAACAGTTGGCAAAGGCTCTGGGCAGCACAAAGGAACGGAACTTGTCTTTGTGCTGTGAGTGCAGTGTGTGTTTGGAGTTACTTGCAATTGCTCCTCAGTTCAGGGCTCGGGCAACGGCCTGAGCCACTCAGTTGCACTTTTTTACCCCTTCCCTGACACCTCTGGGGTTGATGGGTGGCCAGAACCAGGCCAGGCTCCCAGAGGAGGAGGTGGGGCCAGGGGCAAAGTCCACCTAGGGAAACACACAGAGGTGTGTATAAAGAAATTTTGTAGTGGTCAGAAAGCACCCCTCTGTATACACTGTGGTGATTATTTTAACTTTTGTGAATGTGTAAATTTTCAGAGAGTTAAATTATGCAAGTCTGAAAGTGGAGAATTTTCACATTGAAAAAAGTGGGAAAATAAAATTGGGTCATCAGGAAGATCCTTGTGGCAAAATACATCTTCTATCCAACTGAGGGAAGAATGATTTCAAACATTGTCTTTAAGACAATTTAATGAGTGTTACTTAATACTCCCCCACAGTGCCCCTTCAGCGTGAGGTGGGGGGACTATTTATCTCAACCACAGGAAAAGGCCTTATTTTGGGCGAGGAGGAGGGGGCAGGGACAGCTGGGCTGGAGCGGCATTCTGTCCAGCACAGTTTTGGGGATTAACTGAAATTGGTTCTCATCATATGGAATTTATTGAGCATCTACGATGTATACTCTGAACACGCTGTTATCCTCCATTATCACAGTTTCACTGAGGACCAATCGCCAAGAAAATCTAGAAAGCCACAAGAATATTAATGACAAGATAAATGATGTTTATTGAACCCCGCAGTACTTTATGCTAGGCTCTTCCCTGCAGTATCTCATTTAATGCTCGAAACAGTACCAAGAGGAGAGGCCAGCCTATCCTGTCTCACAGAGGAGGAGACAGGCTCAGAGAGTTTAAGTGACCCAAGATCATACAGCTAGAGCCAGCGAGTGGACCCACACTACACACAGACCATGCACTTACCCACCAGCTATTGTTGGAGCCGACGAACAGGAGCAGGAGGCAGAAAAAAAGGGGCAGGAAGGTGGGGTTCTAATGAAGGTGTGGCTCAGATGACATCCCCTGTGAATCTCCCAGAACCCGGATGGAGAATTCCTCTCCACTGCACCAGATGGAGAGACTGTAGAGAGAAAGAAAAACAAAACAAAACAAAACAAACCCCAAAAACCAACATCCCTGGTCCAAATGAGGAGCCAGAAAGAGGAGTGTTGATGGCAAAGTATCGGGGAGACGCTGTGTTTTAAGCTCTTTGTCTTCCCTCTCTGGCTCCCCTAGCAACAGTTCAGTAACATCAGTGCTAACACACAGCACGCTTACTTGACTGTCGCTCCGGGCAGCATGACTGCTAAACAGAAATGCACGCTGATTTCTGCTCTGTTAAGCAAGGGAAACATCATCAGGGTCTGCCTGGTGGAAAAGGACTGAAAGCAGATGGAAAGATGTTTCGATTTCAAGGTTATACGAGAACAGAGAAGAGAGAACAGGTTGTAAATTATTTTTTGAAATATTAAGCTACTAACAAAACCCTCACACTCACCAAGACAGACAGCAGAGGAAGGAAAATGGGGGGCGGGGGCCAGTCGTGACTGAGGCTGCTTTGGCACAGCATATAGCTGCTGCCATGGTTTTCTAGAGTGAAAATATCAGTCTTTAAAATACATATGCATTATTTTGGGGGCTGTGTGTGTCTATAGCCTCAGGGCTGACAGACAACTCTATTGCCATGAGCTCATGCTGGAGTTGGTGTGAATTGTTTCCCTCCTATGTATAATGTTTCTAATTAGAACTATTATGGAGGACGGGCTTTGTGGGCTGTTGAATTGGCTCTTTGTGCTAATTGCAAACAGAGGGCTCTGTGCCGGCCTGTACTCGGCTGACCTGCTTCTTCGATGCGTCACTAGATGGGTGACCTCTCGAACCCCGAGCCCTGCTCTCCCGTATCAGGAGAAACACCGAGGGGACGTGCTCTCTCCCTCTCATCTCACTTGTCATTAAAAATAAGGCCTCGTGAATAGCATCATGACTCCAGTTTCTAGTTGGTCCTTTTACTCCATACACCTCTCATTTACAGAAATCCAGGTTGAGGCCATTTTTCTAAGAGGGAACAATTTACCTAAAAGGAGTAGGGTGGATAATATACACTGGCTCCTCCCTCCGCATCAAGAATTCTAGAAATATCCCACTCTGACATTTGTGAAATGAAAAGAGAGAAGGCCTCCGCTTCCTTGAACCGCCAAGGCCTTGGAGTGAGGAGGTAATCCAGAGGGTATGAATCTCCCTGACTCGGACCCTAAGGTTCCCCACTTCTCTGTGTAGGTCAGAAACACTTAAATCAATCCTCAACCACCTGAGTAGCTAACAGCAGGTAATTGCCTTCTACAGGTAAAAACCTCGGTCATCCTTTTAAGAACCATCTTATTAACTAATACCTCCCAGGTCTGGTTGAGGTGGCCAAGGCCTAGAAGCACAGGGTTGGCTTGGCTTAGAGGTCTCTGCATTCTTGGTCGCAGAAGACCAAGTAAAGGTCCCTTGTTGATCTAGCAAAAACACTTCCGTTGCAGGACGGGAGGCTCCACAGTACCCAAGAGGTGCCAGAATTGTAAGGTGGGTGGAAGCTGGCACTGAAAAGCCTCCCGCAGGGATTCTGATAAGCTCAGATGGCGAGATGGCGATGGTCTTGGGCAAGTTTCACATTGCCCCAGGCCAGTCGTATCAGTGCCTTGTCTAGGCCTGCAGGGTCGGAAGAGCTCGGCCCACCAAGCCCAAGCCACATTGAAAGAAGTTCAAGCTGTGCCGGAGAGCCTGACGTTGCTAGAAGAAAAGCCCCAACATTGCCACCCCAACCGAACCCTAGACAACAGGGAGATCCTCCTGCCTATGAGCCCATTGGCAGCTCCCTGGGGCCCAGGAACCGAGTAGGGCAGTGAACCCCCAGAGCCAGCAGGACATGGGACTCTGGATAGTCTAGCTGCAAACCAGGCCAAAGGGGTGGCACTAGACTGCTGCTCTGAACCCCAGAGGCATTCGTGCCTAATGCCTGGTGGGTTTTCTGGATGCCCTTCTCCATAACCGAGTTTTTTTAACCTGGCTTGAAATGAGAAAAACAAGTATAGCATAGTGTATTTTTAATGAAGCTAAATTTGTTTAATTTTGGAGAACTACCATTTGTTCTGGGACTATGTCCTTTCTACTTTTTTTCGTAGAAAAAAAAGGACTTGCTTTTAAGAAACAGGTGGGATAATGTAATAGATGATAACATTTTTGGCTTTGCTGTTTAATATTCCTCTCCATCAAAATAAAATATGGCAATGCTATGTTAGCCTTCCCTTTTGTCTGCGATTTTGTTTTTATTCGTGTGTGTAGTAGCTTAAAGATGGTCACAAATTCTTTGGCACTTCTCCCATTGAGAGGTCGATCTGATTTGTCTTCCCTTGAATCTGGGCTGGCCTTGTTGACTTACATGGCTAATAAAATATAGTGGACATAACAGCCTAGAACTTTTTTTTTGAATTTTCTTTAATGTTTATTTATTTTTGAGAGAGAGAGAGATAGACCATGGTGGGGGGGAAGGGCAGAGAGAGAGGGAGACTCAGAATCTGAAGCAGGCACCAGGTTCCAAGCTGTCAGCACACAGCCCAACACGGGGCTCAAACTCGCGAACCTCAAGATCATGACCTGAAGCGAAGTCGGACCCTCAACCGACTGAGGCACCCAGGTGCCCCAATAGTCTAGAATTTCTGAAACTAGGTCATAGAAAGCCTTTCAGCTTCCTCTTAGGACCTCGGGAACACTTACTCTTGGAACCCAACTGTCATGCTGTTAGAAAGCCCAAGGAGCCACGAGGAGAGGCCCATATAGGAAGGAAGCAAGGCCCCTGGTCAATACACTGGATGAGCTCCTAATTGATAGCCAGCACCATCCGGTCAGTCACTGAGTGAGTCCTTCTGGAAGTGGATCCTTCAGCTCCAGTCCCACTTCCACAACTGATACTACATGGATCAGAGATGAATGCCACAGATGCTGCCCAAATTGCAGATAGGTGAGGAAAATAAATGATTTTTGTTGCTTTAAACCACTAAGTTTGAGAATGATTTGGTATACAGAAATACATACTCAAAACAGCTCATTTGTCTAAGCAGTTTATGAAATTCAAAAGTCAGAGAAATGCTGGTTCCTGTTTTGGTTAAACATCTATAGTAGGCTGAATAATGCCCCCCACCAAAGATGTCCAGGACCTAATCTGCAGCATTTGTGGATACATTCTCTTACATGGCAAAAGGGAATGAAGATTACAGATAGAATTAAGATTGCCAATCAGCTGACCTTAAAATGGAGAAACTGTTCTGGATTATTTGGTGGACTCAATATAACCACAAGGGTCCTTCGATGTGGAAGAAGGAAGAAGAAGAGGAGGTCAGAATGATGCAGGGTGAGAAGAACTTGACCTACTGCTGCTGGCTTTGAAGATGGTGGAAGGGGGCCCCTAGCCAAGGAATGTGGATGCCCTCTTGAGCTGGTAGAGGCAAGAAAACAGATTCTCCCATAAAACATCCAGAAAGGAACACAGACCTGCCAACCCATTGATTTTAGCCCAGTGAGGTCCCACGTCAGACTTCTGACCTCCAGACTGTAAGAACATAAATCTGTTGTTGTAAGGCACTAAATTAGTTGCAATTTGCTACAAAACCATAAAGAATGAATACAGTGCCTAGCCTGTGCTATATGTACTACTGACCTCTTAGAGTTAGAATAGGTGGTTAAATCAGCTTTAAGATCTTGTCCTTTAGAATTTAAAGATCTTGTGCATTAACTTTTTTTAATGTTTGTTTATTTTTGAGAGAGAAAGAGAGAGAGCTTGCACAAATGGGGGAGGGGCAGAGAGAGAGGTAAACACAGAATCCGAAGCAGGCTCCGAAGCAGGGACTGGAATTCACAAACCACGAGATGATGACCTGAGCTTATGAAGTTGGATGCTTAACCAACTGAGCCACCCAGGTGCCCCGAAAGATCTTGTACTTTAAATTAGAGTCCCAGAGGGGAAAATGGGTGGTGGGCATTGAGGAGGGCACTTGTTGGGATGAGCACTGGGTGTTGTATGTAAGCGATGACCCACAGGAATCTACCCCCAAAACCAAGAGCACCCTGTACACACTGTATGTTAGCCAACTCGACAAAAATTATATTAAAAAAATAAAATAAATAAATAAACAAACAATAGAGTCCCTACTTTAAAGATGGGAGTATATAAACCTGAAGATTCTAAGGACTCCTAGCTAATCTGTAACATAGCCAGGACTAGAACTTAGGTCCTCTCAAATTTAAACTCCTTGAGGAAAGGGGCTCAGTCAGTTAAGCCCTTGGTTTGGGCTCAGGTCATAATCTCACGGCTCGTGAGATCGAGCCCCACATTGGGTTCCATGTGCTGACAGTACAGTGCCTGCTTGGGATTCTCTCTCTTCCTCTCTCTCTGCCCCTTCCCCGCTCGTGTTCTCGCTCTCAAAATGAATAAAATGAAAAACCTTTTTTAAAAAACTCTTAAAAAATAAACTCCTTGGGGCGCCTGGGTGGCACAGTCGGTTGGGCGTCCGACTTCAGCCAGGTCACGATCTCGCGGTCCGTGAGTTCGAGCCCCGCGTCAGGCTCTGGGCTGATGGCTCAGAGCCTGGAGCCTGTTTCCGATTCTGTGTCTCCCTCTCTCTCTGCCCCTCCCCCGTTCATGCTCTGTCTCTCTCTATCCCAAAAATAAATAAACGTTGAAAAAAAAAATTAAAACAATAAATAAATAAACTCCTTGAGGAAACAAAATTTGGGAGACAAGGCAGAGTTCTGTTTTGTTCACCATTCTATACCCAGTGTCTACAACAGTGCCTGGCACATGGTGGATGAAAGAATAAAATTAATTCTTACATATAGTCACTTGCTCCAGTAAAGTTACCAAAGGACAAAAACCATAGCTCCATGAAAGACAAAAAAATCTCTATCACATCTTATGTTTTACATCATATTATGTAGCTTTGAAAAATGTTCTAAGTCTCACTATCTCCTTAATTTTAATCATAAATTACATATTATATATATATACATATATATATATATATATATATATATATATATATGAGAGAGAGAGAGAGCATGTGCAAGCAGGGGAGGGGCAGAGAGAGAGGGAGAGAGAGAGAGAATCCCAAGCAGGCTCCACACTATCAGCACAGAGCCCAACACGGGGCTGGATCCCACAACTCATGAGATCACGACCTGAACCAAAATCAAGAATCAGACATTAACTGACTGAGACACCCAGGCACCCCATAAAATTATATATTCCTATATAGGTACATGATACACACTTTAAAAAGTACGAAAGGGGCGCCTGGGTGGCTTAGTCGGTTACGTGTCCGACTTCCACTCAGGTCATGATCTCGCGTGGTCCTGGCCACGGCCAAATGCAAGCAGAGCAGATTCTGAGGTGAAGCAGAGTGGAGGTGGTATTTAGGGTCCGTAGGCAAGGACAGAGGAAAGGATGGGCTGCCGCAAGGGAGTCCAGACCTCATCAACATAGCCTCAGGGGAAACTGTGGACACCCAGGCATAAAAACGATCCCAGCGGTGCCCTCGGTGGGCCTCTGCAGTCTGCTTGAGGTCTGGGCCTCCTCTGCCTGTCCCGGGCCTCTGTAGGAACCCGCACACCCTCCCCCAGCCTCAGGCCTCTCATACCTCTGAGGCTCATCCTGCGAACGCACTGTTCTCACTCTCAGTTTCTGCCTCGCGACCTCTTCCCCATCAGCCACCCTCCAGCCTCCCGCTGTGCTCCCCAGAAGCTCCTAGGCCAGCAGCAGCAGTCCTCCTATTTCTGCACCTCCCCCGCCCCTGTCAGTCAGGCCCAGTATCTCCTCACTTTCAGTCAGGGATGTGCTGTGCGCGTGCTGCTGCTTGTCATTTTGTTTGTCGTGTGCCCTGAATGACACAGGTCTGGTGGACAGATGGCTTCCAAGCTTCCTTTCAGGGACCTAGAACCCTCTGCAGTTGGTTCTCTGAAAGGGCTCTGTATCACTTAGCATGTTTGTTTGAACACTGGTGCAGAATTGACCTCTTCGACAGTTATTAGCATGCTAGATGCATAAGTAAATGCATTTTTGGTAAAGGACTTTGGGGCTCAGGGAGAGAGGGACCCCACACATCGCAGGCCCTGGCCTGCCCAGGCTGGAACCCCGCTCCTCTCAGCATCAGCACCAGCTTTGTGGGTCTGCCTCGGCAGTCTCAGGATTTAGTGTCCAGACGAGCCCCCTCTGGTCCAAAGTGAGAAGCGGGAAGTCATGTCACCAGAGCTGGGAGCCAGAGTTTCAGGGAAGGTAGGAGGTTGGTAAAGAGAGAAACTTTTCTATTTACCAAATGTCATTTCCTTCTCCAAATTGCAAAACAAAGCATCAAATAAGATATTAAATAAAGTAAAATTTAAAAATCCCTACCAGTGCTTCCAGAGGTAGACCAGTTCTGGCCTCTCCCCAACAGGCACTACCCTTCTCAAAGGCACAGTAACTGCATTCGGTTTTTGGTGTGAGAGCAACTGTTTATTTATAATAATGCTCAAGGTCCCAGGTAAGAATAAGGAATGAATTAATACTTAGGAATTTCTCTTTCCTGCAAGGGCCATGCCATTTTTTTTTTTAATGTTTATTTTTGAAGGAGAGACAGAGCGTGACCAGGGGAGGGGCAGAAACAGAGGGAGACACAAGAATCTGAAGCAGGCTCCAGGCTCTGAGCTGTCAGCCCAGAGCCTGATGTGGGGCTCGAACCCACGAACTGTGAGATCATGACCTGAGCCGAAGTCAGGCGCCCAACCGACTGAGCCACCCAGGCGCCCCAAGAGCATGCAAATCTTAATCGGAGGGTTTTGAGTTCAAGCCCCACTTCGAGTGTAGAGATTACTTAAAATAAATAAACTTATAAGTTTTTTCTTAAATAAAATATTTTAAAATATAAAAAAATACTTTTATCAGATTAGTAATGACACCCCCTCTTTCTTTAGTGATTTTGATAATTTGTGTCTTCTCTCTTTTTTCTAATTCTTCACTCTAGCTAAAAGTTTATCTTTTTTAAAATTTAAATTTTAGTTAATGTACAGTGCAATATTGGTTTCAGGAGTAGAATTCAGTGATTCATCACTTACATACAATACCCAGTGCTCATCACAAGTGCCCTTTTTTTTTTAATGTTTATTTATTTTTCAGAGAGAGAGAGACAGAGTGCAAGTGGGGGAGGGGCAGAGAGAGAGGGAGACACAGAATCTGAAGCAGGCTCCAGGCACTGAGCTCTGAGCTGTCAGCACAGAGCCTGACATGGGACTCGAATTCATGAACTGTGAGATCATGACCTGAGCTGAAGTCAGTGCTTAACTGACTGAGCCACCCAGGCACCCCCCAAGTGCCCTTCACTCATCTAGCCCATCTTCCACCTATCTCCCTCCATCAACCCTCAGTCTGTTCTCTATTGTTAAGAGTTTAATGTGATCTATTTCCCTCTTTCCTCTTCCCCCACCCAACCCTTCCTATCTGCTCATTTGCTTTGTTTCTTAAATTCCACATATGAGTGTAATCCTATAGTATTTGTCTTTCTCTGATTGATTATTTCACTTAGCATAATACATTATAGCTCCATCCACATCATTGCAAATGGCAAGATTTCATTCTTTTTGATGGCTGAGTAATATTCTAGTGTGTGTGTGTGTGTGTGTGTGTGTGTGTGTGTGTGTATACCACATCTTCTTTATTTATCAGTCAATGGCCATTTGGGCTCTTCCCATACTTTGCCTATTGTTGATAGTGCTGCTATAAATATTGGGGTGCATGTGTCCCTTTGAATCAGTATTTTTGTATCCTTTGGATAAATACCTGATAGTACAATTTCTGGATCATAGAGTAGCTCTATTTCTCATTTTTTGAGGAACCCCCATACTGTTCTCCAGAGTGGCTGCACCAGTGTGCATTCCCACCAACAGTGCAAGCGGGTTCCCCTTTCTCCACATCCTTGTGAACATCTGTTGTTTCTTGTGTTGTTAGTTTTAGCCATTCTGACAGGTGTGAGGTGATATCTCATCATGGTTTTGATTTGTATTTCTCTGATTATGAATGATGTTGAACATGTCTCATGTGTCTGTTATCCATCTGGATGTCTTCTTTGGAAAAGTGTCAGTTCATGTCTTCTGAACTCCTATGTTCTTCTTTTTTTTCTTCTTTCTTTCTTTCTTTCTTTCTTTCTTTCTTTCTTTCTTTCTTCTTTCTTTCTTTAATGGTGAAAACTTTACACTTAGAATTAGCCAACTGGACTCAGTTTAAATGATCCAAACTTTGTTGGCAACATCCAGGAAACAAACATACACCTTCTTCTGTCCATCAGCCTGATTAGGGTGTTGATCCCGGCCATGTCAATGTCATAGAACTTCCTCACAGCCTGATTGATCTGGTGCTTGTTGGCCTTGACATCCACAGTGAACACAAGTGTGTTATTGTCTTCTATTATCTTCATGGTTTACTCAGTGGTCAGAGGGACTTGATGATGGCATAGTGGTCACGCTTGTTTTTCCCAGGGCACTCTTCCAAAGATATTTGGGATGTCTTTGCAGCTGCAGTGTCTTGAAACATCAGAAAGCAGGTGATATGTGAATCTTTTTTTCTGTGGCTGTGGACACCTTTCAACATCACTTTTTTTTTGGCCTTCAAAGCCTTTACTTTGGCTTTGGAGCAGGGACAGGAGCTTCCTTCTTTGCTTTTGGCACTATTCTTGTAAAAAAGCTTCATCTCTTCTTTGGATTCAAGTTACCATCTGGTGTCACTTCCTTTCAGCTTGAAGAACTTCCTTTAGTATTTTTTTATAAAGCTTGTCAGCTAGCAATAAAATTCTCTCACCCTTTATCTGGGAACATCTTTTTGTTTGTTTGTTTTCATTGTTGAAGGATAGTTTTACTAGATATAAAATTCTTGGTTGAGAGTTTTTCTTTTTTCCTTGAGCAATCTGGATATCTAATTCCATTGTCTTTTGGCCTCCATGGTTTCTGACAAGAAGTTGACCATTAATTATATTGTTCCTTTGCACATGATGAGACATTTTCTCTCACTAGTTTCAAGATTTTCTCTTGTATTTGGCTTCTTATAGTTTGACTATGTCTAGGTGTGCATCTCTTTTTATTGGAGTTTGTTGAGCTCCTGGGTTTGTAGATGACTATTTTCATCAAATTTGACAAATTTTCAGCATTATGTCATGAAACATTTTTCTGCCACTTTCTCTTTTAGCCTTCTGAGACACCAGTTACATGTATATTGATATGCTTGGTGTTTTCCCACCAGTTTCTGGGGCTCTGTTTATTTTTCTGTAATATTTTTCCTCTCTGTTGCTCAGATTGAATGACTTCTAATGATCTGTGTTCAAGTTCACTGAGTTTTTCTTCAGTGACCTCTTTTAGTAGATTTTTAAATTTCTGTTATATATTTCAATTCAAAATTCCCAATAAGTTCTTTTCTATAATGTCTACTTCTTTGTTGAGATTCTCTATTTGTCAAGTCATTGTCACTAAACTGTTCCTTAATTCTTAAGTGTGGTTTCCTTTAGACCACACTTATGTTTCTTTAAACATATTTATAATAGCTGTTTTGAATTTTTTTTCTGCTAAATCTAGTTTCTGGGCCTACTCAGAGATAGTTTCTATTGTTTTGTTCGTTTTTTTCCTTGAGTATGGTTCCATTTTTTTTTGAGTATGAATCAGATTTCCTGTTTCTTTTCAGGTCTCACAATTTTTCTTGAAAATTTGACATTCTGGAAAATATACTGTAGCAACTGTAGACTCTGACTTCTTTTTCTGAGGTGGTTATTTTGTTTTTATTAAGTAGCCTGGACTTAATCTGCAGAATCTGTGTCTCCTGCAGTGTGTGGCCGTGGATGTTCCTGCTCAGTTTTTTTGTTTGTAATTCTTATGTTTTAATTTTGACCTTGGTTCCCTAAGCATTTGTCCCTGTGTCTGCACAGTTTATGGCCAGCTGATGATTGGGCAGAGGTTATGCTCAAACATCTTAAGCTTATAAGATCCATCCTCTGCTGATGGATCTGTGTGTGGGTTGAGGAATGCATTCAAAATTCAGTCCGTTTTCAAGTCGGCCTGACTTGCACTTTCTTCCAGATTCTCTTGGCTCTCCCTTGTACAGATGCATAGTTCCCTGGTCAACTAGAGGTGTGTGGAGAACTTATATAGCTTTTTTTTTTTTTTAAACAGTAGGGGTTTTTTTGGTTTGTTTTTTGTTTTTTGGTTTTTTTTTAACGTTTATTTATTTTGGAGACAGAGAGAGACAGAGCATGAACGGGGGAGGGTCAGAGAGAGGGAGACACAGAATCTGAAACACGCTCCAGGCTCTGAGCGGTCAGCACAGAGCCTGACGCGGGGCTTGAACTCACGGACTGCGAGATCATGACCTGAGCCGAAGTCGGCCGCTTAACCGACTGAGCCACCCAGGCGCCCCTCATATAATTTTTTTATGGCTCTCTTACTTCTAGGATTTCCCCATTAAATTTCTGGCTGGTCAGGCATTCACTCCAACCAGGACTGCAGTCTCGGGCTAGCAGCGCTACAGTTTCCTTTTTAAATCCTACTAAGTTTGCTGCTTTACTGACAACATTGTTGGGTGTGGGTTTTCAACTTTCATTCCAAATCCAATCCACCCCCCTCTGACAGTGATGCTGCTGGTTTTCACAGCCAGAATTGTGCTGGTAAAATTACCAGGCTACATGTGCTGGGGGCACGGGGAAGGGAGCAGCTCCAGACATAAACGCCACAGATTCTCATCATTTTAATTTTAGCAGCTTTTCAGGACTAAATGCTTCTCAATTTGTTCTTGCCCTTTCCTTGATTTCCCAAGTCCTGAAATTGTTTTGTTTTGTTTTACCATTTTGCTCAGTTTTATACTTTATTTTGGGGGGTGAGAATTCGTCAACCTTTTCATTCTGCCATAGCCAGAAGTCCCCCACCCCCTAAAATAATTTAAAAATACAATCACACTACACATTTTGTTTTCTACACTGAAAAGTCCATTCTAGATTTTCCATTTCATTTGTGCATTAGGTACTTGGCTTCTTTTAGTTGATTGTCTGAATTCCAAAATTGAACTTTGGGGGTCATTATTTACTTTGACCTAGAATCCATTTAAAAACTCAAAAAGTTTTAAATGATCATGTATTAGGAGACTCCTAACTTGGACCCCTTAAACCTTAGGAGTTGGAGAAATTAGGGACAGGGACAGGGACAGGGAAGGGCAATTAACAAGATACTTTCAATATTTGAAAAACACCACATGAACATTGTACAATTATCAGAGACAATGCAAAGCTAAACACAATGTCTCATTTCTAAGTTTTGGGCTGGAATTACTTCAGCTCAATATAGGAATTCTGGTAATCTTATGCTGATCAGAGGCTTTTGTTGGTAGATATAAATAGTGCCAGTTAACAAAAGTGGGAGTGTAAGCCAATTATTACCTAATAAAGCAGTTTATTTTAAATATGGGTGTGGGTCCAAGGGAACAAAATAACAAAGGGACCCTTGGAGATAAAATAGATAGAAGCCTCCAATATGGCCCACACCTCCCTGGTACAGATAAGGAAACAGGAAGCCAGGACAGTAGGCCACATGGCAAGTTAATAGCAGAACCCAAACCAGGGCGCCGGTGTGGCTCCCTCAGTTAAGTGTCCAACTTCGGCTCAGGTCATGATCTCACAGTTCTTGGGTTTGAGCCTCATGCAGGGTTCTGTGCTGACAGCTCAGAGCCTGGAGCCTGCTTCAGATTCTGTGTCTCCCTCTCTCTCTGCCCCTCCCCTGCTCATGCTTTGTCTCTCTCTCTCAAAAGTAAATAAACATTTTAAAAAAAATTTTTTTTTAAGTAGCAGGACCCAAACCTACATTTTTGGGCAACTCAACTTTCCCTTTAAGCTTATAAACATATTATAGCACAGAGTACACAGCCAGTATCAATTAAGCCCTATGATTTAAATAATATAAGTTATAGATCATTACTGTCTAAGAGAACTTTCTGCAACGATGGAAATGTTCCCATTTGTACTGTCCAAAATGGTAGCCACTAGCCACATGTAGCTATTGGGTATTTGAAATATGCCTAGTGAAATTGAGGAACTGAATTGAATTCTTTATTTAACTTACAGTGGCTAATGTTTTGGAGAATGAAGATGTAAACATTTGTGTCACTCATAAAATTTAATTCCTTCTCTGTTATTCAAAGCATAAGGCAGTTATTTTCTTTTTTTTTTTTTTTTTCAACATTTATTTATTTTTGGACAGAGAGAGACAGAGCATGAACGGGGGAGGGGCAGAGAGAGAGGGAGACACAGAATCGGAAACAGGCTCCAGGCTCCGAGCCATCAGCCCAGAGCCCGACGCGGGGCTCGAACTCACGGACCGCGAGATCGTGACCTGGCTGAAGTCGGACGCTTAACCGACTGCGCCACCCAGGCGCCCCAAGGCAGTTATTTTCTAACTTTAAATCCCAGAATCCATTCTTTTTAAAAAAGAAAATATTGTTCCCAAACTAATAAAACACAAACCAGCAGAGCTTACATGAGGGTGGGCATGAAACCCAGCTGCTCCCTCCTCTGCTTTCCACCCTTATCTAGTCTCACCTGCCTGATCCACCCGGGTCCTTGGGCACCTCCTCAGAAGCCCTAAGACTGCACAGAGCATAGTGTGACAATCACCAACAAAAAAATGCAGGACAAGAGAGCAGAGGCAGGTAATTCCCCTAACAAGTATTTACTGAGCAGCAGCTGGGAACTAGACACTAGGCTAGATATTACAGGAGTTACACAGGAAATATGGCCCCTGCCATGAAGAGACAGGAAAAGACAATAATGCTTATCAATAATATCTTAGCCAGATGCTACCCATACCTCGTCGTATTTTATCATCATGTTAGCTCTGTGAAGTAAGTGTTATGATCTTCATTTAGCAGTTTAGTACACTAGGCTCTGAGAGAGAAATAGCTCACCTAGGAACACACACAGTACTGGTCAGGAGGAGCCGAGACCAGGTCTGCCAGACCCAGAGCTATGTTGTGCTCCTCTAGGGCTCATCGTCCAGATGGGGGGTGCTGCCTGCACCTGCAGGCTCCCGTGAGCTCCTCCGGGAACTGGAAATGAGAGAAATAATATTACTCTGAGGGTTAAACTGTCATTGGATCAAAGAGATATTCACAAGTAGTTTCCAGAAGCTTCTGCTAGCACCAGATGGAACTATGGGTAGGTCAGCCATAAAAGAACAGGAAAAGAAAGGCTGAGGCCGATAAAGATGGAGCAGATGTAATCACAGTCAGGGGACCGGAATCTGGCAGAGGAGCTGTGTATTTCTAGCCCATAACATAGCCTTCCAGGGCATCCAACTGCAAGATGAATATATCAGTGTGATACTGTGATGTCATAAGAAATATATATTTGGTCTTTGTTCTCAGTTCCTACCACAGCGCTCCTAAACACCTTGTAATTTTCTGAATGATAGGGGTAATAGAAGCATCTTCTGTTATCATATTTTGTCTTAGCCTCTGGTTCCGGACACAAAACCTTCTACGACCCTTGCAATCTCCACAGTAATAAGAGTGTCTTTTCATATGCTAATGAGATGATTCGTGGCTAGGCTCTTAGATAGCTTTAGGATGGGAGGCTGGTCACCAGAAAGACAAAGGCCGGGTATCAGCCCCACTTCCCAAGCTCCAAGGAGAGGAGAGATTGAATTAATCACCAGCAGCTGTTGATTTAATCAATCATGCCTACATAATGGAATCTCCATAAAAACTTTGAACAGTGGGGTCGAGAGAACTTTCAGAATGTGGAACACATTTGGGAGGGTGATGTGTTCAAGAAGGGCAAGGAAGCTCCATGGCCCCCACTCTCCACCATACCTTGTCCTATGCATTATTTCGTTTGGCTGTTCTTGAGTTATATCTATTATAGTAAACTGGTAATAGTAAGTAAACTACCTTTCTGAGTTCAGTGAGGTTCCTAGCAGATTACTGAACCTGAGGAGGGGTTGTAGGAATCCCTAATTTATGGCTAGTCAGTCAGAAGTTTAAAAGGCCCAGACACATGACTGTCTCTGAAGGGTAGCAGTCTTGTGGAACTGAGCCCTTAAACTGTGGAGTCTTCACTAAATCCAGGAAATTAGTATCAGAATTTAATTACATTTGACACCCAGTTGGTGTCTATAGAGAAACTGAAGAATTTTTTTGGTGTGGAAAACCCTCACTTTTGGTGTCCCAAGTGTTTTGAGTATAAATGGATCATATTAATCAGCATCTTAAGCTTAGAGCCAGAGAATCTTCTGATTGTCCAGCTCCCCAGGTTCTGTGTCGAGGCTCACTATGCCCTCTCTCACGGGTTGCCTACAAGAGAACGACATGCCAGCTGAAGGACACTCTCTTCAATGAAGCCTGTCATTGCAGTTCTTCCAGAAGCCCATGACCTCTGAGGTAGGCCACTCAGCCATAGTTCATACTTCTTTCTCACCGTAGAGCCTTCTGCTTAGCTGTTCCAAGCACAGAGAGAGTAGGAGCTGATAACAAGTCCATAGCCCAAGAGGTTTCTATCATTGGACAGGATTTCTCATGGTTTTCCATGAAGTTTTGACCATAGGAAGTGAATGTGCCGAGTGAATATTGAGATGTGACATTCAGAGTTGAGTGACCAGCAGAACTCATGGACTCTGCTTGGGCCCAGAAATTAGATTAAACAAAGACTTCCAAGCAGCTATTATAAATATATTCAAAGAATTAATGGAAACTATGATGACAAAGACTGAATATATACAGAGCCTTGATAGAGAAGGTAGAAACTACTAAGAAGAACAAAATGGGACATTCATTTATGGCATGATGGAGTGAGGAGGTCAACACTTCCTCTCACAGAAAATATCAATCAGGACACAACTGTCAAAACATATACATTTACTTCTTAAAACTGAGGAACCCTTTGCTCAAACAGAAATGTAGATGGCAACTCACTTGGTAAATGGAACAAATGAAAACCCCTGATGGTGAAGCAGATCACCCCCTACCCCCAGCTTAACTTGCTGCCTCCCTTGATTAATCTGCAGCACCCTTCTCAGAACCATGGCAATGAACCAGTAAACTGACATTTGGGAGTTGACCTCAGGTTCTTAGGGCCTTTAAATATGAGGGTCAGGTTCTGGATTGTCTAATAATAATCCCACCCCCCACTGGCCTTGGTTTAGCTCAGTGGATGTCATTAGAACCTGTTCCCCCATAGGTCTTTTTAGAAATTTGCAGCGACTTTTGGGGTAATCTAACGGTTGGAGGGTACTGCTGGCCTGCAGCAGGCAAGGGCTAGTATTGCTGAGCACACTAAAATGTGCGGGACTGCGCCCCACGTGAAGAATTGTCCTGCAACCCTTGCAACTTTTTTTTTTTTTTTTTGAGAGAGAGAGAGAGAGAAAGAGAGAGAGAGAGAATGGGGGAGGGGCAGAGGGAGAGAGAAAGGGAGAGACAGAGACTCTTAAGCAAGCTCCATGCACAGTGCAGAGCCTGACATGAGGCTCCATCGATCGCATGAACCATGAGATCATGACCTGAGCTGAAACCAGGAGTCCAACACTCAATGGACTGAGCCACCCTGGCATTCGCCCCACCTTGCAACTTTTGAATGTCCTTTCAGTCATTCATTAGGCGAAAATTTTGTTTATAATTATTTGAACTTAGAACCAAACATACCTTATATATAACAAAAAGTATTTTTTGCAGAATTTTAATAGACGCTGAATTGCTAAGAACGAGACTACTACATAAATCAAGGTAAGTTGTATGTTTTTGTTTTGTTTATCACTTAGATTGTTTATCATTTGTTTGTCATTTCAGAAAGTCTCATCACAAAAAATGCCATGGCCTGTGGAATTCGAGCAGCCAATACCACACACTGCATCTGTGTGCATTGTCTCAGTAGTTCATTGTGGCTTCTACAGCATTGGTGACAATTTTTTTTTGTCATATTGATATACATATTACATATTGATATACACATTGATATACATATTACTTTACATATTGATATACATATTACTTTATCATAAGTTGCTTTTCCTTTTCTTCTCTTATACCACAGCAAGGGCATTGAATTGATAAATAGATGACCCTTGAATAACACAGGTTTGAACTGCATGGGTCCACTCATATGCAGATTTTTTTTCGATACGGTATGGAACTACACATGTATTTTCTCTTCCTTATGATGTTCTTAATAATGTTTTCTTTTCTGTAGCTTATTCGATTGTAAGAATACAGTATATAATACGTGTAACATACAAAGTATGTTAATCAACTGTGTATGTTATTAGTAAAGCTTCCCGTCAACAGTAGGCTTTTAGTAGTTACGTTTTGGGGGTGTCAAAAGTTACACAGGATTGTCAACTGGATGGGGTTGGCGCCGCTAACCCCAGCATTATTCGAAGCCCAACTGTATTTTGAAGGTATATGTGTAGGCCAGTTACCATATCTATGAATGTCACACTAGATAAAGGGGTGTTACGGAAGTATTTCTTATAAAATGGGTTTGTTGGGTGAGACAGAGCTGAGAACCACTGACCTGGACAATACTCTTATCATGTCCACCTTCCTTCCACTCCTTTCACCCAACAGGGGAGCTAGACAAAACACAAACTAATAAGAAAATATAGGGTGTTTCAATTAAATGGCAGAATAAATGGTTCCGACTGGGCATCCAGGAAGAATCCTTTGGCAAGGCTGTTGAGTGGAGGCTGGAGTAACTGGGGAGGTTCCCTGGGGATGGACTTCAGCAGGACTGGGATGGGGAGTGGGACTTGGAGGAAAGGAGAGGAGTCTGCCCAAGTCTTGCACACGGGGAGAACTCCATACAAACTTGCCGAAGGCAAAGAAAACAGTCTTGGCCCAGACAACGTGCAGCACACACCGGGCAACCACAGGGAGACACGGGGCTGCTGTGTGCGTTCGACTTCCTTCGACTCTGGGGATGGCAGTCAGTTACAGATTTCACTGTAACAGCACTTTGATGATTGTTTCTCAACTTAGCCTGTCCCCACTGTGAAGGAATAAGTGTTTCCTTTTCTAATTTAGAGACACTAAAAATGGTAGTATTAGAGTCGTTCATTTAAGTATAAAGGTTGCAGATCCTGGTGATAATGGCAGTAGACACTCAGCTTGTAATAACCTACTGCTTTTTAATAATTAACATTTCAAAAAAAAAACATTTAACATTTCCAAAAACAATCCTTTGAATGTTTTATAATTGTGCCAATGGCATATAAGGCTCTGACTAGTTAGAACCCCATGTCTGGATGATTTTGACTGCATATATTAAAAAAGAAATTGATTTTAAAATAACGACTATTTATACTGTTCCAGAAGAGAACTCCAGAAATAGGGCAGTCCCAAGGCTGGTAAAATCAGTGATTCAATGCAGTTCTCAAGGATTCTGGCTCTTTCCACCTTTTTTCTTTCTTTTCTTTTTTGAACGTGATTTTAAATATTCATATTTTCTTAGTTGTTTCCAAGTGTTCGAGTTCTCGGTCAGACTTGAAAACACTTTAAAACAAGTCCTTGGCAACCTTCAAACTATTGTTGGTGACCTGGATATCCCTGTGGCCATAATCTTGGGACAAGAGGGCATATAAAAAGTCATCTTTCCATCTCTCCTTTCAGTGGTCCTTGTTATTTCTGAGGGGCCTCTGAGGCTGGCTCCCTTCATGGTCTTGAGATGGTTGCCACAGCTCATATTTAGAAGGCCAGAAGTAGAAAATGGAATGTTGGTGTCTTGGTTATCTTTTTAAGCTTAAAACAAATCCTCCTAAAAATCCTTCCGGAAAGCTTTCCCTCAAATTTTAGTGGCCAGAATTGCATTACATGCTCATGCTCGAACCAGTGGCTTAGCAAAGGGAATGAGACCAGTTGTTTGGTTTCATTCAATCACTATTCATCGTCTGGAGCTGAGGAGGGGTCCAACCCCCATGGAAGGAGAGGGCCACTCTGGACAGAGTGAACAAATCAGGCTTCTGACAGCAAGGAGGAAGCAGGGAAAGGCCCTAAAGGCGGCAACAGCATTGTCTGCCGCAACCAGGGATTTCCAAGTTGGTTTCTACAGAGCATTTTTTGAAGGAAAAAGGAATTCTTCGGTCAAATAAGTGTGGGAAAGAGTTCAGCAGATCACCTTCATGGGATATTACAATATTACATCATATTAAAGGCTCTGAGAAAACCTATACTTCGTGTTAAACCCAGAATTTCCCAGATGTACTTGACCATGTAAACGTCTGTCTGTGAATACCTGTGAACAATCCAACAGAAGTAATGTTTCATGAAACGTCCGCTTGTGAGATACTGGGTTGGATACTGGATATCTGCTCAGCTTTTGTAATAATATTTTAAGTTGGATTTGGATGTTAATGAGTTTTAGGTGCCAACGCCCTTTTAAGAAAGTTTTTGACAGTTTTATTTTAGAAAGTTTGCTTCAAGAGCAAAAACGTTGCAGAATTCATTTGTTCCCTTCTCCAAATCAGAAAGGGTGTGGTGGTGGTAGACTGGAGACTGACTTGTTTGCTGAAACTAGAGCTGGTGTAAAGATCTACATTCTAGATCTATTGTTTTCATTACTTAGCCTTTGGAGCAAACAAAACTTAATTCCGTTGGCCAGGGTCAGCTCCAGATAAGATGTTCAGACTTACTCTTATTTTGTTTTCCCGCAGAACGCAGGGACAGGAACAATCCAAAGAGACTATCCAAGTCACGTGGCACCTAAACCACTCCAAGGACAACATAATGGTTAAAAGTTTCCAAAATGAGGGTGTGTGGCCTCACTTAGGTCACCAGCCAATTAGAAAGTTTTAATTTAGGAAGCTGTTTCATCTGCTCACTCTGAATCTTCTGTAACTCACTAACAAATGTCATTCAATGTTCATTCCATGCACAGGGCCCTGTGAATTTCCAAGGTGAACAAAACCAGAGGCATTGGTCTTGCTTTAAACACGTGCAGTATCTAGTTGGGTTCAAGATGCAAGTCCGAGGGTTAAAATGATACCAGGAGAGCTAACTGGTGCCGGGCAACTTCACCAGAGAAGTTACCAGAGAGTATTAATCATGACTACATGAGACACACCCTGAATTTCTGCCTAAAAACTTCTTTTCCTTCGTCCAATCCTCACTGGAAATAAAGAACGTGTTACAACAAGTTGTACAAGAATTTTTCACATAACTCAGTTGAACCTATAGAGGTTCTTAGAAGAACCTGTAGTTCTTCTTTGGATCATTGTTGTACACAAGTTCCTATGAGTGACAAGTAATTATATGTGAAATCTGTGTACACACATATATTACAATCAATGCTAAGCTCTTTGTTCGTGCCCGAAGAGCTTTTATATACATAGTGTAGATGGGAAAGTGAACATAAATCATTTTCTTGTT
The DNA here is from genome assembly GCF_014898765.1 of Herpailurus yagouaroundi. NCBI lineage: Eukaryota > Metazoa > Chordata > Mammalia > Carnivora > Felidae > Herpailurus > Herpailurus yagouaroundi. The sequence continues at coordinate 68,496,814 of NW_024412394.1, forward strand.
TACATGGAAAAAACATGTGGAATTTTTTAAGCCACTGGAAAAATCAAGAAAGTGTTTTTTGAAAAGATTTTTAGATACATGTGTAGAATTCAAATGCTCATGATACAAATATCTTAGGGGGAGAATATCTTTGGATTTTCTGGACCCATCTCCTCTGCTCCCTTCCCTGTTTTCATTTGGACCTTCTTCTCTTTCCTTTGGCCCCGTAACCCATGCCCTGCTCAATTTAGATGATGCTTCCAGCAGTTTCTCCTAAGCGCAGGGCTTTCTGGAAAGGAACTTTGTTTCTTTGGTGTAGAGTTTGGGCCCAGACAGCTCCAACTCTATCAGGTTTTTCCTCCATGGCACTCTCCAGCCTGGAGTCTGGGAACTGCCAGACCCGCTAAAGGCTGCTCTTCTCAGGGGACCCCTCATGTTGTGTCTGTGCGGACAGAGGATTTCTTTCCCTCTCTCTCTCTTCCCTCCTGTCCCTTGAGTGGCAGAGACCTTCCAAACCCAGCCTATATGGGCTAAAAAGGCAAAAGTCAAGAGCTATTTTTATTCCTGGTGATCTCTCGCATATGAAGCGTACAAAAGTATTGGTAGCTGAGGGGTCTTGCAAATCTCTGGACCATGCCTTTGTGAGATATCATCACTCAGGAGTTGAAAGTACAGATGGCGCTTATCAGAACCACGGTGGGGAAATGGAGGAAGTATGTTCTCTTTGGATCCAGACGATGTGGGCGGCTTCTGCTTTATGCTGTAATTGCGTGTCCAGAAAAGACAGTTGCTCTCATTGGTCTAACTACAGCTATAAGTGGCATGGCAACTCAATTTAATGAACTTATTCTCTTTTTAAAGGTTTTTATTTAAATTCCAATTAATTAACATATAGTGTAATATGAGTTTCAGGTGTACAATATAGTGAGTTGAACTTCTTTTATTTTTTTAATTTTAAATTTTTTTAATGTTTATTTTTGAGAGAGACAGAGACAGAATGCAAGTGGGTTAGGGGCAGAGAGAGAAGGAGACACAGAATCCGAAGCAGGCTCCAGGCTCTGAGCTGTCAGCACAGGGCCTGATGCGGGGCTCAAACTCACGAGTTGTGAGATCATGACCTGAGCTGAAGTCGGTCGCGCAACCAACTGAGCCACCCGGGCGCCCCTAGTTGAACTTATTTCTTATTGCGGTAGGAAAAAAAGAGAAAAGTTAATGGGTGATGCCACTGAAACACAATGAAAGAATCCCTTGATTTTTTATCGTATTTCATTAAAGAATGAACCCAGTGCCTGTTACATAGCCCTCTGCTTATAAGAGTGCTCCTTGGTATGACGGGTGGTGTCCTTCTTGCCATTCAAATGGCTGACAGGTAACCTGCGCAGATACAGATGTGTCATCCTTGGTGAAAAGAGAGATCATCAAATGAAGGAGATAAAGGATATTAAACTTCCTACTTATACTACGAACACACATTCAAGCATATAGAAATTTCAGTGGGAAGTGAAAACCAATGGAATCCACATTCCCTGAGAGCCTACTATGAGGCAGGTGCCCTGCTGGACACAACACATATTATGTCACTTAATCCTTAAACTGTATAAGGTAGATGCTTTTTTTTTTTTTTTTACATTTTATAGGTAATAAAGTGAGATCAGAGAGAGGTTCAGTAACTTGTCCAAGGCTCCACAGCTCAGATGTATAAGTACTAGGTTTCAAACCTAAGTTTGTCTCCAAAACCCATGTTCTTTCTGTCATGCCATGTTGATATGACTGACGGGGAGCTGAATATCATGACTCAATAACTACTTGACACTATAGATGGTAAGAATTTGCCCTGTGATTTTTTTTTTTTTGAAAGTAATCTCTATGCCCAACATGGGCCTCGAACTCACAACCCTGAGATCAAGAGTCTCATGCTCTACCAACAGACCCAACCAGTTGCCCCAGCCCTGTGATATTTAGCCAGCTGTTTTTATGGGGTCTTTTCTGCAATGTGGTGAAAATACAATGGGAAACACCGTGAAATCAAATCATGGGGACCTTTGGTCAATCAAGGTTTTCTGTTCTTGGACATAAGAAAGGTACTCCCTCCTCCAAAAATGTCAAGGTCAGGGATTAGTTTCCCCCAAACACTTTTTTTTTTAATGTTTATTTATTTGTGAAAGAGAGAGAGAGAGAGAGAGAGAGAGAGAGAGAGAGAGAGAGAAGTGGGGGAGGGGCAGAGAGGGAGACACAGAATCTGAAGCAGGCTCCAGGCTCCGAGTTGTCAGCATAGAGCCCCACGCGGGGCTTGAACCCACGAACCATGAGATCATGACCTGAGCCAAAGTTGGACACTCAACCGACTGAGCCACCCAGGTGTCCCTCCTGCAAACACTTTTGAGGTTACCACTTGGGGTAACTACAGATCTCTTCTGCTCCTACACCTATTATCCTTGTTGATGTTCAGTACGCTTGCACCACAGTGCCGAGACGTATACAGAATTTCAAGAAAAATGCACAATTTAGTAAAGGATTGTCAGTAACAAAAGCTGAAGAAGACTTTGTATTTCATGCTCAGTAAACAAAAACAAGATTTTTGTACTTCTAGAAGATAACCTATTCGCTTCTCCTTACTTGTAAAGAATGAGATTAATTTAGCACTCAAGCACCACATGGTTGCCTGGCAAATTCAGAAGGGTTAGACTTGAAAACCCACCCCCAGAAAAGGAGGGTCAATGGAGCCAAAGGCCATGCAGAAGAAGAGGAGGCCCAGGAGGGCAGGTAAAAGGACAGAAATGGACTCACACTAAAAGGAGGACCAAAATAGTTTTTTAAAGCAACAAGACATGACTCTCTGCCTATCAGATTGTAAATCTGTAATGTAAAGATTGTTCAGTTTTAGGAGGGCGAAGGGACAGGGGCGCTCTCATATACGACTGGTGAAAGTAAATTAATACAGTTCTTGTAGAAGGTGATTTGGAAATATATGTGAGAAGTGTATGGTACAAGTCAGTGGTTCTCAAACTTTAGTATGCATCAGAATCACCGAGAGGCTCATTAAAACACAACTTCCTGGGCCCCACCCCTAGAGTTTCTGAGTCAGCACTATGGGGGAGAATCTGAGAATGTGCATTTCTAACAAGTTCCCGCAAGATGCTAATGTGGCTGGTCCAGGGAATACACTTGGAGAACTACAGGTATAAAGGGTTAGGCATTTGGCTCTGATGCTTATCAGTTGTGTGACTTATACAAGTTACTTAACCTCTCTCTCTGTTTTGTTTTTCATTTATTAAAAATTGGAGACAATGGGGTGCCTGGTCAAACCCCACCCTGGGTGTAGAGATTACTTAAAAATAAAATATTTGGGGGACACCTGGGTAGCTCAGTCGGTTAAGCGTCTGACGTCGGCTCAGGTCATGATCTCATGGTTTGTGAGTTTGAGCCCCGTGCTGGGCTCTGTGCTGACAGCTTTGGAGCCTGCTTCGGATTCTGTGTCTCCTTGTCTCTCTGACCCGCCCTCTCTCTCTCTCTCTCTCTCTCTCTCTATCTCTCAAAAATAAAACATTTTAAAAGATAATTATTTTTTAAATCTGGGGACAACAATAGTGTCTATCTCATACAGCTGTTGTGAGAAGTAAAAGAGTTAATAAATGTGAAATGCATGTAGGAAGTGCTCTGTAAATGTTAGCTCAATACATGTTTCCATAATTTAAAATGCTCATTCTGGGGCACCCGGTGGCTCAGTCAGCTGAGCATCAGACTCTTGATTCTGGCTCAGGTCATGATCTCACGACTCATGAGATCGAGCTCTGCGTCCAGCTCTGCACTGGCAGCACAAGGTCTGCTTGGGATTCTCTCTCTCCCTCTCTCTCTGCCCCTCCCCTGTTTGTGCACTCTTGCTTTCAAAATAAATAAACATTTTTTTAACGCTCATTTCTTTTGACTTGACAATTCCAATGTCTAAGTATATATCTTCAGAGAAACATTTATATCACAACCTAGATGCAATAAATTCCTTAAAAAAATTTTTGTTTAATCTTTATTTTTGAAGGAGAGAGAGAGTGCAAGTGGGGGAGGAACAGAGAGAGGGAGACACAGAATCCGAAGCAGGCTCCAGGCTCCGAGCTGACAGCACAAAGCCTGACACAGGGCTCGAACCCACGAACCGTGAGATCATGACCTGATCCGAGCTTAACCGACTGAGCCACCCAGACATCCCAATAAATTCGTTTAAAATACAACTTTATAAAATGAACTCAAAAACAGCAAATCTGTATGGCTCTATAACCTTTAAAGTAGTTCAATTTCTAATTAAAGTGTTTCTCATAGAGAAAACTCCAGAAGTCCTCACTGGTGCCTTCTACCAAACCATTTAAGGAAGAAATAATACAAGTATTGCACAAACTCTCTCAGACCACAGAAGATAAAACATTTCCCTGGTATCATTTTATGAGTCCTGCATAACCTTGACACTAAACTTGAAAGGAACATCACAAGAAAATTATAGACCAATATCCTTCATGAATATAGATATGAGAAAGTCTTAAAATATTAGCAAATCTGTCATCGAAAACCAACCTCTGGAGCCAAAATATGTAATGGGAAGACAGAGTTTGGGTATAAAGAGGAATAATAGCTTTATTGCTTTGCCAGGCAAAGGAGGCTGCCTTCAAAACTGCAAGCCGGCCTCTAGGAACAGGCTGTGGGTTTTATAAGGAAATACAGTATCTAACTGGTTTGGACAGGAATTTTGTACTACTGCCAGACTCCTCTGTCCTGTCTTCAGGGTAGTATGGGGTTCCTGAAATGAAAGGAAAGACAGGAGGAAGGGAGGCTGGGGGAAGAGAGGGAAAAGATTAGTGTAAAATCGAGCTTTGCTGAAACATTAGTGCAGCCATTTTGACTTTGGTTCCACTTTATGCTTTTAATTGGTTTCAAATCAAACCCAGTAAATTAGGAAGATGATAATACACCATGACCCAAATCTGTATTTGTTTCCTATGCCTGTTGTAACAAATTACCACAAACTTGGGGGCTTAAAACAACAGAAGCTTATCCTCAGTTCCAGAGGCCAGAAGTCTGAAGTCAAAGTGTCAGCAAGGCCACATTCCCTCCTGAGGCTAAAGGAGAATTTATCCTTGCCTCTTCTAGTCTCTGGGGGCTGACAGCACTTCTTGGCTTGTGGCTGCATCACTCCAACCTCTGCTTCCATCTTCGCATTGCTTTCTCTTTGTGTTTATCCCAGGAACGCAAGGCTGTTTTAACATTCAAAAATCAGTCAGCGTAGCCCCAGATACACATCCTATATAATTCCCCTCACTTGAGCAGGACTTGTGAATATGATGAAATAGTCATACCAGTGATTACATTATATTATATAAAACTCTGCTGTAGCAGACTGGGTAGGAATTTTCCTGATGACCTTGAAGAAGCCACCTACATGTTGTGGATGGAGCAGGCCACATGGCAAAATAGTCTCTAGGAGCGAAGGATGGCCCTCCACAGACAGCAGACAAGTCCTACAACCACAGAAGCTGAATTCTGCCAAAACCTAGTGATCTTGGAAGAGAACCCCAAGCCTTAGATGAGATCAAAGTCCCAGTTACCACCTTGAGATCTGGTAAGACCATGAGCAGAGGACCCAGTTAACACATGACCACACTCCTGACCCACAGAAACTGTGAGATAATAAATTTTGTGTTGTGTTAAGCCAAAAACTTTTTAAAGTTTATTTATTTAAGTAATCTCTACACCCAAAGTGGGGCTCAAACTCACAACCCCGAGATCAAGAGTCACATGCTCCTCCAACTGAGTCAGCTATCCACCCCCTGCCAAAAAAAATTTTTAAGGTAATTCATCATTGTAACAGCCTGAAGGAGAAAAATCATGTAATCAGCTCATATGCAGGAAAAGGGATTTCACAAAATGCAGCACCTGTTCATGATTAAAACTTGTCAAAATAGAAGTAGAAGGAAACTTCCTCCATTTGACTAAGGGCATCTATGAAAAACCTTTATCTAATACTACCTAATGGTGAAATATAGAATGCTTTCTGAGGCAGAACATTACAAGGTGTTCACTCTTACCAGTTCTATTCAACATTGTATTGGAACTGCTAGCCCATGCATTTAGGCAAGAAAAGTAAATAAAAGGTATTTAAGTTGGAAAGGAAGAAGTGCAACTGTCTTTATTCACAGATGACACAATTGTATATGTAGAAAACCTAAGAGAATCCTCTCCCACAAAACAAAAACAAAAACACAAAGCTATTAGAACAGTGAATTTGGCAATGTCACAGGATATAAAGGCAATATGCAAAATCCAATGTCTTTCTCTATATAACAACAAATAACTACAAAATGAAATTTCATCCATCAACAATTCTACCTTCCATAAAACACTAGAGCACAATTCGGCCAAGTTATTTGGAAATTTGTAACAAGGATTGCCTTTTCTCCAGTCTCCAATTACCTGTTTCTTATTTCCATATGATACCTTTACCGTCCGTATTTCTACCAACATTCTGTTCGTGATTACTAATGTGTTCCCTAAGAAGATTCTCTAAGAGAACCTTTCTCTCCAGCTCTCTTCTTTTCTTTCAGAGCAATCACCAGAATTGCCTCTAACATTCCATGTTTCTAGCCTGTGCCTCAGATTCCTCCAACCTCCCCCCATCCACCAGTTCTAAAACCACTGCCACACTTTTAGGTACTTGTTACAACAGCACCCCATTTCTTGGTACCAAAGTCTGCATGAGTTGCTGTAACGAAATACCATAGGCTGGGTGACTTAAACAATGAAAATTTACTTTCTCACAGTTCTGGAGGCTGGAAAGTCCAAGATCAAGGTCTGGCAGGATTTGGTTTCTGGTGAAGGCTGTCTTCCTGGCCTGCAGATGTAGCCCTCTTGTTGTGTCCTCACATGGTGGGGAGAGAAGGCTGTGGGGAAAGAGAAGAAAAAGTGGGGAGGAGGAGGGTGGCATGCAAGGAAAAAGGGAGAGGGGAGAGAGCTGTCTGGTGTTTTTACTTACAAAGAAACTAATCTCATTAGATCAAGGTCCTATCCTTATGAATTCACTTGACTTTAATTACTTCAATAAAGGCCTCATCTCCAAATATAGCCACACTGGGGATAAAGGCTTCAACATAAGAATTTTGAAGGAATACATTCAGTTCACAATAGCATCTTTATGTGAAAAAGCTCAGCAGTACTTTATGAAAAAGTCTAAGCAGCAGAAAAAGTCTGAAAAAGAAAAAGGAATGTACTTAATACATCTTAATGTTTTAAGTCAGTATTTTCTTTTCCTTTCTTTTTAATATGAAATTTATTGTCAAATTGGTTTCCATACAACACCCAGTGCTCATCTCAACAGGCACCCTCCTCAATGCCCATCACCCACTTTCCCCTCCCTCCCACCGCCCATCAACCCTCAGTTTATTCTCAGTTTTTAAGAGTCTCTTATGGTTTGCCTCCTTCCATCTCTGTAACTTTTTTTCCCCTTCACCTCCCCCATGGTCTTCTGTTAAGTTTCTCAGGATCCACATAAGAGTGAAAACATATAGTATTTGTCTTTTTCTGTATGACTTATTTCACTTAGCATAACACTCTCCAGTTCCATCCATGTTGCTACCAAAGGCCATATTTCACTCTTTCTCATTGCCAAGTAGTATTCCATTGTGCATATAAACCGCAATTTCTTTATCCATTCATCAGTTGATGGACATTTAGGCTCTTTCCGTAATTTGGCTATTGTTGAAAGTGCTGCTATAAACATTGGGGTACAAGTGCCCCTATGTGTCAGCACTCTTGTATCCCTTGGGTAAATTCCTAGCAGTGCTATTGCTGCGCCATAGGATAGATCTATTTTTGATTTTTTGAGGAACCTCCACACTGTTTTCCAGAGCGGCTGCACCAGTTTGCATTCCCACCAACAGTGCAAGAGGGTTCCCATTTCTCCACATCCTCTGCAGCATCTATAGTCTCCTGATTTGTTCATTTTAGCCACTCTGACTGGTGTGAGGTGATATCTCACTGATGAGGAGTGACGTTGAGTATCTTTTCATGTGCCTGTTGGCCATCTGGATGTCTTCTTTAGAGAAGGGTCTATTCATGTCTTCTGCCCAATTCTTCACTGGATTATTTGTTTTTCTTACTTGACACATCTCCAAAGGCAAGGGAATTAAAAGCAAAAATGAATTATTGGGACCTCATGAAGATAAAAAGCTTCTGCACTGCAAAGGAAACAGTCAACAAAACTAAAAGGCAACTGACGGAATGGGAAAAGATATTTGCAAATGACATATCGGACAAAGGGCTAGGATCCAAAATTTGTAAAGAACTCACCAAACTCCACACCCGAAAAATAATTAAGTCAGTATTTTCATTTCTTTCCCTTATATTCTCTCATTTAGAACAAATGAACAAATGTTCCTGTTAGGCTTTTGCTGGTCCAAGCTGGCTTTCTACTGCCTGCAAAACAGATTGATGCTATTTGAGGCTTTAAAATTCCCCCCATTTAAAATGATCCAGCATTCTTCAGATCTAGAACAAACAGTCCTAAAATTTGTCTTATCTGGTTACAACCAGAAAAGAACCCGAATAGCCAAAGCAATCCTGAAAAAGAAAACCAAAGCCGGAGGCATCACAATCCCAGACTTCAAGATGTATCACAAAGCTGTAATCATCAAGACAGTATGGTACTGGCACAAGAACACTCAGATCAATGGAACAGAATAGAGAACCCAGAAATGGACCCACAAACATATGGCCAACTAATCTCTGACAAAGCAGGAAAGAATATCCAATGGAATAAAGACAGTCTCTTCAGCAAATGGTGCTGGGAAAACTGGACAGTGACATGCAGCAGAATGAAGCTGGACCATTTTCTTATAACATACACAAAAATAAACTCAAAATGGATGAAAGACCTAAACACAAGACAGGAAGCCATCAAAATCCTAGACGAGAAAGCAGGCAAAAACCTCTTTGACCTTGGCTGCAGCAACTTCTTACTCATATGTCTCTGGAGGCAAGGGAAACAAAAGCAAAAATGAACTATTGGGACCTCATCAAGATAAAAAGCTTCTGCACAGTGAAGGAAACAATCAGCAAAACTAAAAGGCAACTGGCAGAATGGGAAAAGATATTTGCAAATGACATATCAGATAAAGGATTAGTGTCCAAAATCTACAAAGAACTTACTAAACTCAACACCCAAAAAACAAATAATCCAGTGAAGAAATGGCAGAAGACATGAATAGACACTTCTCCAAAGAAGACATCCAGATGGCCAACAGACACAGGAGAAAATGCTCAATATCACTCATCATTAGGGAAATACCAATCAAAGCCACACTGAGATACCACCTCACACTTGTTGGAATGGCTAACATTGTTTTTTAATTTTTTTTTTTAACATTTATTTACTTTTGAGACAGAGAGAGACAGAGCATGGACAGGGGAGGGTCAGAGAGAGGGAGACACAGAATCCAAAACAGGCTCCAGGCTCTGAGCTGTCAGCACAGAGCCCGACGCGGGGCTCAAACTCATGGACCGCGAGATCATGACCTGAGCTGAAGTTGGACGCTCAACCGACTGAGCCACCCAGGTGCCCCTGGAATGGGTAACATTAACAGCTCAGGCACCAAAAGGTGTTGGCAAGGATGTGGAGAAAGGGGAACTCTTTTGCACTGCTAGTGGGAATGCAAACTGGTGCAGCCACTGTGGAAAACAGTATGGAGGTTCCTCAAAAAACTAAAAATAGAATTACCCTACAACCCAGCAATTGCACTACTAGGTATTTATCCAAAGGATATAGGAGTGCTGATTCAAAGGGGCACATGCACCCCAATGTTTATAGCAGCACCATAGACAATAGCTGAAGTATGAAAAGGGCCCAAATGTCCATCGACTGATGAATGGATAAAGAAGATGTGGTGTATATATACAATGGAGTATTACTGGGTAATCAAAAATAATGAAATCTTGCCATTTGTGACAACATGGATGGAACTAGAGTGTATTATGCTAAGTGAAATTAGTCAGAGAAAGACAAGTATCATATGACTTCACTCATATGTGGAATTTTAGATACAAACAGATGAACATACGAGAAGGGAAGCAAAAATAACAACACGGAGGGAGACAAACAATAAGAGACTCTTAAATACAGAGAACAAACTGAGGGTTGCTGGAGGGGTTTCGGGTGGGGGAATGGGCTAGTTGGGCAAGGGGCATTAAGGAGGACACTTGTTGGGATGAGCACTGGGGTTATATGTAGGTGATGAATCACTGAATTCTACTCCTGAAATCATTATTGCACTACACGTTAACTATCTCGTATGTACATTTAAGAAAATTAATAAATGAGAAAATTGAAAAAAGAAATGATCCAGGAAGTCTATGCCAAGATACAAAAGTGATGCTAATGACTTGCCCTATTGTCTGCTCTGTGTTGGGCATCACGACAGGTGCTGAAAGTGCAGAAGGAATGGAATCCAGGCCCCCTGTCCACAAAGAACTTACAGTCGGCTACGTACATAGTCCTGTACTTTCAAAGTTACTTTCCTAGGAATGGTAAGGAGTTTATACAGTCATGCACTTTCTCTTATCCAGGTGGGTGGTTAGAAAGGCAGCTATGGCCAAAGAATAGTATTCCAAGAGAAGCTCTACCCTACAAATAGCACGGTATTGAATAGATATAGTCAAGGCCAAGCAGTGAAGCAACCGGATGGGTGCTGTTATCTATTTTAAAGAGAAATGGAAGTTCTGTGTTTGTGCCATTTAAACATTCTTCAGTTCACTCCATGATGCCTTTGACTATTGGAGTAACTGTATTAGATTCATCAAGTAAATCATAAGGGGCAGTCAGGTAAAACAGAATGTCCTTATAAAAAGGGGGAAAAAAAATCCAATGCCACTCTAACCCACAAAATGCTGCCTATTTGTTTTTTCTAAAACATCATTCTAATTTTCATTTTTTTTTCTAGAAAGGATGTTTTCCTTAGAAATGTTTTCAAAACTACTGCTTTGCTTCTGAGGTATCTGTAAGCATTGCGTCTGTGGTTTGTGACATCATAAGCATCCTGAATAAAATAACGTATTGCAACTCACAAGGAGACTGTATCTCCGCAGGACAATTGTAATCTGAAAAGCTTCTAGGTGCACAGATACAATTTTAACGCCACAACTTATTAACAGGAGTTTTGCTGTACTTAAAAAAAACCCACATAGAAACAAAGTCAATTAAATTTTATTACAACCAAGAATATAAAATAAATGCAATGTAATTTATTTTAGTTTTAACAGTCATTTCAAGAAGGATGTCAGGACAACTCAAAAGCGGGAAACACTCAGCTCCAAAGCGGTTGCCCTCCTGCACCCCACGGAACACGCCCCACCGGAGCGCAGCCGGCTCTGAGTGTGCACCTCGCAGCAGAGTGTAAAGCATATACACAGTCATCTCTATAATCATAGAAAGAGGGGTGCGTGCAGAAATGGACTGAAAAGAGAGACAAAGACAGGTACACTTCACAAGTAGGAATTATGAGAATTACAAACTAGGCAGTTTAGAAAGGGTATATACTACATAACATATATAAAAAGTACTTTAAATTGTTGTTAAAAAGGACATCTTCAGTCCAGATTTTGTGTAATACTTTTAGTGTCTACACAGACAAGTCTTTAAAAAAATTAAATAGTATTAATTTACTAAATATTTAGGAGATAACAGTGCATTAAGGATTTTTTTTTCATATAATACATACATATCACTCCTTTGCAGTGATAGCATAGAAGAGTAAGTATGGCCTTAGGTACAACACATTTTTAAAAAATCCTAAAACAATGAACTTTGTTTTATGACATCTGTGACTACTCTTGAAGATTACGGGAGCCTAAACTGCTATGTTTGATATAAAACATTACTTATATTTGAATCCTTCAAGCCTCCTTTAGGCTACCTGCCATTTCGCTGCCTTTCTCCACTCCCTAGAAAGATATCGCCACAGAGTTTAGGATTTGCAATTTTCATAGAATTCTTCCTTCATCGTATAGTTTCTGCGCCATGGTTTTATTCAAAGCAGATTAAGCTGCAAATCTTATCATCCAACATTTTTTTTCTTTTACCCTTAGCAGAGAAAACAGCATCGTTTTAGAGGCATACAACCAGCAGTTGCTTCCCTGGGGATGAGGCAGGGAACATGGAGGCAAATATTGTCCCTTTCCATTCTTACATGTAAATTCTGTTTATAAGAGCCAAAGAGTAGTGCAGAAGACCAAAGTTCTAAGTACTAAAATTTTAAAACCACACAGATATAAAAATATACAGGTCCTTGGCTTTTGTATGTTACTGCAGGATCCACTTTCATCACAAGGATTGCTTCAGCTCATAGTAACAGCCCTGCCGCCAGACTCCCTCACCCTTGAGCTCAGCTGTCCTGAAACTTCTAGAATCCCTTTATCCCAAACACACTTCTCACCAGAAAGCTAATTCGAAAACCGATTTGAATATGGAGGGCAGAAAACCTTCACTTTTATTCCTTCCTTCCTAATTTTTTAAAATGTTTATTCATTTTTGAGAGACAGAAAGACACAGCGCCAGTGGGGAAGGGGCAGAGAGAGAGGGAGACAGAATCTGAAGCAGGCTCCAGGCTCTGAGCTGTCAGTCTGGAGTGTGGCGTGGGGCTCACGGAACTGTGAGAAGTTGGGCGCTTAACCGACTAAGCCACCCAGGTGCCCCTCCTTTTTTCCTTTCAATAACCTTTCTTGGTTTGGGTGTTCTCATGGGCTGAGGGATGTCCCCCTCCCCCTGCGTCCTCAGGGAACATGACAGTAATAAGTTTTCTGGAATGAGGTCACTTGGGGACCACAGAGGTAAATTTTAACGTCAAAAAGCTTCACAGATCTCCCGCGAGGTCCCAGTTTAGGGTCCATACATATGTTAAAGGCTTTGTTCCCCTTTACAGGGAAAAGGAAATCATGAACCACGATTATTTCAAGGGTAATGGGCACCAGTGGGCATCGCCAACTCCAAGGCAAGAACAAGAAGAAAAGGGCCAGTATGAGCACAGTGACCAGAGGAACGGGGATACCTGGCTGTATCTTGGAGAACACGGTGTATTAGGAAAAACTGATGAAATCCCCTCACGGTTTGCCTATCAGTTCTGACAATAAAATTAGCTATATGCAAGGAAAGCAGGGTAGTCCTGTGATTATACAAACACATATCACAAGAACTGTATATCAAAGTTGCTTATAAAGTATCAAGGGGCATGGTATTTTGGTCCATGCACATATTTTATTTGGGCTTTTCTCTTGTTAAATGTTAAGGGCCCCCTTACGGCAGCAACAGGGCTTCTGCTTTCATTTAATTTCCTACAACCGCTTAAGGAGTGCGTTCTGCCTATAAGGTCCACCCCATTGTTGTTGAAAGGCTGCTGTGAACATTTCAAACCTAAGTAATGCCTGTTGTGCTATTTCATCGCTGGCTTTCTCAGAGGTGGACGAACACCTCTTGGTAACAGTTTATTACACAGCAGAATTTGGAATAATAACTCTATCCAAGTGAGTTTAGAAGTAAACAAAAGGACCTTCACACTCATAAGCCATTCCTATCATCCCCGGAGAACTTTCTGTCATGGAATGGATCATAAGTTCCTTAAGGACAGGAAGTATGTCTTGCCCTTTGTGGCTTCCACCCAGCATGGCACTGGGCACATGGTGAGGGTGCAGTGAGCATCTGATGACCAATAACTCTGGACAGTGAGGCTTCAGGGCACAGGACAGAACTATATACAGGTAGCTACATTATGCGGAGGGCTATTAACTTCTCCTTAAAAACAAACAAACAAACAAACAAACAAAAATGGAAGGGGTGAATTATCAGAGAGACAACTAGAAATTCCTTCCAATGGAGTATGTCAACTGTTTCATCTTCAATGTTTGATGAGTGTCACTATACAGCTTTTATTATTAATAAGCATTATTATGCTGAGATCAGTAAGGTCCTTGCTGGCTACAGTATCACATCAATAGTGCAAAATGTATACTGGCTTCTGTCTAAAATCTTACTTTACTTGTATATGGACCCAGAGTATCATTACCAGGTAGATAAGTTCACAAAGAATCGTTTAAAAAATGCATATAACTTGCATATACAACAATCAGCTATTTCTTCTAGCTCAAGAAAACGTTTAAAACAGGGCTAGTGCTGCTAGTAGCATTCAGAAGAACACAAATTTCTTGCCCCTTACATTACAATGGGAGCTCTAAGACTCTATATTTCCCGTGACGCTGGGGGGTGAGGCGGTCCTTTCACTGGCTAAAGAACTCAGCCTCTAATTCATAGATCATGGAAATGCAAATATGCACTTTATCTCATGTAGTCATGTATACTATCTGCCCATAGTTTTTTAGGCACAATTATTAAGTTTTCTCCTAGGGGCAAAGAAAGCATTCAGTGCAATGAAAAGATTCTTGATAGAATTAAGTTTCAGTAACAACAGCAAAATTATGCATACATAATACATACTTCAAACATGAATAAAACCTAAATTCTTAACATGCTTTAAAAATAGTCACTCTATGTCTAATGCAAATATGAATGGAGAACACTGCTCTTAATTTTAAAAGCAGATTAATTTGCAAATTAATTTTGCAGGCTTCTATTTGAGTACTCTTGATTATGTAAGGAAGTGACTCAAGCTGGCCCAGATGCGAAGAAACCAACAGTTCTTTAGAGAAGCCAACTTTATGTACAATACACACTCAAAGCTTTTCCTTCAAAGGTAAACGATACATCATCCTTTGATCAACATTACTCCTTAAAGAAACCCTAGTGCAGTTAATACTCTCTTCCACTTTCTGGTGTGGGGCACCAGAGGGCTGTATTTCATCGAAGCTCTTGAAACCCTTTTTCAAGGCAGACTTAGCTACATGAAGGTTAAATTAGAATTCTTACTGAATACTCTTCAGAATAAGGTGATTCTGGGAACTACGTTCCATATGGATGATTGATTATGTCAAAATTACCACACAATGCAGTTCTTCAGAGCATAAAGCATAGTAACTGCGAAGATCTAGGCTGTTTTTGGTTGTAGGTTCCCTCTGTCCCACTGTGTGTCTTTTCTTAGACCTTCCCTGAAACTAGATAAATAAAAACATAACAGCAAAGTACTTTGGGACAGTAACAGTTTCTGTTTAAGACTTCCATGAGCAAAACAGTCATATTCTGTGAAAACAACGTAGTGCTTTAAAAGGTGCATTTTTACCTGTGTTGCTAGATCAGTTCATGAAGTAGAAAACTATACACCACTGGAGTCTTGTTTCTAAAACATTAAAATCCTATTAAAAGAGCTTTGAAAAGATAAATCATAGTGATTGCTACAGCATGAGAAAGGTGCACCAGGAAATCCTTCCAAAAAATGCTGAAGGTTACAGAAGTTAAGTGCTGGGATTAGATCAGACGCTGTATCAAAGTCACAATGGAACACATGCAGGGAAAGGGTGTCGGGGAAACTTCACAAAAATCTTCTTTAAGTCAGTAAAGAAGAGACGTCCGTCCGTCCTGCAAAATGCTCAGTATGTAGTCTTCCGCCCAAGTGGGTGAGTTTTAAACGGCAGCATCGTCTGCATTTTTGGTTGCTTTCCATGCGGACATCATATTGCTGGGGTCTGTGCCCTGGGCCGCGGCGGTCAGTAGCGGTGGCCCTGGTGAGTCGGGTGGTACTGCGCGCTTTGCTGGGACGAGGAGGAGTAGCCGAGTGTGCTCTGGGACTGGGAGGATCCCTGAACGCTGCTTTGGTAATTCAGGCGAGAACTGGAGTGCTGGGGGAAGGAGAAGGAAAAGGGAATCACCGGCTCAGGACTTAATCACAAGAGGATGGACACAGGAGCCATTTTCAGAGGCCCCTGGTTCCCATCCATGGCAGCTGACAGCTAACTTGAGCTCCTTAATATGTTTCGCTTCTTTGAAATGACAGGGTGCCCTCACTGTAACATGTTCTGGCAGGCATGAAGTTTGGCTGGATTTCTTTGGGACGTGAGCCGCACTGGCAAGAGAAAGGCAGAGGGGAAACCTGTGCTGACCCACTGTTCTTTATAAGAACTCTGCCTATTCTCTGTAAAACTGAGATTTGCAAACGAGAATGATCAATTTGGCACACTGCATTAGTACTCATAGTGCATACTGATATGCTGTTAATTTTCTCATTATAAATAACAACGCTATGATCAAGAAGTCATTTCTAGAGAAGAGAATTTTCAGAGGTAGAGGCTGGAGTGGCAATCGCCAACACGACAAAGCAAGGCAGGCTGGGCAGGATGTGGCAGCAATAAGTGGGTTTTATAAATTTCAGGTAATATTTAGAATAAAAAAAAAATGTTCGTACATGAAAATGCCCTTCACGGAAAGCAGAGACAAATGTATTTCAATTCAATGTCTTGTTATTACCTTAAATGGAACATTTACCTTCATGGTGCCAAGGGCAAATATGAAAAATTATGTAAAAGGAAGAATTCATCTATAGAATAAGAACATGGGGTCTAGTTAAAGGTAAGCATAGCTGGAGCCTGTGTCCTTAACTAAGCTCAGAACGCTGGTTCTTTCCATGAGCAAAGTGGAAAAGATCTTACTAATAAAATTATTACTTGGAGTAAAAAATGTGAATGACCTTGAGGTGGCACTGTGGATTTAAGGAAGGACAAACCAGCAGGGTCCCCCAACTCAGTGTGCAAAGGCTGCCAAACATGATGTGGGAAACAAAGGTAAAAGAAAAAGTAAATTTCCCTACAACCTACAGCCCACTGACAAGTCCTTGAGACAGGCAGAGTGAACTTACTCTAGGAACTCAGCTGCCTGGATGTTAACACTTTGCTAAGGGCAAAAGGCAACCTTAGCTTAACATTATCCCAACCTCCAGGATTACTTTAACATATAAAAATTCCTTTAGAAACTTCCTTTATCTCTACTCCCCAAGATATATGTTGGCCATTATCCTCCAAGCATATGGCCCCCTGATACACATCTGAAGGGTCTCACGACCACGGTTTTACTAGACAATAATAAATGACCTTTTCCTAACAATAGTTAGCCCCCTCAAGATCCTGGAAACCTTGCTTCCAAAATTCCTGAGAGGACCGTGGTCTTCGAATTTACTCTTTCAGATTTTGATTTTCAACAAGTGGAACCAATGAAAGCGCCATTATGTACTTCTCTGCTTGCAGGGACTCTTCCAAGAGAAGATTTCAGGGAAGTGGTTGTGTGAAAACACATGAGTTTGTAGAGATGTATTCAAAATGTAAAGCCAGTTTAGGCAGCTCTTTATTATGTCTTTCTTGTTAATGTTTCTCTTGATTCCAGTTCCTTATCAGTGAGTTTATGGCTCCCTTGCCAGTGGTTTTGTTTTCTATTATCTCCATCCCCCCTTCCACTAGTACCCCGAGGTTCTAAATCTTTTTTTTTTTTACATTTAAGCCCTGCCCCCCCCCCAACTTCTTAGATCTTAGCTGGTTACTATCCTTGAAATTTTGGGTGTTTTTGTGTGTGTGTGCAAGATTCCCTATGCTTATCACAGGTATTTTTACCTCTCTCCCCAAATACTAATCCTTACACTTTTTTCCCCTTTAATTTCCCAAATTAGCAGTACAATGTATAGAGGCCGCTTTTAGACATCAGCCTTGAGCAATGGAAACTCATCAAGGCAAGAGGGGCCACAGCAACCCCCTGGATGAATATAGACAGGCCCATCAGACGACCCACCTCAAAATATCCATAGGCCACAAGTGACCAATGGGCTATGTACAACCAGGCACGTTACCAAAAAAAGGGAGAGTTCCTTACACCCCCATCCATACCTCCTCATCTTCCCCAGGGGCGCCTGAGTGGCTCAGTCGGTTAAACTGTCCCACTCTTGATTTCGGTTCAAGTCATGATCTCACAGTCGGAAGACTGAGCCCCATGATGGCCCCCTTCCTAGGCATGGAGCCTGCTTAAAATTTGCTCCTGATGCTCTCTCACTCTCGTGCCCCCCCCCACCCATGTTCCTCTCCACCCCTCCCCCCTAGCTGGCAGTCCTCTTTCTCAAAAACAAAGCAAAACAAAACAGTCCCCACCCAGTGCCTCCAGGCTGTCCTGCCTACTGCTCTGTACTCAATACCCACTGCCTGGGGCAGACAGTCTCTCCCCTGTGGTCCAGGCTGCTGCTCCCTGGAGGTGTATCCAATAAACCTCTACCTCCTTTGTTCTTTCACCACACCAGTTTCCATCACATGGAGGTCCCACATCTGGCGGCCCCCATCCCATCAAGAGAGATACCACATTTAGACAGCTGTAGTTTTTTTTTTAATCTTAATAATAAAAAGTATCTTCTACTTTCAAAAATGCTTCTAGTGAGATTTAACACTGATTTCTGAGAAGTCGCAATCTTAATCCCTTTCTGTGTTTACGCTACTTCCTATTTCCTCTCAGTGGCAGCAAATCTTTCTCTTCCTGTTGTCGCAAATAAATCTTCCTCTTACTGTTGTCTCTCTTCCAATTGCTTGTCTAGTTCTCTTTTTCTGACCCCAACCTGACTGACAGCTGGAAGGGGAAAATGAGAAATTTTCTTTGAGGAGGAAGAGGCCTGTCTCACCCTCTCTCCTCAGGATGTCAGGAGAAGCAAGTCAAGAAATGAAATGTTCTCCAGTTACATGAAATACGACCCAAACCCTCATTTTCATGTCACGTCCTAGAAACAGGATTGTACCATTTGCACAGTGAAACTCTGGAGTTAAGTACTACTTAATGCTAAGAGGATCTATTACAAAATCCACTTCCCATTTCTTGTTTGAGCGTGAACAAGAACAAATTCGGCGCAGTACCTGATAATCTGCCGGCATAACGGGCCCGCCGGAGTTGGCGCCCGAGGGCGCGAGGCGGGGCTTCTTGTTCGGAGGCACCTGATTGAGGCCCGAGTCCTGACTGTGCTGCAGCCCGGCTCCCGCACCCCCGGCGCCCGCCCCGGCCCCGCCCGCGGTCCCGTTGGTCTGGGTGCTGTTCTGCTGCGGCGGGGGCGCCTGCGGGGGCGCTGCTGCCTGCTGCGTGGGAGCTGCGGGCTGCTGATGTTGGTTCTGCTGCTGCTGCTGGTTCTTGTAAGAAAAAGAAAAATGGCAAACTTGGTATGGTACTAAATCAACAGGCCACTGCTGTCGTTTACTTGATGGGCACCCGCGACGGCCCGCCAACCTGGGGAGCGACCTACGGGGGACACCAAAGTGACTGCCAAGACCAGAGAAGGAAGCAGACCGGGGGAGGGGGTGGGGGGGGGGGGGGGGGGGAGGCGGGAATACAGCATCCCCAAAGGTCAGAGCACTGAGTCCTGAACGGGATTCATTCTGTAAACTTCATTTACATTGCACAGTGGTCCTCCATATCAGCCACAGACATCCCACTGGAGAGCACACAGGGCACACAGGAGAGAGTTCTGCATTCATTAAAACAGCTGTGGGTGCCTGGGTGGCTTCGTGTTAGGCCTCCCACTCTTGGTTTTGGCTCAGATCGTGATCTCAGGGTTCGTGAGATCAAACCCTGCCTCCCGCTCTGCGCAGTGAGCGTAAGTAGGCCGAGCCAGTTTGGGATTTCTCTGTCTCCCTCTCTCTGCCCCTCCCCTGCTTACTTGGGCGCTCTCCCCCAAAATAAATGAATAAACCTTAACAAATAAATAAATAAAACTGCTGTTAATAGTCTTCTCGATCATGATTTTGGAAGAGTGGAGGGATATGGGGAGGGCCTGATCTAGCCAATTAGGAGCAAAGAACAGAATCGTGCTTTGAAGGAAGCCTGAATCAAGCCATGGTGATGACACTGAACAAACAAAACACAACCATTAAGGATCGGGGAATAAAATAGGCTGTAAAACAAATCAGAAGTTCATTCATCTATAAACTCATGATATTTCAAATTGCAAAGTACATCTACAATAAAGTAAGCACATAATTAAAATAGAAGGCAGCCAAATACATAGGAATCATTAAATTGTACTTCCCTAAATTGTCTTTTTGCCTCCCTTGCTCCCTGGAAATAGAAGTGTACCGCGTAGCTTATACCTTGTCACCTTTCTCTTCAGGTTCATCTTCATTAAGGAATTCTCGTTTGGGGTATGGAATCTGGCAGCCAGCAAAGACACTAAAAAATCATTTTTTTAAAAAAAGAATACATATCAGGACCTAAAATCCACAGTATCATTGACCTTGTTAATTTAAAATTCCACTTTTTTTTCCTTAACATATTGCCTACTCTTCATCAGTAGCTACTGTTTGCTGAATGTCTCCCAAGACAACTTAATTTAAGCAGATAAAAAAAGAATTTTGGGGGGCATCTGAGTGGCGCAGTCGGTTGAACGTCAGACTCTTGATTTCAGCTCGGGTCCTGATCCCAGTGTCTCGGGATAGAGCCCTGAGTCTGGCTCCACACTGACCATGGAGCCTGCTTAACATTCTTCCTCTCTCTCTCTGCCTCTCTCTGCCTCTGCCCCTCTCCCCTACTTGTGCGCTCTCTCTCTAAAACTTCAAAACAAAACAAAACAAAACAAGAATTTGTTGTCTAAGTCTTATACTAATTACCACTTTCAATAATAAATTTTAACTGCCATTAGTTGACGTATATGATGTAGAGGTTTCTCCACACAAACTTAATTAGTACTAAAAAATAACTGAATTTGTAATTGCCTCAACAATGAAAATACTTTTTTTTTCTTCAAGAAAAGCCACATCTCTAATAAATACAAGCATATGGGTATAACAAGGATGGGAAATGCAGGGGTTTTGGTAGCACAGTGGATGCACAGACTTTTAAATTCGCAGTTCCCTACTGATTTGGGTCAAACTCATCTGCCCGACTATAAACATCCCACCTGTTCTCAGTTGTAGTTTTCCCTGTAACACTGAATGATGGTCATTCCTAAAACACCTGTTTTCATTCACGCCTCTCTAGAGCACTGCCTGTTTCAGAATATAGTCCCTTTCTCTCCAGAAGTTCTTCTCCAAGGTAGGATTAATGGAAAACTTCAGTAACCCTATAGGAACAAGTGCTTCTCTTACTTTAGTCACCATCTGACATCCTCAACCCGGAGCAAAGGACACGGAAAATGTAGCATACATACTCTAACGTTGGCAAGGGGTCCTCCTGAAAATAGGGATCCTGTAGAGCTTGCTCCGAGGTAATTCTCTTGGTTGGATCCATAGTAAGGAGTTTCTGAAGCTAAAGTAACACATAAGAAATCGATAGCACATGGAAAGGTTGTTTATAAATCAATGTTTTGACTTTTTGTATTAATGTCTAGCAGGATTAATATCAAATGCCATTGCGTATAGCTCACCACAGATTAGTATGGAGCAATTGGCACACTACATACATTTATGTAAAATTGGTAGAAATCATTAGCATTAAAGCCCTTTTGGTATGTCATTTTTTTTTTCTGCTGATAAATCAGAAAAATTGGAAAAAATTAAGTCTGGAAGTCAAGAGTGACATCTCAAAAGAAAAATATTTGATTTTGCCTTAGCATCCACCAATTTCTTTTCTTTCTAAAAAGGAGGAGGGGGGCCTGGGTGGCTCAGTCGGTTAAGCATCTGACTCTTGATCTCAGCTCAGGGCTTGAACTCATGACCTCATGAACACCATGCTGGGTGTGGAGCCTACTTAAAAAAAGGTGGGAGGTGCCTTGGGGGGGCTCAGTTTGTTGAGTGACCAATTCTTGATTTCGGCTCAGGTCATGATCTTGAAGTTCATGGGTTCAAGCCCCACACAGGGCTCTGCACTGACTGCTCAGACCCTGCTTGGGGTTGTCTCTCTCCCTCTCTCTCCCTCTCTCTCTGCACCCCCCCCCCCAAATAAATAAATAAACTTAAAAAGAAAAATCACCAGTTTGGGGCACCTAGGTGGCTCAGTCAGTTAAGTAAGCTTCCAGAGTCTTGATTTCAGCTCAGGTCCTGATCTCACGGTTGTGGGATCAAGCTCTGTATGGGGCTCCCTGCTGCGTATGGAGCCTGCTTAAGATTCTTAAGATTCTCTGCCCCTTCTGGGCTCACGCATATGCATGTGTGTGTGCATGCATGCATATACTCAGAAAGAAAGAAAGGAAGGGAGGGAGGGAGGGAGGGAGGGAGGAAGGGAGGAAGGGAGGAAGGGAGGAAGGGAGAAAGGGAGAAAGGGAGAAAGGGAGAAAGGGAGAAAGGAAGAAAGAAAGAAAGAAAAGCTAGGACAATTCCACGAATGAGACAAGATGGGTCTGTGCTATGGACCCAACTTCCCCATCTGGCAGAGAGGCACCTACCAAGAGGAACACTTTGCTGTCAGGCTTGACCTTGTGTTTCTCCATGTACTTTATGAGGCTACTGTTGGCATACCTGCAAGAACATAATAATCACACATCACTGGAAACACTCACACTTTTTTTTCAAATAATGTTTATTATTGAAGTACAGTTTACACAATAAAACTCCCAGATTGGTTTTCCTATAAGGTACATGTTTAGGCCATTGTCTTTTCTAATGATTAGTGAAAGAATACGTAACCAAATATTGGTAAATGTGTGCAGTGGGAATTGTTAAACACTGTATGTAAGAGTTTCTATTGTTACAATCTCTTTGGAAAATAATTACACATTAACCACTAGAGCTGAAAATGTGAACAACCTATAACCTAGCAATTCCCTTCCTAGGTACATACTCTAAGAGATTCCTTTGTGCATGTGTATCACAGGATGTGTAAACAAGAATGTTCTTAGTATTCCTGTAATAGAAAAAACTGTAAACAACACAAGAGTCTACCAATTAAAGAATGGGTACATTGTTACATATTCACAGAATGGAATATTGAACAATAGTTAAAATGAATACAGAGGTTGAGTGGGAAATAAAAGAAAGAAAACTACAAAAGAAAATACAAACTGTAATATAATTTATATGAAGATAAAAGATATATTAAACTGAGCAATAATTTATTTGGAATACATAATACCTGTAGCAAAACTATAATGAAAAATGTGGAATGACAAATACAAATTCAGAATATATGTTCTTTCCTATATATGAAATATTTCACATTTAAAAAGGTCAAAAAATAAGTAACATATATGTTCATGGTAGAAAATTTAGAGAATATAGAAAAGTATAAAGAAAAAAACTGAAATCACTCGTAATCAAGCCACTCAATGATTAAAATAAACAAAAAAACACTGCCGAGATTTTGCTAATTTTCCTTTGACATTCTTGCCATGCTTTTATATATATGACACAGACACAGAGGGATTTCTGTTTTGTTTTGTTTTTATAAAATTGGGATCACACTATACAAATTGTCCTCTTTTCACTTAATATTGTTTCATAAACATTTTTCCTTGTTCAGTGCTCTCTAAACTACTCATTTGTAGTGGTTCTATACGTATATTCCTAGTGTTACTGACGTTGTTTGTTTCACAATAGTTAAATACAGGTCTTTGTAGGTTAATCTGGTCCACATGGTAGGGAAACAATACTGCACATAGGTGGGAAACAGAGATCCCTTCCAGACTCTGACTCAGTCATTTACCAGTTGTGTGACCTTGGGCAGTTAGTTAACCCTTATGAAAGCTTTAGCTTCCTCATCTGAAAACTAAAGATTACAATTATACCTCTCTTATAGAGTGTTGTGGGGACCATATGAGAAAATGTAGGTAAGGGCTCAGCACCACACCTGACACATAATAAACACTTGGTTAGCTACCTGTAGCTGCTCTGATTGCTTCCACAGGATAAATTCTTGGGTTTATTAGGTCAAAGAGTATGTGCATTGCAAAGCCAGTTTTATGTGCTCTAAAACCTTGCTACATGAACCTGGCCCTCAGATCAGCAGCATGGGCCCTGAGAGCCCACATTAGAAATACAGATTCTCAGGCCCTATCCCAAATTCTGAATCAGAATCTGCATTTTTAACAAGGTCTCCAGGTGATCTGTAGGTATATTAAAGTTTGAGAAACATTTTTCTCACCGGTGGCATACAAGGAAGAGGGCCCATTTTATCATACCCTTGCCAGCCCTAGGTATGTTCATTTTTAAAATCTTTGCCATGTGAGCCTGGGTGGCTCAGTCAGTTAGTGTCTGACTTTGGCTCAGGTCATGATCTCACGGTTCGTGGGTTCGAGCCCCGCGTCAGGCTCTGTGCTGACAGCTCAGAGCCTGGACCCTGCTTCAGATTCTGTGTCTCCCTCTCTCTCTGCCCCCTCCCCACTTGAACTCTCTCTCTCTCTCTCAAAAATAAATAAAAATTAAAAGAATAAAAATAATAAAACAAAATCTTTGCCATGTATATATACAATTTTTTCGGGGCTCCTGGCTGGCTCAGTCAGTAGAGCATGCAACTCTTGATCTCAGAGTTATAAGTTTGAGTCCCATATTGGGTATAGAGATTGCTTAAAAATAAAATCTTAAAAAAATTAAAAAAAAATTTTTTTCCTCCAATACTAGGAACATTTTTATTAGCAAGGTAACCACTAAATTTATTAATGAGAAGAGATTTTAAAGTTTATGCAGAAATGTAGTTTGTCTACATACATGTCTTTGGTCTTTCTGTCGAATCATTGATTTCTCTGGGTTAACTCCAGATTCTAAGTTATTTGTTTCTATCATAAGATCAGACCGTGCTTATTGTAACATTCAATTTAAAGTCAGCTTCTAGATTTCCTTTTAATCCTATTTTCACGTTGCCTTCTACTTAGCTAATAGAAGCTGACACTTTAGAAAGATTACAGAAACTTCTATCACTATTCTTCCTGATTCACTTTAAGAGTAATTTTTTTGGTTCTTTTCATCTGATATAATGAAAACAAGTTATTTTTCCTTTATTTGAGATAATTTTTTCTGGAAAAAAAAATTTTTTTTAATGTTTATTTATTTTTGAGAGACAGAGAACGAGCAGGGGAGCAACAGAGGGAGAGAGAGACACAGAATCCGAAGCAGGCTCCAGGCTCTGAGCTGGACTCAGACACAAAGCCTGACGCGGGGCTCAAACCCACGAACCGTGAGATCATGACCTAAGCCGAAGTCAGTTGCTCAACAGACTGAACCATCCAGGTGCCCCTGGAATTTTTAAATAATATTTTACTTCAGTGGCTTGTATGTACTACTACATTAGATTTAGCTAATTAAAAAAAATTTTTTAATGTTTTATTTATTTATTTAATTTTTATTTAATTTTTATTTTTTTTAACGTTTATTTATTTTTGAGACAGAGAGAGACAGAGCATGAACGGGGGAGGGTCACAGAGAGAGGGAGACACAGAATCAGAAACAGGCTCCAGGCTCTGAGCTGTCAGCACAGAGCCCGTCGCGGGGCTCAAACCCATGGACCGTGAGATCATGACCTGAGCCGAAGTCGGACGCTTAACCGACCGAGCCACCCAGGCGCCCCATAATGTTTTATTTATTTTTGAGAGAGAGAGAGAGACAGAGACAGAGTATGAGTGGGGGAGGGGCAGAGAGACAGAATCCAGGAAGCAAGAGCCTGACATGGGGCTCGAACCCATGAACCACGAGATCATGACCTGAGGCAAAGTCAGACACTTAAACAACTGAGCCACCCAGTCGCCCCTAGATCTAGCTGATTTTTAATAAACTCCTTTCATCTTATGTATTAGTAGCTGCTTTCATGGGGGTACAATTGTTTGCTTAACACATATGGGCTCTTATTGCTGAGCTTTTCCTATGACTTTTCTGAGTTTCATTTATCTTTTAAAGCTCTCCTTTTATTTCTAGTTACTGTAAACACTAATTTTATGCGAAAATTTTCCTTTGGTCTTTAAACAATAAGTGTTCACTGCCGACATTAATATTCTCCATCTTTTATATCATTAGCATGTCTTCAATTACTTGAACCACTTTCATATAATGTCCATTTGACAGTAACTAATGAGCACGTACTAAGTACCAGGCCCTGGGTATACATATAATGATGGATAAGAAAGACATAACCCATACTATCTAGAGGGAAGGCAGACAAGTATTCAAAAGCTAACTGTAGGGGCGCCTGGGTGGCTCAGTCAGTTGAGTGTCCCACTCTTGATTTCGGCTCAGATCATAGAATCAAGCCCCACATTGGGTTCTGTGCTGAGTATGGAGTCTGCTTGGGATATTCTCTCTCTCTCTCTCAAAATTTTTTTTAAAAAAAGGTAACTGTAGGGCAAAGTCATCAGTGCTGAGAGAAACAGCCCAGGATGCAAGAGAGGAGTATGTGACTCAGACCTAGAAGGTCAAGGGAGGCCTCAGCAGGCAAGTGATGCCCAAGGCAAGACCTAAAGGACAAGTAGAAAGGAAAAATAGGAGTTAATCTGAGGAAATGAGTGGGAGTAAAGTATATCCTAGACTGAAGAAACAGCATGTGTAAAAACCCAGAGGTCAAAAAAAAGCTCTGGGTTTTCAAGCTTCTTAAAGAAATTCATGCTGTCTAGGCTGTAGAATACAAAGTGGACAGTTGTGTAGGAGATGAATTTGGTGATGTAGAAGCCAGAGCTCTGTAAGCCATACTAAGGAAGTGAGAGCAATAGTGAATTGAGAGCAGCGAGGAGACCAACATGATCAAATTTGCTTTGGGCAATGACTGTGGTATAGACAGTGAGTTGTAATAAAGACTGGAGGTAGAAATACCACTTGGGAGGCCACTGCAGGACCCTAAGCGAGAGAGAGAGAGAGGTCTAGACTGTAATAGTGGCAGAGTAGATGGAGAGAAATACAAAGAACTGACTAGATTTACTAGTTTTTTGGATCCTGCAGGGTAACATGGAAGAGAAGGCGATAAAAGAAGGATCAGGGATGTCAGGTCTTGGGCTTGAACAACTGGGTGAATCATGGAGTCGTTTCCTAAGATTGGAAATACAGCGGGAGGAAGGTATGGGAGGATAGATGATGAGTTCCATTTTGGACATTTAAGTTAACGTATTTATAGAAATTTCAGGTTGGGATTCCATGAGGCAATTAGACAAATGGGTCTGAAATTGGGAAAAGAGATCTGAGTCGGATGCATAAACTGGGAATTATTAGCATCATCGATGGTAAATTGTGGCCAATAAGATCAGAGAGACTGCCCGGGACAATGTCCAGAGTGAAAAGACAGCCCAAGACAGAACCTTGAGCAATACCAGTGCCATCTTTAAGAGAGAGAGACAGGAAAAAGACCCCACCAAGGACTGTGTAAAAGAGGGGCCAAAAATGACAAGTGCCATTCCCTCCTTCTCTTTATCATGTCTGCTTTTGTTCCTACAAGCTATCCTGTCTTGAAATTTCCTGTTAAGGCACCCAGGAGAAAACCTCTTACACCTCGTCCTCTAGGTGTGTGCATTTGTAACAAACTCCTCGCACTCTGTCACCTTTATTCTCTCACTCCTACTCAATATACACATTCCCACCAGTGTGTTTTACCCTGCTTCCAGGCCATGTGGCCTTCCTTCTGTTGTCCTTCCTGGTTACCTCACCCGGCATTTCAGTCACTAGTCATTATTCAGATAAAGATCAAATCACAGTTGTAGCCTTGAACTGAGCCCTCATCATGCTAAAACAGGAGACACATTTAAACATGATACTGACCCTTAAGATTCTTAAAAGGTCATAAAATACTACAGCCTAAGCCTAACATGTATGTTAGCAACATCTGGAAAATCTTCTTTAAATCATAAGCATAATTAATATATTAAAATCTAAATTTCTGGTTTAAATACTAATCTGTATCTGTTTTTTAAAGGATTAATTTAGGGGCGCCTGGGTGGCGCAGTCGGTTAAGCGTCCGACTTCAGCCAGGTCACGATCTTGCGGTCCGTGAGTTCGAGCCCCGCGTCGGGCTCTGGGCTGATGGCTCAGAGCCTGGAGCCTGTTTCCGATTCTGTGTCTCCCTCTCTCTCTGCCCCTCCCCCGTTCATGCTCTGTCTCTCTCTGTCCC
The DNA here is from genome assembly GCF_014898765.1 of Herpailurus yagouaroundi. Classification (NCBI taxonomy): domain Eukaryota; kingdom Metazoa; phylum Chordata; class Mammalia; order Carnivora; family Felidae; genus Herpailurus; species Herpailurus yagouaroundi. Next base: position 68,524,715 of record NW_024412394.1, read on the forward strand.
AAAAATAAATAAACGTTGAAAAAAAAAATTAAAAAAAAAATAAATAAAGGATTAATTTAAATATTCCCAGTGAAGTTACTACTTATATTTAATATGAAATTACTTACGTTGTTCTTCTAAAGTCTTTCTGAAGTGTAGGGTATTCTGGCATCTTTCTAATATCTTCCCAATCTTTATCTTACAAAAAAATATCAAATATTGTTATGGAAAATAATGTTACTTCTATCAAAAATCTATTTTAGCTTACAAATATACACAAAAATACCCAAAATATGCTTTTGAAAAGGAATTATTTTGAAATATGACTCAAATATTATTTTGAAAAGAAAAATAAATTACCTGCAGGAAACCCCATGACACTAAATATCCGATCTAGTTGATCATGATGAAAGGGATTGCTTGTTTTTATATCTTCCTGACGACAGTGAAAAATAGGTTCTGAAGTCAACAATTCAGCAAATATGCAACCTATTGCCCATATATCTATGAAAGAAGAAGAAGAAGTGTTTGCACACATTTGTTATATTTCTTGGGTTATAACTCCTAGGTATAATCATAACCTACATTTAAAATTCTTTTCAGTGATGAAATATACAAAGTATGATAACTATATTAAGAAAACATATATATGACATGAAATAGCTATATCATCATATAACAGATTGAAAGCCAAATAAAAAACATTTACTTGTAAATTTCCTAATGAAGATATACTTGGAAACTCAATTTAGCAAGCAAGGAATTTACATTTAGGCAAAGCCTTTCTAACCACTATTAACAATGTAGTCAGTGAAGTATTCAATTGAAAATCTAATACAGGGTATAAAATTCATGACCTGGTAGACTAAAACAATATCATCATCAGGTATATAGCGATTCATTCCTTTAAATCAATTACCTGCATAATGATAGAGCATAATTTCTGATTTAGGAGTCTAGACAACCAGGATAGACCATATAAAATGATTTACAAAAAACTTAACTTTTGTTTGAAAGACTACCAACTTCAGTTTTTCCAACAAATTGTAAGGTCTAGAAGCTAATAAATACAAGTATATATGGGTACAGCATGACACCAGGAGAGAAGTTATTTGAACATAATCACTTGGATTAAGCTGTTCCATTGCTCCAATATTCCAGGAGAAAGTTAGGCATCTTTAAAAGTTTTACTAACCATTTCAAATCACCAGTTTTAGATTATTCTATTTGGATTTTACACGTTGAAAAATTGTAATTTAGATTCTAAGACTATAATATTATATTTACAATGCTTTGCCAAATGTATAAGTGAATTTTTATAAGATATATATTCACACTTGCCCACTTAAATAAATGCTATGTCGTATTTTTTTTTTAAATAATAATGCACAGACCACAGTATAGGATAGAAAAGCACAGTGTTTAGTAGCCTACTAAATGTGGGAATCACATTCTGTAGACAAGCTAATTAAGAAAAAAGTCTAATTACAGCCATTAGCTAGAATTAACATTGGTATGTTATTTCATAAAACAAATTGCTAAATGAAAAAAAAAAAACCATAGTGTAATGTCTCACTCCATTCAGGAACAGTTTCCTTTCACGTAAGTTAGCCTTTTGGATAACGGAAACAAATCACTTCAACACCCATTTTTTATCACACCATTACCTGCCATCTTAAGAGGTTATAAAATATCATTTACTCTTTCTTAATGACTCAGAAGGGTCATCATCAGCATAAGCATCCATCATGAAAGAGTAGAGTAATAACTCTTCAGTGTCTACTATTAAATTCTTTTCTCTCTCCCACATCATGTTGTTGTCACTCTTGCCTCTGACAGTCCCATCTCCCTTCCTGCTGGCTGCCTCTACTATGCAGTCGGCTGGGACTAGTACTGCATGTTTCTGGTCATGCCAATTTCTGGTCTGCCTTCCATTTAAAGGACAGGAGCCAGGATCTAGACCTCCTGAGAACTGCTAAGAGAAGGAACCTCAGAGTAGCAGGTAATGTTAAATTTTAGGGTTTCTTGCCTCATATTAGCCTCTAATTTTAAATGGTCATCTGGTTCCTGTACCATCTATACCCATTTCTCAGCTCTCAGATCTCAAGACTGTTCCTCCCTCCTTCCTTCCCTCCCTTTACACACACACACACACACACACACACACACACACACACACACACACACACACGCTGTCATTCCCCAGCCCCCCTAAATGTCACTCCATAAAACTTCACTGATATCAAATCACCGAACTCTTTTTTTTTTATATGCTCTGAATAGAAATAATACTCATTTCTGACATGAACCAGCTATGGAGAAGAGTAAGAATAAGTGAATGGCTATGTATTTACTCTATGTATTTATGTCTGCTAGGAATGCATTTCAAGCCTGAAAATAACTTATTTGGGGAATATTCTTTCTCTGGGTCTTCTTTCTTAGTTTCTATCCAGAAGGGATAACTGCAACCTAACTAAAATTGAAAATCAGCGATTATATTTTTATCTTTATCTGTAAGTTGTAAACTCATTTAAACTTAATTTCAGTTGTCCTTACCCTCAGGAAATAGGGAATATAGTGGATTTCTAATTCATACTCAGTTAGCTTTACTTCCCCCAAAGATATCTACTTTTATTTCAATGGTAGAACAGCTAATCAGAAAATATTCATAGAACTGTGCTTCTCAACGTCTGGGCTGTCAAAGTGTGTGGACCATGTGCAACAGAACCATTTAAAGGCACGTACTACATATGAGACTTACTGCCACAGATTGGCTCTATCAGAATCTCTGACAGTGGGACAGGCTTTGGTGGGAAGTCACTTAGTTTAACAGAAGGTTTTGGCTGAATCTTCCTTTTCTTACTGGAAATCTCCCTTGTAGATCTAGACTGTGTAGAGCTTGGTAAGAGCCCAGCGCATGTGGATTTCTACTGTTAGCACATCCCCTACTTGCTGCCCTGCATTCTGGGTTATCTCATCATCAGTTCTGTGCTGAGGCACCAACCTGGTGCTGCTCAACTAACATGCCTCTTTCTCTGGCGTCTCTTCAGTCTCCTGCTATCCCCCGGTGCCTTCTGAGACTGTCTAAGAGACTTTACTGCTCTGGATTGAGAGATCTAAGAGAAAAAGCAAACGCAATTCTCAAAGTTTCAAAGACACAGCTCCTCAGTAAAAATCACTCACTGGAATGTAAGTAGAGTCAGGTTCTGATTTTAACCCCTCATTCTGAGAGCCCTCTATTCCTTCTGTCTGCTTGTGCAGTTCTGAATTTTTCACAGACAGCTGACCCTGTCCGTGGCTGAGAGCGTGGCCTTGGTAGCCTCTGAACGCAGCCTCGATGTGGGCTCAGCTGCTGGTGGAAGGGTCTAAGGTCGGTCTCAGACTCCTCTACTGTCAAACACTCATGGGATTTTTCACTAATTGAACAAAATCTTTCGGCAATATTTACAAAGTATTACAAGATTCCAGCCCCTTGCTAGCGTCGCCATCCCTGGACAAAGTATATATATGCTCGGCGTCTCAGTTTTGCAGAAATCAGACCTGATGAATGAGGACATCACTATATTTTATTTTTTGTTTCTCCTTTTACCCACGTATAGGTTAGTTATCTATCGAATCTTTTCCAACATGGGAGCTTCCTTTGTAGTTCTTTGCATGTTACCAGGTTTTTCAGAAGTTTAACAGAGAAAGGTTTGTGCTCATCTGTTTTTAATAATTTCGTATTTTTGGTGCCTTTATTAAATAGAACTCAACAAATGCAGCTAAATGTAGTCAAAACTGGTATCAGTCTAATACCAGTAAACAAAAGATTCCACACAAGGAAAATTTCAAGAAATACACGCAGGAGATTTCGGCACCTCATAGAACTAGCCCATCATAGTGACAGTACTACCCACCTCCTCTCTTTTCACCTCATTTCGAGAAATCTCTAGGTTTGAGTACAGCTCCCTCTTCCTGACTCCCTCAATTCATAGCTGGGCCCACTGAGGACACTGTAGTCATCAGGTAGCAAAACCCTTGTCTGTTCTGGAGCAGACTTTAAATCCTACAGAGAGTGTGTTTATAACAGGTTTTCTTACTCCATTTTTTCTCTTGGCAAAATGGCAAGAGGCTGAGCACAGCTAACCTACCCAGACTCTTATTTCCTCCTGTAATGGAGAAACTGCTACTCTGATCAGCGTCATGGCGGGAGAGAAAAATTAGTCACGTTACTTCTTGTTTAGGAAAGGACGGACGGACGGACTTTCCCCCAGTAGAAGGGCCTTTTGCCAACACCACACTATTCTTGTTTTCTGTTTTTCTTTTTGTGGAGAAAACAATTCTAGAAATCTCTCCAGTTCTTCTGATCAGTGGTAGGTAAGTGCAAAATAAAACTTGTATGTTATCATTTCCGTGGCAATTCAACAGGATCAGATAACTCTATTCTCTAAAAGAAAATGCTTTCTCCTTTTACAAGAACCATATTCTCCTACACGGTTAAAAATCCTAATCTACCAGAATATAAAATGCAGGAATACAGCCGACAATAGGACTTTTACAAAGAGATATAAAGCGGTTTTTACAAAGCAGCTTCATAATTATTATACCATTTGGTATTTATGATAATTTGATGCTAAGATAGTAAATCATTTTAGACTAACTTACCAATGGCCTTTGTATAATGTCTTGCACCAAGCAGAAGTTCTGGAGCCCGATACCAAAACGTCACAACTACTGGATCCAAATCTGCTAGTGGCTTTAGAGGAGAATTGAATAATCTGGCAAAACCCATGTCCGCTAAAAAATGAAATAAGTTAATATAAAACTCAGTCTGGCATGCTACTAGAACCATGCAAGGTTGATGACAACAGCCACTATTGAAGACAATAACTTTATAGAGCAATCCTTTTATTCCTTTTCAACCAGGGGTCTGCCCCAGGCACCAGATCCCCTCTTCTGAGTAGATATTATTATCGTGCCTATTTTACTGATAAAGAAACAGAGGCCTAAAGATATTCTGACTTGCCCAAGGCCACAGAGCTAGTAAATACAGAGTCATAATTAGAATCCAGGTCTGACTTCAGATCCCTGGCTTTCAGAGACATAATATTCTTAAATGTTTTTTTAAACTAAAACAGTCTCAAAATTTCCATAGTTAATTATGACCTCTGGACGCCTCTGCATCTAAACACTGACTACATCTGAGTGTGGCGTGAGCGGGAATTGGCTCGTGGATGCATGAGAGCCAGTTTGTACACATTTCTCCCCAACACTGAGTTGAGTGATGTCATGTGACTTGAAATTGGCTATCATGGGAATATTTACATCATAGAAAACAACAAACGCTACACACTGGAGATTTTTTTCCACCCAGGGAGCCATTGTTGGATAATTACCAGCACATCATATACATGTTTCCAGGAAAATGTACACGATATGTACGAGGTAATTTGTTATAATTCAGGGTGTAACAAAGGTCTATGCCAAAGCTAACTGAGTTAAATATTAGAGGTATACACAAGTAGTAAAAAGAATATTTATTACTACAATAAGTTCCTGAGTGTCTAGCTGGCTCAGTCGGGACAGCATGTGACTCTTGATCTTGGGGTTGTGAATTTGATCCCCAGGCTGGGTGTAGAGATTACTTAAAAATGAAATTAAAAAAACAATCTACCATATAATAAGTCCTTGAGACTATCTAATTTTCTTAAGATTTAATAAATAACAAATACCTTTCATTTATCAAGTACTTCAGAATTACAGATGGTTTTCACATATATCATGTATCACTTCATCTAATCCTCATGCTGGTTTAATAAGTATTTTGTTCCCCACCTCTTAGAGATGAAGAATCTAAAGTCCAAAGCAGTTAAGTGACTTTCCCAAGGTCACAGAGATAGCAGTAAAAATGCTAGTATTCAAACAAACCATGTTATAACTTAGCAGCTATATTCTTAATCATTGATCTGACATCCAATAGATTATACGTATGACAATCACATATCACAGAGGTCAAATCACAAGAATGAAAAACCTCCGTAATTTGAAATATGTAATGTACACAGTATATTTTGACTGTATAAGGGGTCCCAATGAACTATGTAATAGCACATTGAGGTTTAATGTACTATTTAATCATTTAATCTAAAACTGCATGCTATAACATACATTAAAATTTTAATTTACAGCGATTTTGTTTCTTTACAATTTGAATATTTTACAAGGCTTTCTGAGAATGCTTTGGAGAACACAGGTCATAAAAAATAAGGCCATCCAAGGAAGCCTGTGCTGATGCCTACTGTTTCCTAACTAAATTTCCCCCATAGCAAAGACATTCAAAATCTTTCTACCAATATTACGCCTACTTCAAAGCACTGCTTTATGTATTTAATACATGCTGATTGTTGCTGATGGCAAAGTAATGTGATGAAATGTTTCACCCATTGAAAAGTATGTTATTTTTAAGTAAAAGCTGAAGCCAGTATTTCTCCCTTTATTCCCTACCTTCTTAGTTTTATATAAGCCTCATCTATTCAGTGTCAGATGAAATCAAGTCCAAAGGACACCATAAACATTCTTAAAAATAATTCCTGTCTATTATTTGAACTTTAAAGGAATTTCAAACCATTTCTCAAATAATCACCAATGTAGACAAAAGGTAACTAACCTAAAACTGTTCCATTCAACAGATTGCAGTGATAAAATTCTGGTGTGAGTGCTAATGAGACAGTATCAGATGATGAAGAAAAGCAGGAAAACCATGGTGTCTACCACCAAGGAACTGACATGAAGGTGAGGTGACAAAATACACAGAGTAGATAAAAACAGAAGTGCTGTAAGACCAAAGGTGAGTTACCACTGGCTTCTACTAGACTCTAAGTCCTATGAGGGGAGGGCATGTATCTCCTTCATGGCTCTATGTGGCACACTGGTAAACATTTGTGGAAGTGGACCAAATTGAACATGGAACTTGAGCTGGATTCTCAAGGGTGAATCGCTGAATGGTAAAAGGGGCAGGAAGCATTTCAGGTAAGACCTGAAGTCTTCAGGTTGCTGGGGAGGGGGAGGCTTAGGCACAGGGAAGGGCGCGATGCATTTCTCATTTGACTGTGCTTTTCTTTTCATTCAAAAAAGGACTGTGTGGGGCGCCTGGGTGGCTCAGTCGGTTGGGCGTCCGACTTCGGCTCAGGTCACGATCTCGCGGTCCGTGGGTTCGAGCCCCGCGTCAGGGCTCTGGGCTGATGGCTCAGAGCCTGGAGCCTGCTTCCGATTCTGTGTCTCCCTCTCTCTCTGCCCCTCCCCTGTTCATGCTCTGTCTCTCTCTGTCTCAAAAATAAATAAACGTTACAAAAAATAAAAAAATAAAAAAAAGGACTGTGTTAAAGTGTTAAGCACAGGCATCAGAGCATTACTAAGTTTTAAAAAGTAATGTGCTATTACAACAAAAATTAAAAGCAATTTAATCAACTAAATTGTTTTCTAGACTGCTGGTATTACTTCTTGCTTACTTTTAACCTGACTGTATTCCTAATGGTGAACAGAATTACAATCCTAAAACTCTGAACAGTAGGGTAACCAACTGGCCTGGCTAGAATACAGAATTTCGGGTGAGGAGTACTAGAGATATCTGGGAGTAGTAAGAGAAAGACAGCGAGTGCGAGGGACCAGGATAGAGGGGATGACTGGTACAAACGAGGGGAGAGTACAAGATGACAATGATGAATTTGGTTTGAAACAATGGAGCAGAGGTTGCCAGCAGCACATCCAAATTAAGGCAAAGATTCTGGCTAGGGGGAGAGAAGAGAATGAGACTCAGATCTTAGAATGATTTTTACAGAATCCAAGATTTTTAGGCCACACTCATCAATTCCTTAAAGTAGCAATTGTAGAGGGAGGCCACGCCCTGGCCAGTGCAACACAAGGTTACTAGGAGTAAAAGCCAGTAATAAATAAAATGCAGAAGTAAGAGCAAAAGTGGTAAGTAGAAAAACAGAATTATGTGATGTCACGTAGACCAAGGAAAAAGACAGTCTCAAGGCCAGACTGGTCAGAAGAACAAATGACTAAGGCAATAAAGGAAAACCGTGACTAACTACAGGCCACTAGATCTGATGAGACAGAGGTCGTAGGTGACCTTTTTGGAGAGCAGTTTCGATAGAGGGACAGAATTAGAGGACAGATTAGGGTGACTGGAACCAGTGGGTGAACATCGTATGTTCTAGCAGTAGAGGAACAAGGAGGGGAAATTGAATGAATAGTAAAGAAAACAAAATGGATATGAGAAGATTTATTTTAGAATTGGAAAAGGATTATGAAGGCTTAAAGGTGAAGAGGAGAAACTGGGGAAGCAGAGAGTGGAGACAGTGCGGTGTGAGAGTTTAAGTACAATGGGAAGCTATTTAGAAGCTGGGGGACCCCACATAGGTAGGACTCGGGAGGGGACAGTCACTCTTTCTCCGAGACCGTTTCAAAGGCAGCGCTGTGCCGACAAAAAGTGGTCAGTGAGGGTACAGCAGACAGCTTTGATATGGCTGGGCAGCAACATTTGTAGGGAAAGAGACTTTGGACTTGAGAGGCTGAGTAAGCCACAACCTCTCTAAAGTCAGCTCTCCTTCTCTGGAACATCCACCTTACAGGGTGGTTGTATAAAGTGAGGGAACATATGAAAGCATTTATGACACTGGGTAGTAAACTAATTATTTCACTGTCTGTCACAGGGAGGGACTGCCCTTTACCACCCTTTCCCTTTCACCAATGTCTAGCAAAAAGTAGGTCCTCAAATGCCTATAAGGAAAAGAGTGCGAGCGTGAAACAGAGAAAAGTGAGGAGTGGTAGAGAGGGGTGGGGAGGGAAGCAAAACGGAAGGGGGGGGGAAGGAAAGCAGCTACTTGGTTCTTAGTGACCATCAACAACATTTTTCATGACTCTGAATCTCAGTAAACTTAGTGTACAGGTTGAAAGAAAAGGAATTTGGTTTATAACCAACCAACCAAGGAGCACGCTTGGGTGTAGTAGGACAGAATGGATGTGCAATAGGTCAAGTTAGCACAATTCTGCATCACCTCTAGCATGACATATCCTAACAGCAAAGAAAGCAGGTTGATGAAACAATATTTATTTTAAAATCCTTCTGAAAACCATTGGAACATTTAATAAATGCAATTTCTATTACAAAAAAAAAGTAGAATGAAGCATTTCTTCACCTCATTCTCTTCCCAAATACGTCAGAGGTATAAATGATGCCAATTTCTTCTAGAACGATCTTCAGGGTTGCAAAGGGAATCTTAATAAATGGGAAGGACTCCTGTGGGTGCCTTAATCTAAGACCACCACATAAGAGGGTTTATAAACATGTATATTTCATTTGGAAAAAATATGTTGGTACCTGGCACGGCCATGCAGGGGGCGGGGGCAAGGTATGTGGGAAGATGTGCGTGTGTTAGGTCAGGCGGGAGAGATGCCTTCAGGGAAAGAACACTGGTGAAGCCGAGACAAAAGCAAGACTTAGACGATGACATTTAGGGCAGCTGTGCAGGAGAGCAACCACGGCATAAACACGTGCTTGGGTACTGTATGAGAATGAAATTTTTGTGGGCTTGCTTGCCTCAGCTTACTTGGGGAAGAAACCTGAGGCGTTTTATCAACTATCTACCTACACCTCCCGACATATTTTCTTTTTTTTTTTTTTTAATTTTTTTTCAACGTTTATTTATTTTTGGGACAGAGAGAGACAGAGCATGAACGGGCGAGGGGCAGAGAGAGAGGGAGACACAGAATCGGAAACAGGCTCCAGGCTCTGAGCCATCAGCCCAGAGCCTGACGCGGGGCTCGAACCCACGGACCGCGAGATCGTGACCTGGCCGAAGTCGGACGCTTAACCGACTGCGCCACCCAGGCGCCCCCCGACATATTTTCTAAAAACATGACGAGGAAGTCATTTTCAAATTAACTGCTTAAATAAGAGTCTTAAAAAGGGGAAACCATCTTTGCAGTCACTTCAGTTTCTTGATAAATTATTTGAGAAATAATTACCTACCTATTTTGACTCTCCCCCTTTCAGGACCTTCTCCCATTACTAGGATATTTGCTGGTTTCTAGGAATAAAAATAGAGCATTCAAATTACTATGTTTATTCTTTTGACATGCTCTAAAATGGAGAAAAGTTCTTAAAATATGAAAATATCACTTCTGTATTTTCATCAAAACCATAATACAATATTAAATACCCTCTATATAGTTAAAGCATTTGACATACTTGAAGTTAGCACTAACCTTCTATAAACATCTTTGCTTTGAAAACATTTATTTTCAAAATTATACAAATAATCACAAAGAAGTTGAAGCTATCATTTCTGTTTACCCCACAGCAGTCACAAGTGATGTATTTTTTTTAAAAACCTACACATATTATAACTGTCCACTTGCTGCCCACAAGAAACAGTTTTTGTGGTTGAAAAGTGTTTTGTAAAATTTCAAACCACAGTATAATTACCTTCATTTAAATGCATTCAATGGAATATTCCTTGCTAAATATTTCTTAACTACTATAGGAAAACATGATCAACATTCAATAGACTCCATTCATATCCATATGCATTTCAGCTGTAGTTCATGCAAAAGTGCAAAATTCCAAATATAATTTCAAGATGTAGGAAAATAAAAATCAAGGCTAATACAGAACTGTATAAAGAAAAGAATAGATTGCAAATGTATCCATTGCTTTTAAGTCATCCTCATTTGTAGATATTTGGAAACAGAGAACTATGGAAATAGGCTTTTGGGCAAGTCAGTCTCCTCTGTAAACTAGCAAGAGAGAAAATTTCGGATTCATTTATTCAATCAATGAACATATTTTTGTGTCTTAGGGACAAAAAACATATTGACAATCAAGAGGAAAAACAAGCACATGATGAATTAAATCCCTAGCCTCCAGATGCTCTTTACATAAGTAGAAAGAAAAAAACAGAAGCTTTGTATAATATTAGAAGCTAATGCTATGTGTGAGTTATAGAAAGGACTGACGTCTTGGGTTAGAGGTTAAACCAGATTACTTTTAGATCCCTTCCAATTTGCTGGCTCTTTTTTAAGTTTCAATGAAAACAATTAGCACTAAAAAAAAAAAAAGTTCAAAGGAGGAAGTGATAACTAGAATTTCCACTGTTGAGGGAAATGTTCATTGGAGGTGAGGCGAGGGTGGTGTCCATTATCCAGATCCTGAAAAATGACCAGGAACTGGCATGTCAGGGTAGAAGAAGGACAAGGGCAGTGGAGGAGGTGAAAAGGCTATGAACAAGGTAGGCTTAGGAGACAGTAACCCAGACAGAACTCTGGACAGAAACCAGAGAACCCATGTTGGGGGTAGCAAAATTAACCTAGACTCTGGACAGTCTTAAATGTCAGGTGAAGTAATCTGATCTTTAAATGGCAGGCTGTGAGATCCCAGGAGAGGGGGAGCTATCAGAACTAGGTATAAGATAATGAAGGCTTTGTCCAAGGCCTTCTAAGCTGAAATGGAGAGGGAGTTATGGAGCTGAGTAACATTTTAAAGGAGAAATTAACAGGACTTTGTGACTAGTTGAAGTCAGAAGACTAAGACAAAGGGTGATACAAATTTCAGCAAGGTTTTGAGTTTCTGCAACTAAAAGAATGATGGTGCCTTTATTGTGGAACAGTTATGAGAGGTACTGGTTAGGGAGGGGGAACAATGTAAGATCCCTAAGTCATACTATTCAGAAGAGGATTTGAAAATTATTGTCACTGGAGTATGATGACTGAAGACACAAGACAAAATTAGTTTATCGCAGCAGAAAGAGAAAATAGCATCGGTCGAAACCCAGAGCTTCAAGATTCAAGTTCGATAATGATTTATCAAAGATCCATTATAGATAAAACACTATACTGCAGACCTTCAGGAAATAAAGAGAAATAAAACATGAAGCTCAAGACTTCAAAGAGCTTCAAAAATCTAATAAGGAAAGAAAGACAAACTGCTTTTTAGAATACAAGGCAGGTTATGAAAAGTACCAAAAGAGCAAAAGAAAATGTCAGGAATGAATGATTCTTCTCAGTGAATATCAGGATAGACTTTAGGAAAAAGACTTTGGATGAATGAAGGATGACTAGGATTCTGATGGGCCTAAATGAAAGAATGACTTTTCAGGCTCTGAGAACTCTGTAAGTAAGGGCACAGTCACATAAAAATAGAGACGTGGCATACTGGGAGAACCTGCACTAGAGCACAGGATGCTGGAAAGGGGCACCTGGGTGGCTCAGTCAGTTAAGCGTCTGACTCTGGCTCAGGTCATGATTTCGCGGTCCGTGAGTTCGAGCCCCGCGTCGGGCTCTGTGCTGGCAGCTCAGAGCCTGGAGCCTCTTTCAGATTCTGTGTCTCCCTCTCTCTCTGACCCTCCCCCGTTCATGCTCTGTCTCTGTCTCTGTCTCAAAAATAAATAATTAAAAAAAAAATAAGACTGGAAACTACATTGGGAACAAAATGCCACATTAAAGAAACTGGAACTGATTCTATAGGCTAAGCCAAGACAGGACGGTGAGATAATCAGATTTATATTTAGGAAAAAAACTGGTAGCAATGTGAAGGCTGAATTGGAAAGGGTGGATGGATCACAAAGCAGAGACAGAAACCAATAGTCTAGGGAAAAGTAAGGGCACCCTAAATTGTGACAATGGTCATGGGAGAACATATAAGAGCATTTTAAGGTAAGAGTTCAAGACTTGGGATTGCTTTTTTATACCACCCTCTCCACCCTCCATAGTCATGCATTCAACAAATATTGATTAAGCATATTCTATGTATCAGGCTAGATGCTAGAGATGCAGCAGTAAAAATCCATCCAGGAAAAATCCTTGCCCTCATGGAGCTTACATTCTAGTGGGAACAGAAGGGCAATAAATAAACAAATGTACACTATATCAGATATTGGAAAAGAAACCAAGGAGAATACAAGAGATTTCCACATCTGATATTATGGCCGACTAGGTGCTCTAGGGGACCCTGACATTACAGAACCATATGCTGCATAAGAAACCTCCCTTAAAGAATTCCCTGATCTCACAAGAAGTCAGGGATTATCTACAACTCCAAGTGCCGGCCCAAATAATGTATCTTGTGGCTAGAGACTAAAGGAAAGTCAGGATGGGCCTAAGAACAGATGCCAACACTTCAATGGGGATACTGAATCATGGGCCACCAGCAAAGTAAGAAAGCTGAGCCTGCGACCACAAAGTCAGCTAAGACTCTCAAATGGACTAAAATAAACCTAGATACTACCAGTAGAAGCAAAAGAAAACTCTCTCTGAAGGAAAAACTTCTTAATTTAGGCCTAAGGACTAAAACAAAACAGTTTCCTGCTAAAAGCAGATTATTTCCATTTTGAATTAGAAACAACATCTATTCCTACACTATTTATGAGAGATCCACCTAAGCACAAGGGCCATAAAACCTGAAATAAAAGGCTATTAAAAGGTGTATCAGGCAAACTGCTAAGAGTTAGATCAACTATTAGTAATGTCAGATGGAACAGCTTTTAAGATACAAGCATTATTAGGAATACAGATGGTCACTATATAATGATACAAGGTTCAATTCACCAGGAAGAGGCAACATTCCTAAACTTGCCATGGACTTGAAATATATATAAAGCAAAAGTTGATATAACTTCAGGGAGGGAAGAGAACAACGATAATGTTAAGATATAGACTATCCAGAAGACACAGTTAACAAGGTTCATCTAGTGGGCATATACACAACTTTTTATTCAATAATTAGAGAATACACATTTTTCTCAAAGACACATGGAACGTTTACAAATGTTGATCACATACTAGCAAGTCTCAAGAAATTTCAAGGAATTGTTATCAAACAGGCTATGTTCTCTGACTACAACGCAATGAAGTTAAAAGTCAATCACCAAAGTATAAACTTAAGACTCCATATATTTGGAAATTTAAAAATACTTCTATTGTGGGTGGCTCAGTCGGTTAAGCATCCGACTTCGGCTTGGGTCATGATCTCAGGGTTCACAGGTTCGAGCTCCGCATCGTGCTCTGTGCTGACAGCTCAGAGCCTTGAGCCTGCTTCGGATTCTGTGTCTCCCTCTCTCTCTGCCCCTCCCCCGCTCATGCTCTGTCTCTCTCTCTCTCTCTCTCTCTCTCTCTCTCTCTGTCAAAAATAAATAAACTAAAACAACAACAACAACAACTTCTATTGTGTGTCAACTATACTTCAATTAAAAAAAAAGAAAGAAAGAAAGAAAAAGAATCAAGGCAGTAGCATTTAGACTGGTGACCACTGTATTCTTCACAGCCATTACCCCATAGGACAAACAGTGCAACTTAATTAAGAATATCCTTGATGAAAGAGTAAAAAATATTAATTAAATCTCAAACCTTGAGTATACGTATCTTTTTAATACTCTGATAAAATGAGATGTATACATAAAGCATTTCTGTTGCACTATGAAGCCAACAGTTGTCTAGAAGAAAAAGGAGTTGTGCAGTTGTATGCTGCCTAGTTGTTTCTCACTAAATATTTTTGTTTTATTAGATATAGTTATATTTTTAAAGATTTTATTTATTAATTATTTTATTAAAAAAAAATTTTTTTTTTATTTTTTTTTCAACGTTTATTTATTTTTGGGACAGAGAGAGACAGAACATGAACGGGGGAGGGGCAGAGAGAGAGGGAGACACAGAATCGGAAACAGGCTCCAGGCTCCGAGCCATCAGCCCAGAGCCTGACGCGGGGCTCGAACTCACGGACCGCAAGATCGTGACCTGGCTGAAGTCGGACGCTTAACCGACTGCGCCACCCAGGCGCCCCTTATTAAAAAATTTTTAATGTTTATTTTAGAAAGAGAGAGTACAGAGTGCATGTGGGGGGGGGGGAGAGATTGAGATTGAGAGAGAGAGAGAGAGAGAGAGAGAGAGAGAGAGAATCTGAAACAGGATCCAGGCTCTGAGCTGTCAGCACAGAGCCCAATGCAGGCCTCAAACTCATGAACTGGGAGATCATGACCTGAGCTGAAGTCAGATGCTTATTAACCCACTAAGCCACCCAGGTGCCCCTTAAGATTTTATTTTTAAGTAATCTCCACACCCAACATAGGGGTCAGGCTCACAACCCTGAAATCAAGAGTCATATGCTCTACTGAGGGAGCCAACCAGGTGCCCCAATAGTTACTTTTAGTAAAATATGTTATTTCGTTAATAGGAAAAAAATTTCCTCTAAATCACTCAGAAGTAAAAGGAGAATCTATGAAGAAATTAAAAATACTCAGAAATGAAATAATGTAAGTATTACCTATCAAAACCTGTGAAATGAAGCTAATGCAGTATTTACAAGGGAAATTTACAGAATCCTTAAATATTTATGTTAGGAAAAAAGGAAGGCAGAAAATAATGATGTACCCAAGCTAAGGGGAGTTTGGGGGGGGGGGGGGGGGGGGAGCTCAAGAAAATACACCAAAAGAAAGTAGAAGTAAAAAGATAAAGGTAAGGGCAGAAATCTATGAATGAGACAGGATTTATGAAGCCTCTAGGACAACTATTATGAGAGGATAGAAGGTGCAAATAAACATTACAAATTACAAGGAGGATCATAAATCTAGGGCCAATGGAAGTGAGAAAGATAACCCCACAAAGAACTTTATACTGATTACTCTTAAAATGTATACAAAATGGACAAAGTCGAGAAAATGTAACCTACAAATTGACTCAAGATGAATTAGGAAATCTTAACAAACCAATAAGTGCTAAATAAATTGAAACTATATTTAAAAATCTCCCTACTAAGAAAGCACCAAACCCCAAATGACCACAGATGCAAGTTCTCCACAAATTTTCAATGAACAGGTTATTCAATCTTATTCAAACATTTGCAGAGAACAGAAAAAGAGGGAATGCTCCCAATAAGTTCTGGAAGGACAGTATAATCTTGGTAGCAAAAACAGACAAAGTATGGGAAAGAAAAAAATTTCAGGCCAACCTCACTCACGAGTATAGATGCAAATATATTAAACAAAATATTATTAAGCCAAATCCATTAACAGGAATGCCAGGATAGCTTCACATGAGAAAACCTACATAAGTCCCTCAGCATATTAACATATGAAAAAGGAAAGATGATATAATTATCTCGACAGAGGCTAAAAAAGCAGTTAATAAAATTTAATACCCATTCATGATAAAATCTTTCAGCAAGTTAGACTAGAAAATTACCCTCTTAACCGGATAATGGGTATATATCAAAAACTAAGAAGTAACATTGGAAGGATTCCCTTTAAAATTGGGAATAATGCAGTGATATCCACCATTACCACTTCTAAAATCAACATCGCACTGTAAGTCTGGTGCTATAAAACAGTAATTAAAGGGATATGAATTGGAGAGGCAGGAACAAAATTATTGTTATTTGCAAATGATGTAATTATTTACATAAAAAACACAAAGTATTTGCAGACAAATTATTAGCAATAGTAAGGGAGATTAGTAGATGTTTGGCTAACTGAACAATATGAAAAAGTCAGCTGTATTTTTATATACCAGCAAAAGAAAAAAAAGGGTAGGAAATAAAATTTTTCAAAGGCAGCATTTCTACAGTAATTTAAAAAAACTATAAGGTACCTAAGAATAAATACACTATAGGATGTAGAAGATATTTATACAGAAAATCTTGAAACTTTATCTTAAATGACATTAGTAACTCTCAAATAAATTAAGAAGTCATGCTTATAGATAAGAGGACTCTATATAGTAAAGACATCAATTCTCTCCATTCTTATCTATAAATCCAGGGAATCTGGCTTAAAACATGACATCCAGATTTATTTTATTACTTTTTAAAGTTTATTTATTTATTTTGAGAGAGAGAGAGAGAGAGAGCAGGGGGTAGGACAGAGAAAGAGGGAGGGAGACAGAATCTCAAGCAGGCCTCGTTGGGCTCCAACCCATGAACCGTGAGATCAAACCAAACCGTGAGACCTGAGCCAAAATTAAGAGTAGGACACTTAACCAGCTGAGCCACGCAGGTGCCCCCAAGATTTATTTTAAAGCCATAGTAAAGACAGTATGATACTGGTACAGAGATAGATGAAACTGATCAATGTGATAGAATGGAGAACCCAGGCGGAACCATGATGCTGTGAGAAGAGCAACTTTAGAGTCAGTGGAGAAAAAAGGAACTAGTCAATAAATGGTGCTGGCACAACAGGTATCCCAGTGGGAAAAAAATAAATAAAATGAATCTTTGTCTCATATCAGACATACAACAGTTTCAAGCAGATTAAGGAATTAAACATGAAAAGCAAAACTTTAAAACTGTGTGTGGGGGGAGGGGGATGCAGAGTATAGCTAATATCTTTCTGACCCTCAGGTAGGAAAGAATTTCTAAAACGAGATATAAAAAATCATCACGAAAGAGAAGACTGACAAATCTGGCTATTAAAATAACTTTCAACCACCAACAATAAAGAAAAGAAAAAGACAAAGCACAAACCGGAAGAAGTTTGCAACAGATAAGTAACGAAGATTCTGTATCCAGAATAAAGAACTCCCACAAATCAATATAAAAACAACCTAATAGAAAATGGGCAAAATGTCCAAACGGGCATTTAACAAAATAAGAAACATTTAACCATTAAGCATATGAAGATGTTCAATCTCATTCATAAAGAGGGAAATGTAATTAAAATCAAAATGAGATACCATTTTATACCTAGTATATTGGTTAAAAATTAAGAACTGATGGGGTGCCTGGGTGACGCAGTCGGTTAAGCGTCCAACTTCAACCAGGTCACGATCTCACGGTCCGTGAGTTCGAGCCCCGCGTTGGGCTCTGGGCTGATGGCTCAGAGCCTGGAGCCTGTTTCCGATTCTGTGTCTCCCTCTCTCTCTGCCCCTCGGCCGTTCATGCTCTGTCTCTCTCTGTCCCAAAAATAAATAAACGTTGAAAAAAAAAATTAAAAAAAAAAAAATTAAGAATTGCTGAGTAGGAAGTCAGGGGGAACTCCAAAACATTGTTGTTAAGAGAATAACTTGGTACAACTTCTTTGGAAAACAATGTGACATCATCTTGAAAACCTGAACAATTGCATACCCTTCGACTCAGTTATTCCATTTTTAGACACACCAGAGAATGTTCCTAGCAGCATAGGTTGTCAAAAAAAAAAAAAAAAAAAAAATCTGAACACAACCCAAATTTCTAGCTAACAGGAAAATGGAGAAATTAATTGTGGTAGAAGCACACAATGAATTTTAAAACAGCAATGAAAATTTGGAGGTTACTAATAAAGGTAAAAAAATGTTTGCGTCTTAGCAGCATTATGCTGAGCGAAAAAAGCAAGTTTAGAAGACTATATACAGCAGAATGCCATTTTCTTAAAACTTAAAACCAAGCAAAGCTAAGAATATACTATTTAGGCACACATACAAATGTGATAAACCTATTTTTAAAAAGGAGTGCATAATGTAGGGATGCTTGGGTGGCTCAGTCAGTTAAGCATCTGCCTCTTGATTTCGGCTCAAGTCACGATCTCATGGTTTGTGAGATCGAGTTCCTCCTTGGGCTCTGTGCGGACAGTAGAAATTGGGATGTTCTCTTTCTCTCTCTCTCTCTCTCTCTCTCTCTTCCTCTCTGCCACTCGTGCTCTCTCTCAAAACAAACAAACAAACAAACAAACAAACAAAAAGGAGTAAATAATGGATTCAAAACTTAGGATATTTGTTATTCTTGACAAGGCAGGAAGATGGGATGGGGGGAAAGGCATAAATAGAAGCAAGCTATGGGTGATGTTCCAGTTACTGGGGTAAGTGACAGGCTCTCCACGGTTACACCTTGTAAGGCACATAGTCTTTGTAAAGACAAAAAATAAAGCAAAGAATGGGGATATGCACTGCTGGGAGGGTGTCATTTTCAACAGTAATAAGCGCTATTTAAATTGCTCAGAGAATGTCTCCTTGAGAAGGTAACACTCGGGATAAGACCTGAAGAAAGTAGAGTAATAAGCTGCTGGAATATAAGGGAAGGACAGTGTAGGCAAAGAGAAAGAGAAGCTGGAACGGCCTGAGACAGGCGCTTGCCTGGAGAACTGGAGACTTGTGAGGGAGAACAATGGGCATCAGGAAGGACAGAATGATAAGGCACTGATGATTCTAGAGACAAGGAAGCCAAACAGAAGTCCGGCCTGCTGTTCCCAAAGCTTCTGCTTTGGGCACACGTCACTTGTGTGCCAGACTTGGAGAAGTTCTTGAGCACTGTCTGGCCTGCACTCTGGGAGTAGGTGAGGGCCCCCAGAAGATCTGCAGAAGGGCAAGGCCATGGTGGATAGCAGTGAGAGGAAACCTTGGTGAGCTAGCAGGCTGGCTAACTGGAGAAAGAGCAAAGAGGTCAATGCAGTTGGAGTCAACATGACAGGAGAGTTAGTGCAGGAGAAGCAGTGGAGAGGTAAGGTGAAGATGGGCGGGGTTGTCCATCATACAGAATGATGGTTTTACATGACTAGAATTGGCATCATTTTATATTACTTTATCTTACCCATAATTTTTACAGGTTGTACAATGTGGATTCTGGCATTTTGCTAAATCTCTGAGAGCAGAATATGGAGAGATTATCATTTTCTACATTATATATTTTTATAATGTTTGATTTTATATTTTTTGGTATTGTTTCTAATTAAAGAAATGGCATTTTTTAATAAAAAATGAATAATGCTGAGAGGAATAAAGGGTGTTTAGAGGAAAAAGAGCCCAGGGAAAAACCTATGAAGGAGGAACCAAGGTGAGAAAACAGCATAGGGTTCTAGAAGCTAAGAGAGCTTAAAAAGGAAGAGGTGGTCTTCAGGTGCAATAGAATGAAAGATAAAAAAAGGCAACTTCCTGGCATTTACAGAAGACAGACACAGGGAAAGAGACCCAAATAAGTGGGAAGAAGGTAAAGGCAGAATTAGAGTATACTTTGGAAGGCCTTAGGGAGAATAGACTCTCTGGGATATAACAATTCTTGGGGTACCTGGCTGGCTCAATCAGAAAGGCATGCGACTCCTGATCTTGGGGTCATGAGTTTGAACCCCACATTGGATATAGGGATCACTCAAATTAATAAAACGTTAAAAAAAATCTTAGAATTATCAAATCAACCATCTTATATATCTTCTGCTACATTATTTGTAATCTTACATTTTGAGCTTAAATCCTTCCAAAATAAAGCTGTAAGATAAAAACACAAAGTATGTGATACGGCAGCAAAGTTGCTTCACGTAAGAAATGAAAAAAGATGATGAGCATTTGAATGGCAGAAGAGCAGGAAGCTGGTCTTAGATCACTGTTAGCTAACTCTCATTAGAAATTCCTGCAGTCATGCTGTGTAGAAACAGAGAATAGCTTTCAACGACCCCTTCCACAGTGGAATGAGGATACAGAGAGAGAGAAACAGGGATTCTAACTGGTACTGAAGTTTGTAGAAATATCTTTTTTTTTAAGTTTATTTATTTATTTTGAGAGAGAAAGAGAGAAAGCACGCACAGGAGGGGCGGAGACAGAGAGAGAGAGAGAGAGAGAGAGAGAGAGAGAGAGAGAAAATCTCAAGCAGACTCCACCCTCAGCCACACTTGGAGCTTGAGCCCACGACCCTGAGATCATGACCTGAGCTGAAACCAAGAGTAAGGGCACTTAACCGACTAAGCCGCCTAGGTGCCCAAAAATACCTTTTATAGAGGATACTTGAAGCCTATGGAATCTCTAACTGTGGGGTCCCCATGTACAGTGGGGAGCAGTGGCTATAAGCTCTTTCATACAGTCTGAGAAAGGAATGCAGAGTTTGGGCAGTATCCACAAAGAAGGGCTCCTGTAGTCAGGTGACGATCTAGAATTGCACAGGATGTTATTTTTAAATGCACACCTTGGGGCACCTGGGTGGCTCAGTCAGTGAAGCATCCGACTCTTGATTTGGGTTCCGGTCACAATCTCAGGGTCGTGGGACTGAGCCCCACGTCAGGCTCTGGGCTGAGTGTGGAGCCTGCTTGAGATTCTCTCTCTTTCTCTCTCTGCCCTTCCCCCACTCTCAAAATAAATAAACATTTAAAAAATATACACACCCCTTAACTGGGATTACATGTAACAAGTAAATAAATGTTAAGAATAAGTAAATACATGTTCAGCTCATAAGATATTTGATGGTTCAAAAGAACAATGATAACAACAAAATAAATGTCATGACCACCAATAAAAAGGATTTAAATATTCAAAGCATTTTCATATCAATCATTTCCTTTTTTATAACAGGAATTCTCCAGGGCCCACAGGGCTGGGGCAAGTCTCAGAACTCCACCTAATCTTCAAGATTCCAAATCAAGTCATTTTTCCAGATATTATGCTTAATTTTCAAAAGATTAACTTTAATAGTGATTGATCTAAGTGAGTGTATACCCTTTAAAAAAAATATAAAGGGAACTGCAGCTCACACACATGCACCTACACCCACACACACCAAAAAGAACGAGGAGAGGATACCAAAGTCGTTCTGACCTACTTACATCCCAATTAACACAGACTATGCTTTACTAAAACTCCTCTTACTGCGAACACAAAACGCCAGCTGTGAAAGAAAGTGATACTGCTGGGTTTGCACACTTTAGTTACCATAGAAACTGCAGAAATGGCAGGAGTTGGATGCTTCGCATTTAAGTTATCAGCAATAAAATCGGATAGACACATCAAGGCCGCAGGGTTCATTTTAGTTAAATTGCATTTTAAAGGCCAAAGTCAGGGAAATCATGTGATAAGCAATATGATTACTTAAAAACTATTCTTGAAATACCTGCATTTTAGCAGGATTTAGTTATTAATTCTTGAATTTACATTCATGAGGCTTTACATGTACTTCACATTTGCTTTTTCCTCCTATGGAATCAGTTTTTTTCCACGGGGTTAAATTTAATTTTAGTTAATTGTCACCTCATAAATAGAATGGCCCAAAGATACACAAGTGCCCTACTACATTTGCTTTGTGCTCCCCACCCCAGGACATTTGGGACAAAAATATGAAGCCACAAGATGACTCTTATCAGCACCAATAAAGAGAGGAAAATACAAACACAACTGTCTACAACCCTGAATAATAGGGACAAAACCAATCAGAACATCAATCAGACTAGTTTTTAAACAATGAATAGTGCTAACCTAGTATTGATGGCTACAACTATTCTTTTATTTAAATGTAGTTGGGGTGCCTGGGTGGCTCAGTCGGTTGAGCGTCCAGCTTCGGCTCAGGTCATGATCTGAGTTTGTGAGTTCGAGCCCCGCATCGGGCTCTGTGCTGACAGCTCAGAGCCTGGAGCCTGTTTCAGATTCTGTGTCTCCTTCTCTCTCTGTTCCTCCCCTGATCATGCTCTGTCTCTCTCTCAAAAATAAATAAACATTTAAAAAAATTTTTAAAATAAATAAATAAATAAATAAATAAATGAATAAATGAATGAATAAATAAATAAAAAATAAATGTAGTAGCACACAACTCTCCTCACATCTGATACAAAAGTACATTCCAGGAGAAAACCATCAGTGTTTGTGCCTTTCTTTATTCTGTTCTCCACTGTTTACCTTGAACAAAAAAGCTTCTGTGTTGTAACAAACCAAGCAGCGAACTAAGGGGGAGATAAATATGTTGTTGTTTTTTTTATCATTTAGCAAACACAACAGTCATTTGCTAATAGAGTCAGTTTATCATCACTGTTTACCCCTTAAAATAACCTCATTGATAGCAGAGGGTTTACAAATATGAAGAATCTGATCATTATGACTGGAACCTCCCAAAGGGCAGGGAGGATATTTCTGTCACTGCATTTTGTATCTGCTGAAATCCAGGGACTTAACATTTAATAAACATTTATTGGATGAGTGAATAAAAATTGTCAGTGGTTAGTACTCATGGTCTTTTGGTAGGCAAGTTTTCAATTTAAAAAAAAAATTTTTTTTAACATTTATTAATTTTGAGAGACAGAGACAGAGCGTGAGCAGGGGAGGGGCAGAGAGAGAGGGAGACACAGAATCCAAATCAGGCTTCAGGCTCTGAGCTGTCAGCACAGAGCCCAACACGGGGCTCAAACCCGTGAACTGTGAGATGGTGACCTGAGCCGAAGTCAGCGCTTAACCAACTGAGACACCCAGGTGCCCTGAAAGTTTTCAATTTTTTTTTGGAAAGTTTTCAATTTTAAAAGAAACTGTGGGGCGCATGGCTGGCTCAGTGGGTGGAGCATGTGACTCGACCGTGGGGCTGCGAGTTTGAGCTCCACATTGGGTGTGGAGATTACTTAAAAATAAAATCTTGGGGCGCCTGGGTGGCTCAATCGGTTAAGCGTCCGACTTCAGCTCAGGTCACGATCTCTCGGTCGGTGAGTTCGAGCCCTGGGTCGGGCTCTGGGCTGACGGCTCAGAGCCTTGAGCCTGCTTCCGATTCTGTGTCTCCCTCTCTCTCTGCCCCTCCCCCGTTCATGCTCTGTCTCTCTCTGTCTCAAAAATAAATAAACGTCAAAAAAATGGGGCGCCTGGGTGGCGCAGTCGGTTAAGCGTCCGACTTCAACCAGGTCACGATCTCACGGTCCGTGAGTTCCAGCCCCGCGTCGGGCTCTGGGCTGATGGCTCAGAGCCTGGAGCCTGCTTCCGATTCTGTGTCTCCCTCTCTCTCTGCCCCTCGCCCGTTCATGCTCTGTCTCTCTCTGTCCCAAAAATAAATAAACGTTGAAAAAAAAAAATTTTTTTAAATAATAAATAAATAAAATCTTAAGGAAAAAATAAAAATATAAATGAATGCATGAATGAAGTTGCAAGAAACTAGAGTCAGTACCTTCCCCAAAATATGCCAAGCTCACTTCTGAATATGGGTATCCCCTGCTTTTCAAAAGTTGTTACACCACTTTACTTTCACAAAAAATCTGCATTAATACCTATTTCTTTCAAACTGAAAGATACATGAAGAGGATTTTTGCTTTTAGGAAAAAAGGTGAAAAGTGAAAACAGCATTTAGCATTTGCTTTGCAGCAGCCCTCACAGAGCCAGCACGCCCCGAGCGGGGAGACGGCCCCCACCGGGCTCCTTCCCCAAGACCACACTCAGCATCAGCCTGCCATAGCTTTCAACTAGGAACATCTGTTCTTTCTCTGGATTTATTTTGTGCATCTGTTAGCAAGATGTGTCCTAAGGCATCAGAAAAGCCTAAGAGAGGTTATTTTGGGGGTCTGGGAATGCTCAAAAAATTTTCCATGTAAATCAGTGGTTAGTACTTCTTCACTTTCCTCCATTTCAGCTTCCAAAAGATTTCATAGGAACACTCTGCTTGTGGATAGAACAGGTTTTTAAAAAAATCTGATTTTGGTTTATTCTGGAGTTTCAGCAACCACCCATATGCTAATGACTCCTGAATCCATAACCATACATCTCCAAACTTCTATATGGCTTACGGTTACGTCAAACGGTACCCTGGCCATCTCCACAATCCTCTCAAACTTCGAGTGTTCAAACTGAATTTTTCCTGTTTTTCTGGTATTCTCTTCTCAATCAACAAAAGCAGAAGTCAGAACACCCTGTCCTTTATCCCTCAAATCTATCTAATCCTCAGATCTGATTATCTTACTTCCTAAATATTTGTCGACTATTTCCCCTCCTCACTTGATTACCTCAGCCAGGCCTTCATCATTTCTCAACCCGCTGATTACAATAGCCTGATAAAACTGCCATCCCTGCACCCTCCGACCCACTCTCCGTACCCCGGTGTGAGTGGTCTATCCTAAGCGGAAACCTGACCGGCTCAGCTCCAACTGACCACAGGAAAAGTCCATGCTTCAAAAAATGCCGGTGAAGATTAACCGTGATTGGGTCCCTACTTTTCTCTTCTGCTGCTTCTTTCACCATTTCTTGCTTTGCTTCAGTGACACCAACGTGCTTGCAGTTTCTTACCCCGTGCCCTTATTTAAGCTGTCTCCTCTGCCTGGAATGCCCCCTTCATCTTCTAAATATCTACTCATCCTTTAGATTCAGCTCAGTGTGAGTCCTCAAAGACGGCCCCCATCCCAACTGGTCAGGTGCTCTCCTCCTGTGCTCTCAGTACTTTATGCACAGCCAATCCCTGACTGCACCTCATAATGTCTTTTCAAAACCTTTCTGTTTTATGCTGATCCGTTTGTGTATCTTCTCCACCATGCATTCACTGAGGGAAGGGGTTGTATTTTATTTATCCGTGTATACCCAGTGCCCAACATGGCGCCCGGTACATATTAGGAGGTCAAAGTGTTTGTACAGCAAATATTCTTAACTCTGTAAACCAGCACTTCCTTCACAGAAATCCTGTTATAAATAATAATGTAGTTAAAATGACAACT
Organism: Herpailurus yagouaroundi; assembly: GCF_014898765.1. NCBI lineage: Eukaryota > Metazoa > Chordata > Mammalia > Carnivora > Felidae > Herpailurus > Herpailurus yagouaroundi. The sequence goes on from NW_024412394.1 coordinate 68,550,055, forward strand.
AGGTTTCAGAGTTCTATAAGTGTCACACTTTATAGCTATATTGTGGGTTGAACAGGCCTTTGTATTCAGAGAATGTAACTGTTTCTAAGCAAAAACGCCTTTCTCAGTTCAAAATTACGTATCTACAACTAAGTGCAAGCTATCTGTAACTCAGGAGTAGACTATAATATTAAATGCTGTGATTCATTTCATGTTACCTTAAAATGGTCTAGGGGGATCTGTAGTAGGTCAATCTGAATAATCTATGTTAATCAAACCTGGGTGTTCATAATAAACAATGCCTGCCACCCCAGCACCAAACAACAGTTAACAATACACTTCTTTGTTCCAGCCTTTTAGGAGTGGTTATAGGCCTGAACAGCAGAGATAAGGTTTTCTTTTCTCGAACAAGAACCAATAAAAAGCAGCCATTATAAAAAGCTTAATGCAAGACAAACACAGGTATCTAGAAGGCTATTTACCTAACTAACTGCAAGGTCACTAAGAGTATAATCAGGATAAATCCCACACTGGGGCGCCTGGGTGGCGCAGTCGGTTGAGCGTCCGACTTCAGCCAGGTCACGATCTCGCGGTCCGTGAGTTCGAGCCCCGCGTCAGGCTCTGGGCTGATGGCTCAGAGCCTGGAGCCTGTTTCCGATTCTGTGTCTCCCTCTCTCTCTGCCCCTCCCCCGTTCATGCTCTGTCTCTCTCTGTCCCAAAAATAAATAAACATTGAAAAAAAAATTTTTTTAAAAAGATAAATTCCACACTGATGGCAATGCCAGCACGAGTGCTGCACAGACATTCAGATTCTATCTTACTCATTAATGAGTACAATCCGTCCTGAGAGAAGCAATGCTGGTAGAAAGTAGTTTTCGATTTACATTTGTGACATTCATATTCAAATCAAATAATTCAGTCTTATTATCATGACAAATTAAGAATGTCAGAGGTAGAGCTCCTTTCTCCTTTTCTCCACCACGGTGATGGGTGCGGATGACTTTTCCTGGCCGAGTCTTCTCCCGAGACTTTCAGAATCAAAAGCAGAATTGTCCCATTCCCCAGTGCCTGCAGGTGAAAACTGGTGAGAAAATCAGGTGCGGCTCCAAAAGGAGACATGAGAGAAGAACCAACCTGGGTCTATATGGGATTGCACCTGTGTTTCTGCTGCATGAAGGTCATGTGCTCACATCCTCTCACTCTGTAAACATCACGCCTACCTGAACAATAGACATGTTTTATCCAGGAAAATGATCGTTCTCTGTTACTATGCTTTTGCACCAGTAGGTTGGTTCAGTAATAAATATGTGAGAACTTTTGCCCAAAAAAAAGGATGTCAGAGGTAGAAATTATGAAACTGAGCCCTCTTGCGTCACTCATGAAGACACCAAGGGGAAAGACCTACAACCTTAACCAAGCTCACTGTCCCTGGACAGTGGCAGACCCAGGATTAGAACTCAAGTCTCTAAGAAATGCACTGCTGGCCAGGGTTATGAGAACAAAAGTGGACCTGGAAAATGCACAACACTTAATTGATTTATGGCCCTCACCTCCAGAAGGCTTCTACTTAGATGAATGCTTAGTCGAGAATCTTATCACCCAAAATAATCACCATATGCAATCTCCCAAAGAAATAATCAGTTCATGCATATAAGATCCCTTCTTGATGAAGACACCATCACTTTCAATAAGAGATCCTGAATCATCCTACCGTGCCAGTCACACAGGATGCCTGTGGTAGTGATCACCCTGGTATATACATTTGTCCAAACTGATCAATTTGTAACTAAAATGGGTACATCTTGTTATATGCAAATTCTACCTCAATAATAGTAATTTACTAAAATAGTATGCCTGAAATGGTTCTTCAGTTTTAAACACAGGCCTCAAAGTGCTGGGGGTCCTGTCTGTAGCCCTTGATTCTTAACCAGCTCCTGCTATTCCTGCCACTGTGGAATGTATCTGGACTATCACCTCTTAGCGACTTTGAAGTTAGTTTGGCAAACCACCTTCTAGATACGTGGGTTTGTCAGTACAGGCTACGGTACTGTGTTTGTCTGACAGGGATCATCAAAAGAGCCCTGTCCCTGAGCTGAACCTTAAGAGGCCTCATCCCCTTTGAAGCTGGCCCTCTTAGAAGTGTAATTCTTAGTGTGTATCACCTGTCTATGGAACAGATGGGACATTACACTTCATCTCAAATGGACAGATGTGTATTCTGCAGAACACTCCCATGACTGGGCTGTGGGTGTGGATGGCGGAAAACCGGTCATGCCAAAAAAAATCACAGCCCACCTGTGACACAGGTATATGTCACAGTATCTAGAGCACCTTGAGAAACACTATCTCACCTGATAGTCACAAGGCCCTGTGTACTGGCAGAACAGGAGTCCCTGCACAGGGATGACATCACTACCATCAAAGGCCTTCAGGCTGGAGACATGAACTGCTGGGCCAGAGACTCTCAAGGGCCCAGCTCTAAGGAACTAGTAAGGAACCAAAGGTCACCAGCAGCAACCCCAGTGTAATTCTTCAGCATGACAAGATCTGTAATTGTCCAAAGTCACCTGAAATTGCAAGTTAGAAAATAACCAAGCCATATTTTCCTTTTTCGTTGTTAGCTCTGAATTCTAAAAGAAATTATAATGATTAAGTCATATTAAAATAAATACCACTTTCTGCCATAATTCTTTAATTAGCATGTTAATTTAATAAATCAAATAAAAAATAATACACAGATAGGGCTCCACTTTGTAAAGAAGAAAGGGCTAGAGTTGTAGGCTAAAGGAACTGTGGTGGCGGGGCGGGGGGCGGGGGAGGAGAGTGGGACACCTGGGTGGCTCAGTCAGTTGAGCATCCGACCTCGGCTCAGGTCATGATCTCACAGTTCGTGAGTCTGAGCCCAGCATCAGGCTCTGTGCTAACAGCATGGAGCCGGCTTCAGCTTCTGTGTCTCCTTCTCTCTCTGCCCCTCCCCGACTCTGTTTCTCTCTCTCTCTCAAAAATAAACATTTGAAAATTTTTTCAAGCTAAAATTAAAAAAATAAAGCAATCCTGGGAAAGGCAGTTGAAAGAATGGGCATCTCTGATTGCTGGTGGGATCCAGAATAATGCACAGAAGCTTCTACAGAATGGAAATTAGGAGGAATTCAGGAACTCTGGAGCTAAGACTAGGAGATGAACAACTGTACAAAGTCCCTATCATTATTCCAATTTTATAAATGAGGAAACTGAGGCTTACGGATCAAGATTAGCTTTCCCAGAAATGTATATATGTTTTTTAAGTTTAAGATCTCCAAGCTCCCATTTCGTAAGAACTAAGCGAGGCTAAACTCTAAAACAGTACTAAAATTCTTCAAAATGCCAGCATGATGGCTCCAGTCAGATTTTAAGGGTGTCTTTGCAGTGTGGCACATTCACCTTGTCAGGCCCTCTTTAGTATACACAAAATTAAAGACTTAATGTATCTCCCTGTCGGACAAGGTATGAAGAGCTGCACACAGATATTTCTAGACCATTCTCCAACCGCCAAGCACTTATTTTAATCAAACTTTCACAAAGATTAACAGTACAGTACTTCTTCCCCAGCTGAGTAGAAAAGAGGCCATCTGTGAGTTTTGTACATTGGACTTTCATACATGACATTCCTAAAGAGTCTTCAAATGCTCTCTCTTAGCTGAAGAACTATAACATTTCTCGTCAGCTACCTGTTACAACTCGGCAGCACTAGTGACCATGGGAAACTTAAATTTTTCTTTGCATTTTTCCCTGTTTGACACAAATGCGAGAAAAAGAGAATAGAAAGTAGCAGTGATAAGCGTAGGCCTCAGACAGTTTAACAAAGATGGGATCTCTAGATAGGTTCAAAGTGAAAAATCCTGGATCTCCGTTGAACACACCCTCTAGATTTAAGAAGATTAAACTTGTGGTTCGATAGTGGGTGCAGGAGGAATGGAGGGCACAGGAGAGGAGAGGAAATGCAAGGAACATATGCCAAATTCTGGAAATAAATCACTAAAGAATGTTTGTAAAAGGGAAGGGATAATTGGTACATTATAATATTTTTTTAGCTCTTTAGAACCAGAACTATCCTCTTGCCACTCAAGCAACTTTTTAATATGGAAAGGAGGGACTTGTATTTTTCTTTTATATTTCTACTAAATAGGACAATAATAGGATCCATTTTAAAGTCTCTTAAAGTTGGTGGTAGGCAGCTTCGGACATGGTTTCCAATATCCCCGCCCCCAGTAAACACACCCTTGTGTAATTACTTCCTGTGAGTGTGGGCTGGAAAAGTGACCTCTGGTGATGGGATGTCACTTCCATGATTCACTAACAGAAGACTGCAACCTCCATCTTGCTAACACACACTCTCCACCATCTTGTTTGCTCACTCTGGTGAAGAAAACTGCCATGTTGTAAGATGGTCTGTGGAGAAGCTGAGGTGGCAAAGAACCAAGGAAAGCTTTCACCTTCCACTGATCAGCTCAGGAGGAAATGAAGCCTGCTAACAACCACGTGACTGAATAAGGAAGCAGATGCTTCACAGTCAAGACTCCAGGTGACTGCAGTCTTTTAAGGAGACTGTAAAACAGGATCCAGATAAGCCACACCTAGATTCCTGACCCATATCATCCTGTGAGATGATAAATATTTACACGTCTTGAAAGCCACTGAGTTTTGGGGCAAATTGTCATACGACAATAGGTAACTAATACAGACTTACAACATACATAGCCAACATGTCATAGACAACCCAGAATGCTGTTAAAAATCAAGTATTCTGGGGGTGTCTGGGTGGCTCAGTCGGTTAAGTGTCCAACTTCAGCTCAGGTCATGATCTTGCGGTCACGAGTTCGATCCCCCCCGTAGGGCTCTGTGCTGACAGCTCAGAGCCTGGAGCCTGCTTCAGATCCTGTGTCTCCCTCTCTCTCTCTCTGCGCCCCTCCCCCACGCATGCTCACTTGCACGGGCGCTCTCTCTCTCTGAAAAATAAATAAGCATTAAAATAATTTTTTTAGGGGCGCCTGGGTGGCGCAGTCGGTTAAGCGTCCGACTTCAGCCAGGTCACGATCTCACGGTCCGTGAGTTCGAGCCCCGCGTCGGGCTCTGGGCTGATGGCTCGGAGCCTGGAGCCTGTTTCCGATTCTGTGTCTCCCTCTCTCTCTGCCCCTCCCCCGTTCATGCTCTGTCTCTCTCTGTCCCAAAAATAAATAAATGTTGAAAAAAAAATTTTTTTTTTTAAATTAAAAAAAAAATAATAATATTTTTTTAAAAAAATCAAGTATTCTGCCTGAACGAGCAGGTATCATGAGGAAAAAAATAAAACAAAACTAAAATAGCTCTTCATTAGTTAGTATGACAAAGTATCCAGGGTCATACACTACACATTTCTCTATGGCTAGAATATCTATTACATCATTTCCTTTAACCAGCTGAATTACATTTGACTCTAAGAATTGGCAAGTTTATTATTATTATTATTATTATTATTATTATTATTACTACTACTACTATTAACCTCTAATAGAATAAATAAGTCTTAGGTCTGTGTCAGAAGTGATTTTTTGACAATCCAAAAGTGCAGTAGATGGTAACTAATAACAAAACCCAAAAGATTACTGGCTACAAAATTATTTTCTCCCTCAACTAAATTTCCATGTACCATGTTTGCAAAAGATATAGTTATCTGGGGGCGCCTGGGTGGCGCAGTCGGTTGAGCGTCCGACTTCAACCAGGTCACGATCTCACGGTCCGTGAGTTCGAGCCCCGCGTCGGGCTCTGGGCTGATGGCTCGGAGCCTGGAGCCTGTTTCCGATTCTGTGTCTCCCTCTATCTGTGCCCCTCGCCCGTTCATGCTCTGTCTCTCTCTGTCCCAAAAATAAATAAACGTTGAAAAAAAAAAAATTAAAAAAAAAAAAAAA
>NW_024412394.1:68556057-68579267 GCF_014898765.1 Herpailurus yagouaroundi
GTCGGGCTCTGGGCTGATGGCTCGGAGCCTGGAGCCTGTTTCCGATTCTGTGTCTCCCTCTATCTGTGCCCCTCGCCCGTTCATGCTCTGTCTCTCTCTGTCCCAAAAATAAATAAACGTTGAAAAAAAAAAAATTAAAAAAAAAAAAAAGATATAGTTATCTGTGCTCATAGACTTTAAAAGAGTACAAATTCACCCACTATTATGAACAATAATTACCATTCAAAACTAAAGTTAGAGTTTTGGTTTGGAACCACCACAAATATTTTTTAAAAGTCAGAGCAAGTCAGGGCCCTAGAGCATTTACTCAGATCTTTCATTTGATAAAGACCTAGCATTTATCATGTTTTAGGTACTGAGATATGATAAAGTGATGAAGAGATGGTTTAACGCACAGTTCAGTTTATGCCACTGATCCAGTAGCAAAACTCATAACCAAGAAGCCGTAAATCTACTTAACAATACAACCATTTAGCCACTATTTCTCTTTGCTAAAGAATAACGTGCAATTGCCAGATGCCTTGCTGAAATTCAAGTAACTTATGAGCACAAACAATATGCCAACACTAGGAATACAAAAATTAGTAAGATATGATCCTTACTCCCCAGGAGCTCATAATTTTGAAAACAGGATCAACTATTTATCTTGGCATCCTTCCAACCTACCCGAACAGTAATCTCATAAAAGTGAGTCATCCTATATTTCATCTTCTTACTCTTAGCTATATCCTGCTATAAAATTAAAATACATCTTTTTTCCCTTGGTGTTTACAAGTTCCAAATATTTATAGACTTATGTCTCTACTTCATTGTCTCAGCCAAGATAAATATATTTAGCTCCTCTTCTCCTTTCTTTTTAAAGCAATTCCTCAATGTAAGTAATATTTTTAGTGACTTTGTTTAAATTCTCTACTTCTGGTAAATTTTAGGATCCATATGATATAGCTAACTACTATTACAGATATATAATCAATCACGATGAAAACCCCAACCTTGGGGCGCCTGGGTGGCTCAGTTGGTTAAGCGTCCGACTTCAGCTCAGGTCACGATCTCGCAGCCCGTGAGTTCGAGCCCCGCGTCAGGCTCTGGGCTGATGGCTCAGAGCCTGGAGCCTGTTTCCGATTCTGTGTCTCCCTCTCTCTCTGCCCCTCCCCCGTTCATGCTCTGTCTCTCTCTGTCTCAAAAATAAACGTCAAAAAAAATTTTTTTTAAAAGAAAAACCCCAACCTTCTTTGATGATATAATGCTTCTTTTGTAAAGTCCAAAACACTGATTTTTTATTTACTTTTTAAATTTGGGGGGTTGTATTATTACATTGCAAATTCACATTTACTCTAACACCTTTAACTCTGGATCTTGCAGAGACAGTATATACTCTGAAATAATTGTGACTAACAAATAGTGTAAAGCACTATGTCAATGGGAAACGAAGCATTAAGAAAAACCACTCACCGACTGAAACTGCAACTCTATTGCACAAAAAATAATTTTTTGCATGTCCCCATCATGCTTTCAACACCACATTCATATGTGATACGCTTTGTATTTCTATACTTACTAGAGAATCTATCTCAAGTAAACACACAGTTTAAATCTTCTACTCCTGAAAATACTTTGGCAAAACCATGGCAATGTGGTCCAGCTATCAGTACTCATGATCAGCGAAAAGAACTGAGTAGGCTCTCACAGGGTAGATTCCTACTTCAACGTCTAGCTCAAGTGACAGCTCTCTTGAAACTTTCCCTCATCCCCTCCTCATAACCTCTTCTAAGCTTGAGTAGCATTTAATCTGTGCCTATCACGTAGCCATGATCACCATCTTTCTCACCTATCTTACAGCACAACTGTTTATGCGTATGTCGTGTTTCTTCTCTGAGAGTAAACTCCGGAGAAGGTCTTTAATGCAATCGTATGTGTACTGTCCCCATATATCCTTGCTTTAAACACACAAGGTAATAATAAATGTTTATTGAGGACAGTGTGTTGAAATATAAATATGTTACTTGATCCAGAAGCATACGGTAAGAATCTATTCTTACTCATATTAATTCACTGAGGAAGTATTTACTCAGTACCTGTTGTGTACTCGAGTACTGCTAGTGTGCCAAAAGGATTCGTAGACCCTCCTCTCTCAAGAAGTGTATGGTCTAGAAGATGATCTAAGACAGCCACTATAATACTAACAGATAAGTGCCGTAAGAGAAGTAAAGAAGTACCACGGCAACCAACAAGAAGGAGAGATTATTGGGGCGCCTGGGTGGCTCAGTCGGTTAAGCGTCCGACTTCGCCTCAGGTCATGATCTCACAGTTTGTGAGTTCAAGCCCCACATTGGGTTCCGTGTCCAGAGCTTGGAGGCTGCTTTGGATTCTGTGCCTCCCTCTCTCTCTCTGCCCTTGCCCAATTCACACTCTGTCTCTCTCGCTCTCAAAAATAAATAAACATTTAAAAAAAAAAAAAAAAAAGGAGATCTTATTTCCAAGTAGGAATGGATACGAGGATAAGTTTTAACATTTGTGCAAGTCCTCACAGACAGGTAGTATTTGAATATGTACAGATGGGGTAATAAATAAAGGTCATTGAGGCAGGAAATCTCAGGATGACACAGGGGACAATCAATAGTTTAATGGTATAGTGTAAGTGAAAGATTATAGGCTTGGGATAAAGAAAAATTCTAAAGAGAGTTGGAGCTATATCTGCTATGACCTTGAAAGCCCAATAAGGAACTAGAGCTTTAGTCTGTACGCAATGAGGAACTATTTCAAAGTTCTTGATCAGGAGCTGTGTAATTATCCAGAAGGTCTACAGTGGATGGAAGGGAAAGAGATTGTTTGCAAGGAGACAAGTTAAGAGGCTAGTACCATACCGCAAGAAAGAGATAATAAAGGCCTGAACTAGGAATGAGGCACTAGAGATGGAAATAGACAGATGGAAGAGAGAGCTTAGAGATGAAACTGACAAGACCAGGCAAGGCCTAGATGTACAGTGCAAGGGTTTGCAAGGGGTAAAAGAACCTTCTAGGCTGAGAAAAGGGTGATGCCATAACTAATATAGACATTAAAGCAGCAGCAAGCCAACAAAGAGAAAACCAGGTCCTAGTCATCCTGAGTTTTAGTCCCAGTGGACACTCAGGCGACAACATTAGAAATAAAATCTGTGAATCTATGCTATTGAGAATAAAATACACAGTGTTGTGAAAAAAGAGAAGAGTTGAAATTAGTCAGTCTTCAATAAAAGATTTTGATCGATGATTCAAACGTGTACATGACCTCAAAAATAACTCACATAGCTTATGTTAATTACATAAAAAATTAATGAAGGAGAGGGTTTGATCTAGAACAACCTCATGTAACCACAGAAAAATGTGCTGATTCATGGTTAATAGTAAAGTGGATAGGTGGAAGTCTTTGAGAACTTTACAGTTCAAAATTATGAGGTGAAATGCATCTGTTGAAATGGTAAACCCATCTTTGTGGTCACTGGCATTTGGCTCCAATTTATTTTCAATGCCACAGCAAGAGATGGTCAAGTCAGAAGACAAGGCCTGACAATGTAGCCACAGGTACTAACTAGATCTTCTTGTGTATTCATTCCTTTCTATAATAAATACTTTTCCTCAATTAGTAAAACTGAGTTGACCTACATTCATCCCTACCATATCCCTAGAATCTCCAAAAGCCTAAGAAATAATGATCTTGAAACCATTTTTTCAAGGAGAGTTAGGAACAAAACTTCCAATTTTAAACTCATGATTATTACAACTATTCAGTACCCATATTTTCTTACAAATAAACAAAAAAAATCTCATCAACATAAACTAACAACAATGCAAAGATAACTGGCATAGAATCTGACATTAACAAATGTTTGTTACATGTGTACTGAAAAAAAGGTAAAATCAAACATTTGATTTGTTCATAATACTGATAACAACCTTTATTGATAATACTGACAACGTTCTATTTACTGGATGCAGGGTCATTATTTCCATTTAGCTCTTAAGGGAAAAAAACAGTAAGAACTCAATCTTTAATTATTAATATTTTTACTGAAAATGAGCAATAATGTGAAGAACAAAATGGACTGAAAGGTACTTATTTTACATGTGACTATTCCATTAAGATTATACCAATTATGCATTGAAAACCACACATTTTATAGCTATGCATAAATATAATGAAAGAACATATACCAAATGTTAATAAGGGTACTCTTTTAAGCGTAGGCTTATGGGTGATTTTTATTTTCTTCTTTTTTGGTTTTATGTATTTTCAAAATTTTCTATAATCAATGTTCATAATAATTGTACCAAGAAGAAAAGGTATTTTTAAAAAGAGGTCAAAAAAACCCATATTGATCAATTTAAAAGAAACATACTTACCAGATCTCTGTGAAGCACCCAATTTGCATGGAGGTAATGGATACCATCAAGAATCTGGTAAAGTAATGATTTGACCATAGATCTTGGCAACTGCATGGGCTTTTTATTTGCTTTTGATGCACGGTGAAACTTAATAATGTGCTAAAAATTAAAAAAAATAAAACATACTATTATAACATATAGTCTCTGCTAATATTTGTATCAATAAAACACAATCAAGTCTACAATGAATTCTCTACATTTAAAAATTACTTATTAAAGGCCAATAATGACACAAAGAAAAATAATTTGAATGATAAGGGACCTATACTGGGGGTGAGTGTGACAATGTTATTGTGGGTATAATAACTAGATTTACTGAAACCAGTAAGATTTTCATTAAATAGAACCAAAAGGTAAAAAGCACTGATACTTAAAAGACTGCATAAAAACAGTACTAGTATTTTTTTTGAAAAAAAAAAAAAGTATTAGTTGTATTCTCTACTGACAGAATGAAAGATTAAAAGAGAAGAAAAAAATACTCTATAATTCTTTACTATATTTTTTAAAATATTTTATTTTAAGTAAACTCCATGCCACACATGGGGCTCAAACTCATGACCCTGAGATCAAGAGTTACATGCTCTACCAACCGAGCCAGCTACATGCCCTTAAATCTTTACTACTGTATAAAAAGTTAGCACTTAGTAAATCTGTATAATGTCACTGACTATGTGTACATTTGAATTATTGCAAAAGTCTACCCTCTTTTGGCATAGGATGAAATTAGGATATATTCCTAGTAGTTAATATTAAATAGGAAATCATTAGAAAGGAGGAAGGAGAGAACAAGGCGAAATTCAACCTCATTGAAATAAATACAACTGGATCACTATATTCAAATTTTTATGACCACATGTTATTTTGTAGGTTATGATAACATCATTTTGATAGGGAAGATATGCTACCTGTCCCCCAAACCTCCACCTCCATCTTTGCCTCACCCCTGTGCAAAACACAACATGATGGGTATTAAAGGTCATGTAGGGGCGCCTGCGTGGCTCAGTCGGTTGAGCGACCAACTTTGGCTGAGGTCATGATCTCACAGCCCGTGAGTTCAAGCCCCGCATCAGGCTCTGTGCTGACAGCTCAGAGCCTGGAGCCTGCTTCAGATTCTGTGTCTCCCTCTCTCTCTGCCCCTCCCCTGCTTATGCTCTGTCTCTCTCTGTCTCAAAAATAAATAAAAACATTAAAAAAAATTAAAAAAAAAAAAAAAAGGTCATGTAAACCCCTATTGAACAACACTGGTAAAGCTGTCAATAATGCTCCACTAACTTAAACATGGCCAAATGGCATAGAAAAATTTTAACCTATTAACAGAGCTTTCTTGCTTTTTCATAAGCTGTTTAACAACATGTACTTTATTTAAGGAACTAATAGAAAATTAGGGTTTATATGGAGGGGCAGTATCCAGAAAATATATAATAGGAGCTACACATATATAACTTTCAACATTTTATAGCCACAGCAAAAGAAAAAAAAAAAAAGAAACAGGTAAAATTAATGTAGTATATTTTAATTAACCCAGCTTATTCAAAATATTATCATTGCAACATAGAATCAAAATAAAAAATATTAATGAGATTTTTTTTTTTCATACTAAGTCTTCAAAAGTCCGTGCGTATTTTATATTTACAGTACATCTCAATTTAGACCAGCTACACTTCAGGTGCTCACTAGGCACACGTGGCTAAGGGCCATCATGTTACAAACGACATGGTTCTACAGGACCCGATCAGTCCAATGCACTGCATGTTCTTTCATTATACCACTGATGTTCAAGGTGAAGTACGTACATTATCAAGTAACTCTTGGATCCAAATCCACAAAGGACCCGGAGAAATGGGGAAAACATCATTTTTATGAATATCCATGAAAAGAATGGAGAAAAATTCACTGGACACTGTTATCAATATGCTGTAATAGCATAAACTCTGAAAGCTCCTTAAAGACCAAGAAGACTGTCAAAGTTATTCCTAAACAGATGTGTGACTTTATGTAGATGACAAACCGCACTATGTTAAGTCAGAATTTAATTACCCAAAATTTGAACTTCCGGCCAAGTTTGATTTTTTTTTTTTTACTTTTAGCAACTCCTTGGATAAAATGTTTAAGCATCTTGATTCCCAACTTAAAAACTTTAGAATTGGAATTTGGGGCTAATATTTGTAAAACCATGTATGTACCTCTATTTTGTGGAGTTGGTTTTAAATGCCAAAATGTTGCAAGAGATTGACCTTAACTTAGAGAAAGTATTCACAAGTATATAACTGGTGAAACTTGAACTACAGTGTGTACCACAAGAGAAAGCCATTTTCACTACACATATCAGTAAACTGCCATTAATTACTTGCATAAAATCACAGTTTCATACACATTAACACTTTCTGAAGTAAAATTTCTGAATATTACAAATACTATCTTCTCAGTATAATAACATGATAATGTTCATTGCTCAAATTCTTTTAAATCTGCATTTTCATTTATTTATTTTTATTTTTTATATTGCATTTGCATTTATTATATTTATTTTGAACTCTGTTCAACAGAGCAAGTTTTGTTTTACGTGCATTAGTAATATGCAGTGCATATATTTGTTTCTCCATACCTAGATGAAGAGTCCTAAAAATAAAGTGAATTTAAACTTACCCACAAATCATGTTCTGCATAATCAAAGAGCAGCCACACCTTCCTGTCACTGTGAGAAAGGAACACCTTCTGCAATGCGATCACATTAGGGTGCTTCAATTCTCGCAAAAGCTGAATGCAAGAGAAAGAAGAGGGGTCACTCTCCTGCTAGCAAGGAGGGGGGAATGATGAACTTTCTATAAGTTGAAAGTGAAATCTTTGAAAATTTAAGCAAAATAAAAGGAAAAAAAAAACCCCTACTGGGGCGCCTGGGAAGCTCAGCTGGTTGTCCGACTCTTGATCTTGGCTCAGGTCATGATCTCACGGTTCCTGGGTTCAAGCCCCACATCGGGCTTTGTGCTGACAGTGTAGAGCCTGCTTGAGATTCTCTCTCCTCTCTCTGCCCCTTCCTACTTGTGTGTGCTCTCTCTCTCAAAACAAATAGATAAACATTAAAAAAAAAAAATACCCCTACTCAGAGATAAGTTCTGTCAACACCTTGGTGCATATCCTTCGGTTCTTTTTCTATGTGTATGTGTATGTTCCTAAGTGGGATCACTTTGGGTCGCCTGGGTGGTTCAGTTTGAGCACCTGACTCTTGATTTCAGCTCAAGTCATGATCTCAAGGTTGTGAGATTAAGCCCTGCAGCGTGGAACCTACTTGGGATTCTCTCTCTCCCTTTCTCTCTGCCCCTCCCCTGCTCATGTTCATGATCTCTCTGTCAAAATAAGTAAATAAACATTTTAAAATAAATAAAATAAAATGGGATCTTTTTTTTTTTTTTAAACGTTTATTTATTTTTTTGGGACAGAGAGAGACAGAGCATGAACGGGGGAGGGGCAGAGAGAGAGGGAGACAAAGAATCAGAAACAGGCTCCAGGCTCTGAGCCATCAGCCCAGAGCCCGACGCAGGGCTCGAACTCACGGACCGGGAGATCGTGACCTGAGCTGAAGTCGGACGCTTAACCGACTGCGCCACCCAGGCGCCCCAAAATGGGATCATTTTAAGCAGTAATATGTAAAATGGTAAACAAAAGTAATATCTTATCACTGAATGATTAAATATATTTTGGAATGTGCCTATCTTTTTTACTGTTGGGGGACAGGAACCACATATTAATACTATCTATATCTACTCTAACACAGTATGTGCTCAATAAATATTTGACAAAAGAAGGAAAGATATTTGACAATCCCTACACTAGAGCATGTGGTTGAGGTTTTTTTTTACGAAAGCAGTGAGTATAAGATAATCTCTCATACCCACTGATTAAAAAAAAAAAACAATTGGTGTGGAGAAGAGGTCCTATAAATAGAGAAAGGATAAGCCCGCACAGAGTAGAAGCTGCACCATGATAAACAAGGAAATCATAAAAAGATAGACCGGATCAGCAAGTGAAAACTTAGCACCTGGCACTTAACAGGCAGTTGCCTGATAAAATATTCAGCAACAATAACTTTATCTGTCCAAGATGAAAGCCTATAAGCATGCCTGCCACAGGCTGTCCTTAACCAGGGTTCAGATTTAACACAAACATATTCAATTTGATATTTTGAATGTCTTTTATTTTTTTAATTTTTTTTTAACCTTTATTCAGTTTTGAGAGACAGAGAGAGACAGAGCATGAATGGGGGAGGGGCAGAGAGAAAGGGAGACACAGAATCCAAAGTAGGCTCCGGGCTCCCAGCTGTCAGCTCAGAACCCGACGTGGGGCTCGAACTCACGAACAGTAAGATCATGACCTGAGCCAAAATCGGACGCTTAACCGACTGAGCCACCCAGGCGCCCCAGTCTTTTATTTATTTTGTATTTTATTTGAGAGAAAGAGAGAGAGTGTGTGCATGTGAGCGGGGGCAGGGGCAGAGGGAGAGAGAAAATTCTAAGCAGGCTCCATACTCAGTGCTGAGCCTGACACAGGGCTCGATCCCACAACCCTGGGATCCTGACCCAAGCAGAAATCAAGAGTTGGACACTCAACTGACTGAGCCACCGAGGTGCCCCTGAATGTCTTTTAAATATAAAACTCTGTGGCAGATACAAAAAGGGAGAGGGAGCAACATTTCTACTGAATACTTTGTAAGATGATTACACACACACACACACACACACACACACACATGCACGTTTTTCTCTCATTTAATTCTTACAACTACCCTATGATGTACATGGAACCTGAAGTCCAGTGTAATAAAAATAACTTGACTAATATCAAACACCTAGAAAGAGAAGAGGTTCGGATTTAAATAGATCTGCCTAATTCCAAAGTCCATGCTTTTTCCATTATGGCTGAAGTCCTTGTCTTCAATTCCTACAGTGTACTGGGCAAGACAGACATATAAACAGATCAACGAGACAAGAGAAAAATGAATTGCCTACCCATTCTAATAACTTTAAATGAGTAAAGTATACCTTGCATGCCTGTGCTGGAATTCTGTAAAAATCGTGTGAACTCCATCTCTGGAACTCTTATAAATTACTTCCCAGCTGCCTAATTCTTCACTACTTTTGACGTCAGGTTTCCCAGTTCTTCAATTCTATTATTTTGGCTCTGTACTTCAGCTCTTTCTCTTCACCTGAACTTTGACCACCTTCCTGGAAGGTGCTCTACCAGCTCTAATCTGGGCGTGGTTCCCAGATATGACTCCTTGGGTTCTCCCTCAAACCACATGCCCCGAAACAGAGTTAGGATGGGCTGAGCTGCCTAGACAGCCGTCTACTTTTCACAGTCTGCCTCAGGATTCTATCCGTATTTCCTATCGGATCTAGGTAGAAGGAGGAGCTGGAAGGAAATATCCGGGGAAGATATAATAGTCCTACTCCCTTGGTGGGGAGGGAGAGAGGAGGGCGATTAAATGGGCGCTCAGCTATCAGCTACTATCTGTTCCCTCTGCCTCAGAAATGTTAAACAACCCTGCTTCTTGCGTCAGATGCAAATATTAGACAAAACAGGCTCCTAATTAATGACTGAATCAGAGAAAGTGGCATTTTGGAGGGATGCAGAGCTATATCCAGTTTCCTGCTTTTGAATATTTTAGGCTCCCAGACTCAGTGGGTTAATACATTTAATGACCCCACTTGCCATGGTCAACCTTCAAGCGCTTGGACACTGGTAAGAAGCCTCACTGCAGGTGCAATGCCTTGTTACCCTCTCTTTCTCTCAATACTGATGAACTTAGAAAGTTTGGCTTTATTATGTCTCTACCCAAAATACGTTCTTTGTTGCCTGCAGTGGAAGGGAAAGTGAGACTCACTTCTGCATCTAAACCAGGCTCTGACTTGTATGGGGGAGGGGATATCACATGTAGCAATATTTTATCAATATCTCTAAAAAATTATGTTTTCTGTGACTACAAACTGGTGATCCCTCTACAATGAAGCCACTTTAACTCCCATATTTCAACATTATTTTGAATAGGTAATACAATCCAAAAATCAAAAGTACTTAAAAGATACCTCATTACCACTCCTGCCCTTAGTGACCCTAGTCCCTCTTGCCTGCTGGAATTAACAACTTTTATTAATTAATCCTTCCAGTGTTTCTTTATGGAAATAAAGCAAATGGAATACATATTTTTAATCTGTCCTTATTTACTCAAAAGATAGCACTTAACTTTTTCTTAGCATAATCTATCTTAGAAATCCCTCAATATCAGAAATCCCTCAACTGATCCCTCAATCCATCAATGCTAGTATGTAGAAATCTTTCTTTATCTTTCTTACAGCAGCAATTATTTCTAGGTCTTTCGCTTTCTAGGTTCTTTTTTGTATTGTGGTAAAATATACATAACACAAAATTTATCATTTTAACCATTTTTCACTGTACAGTTCAATGGCATTAAGTATATTCACACTGTTGTGCAACAATCGCCACTATCCTTTCTTCAAAACTTTTTTAGCATCTCAAACTGAAACTCAGTACCATTAAACAATATGGCCCCTGAGAAACTCTACTTTCTACCTCTATGATTTGACTATTCTAGGTACCTCATGTAAGTGGAATCATATAACATTTGTCTTTCTGTGTCTGGCTTCTTTAACATGTCTCCAGGGCTCATCCATGTTATAGCATATGTCAGAATTTCTTTCCTTTCAAAGGCTAAATAATATTCCATTGTATGTACATACCACATTTATTTATCTATTCATCCCTCCCATCATTCCATGGATATCTGGGTTGATTCCACCTTTTAGCTATTATGAATGAATAATGCTGCCTTGAACACTGATATACAAATATCTCTTATTTTCTTTTATATATCCAGGAGTAAAACTGGTGGATCCTATGATAATTCTATGTTTAATTTTTTGAGAAACCACCGTACAGGTTTCCTTTTAATATGACCTACAGGAGAGAAAAGTGTAGAGTTTTCAACTGCATGCATTTAGTAGAAATTTTTTCCTAATCCCCAAATTTGCATGTTCTAGCACAGCAATATATACTTTGTATTTCTGCAGATCTGCTGAGTCTTTCCTACCCTACAGGTCTCTATAAGTCACTAACATCAATGTGAAAGCAGACGACGCAAAGAAATAGCAAGCTAATGTTACTTATGCCTATTCTGTTCTTTCTTCAAATTCGTCCTTCAATCGACAGCCAAAGTGGTGTTTCAAAGATACAATACTGATCATCTCCAACCCCAGGGACAGGTCTAAGGAAGTAAAACAAGAGATAAGGCAAAGGCCAAATACTGAGGAACCTTGCAATCCATGCAGAAGTGTCACCAGTAAGGTTCTTTAATATCACTGGAAACTTGCTGGGCACAGGGGGTTAATGGAGAAACCAGCTGACACTAAAGGTACCACAGTCTGGCTTTCTTCTGTGTGTGTCTCATGGTCAGACCACTGAACAAGCAAGTTTGAGGGTGAGTTTAAGATGACTCAGATTTGGCCTCACGGGATCATCTGCACTTTATGTGTATTTATATTCATATATTTTTATATTGCTTTAACAGTTTACAACTGCCTCCCTCCTTAAACCTTGAAGACAATTTTTAAATTATACCTATATCTCCAGGGACTAAACACAGCCTGAAACATAGAAGGAGCCCTGTTTTTAGTGATCTCCTCTAGTTTGAGGGCTTCAAATGTCACCTATGTGCCTGAACTCCCAGATGTTTATCCCTAGCTCACACCTCTTCCCTGAACTCCAGCAATGTGTATCAACATCTCTACTTGAATGTCTACGAGCCAAAACTAGGGTAATGATTTCTACGTACCCTGCCTTCTACCTCAACTGCTCTTCCCCAGGCTCAGTTGATAGCAACTTCATTGTTCCAGTTACTCAGGTAAACAACTTCAGACTTTAGCTCTATTTGCAATATACCTCCCCAGTGAGTCTTTCCCAGGCCTTCTATTTGAAATTATAACCTCCCTCGCCACCTTTATTTTTTTTTTCTACAAAGTACTATCACTACCAAACATATTACAGCTCTATATCCCTTATCTATAATTCTAAAGAGCTTGGAAAACCTAAAGCTTGGGGCACCTGGGTGGCTCAGTCGGTTAAGGATCTGACACTTGATTTCGGCTGAGGTCATGATGCCAGTTTGTGAGATTGAGCCCTGCATCAGGCTCTGTGCTCAAAGTGCAGAGCCTGGTTGGGATTCTCTCTCCGTCTCTCTCTGCCCCTCCGCTGCTCACTCTCTCTCTCTCAAAATAAATAAATAAACATTAAAAAAGGAAGGAAGGGGGGGCGCCTTGGTGGTTCAGTCGGTTAAGTGTGACTTTGGCTCAGGTCATGATCTCACGGTTTGTGAGTTCAAGCCCCACATTGGGCTCTGTGCTGACAGCTCAGGAGCCTGCTTCAGATTCTGTGTCTCCTTCTCTCTCTGCCCCTCCCCTGCTTCTGCTCTGTCTCTCTCTGTCTCTCAAAAATGAATAAATGTGAAAAATAAATAAATAAAAATAAAAAAGGAAGGAAGGACGAGAAACAAAAACTTTCTAGGAACTCATGTAGGAAAAACAAATTTAACCTCAATGGTAAAATAAATCCACTGTCAAGGGCACATCCTTTCAGGTTATCAGATTCTGATTCTATGGAAGCTGTTTTACAACTCTGTACGTTATAGCTAACTGATAATATGCAGAATAATTCTTGTCTATACGCATGCAAATTGTCCTGTCCAGTAGAGGTTCATTGACTTCCCTCTCTCATTATGGAAGAGGCCAGTTTTGCCTCACTTGCACATCATTTTAACCTTCCTGATCTATAAATATGCCTGTTCTAGGGAGTCTCCTTTTAATATATATATATTTTAACGTTTATTTATTTTTGAGAGAGACAGACAGACAGAGCATGAGCAGGGGAGGGGCAGAGAGAGAGAGAGAGAGAGAGAGGGAGACACAGAATCTGAAGCAGGTTCCAGGCTCTGAGTTGTCAACACAGAGCTGGACGCGGGGCTCGAACTCACGGACTGCGAGATCATGACCTGAGCTGAAGTCAGACACTTAACCGACTGAGCCACCCAGGAGCCCTAGGGACTCTACTTTGAATGGGCTATACCGTCTACTTGGTTCCTTCATTTAACAAGTTAAATAAAACCTTGAAGATGTGTTCATCTTATATCTGTATCACATCATAATTTAACCTTTTTTTTTTGAAAAGTATCCTTTAATACTCATTTTGCAGAAATATCTCACTTGCATTCACGTGAAGCTGTTACAGTCTTTATTCATCCAAGTGTGAATGTTCATACTTCTATACTAAAGAATATTAATAGGTTTGATTACTGCTTCCCTGGGGGTTAGATAACATGATATATATACCACATTATCTTTCAAAAATCTTTTTAAAATTTTTGAATCTAAAATACATCTGTTCCTGGGGCTTTATTTAAGAAATTGTGGACCTAGCTATTGTTTATTTATTTTATCTTGTTTATCATCTGTCTCTCTCCATTAACATATAAGCTCCCTGAAGGCGAAGTTTTTGTTGGTTTTATACCCCCAGTGCTTAAAATGGTTCCTGGCACACAGTAAGCACTCAAGAAATGTCAAATGTCAGAAGAATTAAATCTGCTGAACTTACCTGGTTTTTACAAAATAAACCAGTAAAGAGCTTGGAGTATTGTAAGACTTTGCTATCGTTTCAAAAGGTGTTTTGAATGATTCTGTTTTTAATAAACTGAACAGACTGTGTCTACAAATAGTTTTTCTAAGGATACTCACTTTCCTCAAGCTACATTTATTTTAAGCTTAAAAAGGAATGGTTATCTCCACCAACGCCCACACTACCAGAAGTACAAGTGTGGGGCCTTACTGTAAAGAGCAGAAACAAGGCTCTTAATAGCTCAGGGTGAAATATTTAACCTGCATAGAACCTGAAAAGCCAAAGGATATGATGAGGGTGTTTCCTGAAAGGGAAGCACTACAAAATTCTAAAGAAAATGTACACAGGAAAAAGGGACACAGGGGGACACACGCGAGGAACTAAAGGAAAGATTTATCCAATCACTGGTTACCCTCAAGGTGACTTTACTAACCAAATGCTAGACCCGAAATAATTGCCACTCAAGAGTGTATTCTCTACCCTTATTTACGGAAGCAAACAAATGAAAAGAAGGAAATTTCTCAACCACTATTTACTGAAGAAACAAATGAACAAAAACAGTAAATATAAACGTCCAATAATAAGAAGACTGATAAGTAAACTATGTGGATATCCACATATTGTTGACTCATAGGCATATGCCTCGAGTTTTTAAATACATGAGAAAACACTTATACAATAATATCGTGATGTAACATAAAAGGGCTGCAAAATAGGAGCGCCTGGGTGGCTCAGTCGGTTGAGCATCCAACTTCAACACAGGTCATGATCTCACAGTTTGTGGATTCGAGCCCCGCATCAGGCTCTGTGCTGACAGCTTGCTCAGAGCCTGCAGCCTGCTTCAGATTCTGTGTCTCCTCCTCTTGCTCCGCCCCTCCCCCGCTCATGCTCTGTCTCTCAAAAATAAATAGATGTTAAAAAAATTTTTTTAAATATTTTTAAAAAAGGCTGCAAAATATTAAATGTTTATAAAATAGGAAATAGATCAAAACATTAATATAGTTATGTCTGGATGGTGGGATTATGTGTGACTTTTAGTTCTTTCTATTTTTCTATTTTACAGGTTTTCTATAATGAACATTACTCTTGGGATTTAAAAACTCACACACATGCACACACACACACACACACACACACACACACACACACACCCCGCAAAAGGCAGTTCTTTCTCTCCAGAAATCTACCTGCTAAGATAAGATGACTATCAAACTATCACAGCTTCTTATGTGGTTGATCTGAAAAGGGACACAAAGAAAGAAGGAGATGGTCATGCTTTTACTACCTTAATTCTTGGAAATATCAGATTTTACCAATGGTACCTGTGACAGATATGCAGAAAACTAAAATGATCTCAAAGGAGCTAATGAAGAATGTGCAGTAAACATGCCAAGATTTTATCTGATCTTCCTTCAAGGGCATATAAGTGATTATAAAGAGTATCCAGTTTTCACTGTTCTAAACATATAATAATTCAAAGTTATAATACTAAACTTTTATCTCTAAGGTACTACTTAGGATCCTGACTCACTACAAGGAGGCTTGGGCTAGACTAACAATTACAGAACCCAGTTTTTATTTTTATCCACACATCTTTCTTCCCCTCTTATCCCCTCTTTCTGTTCTCCAAGTCTCTGATGCCCCCACGGTTCCAGATTCCTCTTTTAGGGTATCTGAATGGAAAGGGTCCTCTTATACTTCAATAACTCACTTATCTCAAAGTAAATTCAATTTTCTATTCTTATTTGATCTGTTGAAAGTAACCGCAGGATTCATTTGACTATCAATCTTTGCCCATAGTGAACATGGCTTTCCTTTAGGAAGCACTGAGTATACCATTTTTTTTAAGTGTCTCTCTCTCTCTCTCTCTCACATACACACACACACACACACACACACACACACACACACACACACACACACAAAGACAAATGAAACTGTTTATTTTATGGCAAACGGGATTCACCTAACTCCAAAATGCCCCAATATTCCTAAACTGAAATCTAAGAATTAGCATTTTGAAATCTGACACTTGCACATCTGTGACAGCAGCCCTTCTGGAAGCTGGTCTTTGCAAAACACAGAGATACATTATAACCTTCCAGCAGGTGGCACTCATACTCTGAAAAGGGGTCTATAAAACAGTAACCCAGCTCTGGTTAAAGGTGGCCCTACATTTTCTTGCTTTATTTTACCTTAGGGACACTACTTAGGTACCAGTCATAAGCTTCAGGGAGGTCAATGATCCACTTCCACAAAGAGGAAGTGACAGTGAGGCAGCAGGCACAAGGCAAAAAGTACAGGTTTTAGAATTCTGAGATCTGAATTTGAGTCCTGACTGATTAACTATATGACACAGAGCAAGTTGATTTAAAAATCCTTCTGGGCCTCATGGAATGATAAATATCTACAGTGAAACATAAACACAGTTTCTGTAAGAATTAAATGAAATACAAGCACATTATGTAACATAATGCATAGGACATATTAAGAACTTGATAAATTATAGTTATTACTCTTATTAATTAACTCTTATTAACAAGAATGTGATGAGGACTACATGACATAATATATGCAGAAAGCCTGGAATACTAGAAGTTCTTGATGAACAGTAACTGTTATTGTCATTACATATAAGTGGAAGGGACTGACCACTCCAGACAGAGACACCTGTTAGAGGGAGATGTAATGAGATGGGGAATGCTATAGCATTTCCTTACCAAATTTCTGAAACTCTCCCTGGGTAGAATCTATTATAATACTACGGCTATGGGAAAGTTACTTTCCTTTCCATTCTGCAACAATCTGGTTTCCTTTTCTCTCTGACCTCAAGCACAACAAGGTACTTAACGACGGAGCGATTTTTGAAACCAAGTGAGGTCTATAATAAATAAATAAATAAATATCTCCTCAATTATGATAACATATATGTTCTTTTTAAAGTATGAGTGTTTGGGGGTGCCTGGGTGGCTCAGTCGGTTCAGCGCCCAACTCTTGATTTTGTCTCAGGTTATGATCTCACAGTTCATGGGTTTGAGCCCCTTGTTAGGCTCTGCACTGACTGAGCAGAGCCTTCTTATGATCCTTTTTCTTCCTCCCTCTCTCTGCCCCTCCCCTGCTTGTGCTCTCTCTCTTAAAATAAACTTAAAAAAAATTTAAATAAATAAGTAAATAAAGTATGTGTGTTTAATCTTCCATGTAACATAGTCCATAGGAGAAAACCACCTATTTCTTATAAATCACTGGCACTCTGAATATATAAGGTTTAAATATGAAAAATGAAACAGATGGAAATCAAAATGAAGAGTTTACAAAGTAAAACCTAAAGAACTAGAATTCTCAAGAGCTTTCTGATTCTTTGAGGGGGATAATCAGAAAATCTTTTCATGTTTTGGGGCGCCTGGGTGGCTCAGTCGGTTAAGCGTCTGACTTCAGCTAGGTCACGATCTCGCGGTCCGTGAGTTCGAGCCCCGCGTCAGGCTCTGGGCTGATGGCTCAGAGCCTGGAGCCTGTTTCCGATTCTGTGTCTCCCTCTCTCTCTGACCCTCCCCCGTTCATGCTCTGTCTCTCCCTGTCTCAAAAATAAATAAAAACGTTAAAAAAAAATTTTTAGAAAATCTTTTCATGTTTCAATGCTCTTGGCTGAAAATCTTCCTACATTCACAATTATTGAAACTAAATTTGTCTTTCACTCTGGACATTGTGCCTTGGGGTTTCAGTAGTTAAAACTCCTAACAAATGTTTATTTCCTTCTCATCTATCCTTTTTATCTCCTAGAAATAAAATGAGGAAGGAAGAAAACTAATTTAAAACTCCTTATTTAGGAGGCACCTGGGTGGCTCAGTCTTGCTTAGGAGTCCAACTTTGGCTCAGGTCATGATCTCACGGTTTGTGGGTTTCAAGCCCCGCGCCAGGCTCCGTGCTGATGGTGGAAAGCCTGCTTGTGTTTCTCTCTCTCCCTTTCTCTGCCCCTTCCACGTGCTCTCTCTCTCTCTCAAAATAAAAAAAATAAAATCAAAACTCCTTATTTAGACCCTTGCTTTTTTTTTTAAAAAAAGTATTGTTTTATTCCCCATAATCCTATCTCTAGTTCTCTTTTCCTTTTCTATTCTGCAGTCTCTCTTGACATCTTACACGTGTCTGAGGTTTAGCTACTACTTTTATAGAGAATCCCAAATCTCAATCTCTAGCTCTAATCTCACTCCTAACTAAACTCTGACATCAAATTCCAACTATGCATATATACATCCACAAGAAAATCCCATTGTACCTTCAAATCCACAGATCCAAGTCTGAACATAGCTTGCCCACCTCGACTTCTTAGTGTGTCCACTATCCTTGCAATTACACTAATATTTCCTAATCACCAAGGCAGGCTCATAACTTACAATCAGTCAGGGCTCAGCCGCTGGACAATTGCTACACACTCTGCCCCTTAAATATCACTCATGAATTCGCACCTTAATAATTAAAAGAAACCTTTAACTAATATTTACACATGTGCTCCTGTCTCTGCCCAGAAAGATCTTCCCCATCCTCTTTGTCTGATTAATGCCTACTTGCTTTTTCAAAGGAGTAATTTATCCCTGCTTAAGAAGGCTTCTCTGAAACTCCTAGTCAGAAGTGGGTGTCTCTTTTGTTTCCATCCGTACTGTATATTTCTGTTAACATACCACTAATTAAATAAAATTATGATGTAGTTTAATTATCTATCTCTCTTAATAGATTGTAAGGTTCTGGAGTGCAATGACTATGTCTTCCATCTCTACATTTTCATTGTCTTGTACAAGCCAGACACATGGTAGGTGTTCAACAAATGTTGGCTGAATTAATGAGGGATGACTTATCTCCTACCTCTTCTTCTAATACATCCTATGTATTGACATCAGAATATCTTCCTAAAATAAAAAGTTTGATGATGTTAACTCTCCCATTCCAAAATCTTAAATGGCTTCAAAGTGAAAACTCCTAAGTAGGACATTCAAAACTATCCACCCCAGGGACACCAGGGTGGCTCAGTCGGTTAAGCATCCAACTTCAGCTCAGGCCATGATCTCCTTGTTCATGAGTTCAAGCCCTGCGTCAGGCTCTGTGCTGACAGCTCAAGAGCCTGGAGCCTGCCTCAAATTCTGTGTCTCCCTCTCTCTCTGCCCCTCCCCCCATTCACACTCTGTCTCTCTCTCTCTGTCTCAAATATAAATAAACATTAAAAAAATTTTTTTTAAAAACCATCCACCCCAAAGGCTAAATCTATTTTTCCAGAAATAATCTCTTTGGTGGGGGTGAGGGTACTGGGGGTGGGGAGCTGAGACTCAAGATAAAACTGCATTGTAAATGAGGCAGGTGGATAGGATAGGACCCAAATTAAGGACTAGTGAGCTTTTCCCTGATAAAGAGAGTATCATAATTGCCATATGTTGTAGCCTTCACCTTAAGGATATTCCCTATGCCATCATCATGAATGGGCAGAATATGCATATACAGCAAACCTAACCTGCTCTGGAAAGTCCCAGAAGGTGCTCCTAATGAACTATGCTTGTTGGAAAGAGAACTGAGAAGTACAGAGCCTCAAACAGCAAGGCAGAGCACTAACAAGTATTCTCATTATGCCATGGAGACACCAGTTCTAAGGACTCCTTCACTATTCATCTTTTAGGAGCAAATATCAAATGAAATCCCTATTCTATTCTAAATTTGCTGTGGCAGACTTCTATCACTATGTAACAGAGATGTTGCTTTTTTTCCCCCCAGATAAATATTTATAAAACCACCTAGCACTGAACCTAGCACAAAGTAGAGAGAATCCCATCAAGTTTTGTTGAATGCAAAAATGAAAGCAACAGAACATGTTTGAATTGGGTTTCAAATACATTGGGTAAATGACATGTATTCCACATTGAAAAAAATATTATTTTTAAAACTAAGAAAATTTCTAATAAGGAATTTAGGAAGTCTGGAAATTGAAACTAGCCTTTGATTAATTAAGCAAATAAAGTAGTAATTCTATCCTAAATGGCCATAATAAACTTCATTTTTATCTCAGTGCACTCTGATGCTATCTGGGTTCACACCTAACCCATACTTATACTTCTAAAATACATGGTTTAGGGATCCCTGGGTGCCTTAGTCAGTTAAGCATCTGACTCTTGGTTTCAGCTCGGGTCATGATCATGCAGTTCATGAGATCAAGCCCCATGTCAGCCTCTGCACTAAGAGCATGGAGCTTGCCTGGGATTCTCTCTCTTTCTCTCTCTCTGCCCCCCACCTTAAAATAAATAAATAAACTTTAAAAAATAAATAAAATAAAATATACGGTTTGTATTTTCTTTAGTAAAAGCAGGCAACCAAATAGCCCTGAAAGTCATCTCCTACCCAGTGCCAACCTCCACCCTCCCTTCCCACCCCCTGCCTCTGGCTAAGGATCTTCAGAGAAAGAGGGGTCTGCTCTCTGAAGGAACTTGTTTAATACATGTTGGATGTTTTACTTTTCAGAATTATTGGTATTATCAATGGTCAGACGCCCCTCCCATAAAACTATAAGAAATTGCACTAACGTTTACAATTTATAGCTAAGGGTTTTGATTAATTATTAATAGCTAAAATACCAACACCAGTAACTCAACGTATTTCACATCACTATGCTTCTAGAGAAGATAAACACAATGAAGTCAAGGCTCAAATAAATTAATCATTTATAGCTCCTGAAGACCTCACAGGAATTTAAACAGCAGTAATAAGTAAAGCTACTAAACGATCTGACCAAATCCAGGAAATGTCTACTGTATTGTTTCCATTAAACAGAAAATCAACTTCCTTCCTACTCTGTTAAAAAACCTTTGTATGTATTATAAGCAAACACAGAGGGGGGTGAGTTTCCACAGTGAAATAAATGACTCCTTTATATTAAACATCTACTAGAATTAATAAATCCTAAATATTTCCACTGAGTATTAACTTTAACATTTAAAAGAGCTTCATTGTGACTAATGTGGCTTTTATGAAAATATGTTAAAACAATGAGGGGGGAAAAACTAGTAATTATGATATTATAATAATGAAAAATAATCCAAATACTATAACTTTCGATAATGTTGTGTTTAGGGGCACCTAGCTGGCTCAATCGGTTAAACATCTGACTTTGGCTCAGCCATGATCTGGCAGTTCACAAGCTGGAGCCCTGCATCAGGCTCTGCAGTGCTTAGTGATGTGAAATATGTTGAATTACTGGCATTGGTATTTTACCTATTAATAACTAATCAAAACCCTTAGTTTTGTGGCACAGAGCCTGATGAGATTCCCTCTCTCCTGTTTCTCTGCCCTTACCCCACTTTCTTTTGCTCTTTCTCCAAATAAATAAATAAACTATTTTTTAATGTTTATTTATTTCTGAGAGAGAGAGAGAGAGAGAGCAAGCATGAGTGGGGGAGGGGGAAAGAGAGAGAGGGAGACACGGAATCCGAAGCAGGCTCCAGGCTCTGAGCTGTCAGCACAGAGCCCGACGCACGCCTCAAACCCACGAACCATGAGATCATGACCTGAGCCAAAGTGGGACGCATAACTGACTGAGCCACCCAGGGACCCCAATAAATAAACTTTAAAAATAATAATAATATTGTATTTAGCAGAGCACATATGTAAAAAGGACAGCATTAATTTTAAAGTAAGCTTTCTTTGAATAATACTGGAACTTTGAAATGTCTTGATTCAAGACTGCTTGAAAAAATACATATGAAATTCACATCTCACTAGACTCTCCTCTTTGAAATGTTATTCTCCAACATAAGTTCTGGTCACACTTAAAACAAACATCTGCTATAGGGAAATCTCCTTTTAAATAAAATTCACAGGGAAAAGGTCAATAAATTTGACTACAAAACTATCTTGTACAGAAAATACACCCTAAACAAAATCAAAAGGCTTACAACAAACTTGGAAACATCACCAAATTGTAAGACACAAACATTAAAAGGCTAATTTGCTTGATTTGCAAAGCTTACAAAAATCATTAAGAAAAAAATACTTCAATAAAACAATGGGCAGAGAATATGGACATTTCACAAGAAGAAATACAATCTAAAATAGTCAAAAACTATATGAAAACATAATTATCTTGCTTAATTGAAGAATGCAAATTGAAGCAATGTTTACAGCAGCACTATCGACAATAGCCAGAGTATGGAAAGAGCCCAAATGTCCATCGATGGATGAATGGATAAAGAAGATGTGATATATATATACAACAGAGTATTACTCGGCAATCAAAAAGAATGAAATCTTGCCATTTGCAACTACGTGGATGGAACTGGAGGGTATTATGCTAAGGTGAAATTAGTCAGTCAAAGAAAGACAAAAGTCATATGACTTCACTCATATGAGGACTTTAAGATATAAAACAGATGAACGTAAGGGAAGGGAAACAAAAATAATATAAAACAGGGAGGAGGACAAAACATAAGAGACTCATAAATATGGAGAACAAACTGAGGGTTACTGGAGGGGTTGGGGGAGGGGGATGGGCTAAATGGGTAAGGGGCACTAAGGAATCTACTCCTGAAATCATTATTGCACTATATGCTAACTAATTTGGATATAAATTTTAAAAAATTAAATAAATAAATAAATAAATAAATAAATAAATAAATAAATAAAGGTAGTAGAAGGGGGGGAAAAAGAATGCAGTAAGAAATAAGACAAATCTGTATTGCTGGTGTGGAAAGATTATCAAGACATAATATTAAGTAATAAAGATGGAACAGAATATATAATATCTCTTAGTACTTTTAAAAGATATACATATGCTGGAATATGCATAAAAAAACATTGGTAAGGCCATAAGTAGTCATTTATAGTAGCTACTTTTGTGCAGAAGGACTAGGCCAAGGAAGACAAAGGTTTAAAGTTTTTTTGTTTTAAATCTTTCTATATATTTTGAATTCTTACGCATATATGTCCTCATCATTTCTGAAATATCAACAGTTGTTACCTGAAGGAACAAATTATGCATAATTTGAATTTGCTACCTTGTACGGCTCTGCATTTTTTAAATTAATTTTTGTAAACACCTACTCTAAGATACTGTTTTTCTCCTGCAGCTTATAACCATTAATAGATTAT
>NW_024412394.1:68584267-68696560 GCF_014898765.1 Herpailurus yagouaroundi
CCCGTCGGGCTCTGTGCTGACAGCTCAGAGGCTCCTGCTTCGGATTCTGTGTCTCCCTCTTTCTGCCCCTCCTCTGCTCATGCTCTGTCTCTCTCTGTCTCAAAAAAACAAAAACATTAAAAAAAATTTTTTTTAATAAAAAAGAGAGTCAGGGGAGGGAAGATATTACTGGACACAGACAACGGCAATAAGGATAGGAAGAAGGTGAATAAAAAAAAAAGGGCAGGACAGAATTAATATGATAGGCTAAAGGCAAATGATCCAGGATGGCACAAGCCACTGAATAGACAGTGGTGCAAATGAGAAACAAGGAAAATAGTATAGCTTTGAGGTGGGGAGAAATGTTCATTTTAGTATCAAACATTATCGAGTTTGAGATGTTTGTGGGGCACACTGATAGCAGTCTTGGATATGTGGATGTGGAACTCAGGAGAGTGTGAGCAACTGAAGACCAAAAAAAAAAACCAAAAACCAAAAAACAAAAAACAAAAAAACCATGGAGTCATCAGCACAGAGTTGCCCCAGAAGCATTTTGCATGAAAAGATGAGAAGGGCAATTAGCAGAGAGCACTTCTAGGAAATAAAAACCTTAAGAGTCTGTAAAAGAAACATTTAAGAAAAAGGGGATCACACACAGACTCAGAAAGTGTGTACTCAGAAGAAAACTTTCTTCTCCCAGGAGTGGATACTGGTATGAAAACTAGAGGGTTTCCTTCCTCTCGGAAAGGGGAACAGATAATGATTTCGAGTGTTGATTTGTTAGCCTCTGTTAGGCTCTGTTAGGCTCTGTTAGATTTGTTAGCCTCTAACGGAGGTATTTAGGAAGCTTAGAAAGCACAGTTTTCTCCACTGAAACTTTAAATTCCACAAGGAAAGGTCTCACACCTGTCTTGTTCATTGTTATTTACTGGGTGGAGAACAATGACGGTCGGGGGTGGGCATCAGAAAAGTTTTTTTTTTTTTTTTAAACTAAACTGAAAGTGGAAACAAAGTCAGATTGCAAGGACAGCTGGGCTGCCCTTGACAGTGAATGGTGAGGAGAAAACACCGGGCTATGAATGAGGGCACTAAGGGCTTGAGGAGACGGTTTTATGCTGTTTTGCTTTGTATGGTAGAAGAGTCTTCAACATTTTTTAAGGATGGAGAGAAAAGAATCCATGGGAAAGAAGGAAAAAGTAGACATCTGCCCAGACTTCATATATGACCCTTCCCAGAATTATTTGCTAAATTTAGCCCAAATGAATATCTAACCGGTTGAAGATCTGAAATTTTGTTTTAATGAGTAGGAAAAGAAAAAGCACCATAGGACTATGATACAGAACAGAATAGCCTCCTTAGGAGCGGGTGAACGTGGCAAAACCAGCTACTACACCACATCTTTTCCCCAGCTTCCTCCCTTCCTTTACTTCTCCCTCACAAATACTTTAAAGGTGTCCCTATCGTAGGGGCAACAAGACCTTGTGGGAGTCAGAGCTTGGTAAAGGTGGGGTGGTAAGAGGGGCAGAACTAGGGATAGAGAAGGAAGAAGGATCAGAAAGATCCTTCAGGAAGGCTATTCTTAAATAAGGAAACAGACCAACACAGTTTCAGTTGTCAATATAATGATATGGTAAGATCCACATCATGAAAGAAAGGAAAAGACCAGACCAGACCAGACCTTAATCACATATAAACTTCCATGGTTCAGAACACCTCAAATCTAAATCTGTAGAATCTATTAAATGTGACCACTTTTTTTTAAGGCTTATTTTTTTTTGAGAGAGAGAGAGTGTGCGCAAGCAGGGGAGGGGCAGAGCGAGAGGGGGACAGAGGATCTGAAGCAGGCTCTGTGCTGACAGCAGTGAGCCCAGTGTAGGGCTGGAACCCACAAACCGTGAGATCATGACCTGAGCCGAAGTCGGATGCTCAATCGACTGAGCCATTCAGGTGCCCCTAAATGTGAGCAATTTTTAAAAGGTCTGATCAAACAAACAAAAATGGTCAGCAGTTTCTCTTATCCTAAAATTATTTTGGAAAGCATCAACACTGAAGTTCCTTGCCCTGATTCTCCAGCTTTCCCATTGGCTGGCCTCTTGGTTGTATTCCACCTCAAGCCATACCAAACCACTTTCAGGCTGTCCAGTGCACCTTCTGGGGCCTGCTGCCTCAAACCACAGCTGCTTCACTTCCACAAAGGCCTTGACCCCAACCTGCAAATACTCAGACACTCACCTTTAAGATTCAGCTCCACATCCCGTCCTTGGGAAAGTCTTTTCCCGATAGTCCCCTTTCACTTTTCTCTGCCCACCACCCACCCTCCCTCAAAATAGAACTGACCACTTCTTCATTGGCACCCTGTGCCCACCTACTTCTATCACACCACTTATAACATCTTACTGTTCTAGTTGTTTAACTGCCTACCTGGCCAGACTGCCACCTGAGGGCTGGAACCCCCTTTCTCAACTCATCTCATTCCCCAGAGCCTAAAATAGAACCTGACACATCGTGTAAGTTCGAAGCAAAGTGAAATATAAAAAGATTACTGCCAAAAAAATTTCGAAAATCCAAAATTCGAGGCTATCCACCAAGGCAATACCCTAACTAGACATCTATAGCTTTGCCAACAATCTACAACACCATTAGAGCTACCGAATTTGAACCCCAGAAATAAGCAATCACAAACAAAACCATTTCCAAACAGAATTAATGTACCCTTTTGCCCAGATTATGAAGGACACAAGTTAAAACATAACTTGTCTTAGTCTTCCCAGATATAAATGTGATTAAAACTAGAGTTCTACATTTAGGACTGTGTTTCAATTACATTACTATATTTCCATTGGCCTAAATTTTACAGATTTTCTATAACCACAAAAATAGTTGTGCACCTCTAAAAACAGTGATGAAATCTGTGTTAGAAGTCATCCACTTACCATGAGTCATTTTTTGTGTAGCTGGTATCATCTTATGTTAATTACTTAGGCACACAGAAAGTTTTAAACATTTTATTTAAAAAAAATTTTTTTTTCAACGTTTATTTATTTATTTATTTTTTGGAGACAGAGAGAGACAGAGCATTAACGGGGGAGGGGCAGAGAGAGAGAGAGGGAGACACAGAATCGGAAACAGGCTCCAGGCTCTGAGCCATCAGCCCAGAGCCCGATGCGGGGCTCGAACTCACGGACCGCGAGATCGTGACCTGGCTGAAGTTGGACGCTTAACTGACTGCGCCACCCAGGCGCCCCTTAAACATTTTAAAACTATGGACGTATTATATGTTCAACTGCAATGCCAGAATCAGGAAACATAGAAAAGTACGAAGAAGAAAATGCAGACCACCTGCAATCCTACCAAAGACAACTTCTTAGTATTTTTTTATGGACTCGTAAATTTTCTCCTATGCACATACATATGATGACAGTAACAATCACCATGACCATGAAAAAGCTGCTGCTTGATATGATCTTATCACAGATAATACAGTCACCCAGCTAAGCAATTCAGCCGCATTATTTAATTTAATCTTTAAAATAACCCAATGAGATAGGGGCTATTTTTAATCCCTCTTTTACAGTGGAAAACCTGAAGAGGCTGAGAGGTTAAGTAACTCACACAATGTCACACAGCTAATAAATGGCAGGATGAGGATTAAGATAAATCTTTTAATGCCTAAATTCCAGATCCATTTATCTATGTACGTGTGTATACACATACACACACACACACACACACACACACACACACACACACACAACTTTCAAATATTTACACAAAACTATGGCAACACGCTAACCACATGGTTTTGTAACCATCCTCTTTTCACTTACCATATGGGAAACACTTTGCTACATAAATGTCTACCTACATCAGCAGTTTTAATGGCTGCATACTATCCAATGTCTGAGTATGAAATAGACTGCTTTAAACAGTACATTTATGTTACTCCAATATTCTATACGCTGTTTGATATTATAAACAATGCTGTGATAAATAGCTTTTGTCTAATCAACTTCTTAAGATAAAAATAACCAAAACAGGAAAGCCTTTTTTTTTTTTAATGTTTCTTAATGTTTGTTTATTTTTGAGAGAGAGAGAGAGAGAGAGAGACACCAGAGGAAGGGCAAAGAGAAAGGGAACACAGAATCTGAAGCAGGCTCCAGGCTCTGAGCTGTCAGCCCAGAGCCCCGACACGGGGGTCGAACTCATGATGAGCTGAAGTTGGACACTTAACTGACTGAGCCACCCAGGCACCCCAAGGAAAGCCCTTTTTAAAGGCTTTTGGTAGCTATTCAGTTCTTAGCTCCATTTCAAGTGCTCAGAAGTTCTGTGACTGTGGCTTCCATACTGGACAGCACAGACATTTCCCTAATTGCAGAGTTCTGTTGGACAGCACTGGCCTAGATCATACTAGATCATGCGGGTCTGAATAGGGCACAGTCTCCCCGGTCAGCCTGAAGCTGGTAGCAGTAGGAAACTCCTCTATAGTCACTTAACTACTGAGGACCATACTCCACGGTGACTTCTGCTCTGACCCTACAACTACAGCACACAGGATATACACTGAAGAGTCAGCTCCCTCCTGCAGCCCCGGCCAGGGTAGGATACAGATTTTACCTACTGATTTCACTGTTCCCGTTTTTGTCTCCAGCCCTAGGTCCCAGCCTGGACATGTTACTAGGCTTAAAAGGAGAAACAGTCTTTCTGACCAACCCCCTTAGCAAATTTCCACTGAATGTGCTGGCTGGCAAATTGCAGGCTGACGTGTACCCTCACCCTGCTCTTACCTTTACTGTTTCCTACCAAAGGTCTTCAACAGGAGGATACTGGGAATGAGACTCTTTGTTAATTTTCCAAAGGTGATACAAACTTTTCTGCATTCTACCATTTGGGTTGTTTCCAAAGGAAATTGGTAAGACAGTGAAAATAATAAATAATCACCACCACAGACTCAGAAGTTAAAGCTTTTAAAGTTCATAGATAATTACAACAGTTTTAAATAACAACTTGATATCTCAACAATCTCTCTCTACCTTACCATTTAGAATCTGCTCAAGAGGGGTGCGTGGGTGGCTCAATCAGTTAAGTGTCTGACTTTAGCTCAGGCCATGATCTCACAGTTCATGGGTTCAAGACCCACATGGGCTTTGTACTGACAGCTCAGAGCCTGGAGCCTGCTTTGGATTCTATGTCTCCCTCTCTCTCTCTGCCCCTCCCCCAATCACACTCTGTCTCTCTCAAACATGAATAAACATTAAAAAAGAAATTAGAATCCACTTAAGAAATAAGTACCTATGGGGTGCCTAGGTGGCTGAATCAGTTGAGCATCGGTCTCTTGATTTGGGTTCAGGTCATGATCTCATGGCCCTGAGATTGAGCCCTGCATGGGGCTCTGCACTGTGAGCATAGAAGGATTCTCTCTCTCCCTCTCTTTCCTCCCCTCCCCTGCTCATGCTCTCTCTCGCTCGCTCTCTCTCTCTCAAAAATAAATAAACATGGAAGGAAAGGAAAGGGAAGGGAAGGGAAGGGAAGGGAAGGGAAGGGAAGGGAAGGGAAGGGAAGGGAAGGAGGGAGGGAGGGAGGGAGGGAGGGAGGGAGGAAGGAAGGAAGGAAGGAAGGAAGGAAGGAAGGAAGGAAGGAAGGGAGAGAGAGAGAAATAACGAACCTAGAAAGGTCTGCCTTGGCAAAGCGTCACATTATATTAAGCAAGAAATAGTAGACTGTCACAAATTTATTACGTAAACAGCAACTAGACTTTACATGAGATCTTTATTCATGGCAATGCAATTTCTTTGAAGTAGAAAGGAAAGAGGTATTTTCTAATTTTCTACGTAAAAAAATAAATACCAGTCCACATGTAATTACAGAATAAAAAAGGAAAGACTAAAAAACAAGAATTGTAATTCACAGTTCTCACAATCATGCTAGAAAGCCTTTTTTAAGAAGCTGTATTACTCTTTAAATTTTTACATACCATCAAAATATACATACAAGAGTAGAATCTGACCAAAACCAACATTAAAGATAAAACTTCCTATGGGCAATTATCTATTTGCTAATGATATGTGTATATATATGTATGTATGTATGTATACACACACATACATATGTGTGTATATATGTGTGTGTGTGTGTATATATATATATATATATCTGTATATCATCATGTGTTATTATTCCAAACAAATAGGATTTTGACTTTAGGAATTCATCATCACAAAAAAAGATTAGAGTATCAATTCTAATTTCATTCTCAAACCCACTCGAAGTCAGACAACAAAATATGTACAGAACTGAAAATATTATGACGAATAGCTAGTAGATCACATATAACCATGCAAAGTACAAGACACCATTTGAGAAGGTGCTCTTGCCTATAGAAAGCAAATGCAATAGAAAAAACATTAATTCCTAAGCATACAAAATTAGTCTCAAAGCCAGCTCAAACAAAAACAAAAAGCCACTTGATGCTTTGTCGACGTGCCAAGACTGTCTTGGTGAGAGAAGACCTGTTCTGGTTCTTAAAGAACTCATCTGGGAGCCATCTTTATTTCGTCTGGGAGATGCCCTGAAAGCACCATGTTCTATCACTGCCAGACGTGGCTCACTTGTGTGGGATCAGGAGCCAACCACGTAGAAACAACTCTTAACAGAAACCTGGGTCATCAGTCAAAAGGCAGAGCAGGTCTAAATGGAAATATAATACATCCCTAAAACATGCAAGAGGAATCCAATCCACAGTGCCTGCCATAGGCCTTATTTCCCTCATTAGATTCAAGCACTGCACCTAAAAAAAAAAACAAACACAACACAACAAAGGGGCAAGCCACAACAATCTAATCTTATCCTGTCTGTAATAAAAGAACTCACAAATTATTTATGAATATTAATGATATCTATTATAAACTATAAAGTTCTCAAAGACAAGAAAGACAATGTAATGAGAAGCATTTTATAGATAAAAGAAATTCAAGTACATGAAAAGGCTAAAACCTTTTAAAGCTAAAATCCTACACTAATTACACCTAATGAAAAAAGAAGTAATGATACCTACTATGTATTTCTTAGGAATATATTGTGATACATAAAATTAGTGTCTACATATTTATATGTTAATAATGGATAAATGCTGAGTGCCAGCTGTTTTCTGTAGAGAAGAATTAACAAAGTAATTGTTTATTTATTAATTGTACCTTCTATGTCCAAGGCTAATTACTTCTTTAAGAAAGGGCTTGTCTCGGGGCGCCTGGGTGGCTCAGTCAGTTGAGCGTCCGACTTCAGCCAGGTCACGATCTCGCGGTCCGTGGGTTCGTGCCCCGTGTCAGGCTCTGGGCTGATGGCTCAGAGCCTGGAGCCTGTTTCCGATTCTGTGTCTCCCTCTCTCTCTGCCCCTCCCCCGTTCATGCTCTGTCTCTCTCTGTCCCAAAAATAAATTTAAAAAAAGTTGAAAAAAAAAAATTAAAAAAAAAGAAAGGGCTTGTCTTGACAAAAATTCTTACTAAATGAAAACATGACTTGGATTTCAAAGGGTGTTTGAATTATACAAGTCTTAAATTTTACACTAGGCTCAACAAATACTTGTACTACAGCTTTAACAGAGGTTATTTCTTTATCATTTAAAACTGGGGCACCTGGGTGGCATCCGACTTCTGCTCAGGTCATGATCTCACAGCTCGTGAGTTCGAGCCCCACGTCGGTCTCTGTGCTGACAGCTCAGAGCCTGAACCTGCTTTGGATTCTGGGTCTCCCTCTCTCCTCTGCCCCACCCCTGCTTGCACTCTGTCTCTAATAAACGCTTAAAAAAAAAATAAAATAAAATAAAAATAAAACTGAAAATGCTCTAAGTACTTTAGTCACCCTTCAAAACAATATTTTGATCTGATTAAATAAGAAGGAGCAAGAAAATCAGTGAAAGACAACAATCTGACACTTGTAAGTAAAGGGAAAAAAATGAGGTCTACCTTGAGAGTTTATAGGATAACTACATGCATATAATGTATATTAAATAGAACATATGAACATCAGGTAGTTTTTGGGACATTTCAGAGTACTAAGCAGGCTAAGGTATGCTATGGACCTCCAAGAGGGGATAAGCAGCTTTTTCTAAATACATTTGACCAGAGGATGCTCCCCCTTCGAAAGCAGAGCTTCCAGTATTATTTCCAGGGACTACTATTCTGTGGAATATATTTTGGGAAAGAAATACTACTCTTAAGACAGCTTACATGTTCTACATCGAATAAAAACATAAATTTACTAGATAAGCTATATAATAAACATTAAATGACGTTTGATTTTTTGAAATAGCAGGCAAAGATGGAACCACAGTGCTCACATCTACGGACAATTTCTCTTCTGACAGATTTCACAAAGAAGACAGAGCCTTTGCAGGGCACTGGGGTGGCAATAGTCAGTTGAGTGTCCGACTTTCGTTCAGGTCATGATCTTATGGTTTGTGAGTTTAAGCCCCCACATCAGGCTCTCTGCTGTCAGTGCAGGCCCACCTCAGATCCTCTGTCTCCCTCTCTCTCTGTCACTCGCATTCTCTCTCTCAAAAAGTAGTAAATATTAAAGAAGAAGACAGGGCCTTTGCTTCATTAGCTCTCATTCACCCTTCCTCCTTGTTCCTGTCTTTGGGGTCTTTGCTATCCAGGTTTCTTTGGTAAGGTCGAAGACGTGAGGATGCCGAAACATAAAAGGATCTAGGTAACTGAACACCACCGTGGGAAAGCAAGATAAACAAGGTGCTTATCTAAAATGGCTAGAAACAGTGTCATTGAAGGAGCAGGTTAAAAATAGAGAGCCTATGAATGCTAACTGAGCAGAATACAGCTTTGTGGGGTTTTGTTTGGGGGGGGGGGTTCATTTGTTTGTTTGTTGTTGTTGTTGTTGTTTTGTAGAAAGGCACACGTGAAGCTCACAACAGTAAGAAGTCAAGCAGATCTCGAATGAGATGGCAAGGAAGTGTACGAGGTTGAGACATACTGCCGGTGACTGAAAAGAGGGCCAGCCAGTTAAGAAGCAACATACGAGGCACAGTGCCCGGCATGAGACTGCCTTGTACTGTTTTATTCTACCTAGCAACACTCCTCTGAATGAGGCCCAAAACACATGTATCTTTTACTGAAACCTGCTCTAAAGAATACTTATTTGATTTCAAATATATTTTCACCTAACGTAATGGTTTGTGATTTTTCTAAGCAGAAAATAACAAACATGGAAATACAGTTTCCTTAGAGTTTAAAATTTTTACTTTGGTAATATTCACGAAGATAAGAATTACAATCATACTGAATATTCTTTTTTTTACTGAGCTAAAATTCCTAGAATATACTTTACCAGTTTCAAGTTTAAATTCAGTGACTTCCAATATAACCATAATGTTGTACAAACAGCACCACTAATTCCAGAAAACTTTCACCATCTCAAAAAGAAACCCGATACCCATTGAGCCACTACTCCTCATTCCTTGCTCATCCCAGCCCCTGGCAACCATTAATCTGCTTTCTGTCTCTACAGATTCATCTATTCTTATCATTTCTTATAAATGCAATCACACAATATGTAGCTTTTTGCATCTGGTTTCTTTCACTTAATATATTATTAAGGTTCACCCATATTGTAGCAAGTATCATCACTACTTTGCTCCTTTTTATGGCTGAATTACATTCTATTGTATGGATAAACCACATTTTGTTTATCCACTCATCAGCTGATGGACATCTGGGTTGTATCTCTTTTTTGGCTATTATGAATGGTACTGCTACAAATATTTGTGCACAAGCTTTTGTTGGAACACCTGTTTTCAGTTCTCTTGGGTATTTACCTATAGGAGTAGAGCTGCTGGGTCATATGGTAATTCTATGTTTAACTTTTTGAGGAACCACAAAAATGTTTTTTTCACAGCATCTACACTATTTTAGGTTTCTACCAGCAATATATGAAGGTCCCAATTCTCCACATCATCATCAACAGTTGTTATTTTCTTTTTATTATTATTATTATTGCCATTCTAGTGGATAAGAAGTAGTATCTCATTATGGCTTTTAATTTCCTTATAACTAATGATGTTCAACATCTATTCATGTGCTTATTGGCCATGTGAAAAGCTCCCTGGAAGAAATGTCTATTCAAATCCTTTGTCCATTTTTAAATTAGGTTGTCTTTTTTGGTGAATATTCATTTTTAAATCTATTAAGCAACTATCTTTTCTTTAATTCTTCAGGTCTACAGACTGGCTTTATCAATAATTTGGTAGGATATTTCCTGCTTTCCTCTAATATTTAATACTTCCTTCACCCTTCACCAAGCTTACATCTTACAAATGCCTTCTGGGGCACTGAGGACCAGTTCACAAGATCTAACATATCTCAGAGTAGTTTACTAAGTAAAAAAAAGACAACATTATGTTATTAGTTTAACTAATCTAAACTCAGCCAACATTTTCTGAATACTCCTATATACAAGGCACCGTGTGGGCTTTGTTAAATTACTTAATTAAGGGGTGCCCGGGTGGCTCAGTCGGTTAAGGGCCCAACTCTTGGTTTCAGCTTAGGTCATGATCTCACATTCCATGAGCCCTGCATCTCGTTTCCACACTAATGGTGCAGGGCCTGCCTGGGATTCTCTCTCTCCCACTTCCTCTGCCCTTCCCCTGCTCTCTCTCGCTCTCTCTCAAAAATAAACTTTAAAAAAAATAATAAAAATTAAAAAAAATTTAAAGTACTTAATTAATTATAATTTTAATGAGTATTGAAAATCTTCACGATAGTGCTACCATTCATTTCGTGTGTTCAATTCCTTGGCAAAAACTGTATTTAGATGATCCAATCAAATCTCTGAACCCTGAAATGCCATGTAGTTTGCTTTTCACAGTACTTTTATATGATTAAGTAATAGACTAAAAACAATGGAACATCTTCCTAAGAATAATCTTAAAGTATTTTTGGATTGTAAATATTTTTATTTTAGTATCCTCAAATAGTTGGCACTACTCAATGACATTCTTCATGAACAAGAACATATTATATTTATTTAAAAAGCATACATTTTCTCTATGGAAGGAAATGCAACAATGCTAATTGTGTTTTAAATCCATGGGGACCATTAAAAAGAGTTACATAAATAATACTGTAACTTTTCTGAGCTTTCGGATAGGCAGATTATGAAAAAAAATAATTAATTTACAGATGTAAAACATTTCCTTAATTCCACATCTACCGTTTAATTTTTTTGTTGTTTTTAATGTTTATTTATTTTTGAGATCGGGTGGGGGGGGGCGCAGAGAGAGAGGGAGACAGAGAATCCCAATCAGGCTCTGAGCTGTCAGTGCAGAGGCCAATGCAGGACTCGAACTCAGGAACCATGAGATCATGACCTCAGCCACAATCAAAAGTCGGATGTTCAACTGACTAAGCCACCCAGGCGCCCCAACACTCAACTTTTAAGAACTTTAATTTAAATCTATTTTTTTAAGGAACTTTTTTAAAATAAAGGATGCTCAAGTATAAGGAAATCACAGATAAACCAACATATGTTATCATTTTTATAAGCGTGTGTAACATGGTATTATACCAGAGAAGTAAGTACTCTCTGTATAAAAATAAGTCAAGTCATAAAATTCATACTTCATCCATTTATAAAAAGTATCCATCACTGGAAAACCTATGAGCGCAAACATTTTATCAAAGTTGAATTTAAAAAACATGACAGGGGAGGGGCACCATGGGGGCTTAGTCAGTTTAGCAACTGACTATTGATTTCAGCTCAGGTCATGATCTCACGGTTCCTGAGACTGAGCCTTGTATAGGGTTCTGTGCTGATAGAGCGAAACCTGCTTGGGATTCTCTTTCTCTCCCTCTCTCTCTCTCTGCCCCTCCCCTGCTCTCTCTCTCTCTCTCTCTCTC
Organism: Herpailurus yagouaroundi; assembly: GCF_014898765.1. Classification (NCBI taxonomy): domain Eukaryota; kingdom Metazoa; phylum Chordata; class Mammalia; order Carnivora; family Felidae; genus Herpailurus; species Herpailurus yagouaroundi. Next base: position 68,596,150 of record NW_024412394.1, read on the forward strand.
AAAATTAATTAATTAATTAATTAAAAAAAAAAAAAAAAGCATGACAGGGGCACCTAGGTGGCTCAGTAAGTTAAGTACCCAACTCTTGATATCAGCTTGTGTTGTGATCTTGCAGTCATGACATTGAGCCCCGTGCAGGACTCTACACTGAGTGTGGAGCCTGCTTGGGATTCTCTCTCTCCCTCTCTCTATCTCTCTGCCCTTCCCCTGCTCATGCTCTCTCTCTCAAAGTAACATTTTTTAAAATAAATAAAAAGCACAACAAAGAAGAATATCTAATAAACAAGGGAATGACGTATACCGTGTAATCCCGGGTAATGCTGGCACTGAGGATTCAGGAACCACACTCTGAGAACCACTACCTTAGATCACGGCAAAGAGCCTTTCTATACAAAGATTCATTTAAAGAAGTATTAAAGAATCTTTCTAGGAGAGTTAGCCAGCCATTATTTGAACATGCTTAGGATGGTTGTAGGCTTTGATAGACTTCTCAGGTTAAACAGGAAGGAGGGGCTGGAAGATATCAGTCTACAAGGGCTAACTATTATCAAAATAGCACTTTTAATCTTCTGGTTGAATAAAGCAATCAGTCAGTAAGAATTTAGAGCTTTGGACCTATTACACACTCCAACTAACATTTATAATAGCACTCTGGAAATCTCCCGAAATGGAGAAATAAATGTCCTGTTTTCAAGATTCTCTCACTTTTTGTTTCCGACTGTTAAACACATGTTAAACTGGGAATCTGAAAAGACAAAAAGGAAGATTCCCAGGAGCCAAGAACACAGAGAAAAATCGAATCAGAGCCAAAAGGACAAGCTGCTGTACACCCCATGTTGAACTGAGACCTGGATACGGGCCCTAGGAGCTGGGGTTCTAAATCCCCATGGGAAAAAGGAAGATGACATCTTAGGTGTCTAAAACTGGGGTACTGGGACCAGCGCCTCTGCAGAACCCAGAGCCCAGGAGGCACTTCAGTGAGAAGTCAGTGAAAAGAGGACCAGAAACGCTTTGCCCTGGCTGGGGAAGCAGTAAACGAGCGTGCCGAATGTCCTGGGCCCAGTGTTGTGCAGTCTGCAGGACATGTCAAAGGCAAAGGGAAAACCTTAAAACCAGAGAGAAAATGGATGACCCAGAAAGGCGAAACCATTACGCTGATAGCAGACATGACATCAGCCCAAACCAAGGCCAGACGACCATGGAGAAATCTTCAAAGTGCTGAAAAAACTGATTTCTAGGGGCGCCTGGGTGGCGCAGTCGGTTAAGCGTCCGACTTCAGCCAGGTCACGATCTCGCGGTCCGTGAGTTCGAGCCCCGCGTCGGGCTCTGGGCTGATGGCTCAGAGCCTGGAGCCTGTTTCCGATTCTGTGTCTCCCTCTCTCTCTGCCCCTCCCCCGTTCATGCTCTGTCTCTCTCTGTCCCAAAAATAAATAAACGTTGAAAAAAAAAAAACTGATTTCTAATTCTATATCTACCTAAATTATATTTTAAAAGTGAGGGCAAGATAGACATTTCCAGCCAAAGCTAAAAAAAACTGGTCAAACAAGCCCTTGCTGAAAGAACCACTAAAAACATACCTCAATAAGGAGAATATGCAAAAAAAAGAAGAGCCATATAAGTAAATCTAAATAAATCCTGAACGTAAAGAAACCTAAAATGTACAAAGTTTGGGTGGGGAGAAGACAGGGTAAGTAAAAACAATAACAGAAATAGGAGGAGGGAGAGAGCTGAGTTAGAGTTTTGAAGTCCTTCTTGGAGGAAGTCCACTTGGAGGAAACTGGGTGAATTTGACAATTTATGTCAAATATGCATTTACAAATGCATGCAGGGGCACCTCGGTGGCTCAGTCAGTTGAGCATCCGACTTTAGCTCAGATCATGATCTCACAGCTCTTGAGTTCGAGCCCCACGTCAGGCTCTGTGTTGACAGCTCAGAGCCTGGAACCTACTTTGGATTCTGTGTCTCCCTCTCTCTCTGCCCCTCCCCCACTCATGCTCTGCCTCTCAGTCTCTCAACAATAAATAGATGTTTAAAAAAATTGTTTTTAACGCATGAATTTTAGAGTAATTGCTAAATTAGAAAAAAAAAAAAAAGATGTGGTTTTCAAACCGTAAATTCAGAAAAATGAAAGAAATAAAGAAAACTCAACCAATACTTCAGAAGTCAGAAAATAAGGGGGAAAAAAATCAAAGCGTGAACCATACAAAACACAAAAATTAGAAATAAACTGAGATATGTGAATAAGCACATTAATGTAAACATAGTAAACCCTCCCAACTTAAAAAGGATGTTTAGATGAGGAAAGATATTAAATTTAAAAGAAAATTAAAATTAGGGGCGCCTGGGTGGCTCAGTCGGTTGAGCGTCCGACTTCGGCTCAGGTCATGATCTCACGGTTTGTGAGCTCGGAGCCCCGTGTTGGGCTCTGTGCTGACAGCTCGGAGCCTGGAGCCTGCTTCGGATTCTGTGTCTCCCTCTCTCTCTCTGTCCCTCCCCCACTTGTGCTCTGTCTCTCTCTGTCTCTCAAAAATAAATAAATGTAAAAAATAAAAAAAAAGAAGGAAAGAAAACAAACATTAAAAAAAATTTTAAGAAAATTAAAATTAATTACACAAAAATCGATTTCAATTAGAAGAGTGCTAGTTTTTTCTCTTGAATAGAGAGTGGTTTAGCAATCCAGTAGATTCCTACAAGTGTTCTGAAAACTCTGATTCACAAAGTTATGTAACAGCAAATGGAATCAGAATTCCTCAATGCTTTGAAACTTGTTCTTTGGAGAATCAATGAACTTCTCTGCAACAGAAAACAACCTTATATTCCACTCCCATCTCTCAAGAGAAGCTCTTGACAAGGCAGTGATTCAAGGCCCTGACTGGGATAAAGTGTGACTTTCAAGACACTGGACAAGACTTCTTTCATGATCTTTGGCAGAGTCTTTGATGCTAATGTAAAAGCAATGATTCAGAGAGACCTATGGAGCTTCTTCCTTCATCAAAACAGCAAAACCAGATGTGTTACCAGGTATTCCATCAGTTTTGATGGCAAGCCACTTTTCACTGTTTCATCTCTCAATGGTCTTTCCAGTTTCCAAAATAGGTTCACAAAGCAAGAATCTTGATGACATTAGCATGCTCTTCAAGGACAGAGAAGAGAAACAAGCTTTACTAAGAAACATCAGAATTTCATTTGGTTACACGCTGCAAGAAAATGACATAACTGCTAATTCCTTTAAAACCTAGATTTGAGAGAAAACAAGGACAATATGTCAACCGTTCTAGAACAATGTCATCTGAAAGAAGACTTCATTGTTTGGCTCTCGGTCACAACCCATCAGGAGTTCAGAAAGCACCACTAAGGCCTCTCCAATCATATCACTACTTTTGCTTCCAAGATTTTGTAAGATAAGGTTTATTTGTGCTGGGGCAAATCCAAATTTAGGTAAGGTTCAAGACTTTTCAAAATAAGCCACCTTCCTGTCAAACGAATTCACACTATCCAGTATGTTTCCGGCTGGGCAGACATAGAGGCTCCTTCAGCTTTGCTGGCTTCAGGATTCCATTAGCAAGAATCTTGCCAGAGAAAAAGCATGGCTTTGTATCTCTGCTCATTCAATCTTTAGACTAAGATCAAAGGATGCACAAGTTTTGTCCTACTTTTTCTTTTCTTTTTTTCCTTTCCTAGTCTTTTCAATTTTTTTTTTAATGTAGACTCTGCATTAATACAGATAGCATGATAAATTTGTATTGGTTCTTATCAATGGGACACTGTTTGACATTGTCTCCACATGCAGCAACAATGAAAATTGAACATAATCTCACTGGATACACTGATGATCCACCACACTATACTTGTTTAAAGTAAAAGAAGAAGAAAAAATACCTAAGCAATTTTGACTTTAAGAAGCAGGGAAAGGGTTTTAAAAAGACAATCATCAGGGGAGCCTGGGTGGCTTAGTCAGTTGAGCAGCCTACTTCAGCTCAGGTCACAATCTGGCAGTTCATGAGTTCGAGCCCTGTGTCAGGCTCCATGCTGACAGCCCAGAGCCTGGAGCCTGCTTCAGATTCTGTCTCCCTCTTCTCTCACCTTCTCCCCTATTCACACACACTGTCTCTCTCTCTCTCTCAAAAATAAATAAACATTAAAAAAAATTTTAAAGACAACCATCAAAGTAATAGACAAATATACTTTTTAAAATCTTTTTTTTTTTTCATGTTTTCAACCTCCAGTTCACAGATTCCTAAAGTCCTAAACTCCATTCATGTAAACAGGTAAAGAATTCCTGGTCTTTACTTTCTTACACCATACACAAAAATAAACCCAAAATGGATGAAAGACCTCAATGTAAGACAGGAAGTCATCAAAACCCTTGAGGAGAAAGCAGACAAAATCCTCTTTGATCTTAGCCACAGCAACTTCTTACTCGACACGTCTCCAGAGGCAAGGGAAACAAAAGCAAAAATGAACCACTGGGACTTCATCAAAATAAAGGGGCTGGGACTACTACTGGGACTTCCTTCTGCACAGTGAAGGAAACAAGCAGCAAAACTAAAAGGCAACGGACAGAATGGGAGAAGATATTTGCAAATGACATATCAGATAAAAGGTTAGTATCCAAAATCTATAAAAAACTTATCAAACTCAACACCCAAAAAAAACAAATAATCCAATGAAGAAATGGGCAAAAGACATGAACAGACAGTTCTCCAAAGAAGACATCCAGATGGCCAACCGACACATGAAAAAATGCTCCACATCACTCATCATCAGGGAAATACAAATCAAAACCACGATGAGATACCACCTCACACCTGTCAGAATGGCTAACATTAACAACTTAGGCAACAACAGATGTTGGTGAGGATGTGGAGAAAGAGGATCTCTTTTGCATTGTTGGTGGGAATGCAAGCTGGTGTAGCCACTCTGGAAAACAGATGGAGGTTCCTCAAAAAACTGAAAATAGAACTACCCTACGACCCAGCAATTGCACCACTAGGCGTTTATCCATGGGATACAGGTGTGCTGTTTGAAGGGACGCATGTACCCCCATGTTTACAGCAGCACTATCGACAATAGCCAAAGTATGGAAACAGCCCAAATGTCCATCGATGGATGAATGGATAAAGAAGATGTGGTACACATATACAATGGAGTATCACTCGGAAATCAAAAAGAATGAAATCTTGCCATTTGCAATTACGTGGATGGAACTGGAGGGTATTATGCTAAGTGAAATTAGTCAGAGAAAGACAAAAATCATATGACTTCACTCATATGAGGGCTTTAAGAGGCAAAATGGATAAACATAAGGGAAGGGAAACAAAAATAATACAAAAACAGGGAGGAGGACAAAACAGAAGAGACTCATTAATATGGAGAACAAACTGAGGGTTACTGGAGGGGTTGTGGGAGGGGGGATGGGCTAAATGGGTAAGGGGCACTAAGGAATCTACTCCTGAAATCATTGTTGCACTATATGCTAACTAATTTGGATGTAAATTTTAAAAAATAAAAAATAAAATAAAATAAATCAATAATAAAAAAAAAAGAATTCCTGGTCTTTTATTTATTTTTATTTATTATTTATTTATTTATTTATTCATTCATTATTTATTATTTACTTTTATTATTTATTTATATGCATTTGAGGTGAAAAATACTAGCAAATATCGGACTTGACTACTGTGGCAGAATGTATCTTCCAACGATGGCCATAACAGTATCTCTGGGACCAAATGCTCTCTAGAAATTGCCACCATCCCAGCAAGAGGTGAAGTCTATATGGATGCAGATATGCCTCACTTGTAACCAACCAAATGCAGCAGATATGAAATGCATAGCTTGTGAGGCTTTATCCAAAAACAAAACAATGCAACCTTCTTCTTGTTCACACTGACACTTAAGCTTGATCTGCCTATGCTGAGGCCACCATGTTGCACAGAAGCAAGGCCACATGTATGTACTCTGGTCAATGGCCCTCGTCTCTTCAAGTCCTCCCAGCCCAGATGCCAGATATGAGAGTGACAAACTTTAAAATTATCAAATAATTATCCAAAGTATTCCAGCCCCCAACAGTTGATCCCAACCTTCAGATTTTTTCAACTGCAACCCCCATCATCAGAAGAGCTGAGAAAACTTACCCTCACTGTGCCCCTTTGGAGTTCCAAACTCATAGTACCTATGTGCATAATAAAAAGTGTGTTTTATGCCACTGAGTTTTGTAATAGGTGTTAGGCAACAATCCTTACTGGAATAACTATCTCAAGGGAAGAGAGGGGGAGTTAATCTCATTTCTAAACTTGCATGTTTTTAACCTAAACAAAGTTAGTCTTCCTATCTACAAAAGACTGGAAAAGTGTGATTAAAATTATGTCTACCACGAAAATTTTTAAATACATAAATCAAAACTTACACTAACCATTCCTGATTTTCACAAATGACATTAAAGGCATTTTATGCTTCAACTCTTAAGTAAGTCCCACAGAAATTATATGAACAGGTCATAAGCTAGATAAATTGCTTATATAAATTGTGATTTCTTTTCCCTTGTGAGAATTAGAGTAATCTCTTCCCACTAGTTAGAAAGAATGATTAATAAAGTACAACAACACCTGATATATCTTCTATATGTAGTCTACAATTGATGGTGAACTTTTACTGCACAAGCTAAAAGACTAGAAAATATATAAACATTCTAAACAAACTAGTTTTAAAAGAGAATAATAAAAACTGGCCATTATAAATGCAAAAAAGTAAATGAAGTCTTACTAAAGTGTAATCACGGACTCAAGGCAATAGAAACTGGTTCGGAAATAACCCATCTAGCTCAATTATTCAGAAGATTCCTATCTGTTCTAGTGTCTGGAAATAAAGAGAGAAAAAGAAAAAACACACATCAAAGAAACAAGTACTGGGGTGTCTGGGTGACTCGGTTAAGCATCCAACTCTTGCTTTGGGCTCAGGTCACGATCTCACAGTTCACAGGATAGAGCCCCGTGATGGACCCAGCGCTGACAGCACAGAGCCTCCTTGCGATTCTCTCTCCCTCTCTTTCTGCCCCTCCCTGCCTCTCTCTAAATAAATAAATAAATAAACTTAAAGAAAAAAAAAAAAAACCAAGTATATAACTTGGTGAGGATTGAAAAGCATCACTAACCTGGGGTGGCTATGGCTCAGTTGGTTGAGATTCTGACTTTGGCTCACGTCATCATCTCACGGTTCAGGCTCTGTGCTGACACCTTGGAGCTTGGAGCCTGCTTCAGATTCTGTGTCTCTCTCTGCCGCGCCCCCCCCCCCCCCGCGCTCAAAAATAAACAAACAATAAAAAAAAAAAAAAAAAGCATGACCAACCACTGACCTGCTGATCCTCAGGCACAACAAAGTTGGGTTGCCCATCCCTTCCTCCTCCCCAAATCTTAACAACGTATGGTTCTTGTTCCACCTAGAAACACTGTGGAGTAGGGAAGGGATACGATCACATCTACAGTTTAAGAAGACTAATCCAGGAGCGCCTGGGTGGCTCAGTCGGTTAAGCGGCCGACTTAGGCTCAGGTCACGATCTCGCGGTCCGTGAGTTCGAGCACCGCGTCGGGCTCTGGGCTGATGGCTCAGAGCCTGGAGCCTGTTTCCGATTCTGTGTCTCCCTCTCTCTCTGCCCCTCCCCTGTTCATGCTCTGTCTCTCTCTGTCTCAAAAATAAATAAACGTTAAAAAAAAAAAAAATTTTTTTTTAAGAAGACTAATCCAGTGGCTGTGTTGAGGCCAGGACAGGCAAGAAGGGAGAATACTCTGCTGCTAAAGTTTAGGCACAAAGAGGGCTTAGATGAAGGCAGTAAAAATAAAATGAGAAAGGTAAAGAGGAAAAACTTTTTGAGAGAAAAATTAACAAGGTTTGGTAATCAAGTTGGGTACATCTTGAGCTATTACAAAAAAGGCATCAGAGAAGATACATAGTTAGATAAGATTAAGTTTTGGTTTCTGTGCCTGAATTAAATATGACTGAAACTATAGTGCAACATCAGAAAGTACTAATATATAGACATCTAGCTAGAAAATGAAATATATGAAATCACCCAGAATTCTAAATTATACAGACATGAAGAAGGTATCAGCCAGTGGGGTCTTCCAAATTGGCACTGTGAAATACAGAGATATGAATAGAGAGCCAAGTGAGCAAAGGCAAAGGGTATTCACAAAAGTATTCAAAATAGTAAGTCTCCAGCTGAAATCCACTCTGTAATCTCTATCAGGACAGAATTATTACTCTCAGTGTTGTTTTTCACTATTATATCTACACATATGGAATTTATTGAATGAACCAGTAATTGAAGTACATTAAATACAACCTCCATAAATGTATCTATACCTCCAAAAATATAATCTACAGTGGCTTCAAAGGATTTCTTATGGATTCAAACCTTTCAAAAATTCTAGCAAGAGAATGGAAAGAGAACGGTAGCCAAACTAGAATATATATGCTTTTGGAATTTTGAAAAAGCCAAAAATTCTCGGTTAATAAGAATTAAACCAAATTTACAGCAAGAAAACTAAAGTAATTAGAGAATATAGTGTTAAGTCAGAAAAAGACAAATACCATATGACTTCACTCATATGTGGAAATTAACAAACAAAACAAATGAGCAAAGGGGAAAAAAAGAGGGAGGCAAACCAAGAAACAGACTCTTAATTACAGAGAACAAACTAATGGTTACCAGATGGGAGGTGTGGGGGTAATGGGGGGAACAGGGGATGGGGATTAAGGAGGGCACTTGTGATGAGCACTGGCTGATGTACGGAAGTGCTGAATCACTGTACTGTATACATGAAACATACACTGTATGTCAACTAACTGGAATTTAAATAAAAACTTAAAAAAAAAAAGAAAACTAAAGTAACTAGAAGAGGAAAACATGGATTTAATAATTTTATAAACATAATGTCTTCCCTAAACCTTCTTCAAAAAACAATGAATTAAATGCTGAGATGAAACTGAATATCACCAAAAGTCAACAGATAGTAAGAAGCAGCTTAAAATGGATGATCTAATTTATAAAATTTAAATGTAAAAATATTTAAGGGGCACCTGGGTGGCTCAGTCAGTTAAGTGTCTGACTTCAGTTCAGGTCATGATCTCACTGTTCATGAGTTCGAGCCCTGCTTTGGGCTCTGTGCTGACAGCTCGGAGCCTGGAGCCTGCTTCAGATTCTGTGTCTCCATCTTTCTGCCCCTCCCCTGCTCACACTTGGTGTCTGTCTGTCTGTCTGTCTGTCTCTCTCTCTCTCTCTCTCTTTCTCTCTCTCTCTCAAAAATAAACATTAAAAAAAATTTTAATAAAAAATACTTAAAATTACTTGACATCGCTTTTACAAATGGGCAGACACATACACACACAAATTAGAAGAAAAAAGAAAAGAAATCAGAGGTATAGATCCTGAACAAAATCCATCATGCCACCTAAGAGGTTGGAAAATCATTAAAAGAGTATTATGGGCATTGCTCTTGGCTCAAACAATCTTATAAGCAGCAGACAAACTTCTGGGTACAAGTCTTGCATTAAGAAGAACCTAAAAATTATTTAACTGGAATTTGGAAGGATTTCCGTTTTTTATTTAAGCTGTTCAAGTCTAATTATGAGGGGCAAATGTCAATTTAATACAAATTCAAAACTGAACTTTTACATAAGCAAGAAACCCACTGGGAAGCTCACTTTACGTCGATGTGTAAAATCCTCTGTTACAGTCTGCTTAAAATGCTTTTTTTAAAAATAAACAGTTATGTTCTGTTGGCTTGATTTTATAAATAAACTCTTCCTGAAAGCATTTCTCTTTCTCAACCCAACTTGTGAAAGACGCAGTGTTTGCCATAAGAAATTGGTAAGGTGTTGCTATGGGAACAATATTTTAATACCATTTTAAAACACCAGTAGCTTCAAAGAACAATGAGGTAAAGAAAAAGTAAAGAGAAAAGGGGGTGGGAAGAGTACCCGAATATTTCACATTGCAACCATTATAATCATGCTGCAACAGAGCTTCATACACCTTTTTCTTTCTGTACATGGTAGGGAAGGCAGTAGGAGACATTTTAGGAGATAATAGGAGAGTAGTAGAGAAGGCAATTGATGCCAGCTATTTTGAGTAAACAGCTGTAATCAGATCCTTCTTCCAAGAGTTAAAGAAGAAAAGGACAAAGATGTAGGGGAAAACTATTAAAAAGCCATTCCCATTCATAATTTTGGAAAGCCCTCAGAATCAAAGTAAAGTATTCTTTCAACTCTAGCCTGAAGAAAATTGTGCTGGGGGAATTGATTAAGTAATAACTCATAACAGGTAAAACCTGAATATGTTCCCTACCTAATGAAAGCTATTGAAGTGGGTGTTTTCCTTAAATCTTATCTTTATTGGGTAATCAAGAAAAAATTTGTTGGTGGTGGTGGTTTAATGTTTATTTTTGAGAGGGGAGGGTGCGGGCAGGAAGACAGGGAGACAGAAAATCTGGAGTAGGCTCCTCGCCATCAGTGCAGAGCATGACTGGGGGCTTGAACCCACCAACCGTGAGATCATGACCTGAGATGAAACCAAGAGGCGGAGACTTAACCAACTGAGCCAGCCAGGTGCCCCAAGAAAAATGTTTTAAACTAGTGGCTTAAGTTTATTTTATCTATGTTAATAAAGAACTATATATTTGCTTATAGCAAACAGTTTATAATTAAGTGGAAAAGAAAGAGCACTATACACTTCCAAAATATATCTTGCCACAAAGAATGACACTCTTCAGATCCCTAAAACAAAGATTTAGAAGGAACAAAGTCCACTGATGGCAATCTTTTTGCTATAGAGCAAATATTTACTTGCACGTTCTAAATAGTAACATGGTTGGGGCGCCTGGGTGGCTCAATCAGTTAAGCATCCAACTTCAGCGTCATGATATGTTCGTGGGTTCAAGCCCACATTGGGCTCTGTGCTGACCGCTCAGAGCCTGGAGCCTGACTCTGATTCTCTGTCTCCCTCTCTCTCTGTCCCTCCTCTGCTTGTGCTTCGTCTCTCTCTCTCACTCAAAAATAAATAAATGTTAAAAAAAAATTAAAACAAAATAGTAACATGGAACCTATGAAAAGGTTAATAACAATATTTTATGCTAAAGTATTAGCATAAAACCATAAAGTCTACAAGGTACTCTGATATAAATTAAATCAGATGCCATTTTTTCCCTAAAATACCAAGCTGGAAAGGATAGCCATTACTACATGGCATATCTGAAAAGTGTTAATAACCATATTACAGGTCAACAATATAATACTGAGTTTAAACAATATGAACTTTTAATAAGCAGGAAAGGCAGAACCATATAAGATAGAATTATGTTATAGAAGACAATTTCTCATGAAGGATATAAAAACACATGATAAAAGTCCACTTAGATATAAAAAACATTTGGTTGAGTTGTGATGAATGATAATCTAATACTAATATTATCCATGAAACTTTGAGAACCCCATGTCCAAAGTAGCCTCACTCTACTTACGACTCTACTAGTCTTTCAGAATTAGTAACTGACCACCCAGACCCCTGCCACCCCCTCCTTTCCACTGACTACCTTATTTCCCCACTTACTGTTAGAATGCTTTCCTGTCCTCCCCACACTCATCCTTTAAAGTCCATCTTAACTACTTTCTTACCTGTGAAACTTTGAGAACACCATGACCAAAGTGGCCTCACTCCACTTACTCTACCATTCCTTCAGAATGGATTCATTCACAACCTGGTAGCATTTACTATACTCAAAAATGTGTCTTATCTCACCTAACCAGCATATGACCAGCATATAAGCTCAGTGAGGGAGAGAACCAGGTCATATATCGCTGTCTTTGAATAGGATCTCCAGGTCATATGTAGGCCCATGAAGTTTGAGAATTTCTGGACTATAGAATGATGAGCTATGATGATAATGGAGATAGGCTAATATAGAAAGAATACAGGCAAATCCATAAAGACAGAAAGTAGATTAGTGGTTGCCAGGGGCTGAGAGGAATGGGGGAAGGGAAATGACTACCACTGGGAGGCGCAAGTTTTCTTTATGGTATAATGAAAATGTTCTGGAATGAGACAGTAGTGATGGTTGCACAACTGTGTGAATATACTAAAAATCAATGAACTGTGCACTTTAAAATGATGTGTTTTATGGTATGTGAATTATATCTCAATTTTTAGAAAAGAACATAATAGCACTGGGCTCTTTGCAGTCCCTCCCATAAGGGAGTCTGATAACTTCAATACTCTATGGTTGACTATTAAATTAAATATGGAGGGGCGACTGGGTGGCTCAGTCAGTTAAGCATCTGACTTCAGCTCAGGTCATGAGCTCACAGTTCATGAATTCAAGCCCCACGTCAGGCTCTGTGCTGACAGTGCGAAGCCTGGAGCCTGCTGTGAATTCTGTGTCTCCCTCTCTCTCTGCCCCTCCCCTGCCCCTGCTCACACTGTCTCTCTCTCTCTCTCTCTCTCAAAAATAAACACTAACATTTTTTTTAATTAAATATGGAGAGTTACCTGGAAAACCATTCTCTTGAATAAAACCACCCAACTTCCTCTTTTCTATTTGTATAAACTATCTTTTTTTTTAAGTGGTTGTATTTTGTATAGACTATGAATGGCAAGTCATCTATGTCTGAAGAGAAAAGAGAAGGGATAATGAACAGCTTGAGCAGAAAGAAAGAAATAATAATTTAGACTGTAATAATTCCTTGAAATTTTAGTCTTATTATATTTCTAACTATATTACTATTATATCATCTTTTGTATCTTTCCCAAAACTAAGCAATCAAATCTGTGAAATCAGGTCACCATCTTCCCCTAACCTCTGCACCTCTTGCCTACCTCTGCTCTTCTGCTCAGTATATCATGTCATCAACCACCTAGCTGATCAAGAGAGAAACAACGTGGTCAGCCTTGTCTTCTCTTGCATTCCCCATCACTAAATGTCTGCTTCCTCCAACCCCTTTAGTACACTCCAATACAAACCACTATCATCTTTCATTTTGGCTTCAGCAAAAGCTTCTTAACAAGTCTTCCTATGTCCATTCTTGCCCCTCTCCAGTGCACTGAGAAGGCAAGGATGGTTTTAAAATCGAACTTAATACTGTCTCTCTTAAAAACCTTCAATGGCTTCCTGATATTCTTAGGATAAGCCTTAGTAATTTACAAAGTCATTCAAGATGGCCCCCGCGTAACACTAACATTCCTACCTCCAACTCTTCCTCTCGACCCAACCATATTAGACTTCTTTTGTTCCTGTAATGCCTCAAACTCTGTAGCTTTTATTTTGTGTTTTTTAGACTACTAGTATTTTATTGAGGGATGATTTACTTACAGTAAAATGCATAACTCTTAAGCGATCGGCTTGAATTCTGACAAACATATACAGCTATTTAACCATCAACCAGATCAAGACAGAATATTTCCATCACCCCATAAAGTTCCCATGAGCCCCTTTCCACTCAACCCTTCCTCCAACTCCAAGCAACCACAGTCCAATTTCTATCACAATAGGTATTTCTATCATTCCTGAATTTCATAAAATGAGATCATATGCATATGTACTCTTTTGAGTCTGTTTTCTTTTATTCAACTTAACATTTCTGAGATTCATCCATGTTACTGTATCAGTTTTCTTTTTTCCAGTTGAGTAGTAATCTTCTCTATAGATATACTATAAACTGTTTATTCATTTTCCTATTGATGGACATTTGAGTTATTTTCAGATTGGGGCTATTATGAATAAAGCTGTTAGGAACATTCTTTACAAGTATTCTACACTCATAGGTGTTATTTTTCTTGGATATATACACCTACAAACAGAACTGCTGGCTCATACAATAGGTATATGTATAAATTCATCAGAATCTGCCAAATTTTTTTACCAGAGTGGCTACACCATTTTATGCTTTCACCTGTACCAGTTATTCCAATATGGAGGATATCTCCCCAACAACAGTATAATCACTCTTCTGAATTTTAGCCATTCTTTCATTTTTTCATCAACATAATATATTTATAGTGTTCAAAAACAAAACAACATAGCAGAGACTATAATTAAACAGTCCTCTGATCCACCCCTCCCCTTCCCTATATTCAACTACTTTTAACTTTTTCTGGTTTGGGTTCTCTTGATTATTTCCTATTTCTAAGTATTTATTATCACCATATTGACTTACCAACTTTAAACATTATTGATTTTCTGATATTTTCAGATGGAACTACAGTTCACTTACCACCTCCCATCGCCATGTTCTCTCTCCAACTTCTTATACTCAGGTGATCCATTTTAGTTCATCTACTGTTACTTAAAAAATTATCCTTAACACCAATTTTTTGTTTCAACTTTGGATACTACCTTCATTATTCATACATTACTGAAGGTGACCCTAGTTACTGCAGTGAATAAAATAAACCCCAAAATTTCAGTTGCTTAACACAACAGAAATTTGTATAATGCTGTTATACTAATTAATTAGACAGGCTTAAAAGAATTAAAACAGTATGCTTCTCCACAGTTGTTCATAAAGAAAACTAAGAGCATGCAAGCCCACTCTGTCTCACTTCTGGGCCTTCCTACATATTGTTTCCTCAGGCCAAATGCTCTTCCCCACTCCCTCCTTCTTCCTTTACCCAGCCAGCTCCTATGTGTCTTTCAAACGTATACTACCACAAAATCACTCTGGAGCCCTCCCAGAATCCCGAGAATGGGCTAGGCAGTCTTCTGGCACGCTGTGTTTAACGGTCATAGCATTGACTACATAGTGCTGAAATCTGTGTTTTCTTATCCGTCTCCTCCAAAACTAAACTTTTTGAGGGAAAGGGAAGATTTCTCTTCATTACTTTTTCCTCAGTACTTACACAATGCCTCGATTCCAACAGATACTCAAGTATTTTGTGAAAAATCAAACTTATTTGAATAATTATTCATATAAATATTATTTCCATTATTTATCCACTAAATCACACATGTATAAGGGAAGGAGAATCAAAATGGATCCCACAGGGCGCCTTGGTGGCTCAGGTGGTTAAGCGTGGGACTCTCAATATTGGCTCAGGTAGTGATCTCACGGTCATGGGATCAAGCCCTGAGCCACAGAGAGCATGAAGCCTGCTTGGGATTCTCTCTCTCTGCCTCTCCCCCGTTTATGCTCTCTCTCACTCTCTCAAAATAAATAAATAAATATTAAAAAAAAAAAAAAAAGAATGGATCCCAAATTTTAGATAATACAAACAGTCCACAAAATCTAATTTTATATTTCAAATAATAATTAGCCTAAGCAGAAAGTTTAAAATCTACTACTGGGAAAACATCAGAACAAACACCACAGCCTTCAACTGTTAATACTGTTAAAGTAACAAATGGAAATAAACTTGCATTTATTTAATAATTTATTAAGAGCCCACTTTGTTCCAAGAACTGTACTAGACAGATTCCAAAGATTCAAAAGGGAATATATCAGACACAATCTCTGACCTAAATATTATGAAGGCAGAGCAAATCTATACTAAAAATACCTTTAAAATGCTAACATATACTAAAAATACCTTTAAAATGCTAACATATGAACAACAACAAAACCCTGCAGCAACGAAAATCTCAATTCCAAAAAGTCCAATGGCTGGTTAAATTTTTGTTTTCAAAAAAGCATTTCAAATTATTAATTAATAACTTAATTGAGCAATTGTTTATGTAATGAAGGACTTTCTCATGCTTCTGGGAAGTTTTTGAGTGTGAACCTACATACCTTACATAACTGGGCAGATAGGAAGACAGTCCTAGATAAGAAGAAGAAAAACAGATAAAACAAGTACAAACAGTCTTTGTGGAATCGCAAACAGCTACAGTCATGGAACAGACCTGCTATTAGCAAATGGTAGAAAAAAAAGATGGAAAATACCTAAGAAGTAAGGCAGAAATACAAAGAGGAACAACAAATGGGAGAAGCAATAGGAGAAAGAGAAGTGAAATGAAACAGCGAAGACGAGATAAAAATATTTAGCATACAAATAAGCTTCACACTTACATTCTGGATTCAAGGTAAGAATCTGGGGAACAGTTAGAATTTCTTTTCAGGATCTCCTACTGAATTGGGAAGCCCACAAGTTAAGCAATTTACAGATACCACCATATACATTTAGCACAAAACAAAAAACAATGGTAATTCAAAGGTACCCCAAACCACATGTGTATCACACCTCAATTACATACACGGTCCACAATTAGGTATGCATCTCGGATCTGATTAGCATTTAGATATTATCATAAAAATGCCTGATTCTTAATAGACGTAAATATGTTATTTCATTATAAATTACTTTCTTCGCCTTTTTTTTATAATAAAGGAATATAATCATTTTTTAAATTACACATGAGGGGCGCCTGGGTGGCGCAGTCGGTTAAGCGTCCGACTTCAGCCAGGTCACGATCTTGCGGTCCGGAGTTCGAGCCCCGCGTCAGGCTCTGGGCTGATGGCTCAGAGCCTGGAGCCTGTTTCTGATTCTGTGTCTCCCTCTCTCTCTGCCCCTCCCCCGTTCATGCTCTGTCTCTCTCTGTCCCAAAAATAAATAAACGTTGAAAAAAAAATTAAAAAAATAAAAAGAAAATAGGTTATGTCATCTATGAATTTCAGTTCAGGGTAGTAAAGGGAACTATAGAATAATTCTTATAAAGGGAAAATTAGGTCAGCTGGGATTGAGAAACACTGCTATAGTTACTGGACAACAAGGTATGTGTATCTTAACTTTACTAGACAAACTGTTTTCCCCAGTGTTGTAATAATTTATAATTTTACTAGCACTGTATTACAGTTCCAGTATTCCAAATCATTGCAAATACTGGATACTGTTACCAATCTGGTGGGCAAAAAAGTATATTTTATTGTGGGTTTAGTTTCTATTTCTCTGACAATATAATTGAGTATCCTTTTTATTTATTGGCCATTAATGTTTCATTTTTTTTTAAGTTCTCATTTAATTTTTTAGCCTCTTTTTCTACTGGATTAAAAATACCTAACTTTAAGAATTCTTTCTGAGGGGGAATAAATTAAAGTGAACACCATGCCAGCAATATCCAAAGAGCAAAACCACAAATAAAATTAGGCTTATTAATCAGATCATTTTAATAAAAGGTGGTATGCACACTTATCAGAAAGGCAGACAATCTGGAAGGAAAAAAAGCTTCTATTTTTTTTAATTAGAACTTAATTATAGAGGAAAAAAGTGATGAAACAGCTTATACTCAAACCTCAGTTGCTTACTACACTGCAAATAAGATTTTCAAATATCTTTTTCTTTTCTTGATATAATTTTTTAAAATTTCTTTTAATGTTTTTATTTATTTTTGAAGGAGAGAGAGACAGAGCATGAGCGTGGGAGGAGCAGAGAGAGAGGGAGACACAGAATTTGAAGCTCTAAGCTGTCAGCACAGAGCCCAACGCGGGCTGGAACCCACAAACTGTGAGATCACGACCTGAGCCGGAGTTGGATGCTTAACCGACTGAGCCACCCAGGTGCCCCTTTTCTTGATGTAATTTTAATAAAGAATACCTAGCATGTTCTTGGGCAAATTTTAATCCTCTGGCAATTATTTTGTTTCAAATGCTAATTTACTTTCAACTATCTGAATGCTATATTGTCTAACAATATCAGTAAAATCTGTAAACTGTAGAATTTCCAATTACTTAAAACAAATGTCTTCTAAGAAAAGTAGTCTATTCAAAGTTGCTCTTTGAGTATGCTCAAAAACTTGTAAAGCAACATTTATGTTCTATCAGTTTATCTCATTCCCATTACATGCTGCCCTTTATAATAAAATAGAATTATCTGCTTTTGAACAATAATCTCCATCCTTTCAAAATACAGTCTATTAACTCTAGCTTGTATCTGTTTAAGTTCTACTTTATCTTGACTTTGCAACATTCTGATTGGTTTTTTTTTTTTTTGTCATTTAAGTCAAAGACCTATATTAAAAATGTGAACAGGTTATGTCACCAGAAAAAGAGATATAAAGCTAAAGGAACAGAATAATGTGAAACTATGTCATTATGATAATCCAGTGGTACTTGAAGTAACTAAACTCCTTTACCTAATTATGCTAACTTCTTTGCGGCTTTCCCCTGTTTCTGATGCCTATCACTTTAGATTACCCTGTTCACTAGCTCTCTCCACTGACTCAAGACAGCTACTGACTGGCCAGGACCTCCATTCCTCATTTACCTGGTTACTACCTGAAACCCCACCAGCTGCCAGGTCCCCTGGACTGCCTTAGCTCCCTCATTATCCCCTCCCTCCTTTTTTCCTTCCAGCCAAAATCCTTGTTCCCAGTCCTCACTGCTTGGATAATACAATTTCTATTCTTGCCTCTGGCTGCTGTAAAACCCCACAACCTCTGACTAATCTTCTCCAATCCCTACTCTAGTTTCTAATGCCTCAGACCCCTGGCCAGGGACTTGGACCTGAAGAGCCTGTTTCCATTTAGAAAACTAGGACAAGACACAGCCTCACGTGTAAGATTTTAATTATGAACATGTTTCTCCACTGAAACAATAAGTAGTTCTCGTACTGCAGTACTAGAGTACTATAACTCAGTTACCTATAGGCTAAACAGGTTTTGGTGTGGTAGGCTGGTAACCTGGGCATGATTTTTATCAGTGTTCCCTGAGGCAAAAGGCATTTCAAACAACCAGCTTAAAAATAAAGCCTTCCACCTTCCCCAAAATACCAGTTCTATATTCTCTCAACAAGCAACAGTATGTTACAAAGAGTCGTAATCAATTTCCGTTAATTGACTGAAATACTGGAAGGAATGGGGCGGGGGGAGGCAAAACCATATATGCTGCTGTAAGTATATTGTAATATAATTCAGCATTCACAGACCACAATAAAGTAACTGAATTTTTAAGGGCATATTTACTGGCCCTCTACTTAATATTATTGATTTAAGCTAAGGCCACCAACAACTTCCTTTCCTATCACAATAACAAATTCAATTTTAGAAAAAGGAGGAAACCTAACCTTCACTGAAACTGATTATGAACCAAAAGGCTTACATGCTTTAATTTATCTTTACTACAGTTCTGTGATACTAGGTACCATTAATCCCATTTTAGACATGAAGAAACTAAGGTCCACAGAAATCAGATACATTGACAGTTGGTTTATAGGATTAATAATTTTTATTAGGCCAAAAAAGAAAAGAGAGATTGGATGTTTAATTCCAAATCCAAATAAATCACAATAGTCTGAAGGATGAATTAGAAATAAAATTATAAATTAGACATATTTTAACCCAAAAGTTTGGGTGCATTGTGCACCACTAAAATGCATACAAGGGTCAGACTCTCTGCTCCCAAAGGCAACTCCTCCCTCCTAAGAACTTTTAAGATTCTTGAACATATTTGGAAAGAAACACTTTGTCAAAATACTTTGTGCAATTTAGCTGATATTCCTGTTATAGGGTAGAGCTGAGAATGACCTAGAACATTAGCAAGAACCTCAGAGAATCTGAGAAACCCAGACAACCTGTGGACTGTTGTATGGCCCACTTCCTTGGAAATGTCAACCCTAGAAGCAAATCAAGATGTAAGCTGATTCCCTGTTAAAATAGCTTCATCTTTAAATCCCAAGTATACTTAAATGTAATTAATTAAAATGGTTTCATTTCTATAGCTATCTAGAAAATGGGTCCTTGTACTAAGAGCCACTTGCCCAAGATGTTCAAAAGTAATGGTGAAGTCTAGACAGGACTCCAAGTCTACCTGAATCCAAAGTCCGTATTCTCTCTCACTGTACAATCTGAAACCAAAGGCTTAGGTCTTAAAATACTGTGTTTTCCTACGTCGATCTCTTATTCTGAATCCAGAATTACCAAATTTATGTTAAATTTTATAATTTCGTATTTTCTACAATAATACATTTTAAAACTTAAATGTATAGCCTCTCACAAATAATCCACTTTGGGAATACCTGGGTGGCTCCATTGGTTAAGCATCCGACTTCGGCTCAGGTCATCATCTCATGGTTCATCTCATCTCACTGGTGGTGCAGAGCCTGCCTGGGGTTCTCTCTCTCCCTCTCTCAGCCCCTCCCTCACTCTCTCAAAATGGATAAACTTAAAAAGTAATAGTAATGGGGTGCGTAGTTGTCTCACTCTTTTTTTTTTTTTTTTCAGTTTACTTATTTGAGAAAGAGTGCATGTGCGAGTGGGGAAGGGGCAGAGAGGGAGGGAGAGAATCCCAAGCAGGCTCTGCTCTGTCAGCGCAGAGCCCGACCCAGGGCTGGATCTCACCAACCGTGAGATCAAAACCTGGCCTGAAACCAAGAATCAGACATTCCACTGACTGAGCCACTCACCTGCCTCTAGACGATTATGACAGACGATCATGTTAAAAATCTACTGGGGAATGGGGCGCCTGGGTGGCGCAGTTGGTTAAGCGTCCGACTTCAGCCAGGTCACGGTCTCGCGATCCGTGAGTTCGAGCCCCGCGTCGGGCTCTGGGCTGATGGCTCAGAGCCTGGAGCCTGTTTCCGATTCTGTGTCTCCCTCTCTCTCTGCCCCTCCCCCGTTCATGCTCTGTCTCTCTCTGTCCCAAAAATAAATAAACGTTGAAAAAACAAATTAAAAAAATAAATAAATAAATAAAAATCTACTGGGGGAAAAAAAACTTTCTACCCTTAGTGGTTTTCACAAAAAATTTTTAATACTATACTTTGACTTTGTCTCCTTCATAGAAAGGGTCAGATACCTGAATTACACATCTATTTGCACAAATCTATACTTCTATCGAGCTGGACATATATTTAAGGAAAAATATCTGTATTCTGTACAACATAAAAGCAACTGAGATGATATAATTAAAAAATCTTAATGAGAATAAGCAGCTATTTCTCGACTTTCAATATATGAAACTTAACGAAATAGTTTTAAGTTTAACAAAAAGAGCGAGCCTGGGTGGCTCAGTCATTTAAGCGTCCGACTTCAGCTCAGGTCATGATCTCACAGTTTGTGGGTTTGAGGCTCACGCCTGGCTGCACGCTGGTGATGTGGAGGCTGCGTTGAATTCTCTCTCTCCCTCTCTCTCTGCCCCTCCCTCACTTGTGCTTTCTTTCTCTCTCTCAAAAATAGATAAACTTGAAAACAAAAAAGTTGATGAAAAGAAATATTTTAGTAAGAATTGCAGCCTTACCCATAGACATGTTAAAGTTTTTCTCAAGGAATCGCCAGCAAACACACATTTTATCAATTCCAATTCATAAAGTTAAGAAAGCAAAAGCTTGGGGTGCCTGGGTGGCTCAGTCGGTTAAGTGTCCGACTTCAGCTCAGGCCATGATCTCACGGTCCCTGAGTTCAAGCCCCGCGTTGGGCTCTGGGCTGATGGCTCAGAGCCCGGGGCCTGCTTCCAATTCTGTGTCTCCCTCTCTCTCTGCCCCTCCCCCGTTCATGCTCTGTCTCTGTCTCAAAAATAAATAAACGTTAAAAAAAAAATTTTTTTTTAAGAAAGCAAAAGCTCATTCCTTGATGACAGGGGAGAGTTCCAGGCATTCCATAGTGGCCTGTTACATCACCAGCGTGGCAAGGGAGGTAAAGAAATGGTGGCAAGTCTTTTAACTGCCACTCCACCATGCCTGCTCTGTGCTAGGCAGGGGCAGTCCACCTGTTACCAGTCATCAGGAGAGCATCAATGCTGGGGTGCCAGTGGTCACATACGCTCTGGAAAAAACTGTACAAAGATGAATGAGGAAGTGGCAAACAAAAACCAGCAGTCAGGAAGACAGCAGTCTGACAGGAAGTCAGGTTTTCTCGAGTTCTCTTCCTGCCTCAGCCAATGCCCTCTGCCCTACTTCCCCTGACTAATTTTCCTTTAAGTCTGTCTTCACTTTCTTTCAGAACATCTCAATATTTTGAAGAGTACTCATGAGGGTTTTTTAGTTTTTACTTTACTTTTTAAAGACTGTATTTATTTTTAAAAATGTTTATTTATTTTGAGAGAGACAGAGTATGTGTATGCAAGTGGGAGAGGGGCAGGGAGAGAGGGAGAGAGAGAATCCCAAGCAGACTCTGTGCTGTCAGTGCTGAACTCAACGGAGGACTCAATCTCACGAACCATAAGATCATGATCTGAGCCAAAATCTCGTTGAAACCTTAACTGGCTGAGCCAACCAGGCACCTGAAGATTTTATTTTTAAGTAATCTCTACACCCAACATGGGGCTCGAACTCACAACCCCAAGATCAAGAGTCACATTCTCTACTGACTGAGCCAGCCAGCTACTCCCTCGGGAGTTAGATTTTTAAATCTTTCTTACAGCCCACAGAACCTAGTATGATGAGTAAATGTTCTACCAATTTATTTTGATAGTTGAAATTTACCTTTGTATCACTCCAGATAAAATTACATGTTATATAAAATTAATGGAATCTTCACTCTTATGGGGAAAAAAAATCTATATTTTTGCAAAGAAAAAAGTCTAGAAGACTATACACAAAATGTTAATAGTGAGTATGTCTAACTTAGCATAATAGATGCTTTCAACATGCTTTTCCCATACTGTCTGAGTATTTTATTTTCTTTCTTTTAAGTCTATTTATTCAAGTAATCTCTACTCCCAATGCAGGGCTCAAACATACAACCTGGAGATCAAGAGTTGCATGCTCCTTAGACTGAACCAGCCAGGCACCCCCTGTCTGAGAATTTTATAATGAACATATTTGAATTTCATAACCAGGAAGCAAATTAATGAGATGTGAATTAATGGCATTCACCACATTTCTAATCCAGCAACCTTATGATTACATAAGACACAAAGGTAATAAACTTTACATTAGAACTTCCCTTTAATCTCAGGCTAAAAATGTTAATGTTCACATGTTCCTGATATGTCCATCACCCAGAATTACTCCCTGTGATGGCATATCATAAACTGTAAGCACTATACACAAGTAAAAATAAGGTTCAAATGAAATTTAAATGTGATATGGCTGGGACACCTGGGTGGCTCAGTCAGTTAAGCATCCGACTGCGGCTCAGGTCACAATCTCACAGTTCATGAGTTTGAGCCCCGCATCAGGCTCTGTGCTGACAGCTCAGAGCCTGGAGCCCACTTCAAATTCTGTGTCTCCCTCTCTCTCTGTCCCTTCCCTGCTCACACTCTATCTCTCTCTCTCTCAAAAATATATAAACATTGCAAAAAATTTTTTATGTGATATGGCATTCTTTATAAATGAGACTTGAAGTAATAACACATTTTAGTTCTTTTTAAAAATTTTTTTATGTTTATTTATTTCTGAGAGAGAGAGAGAGAGAGAGAGAGAGAGAGAGAGCGAGAGCATGAGCAGGGGAGGAGCAGAGAGAAAGGGAGACACAGAGTCTGAAGCAGGCTCCAGGTTCTAAGCTGTCAGCACAGAGACTGATGCAGGACTTCAACCCACGAGCCCTGAGATCATGACCTGAGTTGGAGTCAGACACTTACCTGACCAAGTCACCCAAGCACCCAACACATTGTAGTTCTTAAACATCTTCCCATTCTGTACACATTCTTCCAAGTTCATTCCATGGCTGCAAGTTCTTTGACTTCTTTTCTCATCTTCCAACCCTGCTCTCTGAAATTCTATGGACAACAGTTCCACCATTTTAGAGTAATGAGTGAAATGTTCCTAATGTTCTCCACATGAAGAGCCTCTTGCCTATGTGAGACTATATGAACTAGAAAATACTAGGAGTTATATATATCATGGGATAGAGAAGAAAAAAAGCAGAAACAAGCTCTATCTACACTTTAATTTATGGTGTTGTCTACATTCTCCTCCATCTAGCCGTCCCTCTTCACCCCTTGACTCTCAACCAGCTTACCTTCTCTGTTCTACCAAGTCAAACAGAAAAATCCAATTCTGCCTTCTTACACTGGGCTGCTAATGAAGAGAACTGTACAATCCTGCAGACTGGTCCCATGACTCACCACCTACTTTAGATGGACTATAATGCTTCTATAATCTTATCTTTGATCAGCAAATTTTCACATATCCTTCATCAATTACCTCAAAGGCTCATCGCTTAACAGCACACCCACAAGAAAGAGGCACACAAAAATGTAACTACCTCATCATCCCCCTAGCAAACTGACATACGTTGACACTATCCTGTCTTCTTTCACTGGAGTTTCAGAAGACAAACCAGCTGTTCCATTTCCTATTCAAGGTCAAGACCTCCAGCTATGCTTGTGATCCACTGGGTTTTACAAATTCCTCATTTACAGACCCTTTACCCACTAATAAACCCATATAGCTTTATTGGTTCTCCCCCAAATTTTAAGCATAGCATTTATGAGCTTTTTTTGTACTACACACCCATGAAACCATCATGAAAATCAGTATGATGAAGACTTACATTCTCCAAAGACACCTCATACTCCTTTGTAATATTTCCTCGTTTCCTTTCCCATCCTCAGGCAATCACTGACCTACTATCTACCACGATAGATTACTTTGCATTTTCTCGAATTTTTTATAAATGGAAGTGAGTAGGAAAAATATAACTAGGGGAAAAAAGACTGTTAGCTATGCCCATGTGCAGAGCTGTGGGCATGTCCAGGAAATCGCTAAAAAAGGCTCCAATTTCTCACCTCTTAAGGCTATACCAACACGATATGAAGGCTAGAGCAGAGTCTCAAATTAAACAGCAATAAGTCACCACTACATACCTATTAGAATGGTTAATATCCAGAACACAATGCTAGCAAGGATGGAGAGCAACAGGAATTTTCACTCATTGCTGGTGGGAATACAAAATGATAGAGCCACTTTGGATGATAGTTTTGTGGTTTCTTACAAAAGTACACAAACTCTTTCCATACAATCCAGCAATTGTGCTCTTGAGGGTTTACCCAAAAGAACTGAAAGTTATGTCTACAAAAAGCCTGCACACAATGTGTACAGTAGCTCTACTCATAATTGCCAAAACTCGGAAGCAACCAAGATGTACTTCAGTAGATGAATGGATATACAAACTATAGTACACCCAGACAATGGAATATTATTTAGTGCTAAAAAGAAATGAGCTACCAAGCCATGAAAAAGATGGAGGAACGTGAAATGTCCATTACCAAGTCCAAGAAGCCAATCTGAAAAGGCTACATACTCTATGATTCCAACTATATGACATTGTGGAAAAGACAAAACCATGAAAATAGTAAAAGGATCAGTAGTTTCCAGGGGCCAGGGAGGGGGTGAGGGGTGTATAGGATAAACGGCAGAGCATAAATGATTTTTAAGGCAGTGGAACTATTCTGTATGCTACAATAATGGAAGATACACATCATTAAACATTTGTTCAAACCCTTAGAACATACCATACCAAGAGTGAACCCTAATGTAAACTATGAATTCTGGATATCAACATAGGTTGAACAAATCTACCACTCTGGTGGGGGATATAGATAATGAGGTAGGCTATGCGTGTGTGGAATAGGGAATATATGGGAAATCTCTAGACTTTCTACTCAATTTTGCTGTAAACTTAAAACTGCTCCAAAAAATAAAGTCTGTTAAAAAGAAACATACGGCAGGGCACCTGGGTGGCTCAGTCAGTTGAGTGTCTGACTCTTGGTTTGGGCTCAGGTTATAATCCTAGGGTCATGGGATTGAATCCCACATTGTGCACTATGCAGAGCAGGGAGTCTGCTTGAGGCTCGCTCTCTCTCTCTCTCTCCCTCTGCCCCTTTCCCCAGTTCATGCTTGTTCTCTCTCCCTCTCTAAAAGAAATTTAAAAAAAAGAAGAAGAAAGAAGCATATGGCAATTTTGGAGTTGAAAAGTACAATAACTAAAATAAAAATTTCAGCAGCATATTGGAGTTGGCAGAACAAAGAATAAGCAAACTTGAAGGTAAGCAATTTAAAGTATCTGTA
Organism: Herpailurus yagouaroundi; assembly: GCF_014898765.1. Classification (NCBI taxonomy): domain Eukaryota; kingdom Metazoa; phylum Chordata; class Mammalia; order Carnivora; family Felidae; genus Herpailurus; species Herpailurus yagouaroundi. The sequence continues at coordinate 68,622,077 of NW_024412394.1, forward strand.
TGATAAATAGAAAAATATAATTGGGAAAAATAAACAGAGCCTCTGAAACCTATAGAACACCATCAAGCCTATAAACGTGTATATGATGGGAGTCTTAAGAAGAAAGGAGAGAAAGAAAGAGGCAGAAAGCACATCTGAAGAAATGATGGCTGAAAACTTCCAAAATTAGATGAAAAACAGTAATCTACACATTCAAGAACTCAACAAACTCCAAACAGAATCTACACTTACACACATATAATCAAACTGTCAAAAGACAAAAAGAGAATCTTGAAAGCAACAGGAAAAATAACTCCTCATGTACAAGAGATTCTCATAAAATTAACTAGTGACGTCTCATTAGAAACTATGGAGACCAGAATGCAGTGGGTTAATATAGCCAAAGTGATGAGAAAAACACTGTCAAACAAGAATTCTGTATCCAGCAAAACTAGCCTGCAAAAATCAAAGGAGAACCAGGTGAGGAAGGAAAACAGAAGAAGCAATTATGACATTCCCAAATACAAAAATGAGAGACAATTCATCACTAGCAGATTTGTTTTATAAAAATATACTAAATGGAGACCTTCAGTTAAAATGAAAGGACTACAGACATTAATTCACCTACACAGAAAATAAAGAGCCCTGGTAAAGAGGAAAACATGGATTAAAAAAAAAAAAGGCACAAACATATTTTTGTTTGTAACTTTTTTTTCTTCTGTATGATTGAAAGACAACTACATAAAGTAATAATTATACAACTGTGTTAGCAGGCTTATAATGTCCAAAGAAGGATGTATGCACTTAGCCACTACATAATAACATCCATGTTAAACTTGTGTCAAAATCACTATCACACTGGGTCTAGGTCACTTAGGTAGTGATAAAATACTATTCAATCTAGAAACTACATACTTTCTGAAGGTCTATTAAGCAAATTCTCAATAAAAATATGAAGACTGTGAGGGGTCATGCTTTCCCAGCTTCTGCACAGCAAAATAAACAATCAACAAAATGAAAAGGCAACGTACAGAATGGGAGAAAATATTCGCAAACTATACATCTAATAAAAAGTTAATGTCCAAAATATATCAGAAACTCCTACAACTCAACAGCAAAAAAGAAAGAAAAAATAGGCAGAGGAACTAAACAGACGTTTTTCCAAAGACAAAATGCAAATGGCCAACAGGTATATGAAAAGGTGCTCAATATTGTTAATCATCAAGGAAGTGAAAAGCAAAACCACAACTTAGATACCACTTCACACCTGTATAATGACTACCATCAAAAAGACAAGAGAGAACAACTGCTAGTGAGAATGCAGAGAAAAGGTAACCCATGGAGTCCTCATCATAGAGAAGTCTCTGTTTCAAAAAGAACATCTACAACTGGGTTTTCACTTCCTAATAATTAATACCTTACATATCAGGGTTTTTTTTTTTTCCCCAATGAACTCAGAAGAAGTGAACTCATGTTATACTCGATTATGGCACAATAAAATAGCAAAATTGCACACCATATTCATATTGGTTGAGATAATAATGTTTAGGATTTTAGAAAATTAAAAATCACTTACCAAATGCTTATTCTGATAGGCCATTACAAATACCACTTAATAGCTAATAGAAAACTGCCAACTTGGAATTTTTGAAACAATATACTCTAAAGCAAACTCAGGATCATGGACTGTCAGTAGAATTTTTTTTATTGTTTATTCATTTATTTATTCAGCAAACATTTATGGACCACCTGCTATATGCCAAGCACTACGGTAGGAACTGAGGATGAAAAGACAGAGTCCCTGCCCCTTAAAGTGTGCACAGTCTAGTGAGAAGTTCCCATTCTGAAAGCAAAGAGTTTATGACTAGAAGAGACTTTAGAATTCCCTTATTTCACAAATAAGGAAACTGGCACTCATGGCTAATTAGCCATTCAGGCCAACAGACACTTAGGTCTACAGATTTCCTGCCTCATGTGCTCTTTGCACTACACTTTTCTTTGACCAAGAGTCATGATGGAGTACATCCATTTGCGTGATAAGAAACATGCAACTGTGGGCAGCATACGCAAGTCACCATTTAGAAACAGAAATACCTAATAGATATAGACAATATAAATATTTAACAATTTAGAGACAAAAATCCCTAATAGATGCATTATCATGATAAAGTCCCAATAAGAAACTGAAGAACTAAATTAAGAAAGAACTAAAATAATATAATAGTAAGGCTTCTAAGTCATAGTTATGGTTTTCCCTCCGTTTACTGATCTGTTAAATGGGCATATTAAAAGTACTTATTTCATAAGATTGTTGTGAAAATTAAATTAATTAATTAATACTTGAACGCACTTAGTAAGCCTGGTACCTATTGAATACTTAGTAAATGTTAGGTATTCTTATGGACAATCATTTCTTAAACGCACAAGTATGTCATATGAAGACAAAAAAAAAAAAAAGAAATGATCTTTCTTTAAGAAATTATCCTATTATACGGGGCGCCTGGGTGGCGCAGTCGGTTAAGCGTCCGACTTCAGCCAGGTCACGATCTCGCGGTCCGTGAGTTCGAGCCCCGCGTCAGGCTCTGGGCTGATGGCTCAGAACCTGGAGCCTGTTTCCGATTCTGTGTCTCCCTCTCTCTCTGCCCCTCCCCCGTTCATGCTCTGTCTCTCTCTGTCCCAAAAATAAATAAACGTTGAAAAAAAAAATTTTTAAGAAATTATCCTATTATTATGATAGTCTTATTTTTCTAGCAACTAGTAAAATCTAGTACTAAAACATGTATTTCAGAAAAAATATTTTATATGTACAATATCTAATAACATCACTCCTTTCTCTATAAACATATATATATATCAGTCCTAAAATTATAAGGAAAATGGACATTAATTAAATTATTAATTTAAATTATTAATTATATTCATTCTTAATTTAAATTAATGAAATCATCATTTAGTTCAGTATTCCCAATATTATAAATCCTAAATATCATTAAGAGAATGTTTAAAGATAACTTTCAAGTAATTAAAAAGTTTATGCAACTTTTCTCATATAAAACATCATTAAGCTAATTGACATCTTTGAAATAACTATGCATGGAATACATCAATGAAACCTATTTTATATTAATATCACTCATCATCCAATATCCATAACAAAATAAATAACATATTGATATCCACTTACTGCAATCTCTCTACAAGCCGACATGGATATTCCTGTGCCTTCAATTTGCTTCAATGCATATTCCTTTTCATCTTTTCTGCATATGAACAAAAAAAATTATTTTTTCTAAACATTATTTTTAGACTCAAAATTATAACTACAAAAACAATAAAAATGCACTAGTCTCTCAGTGATATGTAAACACTCTCACTATGCATGCACTGCTTACTGCTTCTGATAATATTTCAACTACGGAAATATGAAATACCAAAAAAAAAAAAATTCATGTCACAATGAAAACACTAGACAGAGCCAAAATACAAAATTCAAAATTGAAACAGGATACTAAACACAGCACTAGTTTCAAAAAGTAAACAAGCATAAATATAAACTCAAGCATATTGCAAGATAATTCTACTGCTGTCTTAATTATCTGGAATCTATGAAAGCATTCTGTTATAAACATTAACTGCAAAAATAAATGATAGATGCAAACTTCTATATTTGTTTAAAGTAACTTTATAGTATAAGATCTATTTAATAGGAAGGAAGAGCTATAGCCATTTGGACACCCTAGTTCTAACCTAGGATAGGGGGCGTTCAAAAGCCGTAAGACCTCAACCAAAAGCCTTGGAAAGACTTTAAAACTGTAGCCACCAACATCTCATTCTCAAGAACTCCAGGAAATCCTAGTAGTTACAGCGAATTTTCCAAATAATGTAGGTAGGTTTAGGAATTCTGGGAAATGCCAGTAGTTACCAGGGTGCTCAACCAAGGGAAGACAGTAGTTCAATAATAATAATAATAATAATAATAATAATAATAATAATGGTGATACCCTCCATGAAAAAACAGTATCACATGAGCAGCCAGAGAACACAATATCCATGGAGTATTGACACCAGAACCGGCCACAGCGAAATGTCAAAAATGTGGTTCATATTGTGGGTTGTTCTAATAAAAGTATTGTCCGTGCCCTCTGAGTTTTGTCTTTGATTATACTGGAGCCTCAACAAGCTTTATCATGTCATGATGGTTCTCTCAAATGATAGCACCTAAATGGTGTCACCTTGGTCCTATGTACCTATTCCTTATTTTCCCCATTCTGTGTTTACTAGCAGATGAAGCAGTTTAAGAGGTTTTTGACAATATGCATTTTAAAACATCATTTTACGCGCCTTTTAAAGATTTTCACAATCATCTATGTTTTGGGCAAATAAGTGAATTATAGTTACTTCCTCCCATAATCCGTTTGAAAATTACATCCATTTTTCTTCCACTATATGGCATTCAGGAAATAATTAAGCCTCATTTTAACAAACAGAAAACACACCAGATACATCAACAGAATAGACTGTTATGCAATTATTAAAACGATAATCATGACTGTCATCAGAAACATGGAAAATGTTTACTATTAGTGAGAAAACACATATTCTACCATATAAAAATATGCATATATATAGACATATGCTGAAAATGATATAAAAAATGAAAATCAGTTGTGTTGAATGTAGGAACTTAAGCTAATTAACTTTCATGCTAACGTTATATTGTCTTTTAAGTCAGAATTAGAGGAAAAAAGAAAAAAGCCAAAATAATTTGACCCTCTGAAAACAGTCCCCTATTAAAACAGTCTTTAGTATTTTCAAAGTAATATCTTAATCATGTTTTAAAAAGCAAAGTCAAAACTAGGGAAAGTTTAAGTGATCATTTTATCCTTTTTCTCTATCCTGTTTCCTCCAAACATAAAGCTAGACTTTTTTCAGACCAGCCAGAAGCCACTAAGAAGTACACACAGCAGGTGACTGAATGTAATTAAAGCCAAATGTCCCCACCACCTTAAATGTATGTGTGGGTATGCGTGGAGAACACTTATATCCGAGATGCTTAACGCAATGCTTACAATGTGAATTTCACATTTAGTAATTAATTTAACTACCAAGTATATGTTGCTAAATATTTAAGAAATGTATTAAATTCTGAAAACAAAATTACATAAGCTTTTTGGCAAAACTTTCAATGAAATCATAATTTTTTTAAACAAAAATATTTCAATCCCCAGTTCCCTAAATGAAGTGCTCCAGAAGCTCATGTAATTGCATGGTTTTATTTTTAATACAGTAAAGAATATTACACAATCTGGATAGGTTATCGTTGCTATGGAAACTATAAGATTTTTTTTTTTTGCAGTAAGTCAAAAAGTGCAAAATTAACACATCACATTAATGACTTTTGAATTTCACATCCAGTCTGTCAAAAGAATTTGAAAGCTTGAGCAGAAGAAACTGAAGCATGGGCCTTTACTATGAATTATATGGATGGGATCTAGGAACAAACCTGGTAATTATTTCACTTAATAAGTTTAAATATAACTTCCATCTGCTAAATTAGCTAAATACTCAAAGATCTGCAAACTTAAGATTCATCTGCAGCTTTGGAATTGAGGGGGAAAAAAGTGCGTGTGTCCTGACCGTTTCTCTTGTGTATTAACTGTCAGACAATAAGTGATAATGTGGCACCTCTGAGGTTCAAAGGTTACAAAGAAGTGGCAGAACCCAGCAGGCACATGGGACTCACGTTCACCACTGTACTATGTCAATGCCAGTCTTTGGTCAGATGCCAATAAGTTAGTTTTGAAAACTACAGATGCGTCCTTTCCCACAATGCCCACAAATATTTCAATGATTATTAGCACATGGGGCAGAGATGCTTTATTGCTCTCAGTCGATGGGAGTGTTGCCCCTCTTGGGGACCTTCTCCAAGTGGTGATAGTTCATACCCCACAGCTTATGTGTCTCAGACACACATAACATTAAGTATCATAAAGATATAATTTGTTCTTTTATATGACAAGGCTGAAAAGCAGGTGAACCTAGTGAACCTGCCCTGCACTGCTATGACAGCCTGGCTTTTAGAGGCAGCTTACTACTTTCTTAAAAGTATTTCAACATTACTTTTACTTTTAAATAAAATACTTTATTATTGGGGTGCCTGGGTGGCTCAGTCGGTTGAGCGTCCGACTTCGGCTCAGATCATGATCTCGCGGTTCGTGAGTTCCAGGCCCGCATCAGGCTCTGTGCTGACAGCTCAGAGCCTGGAGCCTGCTTGGGATTCCGTGTCTCCTCTTCTCTCTGACCCTCCCCTGCTCATGCTCTGTCTCTCCGTAATAAATAAATGTTAAAAAAAATTTATAAAAAAATAAAATACTTTATTATTTACTGTAATAAAGACAGACAAAGCAATTGCAAAATCTTCAGAGAAACTGCTTTCTGAATTTTAGTGCACATTAAGTATTATGGTTAGAGTAACTGCTTATTGAAAATAATCAAAGGAAAAAAATTTTTAAAAAGGTGGGGGGGAGGCGGGCACTGGGGTCTCTCAGGTGGTTAAGTATCTGACTGCAGCTCAGGTCATGATCTCCCAGTCCGTGAGTTAGACCCCCGCATCAGGCTCTGTGCTGCAGCTTGGAGCCTGGAGCCTGGAGCCTGCTTCAGATTCTGTGTCTCCCTCTCTCTCTCTGCCCCTCCCCACTCATGATCAGTCTCTGTCTCTCAAAAATGAATAAATGTTTTAAAAGATTAAAAAAAAAAGAAAAAAGAAAGGAGGTTACTAAATAAATCCAGGAAGAATAAAAAATATATAAATCTTGGGGTGCCTGGGTGGCTCAGTCGGTTAAGTGTCTGACTTCGGCTCAGGTCATGATCTCACTGTCTGTGGGTTCTAGCCCCGCATCGGGCTCTGTGCTGACAGCTCAGAGCCCGGAACCTCCTTTGGATTCTGTGTCTCCTCCTCTCTCTGCCCCTCCCATGCTCATGCTCTCTGTCTCTCAATAATAAATAAATGTTAAAAAAAAATTAAAATATATATATATATATAAATCTGTAACATAAACATGGATATATTTAATATGTAACTTTTTAAATTTAAAGACATTTCTTCTATATGGCTGTAATGTATATCAAAACCATGTGGGCTTCGCTCTCAGTAGTGACAAAGAAAAACAATTATTCAACAGGAACATTATGTAATAACAAAATAGAAAAACAAATTTGGCAGAGACTGCAATTCTATTAAATTTTCCATTGGAGACACTATGTTCTGGAAAACCCGTGATGCAAGCAATTCTATAGTTAGTAGAAAATATAAGAAGCACGTATTTGCGCAAATTGTAGAAACTGTTGTCTTAAAATGAAAGCTTTGTCCCAGGTAGAAAACCAGGCTCAGTAGAATTTAAATGTAATTCAGGGAAGAATTTCTCAAGCCTAAAGAAGCAATTCAGGAACGTCTCTTAAATAAAATATTAGGAACTGGTTTAACGAAAAAAGATAGTCTTATACCTTTCATTCATGTCCCAATTTGGTAGCCAGCCTCCAATCACTTTTAGCAAGGTGAAGCACCATTCAGCAGCCTATATGTACAAGTATAGTTAAGGTCTGGCCAAAACTTTATTTCTTGGCCCAAATCATGGCCCAAAGCTTTTTGATTCCTATCAATAATACTACGAGGGCACCTGGGTGACTTAGTTGATTGAACATCCAACTCTTGATTTCGGCTAAGGCCATGATCCCAGGGTCGTGGGATTGAGCCCCGCATCAGACTCCACACTGAGTGTGTAGCCTACTTAAAATTATCTCTCTCTCCCTCTGCGCCTCTCTCCAACCTGTGCTTTTTCTCACTCTCTAAAAAAATAAATAAATAATAATAATAACAATAATAATAATAATAATAATAATAATAATGTGTCCAGATCAGCCCTGGACCATCTTTGGTCCTAAGGATCTATGACAGACAAAAAAAATTAGAAGCATCTTTTAAGATAAGATGAGGAAATTCAAACTCAAGCAAGGCTGAAATAAAAATTTAAGTCTTCAAACTAACAGAGTTAAATCCCTTTGTTGTTGTTGTTTAGAAGGAAAGCCAAAAAATGCTTACTATTTTAACATCAGCCAACAAACAACTACTGAGTAAATATTATATGTCCCAATATGTGCCAAATTCTAAGGATGAACAAAATTAGAGACTGACTACCCAGACATCATGGAGTTCACAATCTACCTGGAAAGAGATTCTGGGTGGGTAGGAAATATAAACAAATAACTCTGATATGACTTCCACTGTATCCAAGAGGTATGCATAACAGGCACAGAGAGAATGAGAACAGTATTTCTTTCAGAGCTTTAGGGAAGGTAACTTAACTACACAAGTGATGCCTTTAGGGGAGGAGTTTCCCCAGCAGAGAAGTGATGAAGGGGTCAGAGAATTGGAGGCAGAAGTATAGCATGAGAAAAATAACAGAGGAAACTACTAATATTCAGTACGGCTGGAAGCTGGGTCATGATACCAAGGAGCAAGGGAAGGTTAGAAAAGTAAAGGGAAGGGACCCTGTGAGTCCTGCAAAAAAGCCTATGTTTCATATACCAACAGTGGGCAGCAAAATGTTTTTAGAACAAAGTATGTGTTAACAGATCTTTGCTCAGAAAGATAACTGTGGTAACTACAAACTGGTGGCAGAGCAAACATTTGGGAGTTTGCATCAAATGTCCAGATAAGAGAAGATGAAGAAGCAGATTAGAACAGTAGCAGAGGAGAACAAAATGGACTCAAAAGACATTTCTGAGTCAGAACTGACAGAACTTAGTACAAATTTGATTCTGTAGGTGAAAGGAAGACTCTGAAGACAGATAAAGTTTCCAATTTGTCTAATTATGTAAACAACACCCCCACCCAGAAAAATGATGGCATGAATAAATGGAGACCAGGGAATATCAGATTTTATTGTAAAGACAATGAAAGTCATGTATGAAGATTAATCTTATTAGGAAGGACTGAGATCAGAGGTGTGAAAAACAATTAGGACATTGCAGCAATGTAAGTGTGAGCAGGTAAGGACCTGGAATAGTTTTCTACACCTTAGCTCCAAAACAGGTTTAAAACAACTCTGTTAAACCCTCTTCCTTTTAAAGATAGGGAAGCTAAGCAAGCAGCCAGGAGAAGAGCTGAGACTAAATCTTCCAGTTCCAAGTCCAACACTCTCCCTAATAGAGTGGTCACAGTAAGACTGGAGAGGAGAAGAGAAGGGACACTTGTGACCATCATTCTATTTTGTGTTTGTTTTGTTTTCGTTTTTGTTTTTTTAGAGAGCAAGAGCATGAGTGGAGAAGAGGGGCAGAGGGAGAAAGAAAGAATCCCATGCAGGCTCCACACTCATCATGGAGCTCGATGCAGGACTTGATCCCACAACCCTGGGATCATGACCTAAGCAGAAATCAAGAGTCGGATACTCAACTGACTGAGCCACCCAGGTGCCTTGTGACAGTCATTGTAAAAAAAAATTTAATGTTTATTTATTTTTAAGAGAGAGACAGAGACAGAGACAGAGTGTGAGTCGGGGAGAGGCAGAGAGAGAGGGAGACACAGAACCCAAAACAGGCTCCAGGCTCTGGGCTGTCAGCACAGAACCCAATGTGGGGCTCATCAACCCATAAACCACAAGATCATGATCGAAGCTGAAGTCGGATGCTTAATTGACTGAGCCACCCAGGCAGGCGCCCCTTGTGACAGTCATTCTAGAAGAGGAATTGGTAGGACCAAATTAATAAGTAATGAAGATGAAGAAGGCTAAAGCAAGAAGTGTGAGGTTCTGGGCTTGGTTGATGATATCATTAATAACAAGACTTGGGCAGATCTTAGAAGGTTCTTCAGCTCATTAAGGATTCTTTTAGATAGAAAGAAACTCCAGTGGGGCAACTGGGTGGCTCAGTCGGTTAAGCATCCAACTTCAGCTCAGGTCATGATCTCACGGTTCGTGAGCCCAAGTCCCACATCCAGCTCTGCACTGACAGTGAGTAGCCTCCTTGGGATTCTCTCTCTCTCTGTGTTCTCCCCGCCCACCCCCCACCCTCCCAGTGCTCTCTCTCTCCAAATAAACTTAAAAAAATGTGTTTTAATAGGGGCACCTAGGTGGCTCAGTTAAGTGTCCGACTTTGGCTCGGGTCATGATCTCACGGTTCGTGAATTTGAGACCCGCATGGGGCTCTGTGCTGCCAGCTCAGAGCCTGGAGCCAGCTTCCGATTCTGTCTCCCTATCTCTCTGCCCCTCTTCCGCTCGTGCACTGTCTCTCAAAAATAAATTAATTTAAAAACCATTTTAAAAATTTTTAATAAAAAACAGAATTCAGATAATGACATCATCGGAAATACAGTATCCAAGATAGTATAGTATTACCAGTTTTTATGAGTAGGTGCTATCACTAAGGCACTCTTCAAACAATAGGACACCTGAGTCTTGCCAACAAATTTTTCTTCAAGAATGCTGACATAAATCAATATCCTATCCCTTTCTTTTAATATATGGTAATTTGGCTTAGCAGATTGAAAGGTTTGCACATCACTCATGGAAAAGAAAAAGATACATGGAATAAAATTTGGAAAAACAAAAACCAAAAAAGATCATTTAGTTTTATGTTGGTATCATTCTGAGTGACCCGATACCATTGATTCAGTATTCAGCCAGCCTAATAGTAACAATTCCTTATTTGGAAACTCTTTCCTTTATAATACCATAACATTTTTAAATTTCTTACCATGAAATTTTCCGAAAATGAAAAACAAATGGCAGTGATATTCTATGTATCTGTCTACACAGCTTCAACAATTATCACCACATGGCCAGTCTCACTTCCACTGCCTCCCCTCTTCTTGATTATTTTGAAACAAAACCCGGCATGTCATTTCACTCATAAGTAGTTCAACACCATAATATTTTTAATTATCAGGGGTATTTTTGTTTAAATAATACAAGTCAATACAATACAAATACAATCTTTAATACTAAAGATCTTGTTAACACAAGTTACTCTTAATATTTTGTATTCCCCTTATTAATGGAAAATGTCAAATACTACTAGCATCTTCTTTATGCTTTCATCTATCAAATATTTCATCTACTCATTCTCTAAATACCACCAAAATACAATAATAGTCCCCTTATTCAAGTTCAGGATTCTCTTGCAACACAGAAATTTGACACCAGTTTTTGTTTTTGTTTTTGTTTTGCCTTCATTCTTAGAAAAATTGCCTTTATTTAGGTTCTTTTCTCAAAAACCGATTAATGCATCTCTTTCTCTAAAAAAACTATCCTCATTTTATACTATGCCTTCATTTAGAATTCCAACTCAGATAAACATTTACTATTTAATTTAAAGGCTCTAAAATGATAAAATTTCAGAAACTCCTATAACGGCAAATTCTTATTGCTCAGAAGTGATTTTAATTAAAATAGATCTACAGTAATGCTTTAAGATTTAAAGTGTCAAGGTGTTAAGTTTAAAATATACATAACTGGGACGCCTAGCTGGCTCAGTTGGAAGAGTCATGACTCTTGATCTGGGGACTGTGAGTTAGAGCCCCATGTTGGGTGTAAAAATTACTAAAAAAAAAAAAAAAAAAAAAAAAAAAATTAAAACATAAATAAGGACTGTATTACACAGAAAGTAATTATTACCAAATATTTAGTGTAAACGAAAGCTTTAATATAAGATATTATCTTCCTGAGGAGAATTCATGAATCTCAAGTCATACTTCCTTGCTAGAGTTTAATATGGCAAGTAATGCCAGACTCTCCTTCCAGAAATATTTTACTAAGAATGTGCTATGCGCCAAGGCATTGCATTGCGTTGGGCTCTAGGAACAGTAGAAGAACAAGATGATCCTTTCCCTTGTGAACCTTTACACTGAGACACACAAGCAAGTGACACGATCTGATAAACACTATAGAAGATGCATATGCAAAGCACATCAGATAAAGAATGGAAAGAAGGCTTTGGTTCTGGTGGAGGGGATAGATAGAGGGCTATCAGCTACATAATTTTCAAAGGGAAAATGTGAATGGACCTTAAGAGATGAGCAAGATTTCATTAAGCAAAGAAGAGGTGCCAGGGCCTTATGGACACCAGAAATGCAGGGACAGTCCGAAGATTAAAATTTATGCTATGTTCAAGAAACTGGCAGGAGACCTGCATAGCTAGAACATAATAGATGAAATAAGAATGAAAAGAACAGAATAGAATTAGCAGAGTCTTATACAGTATGCTTATAAGTTGGCATTTTTACTCTATAATGGGAAGCCACCAGAGGCTTCCAAGCAAGAGAAACATATGATCAAACAGGTATTCTCAACAAGCAGATAGTGTGCAGGATGGATCAGCAGATTTAAAACCAGAGGTTGGGAAAACATTGTAAAAGTTCTGGCAAGCATTGATAAGGACCAAAATCAGAGTACATATAGTTAAGAATGGAAGGAATGCATGCTAGAGGCATTCCAGAGATAGACTCATCTACTGTGGCCAAATATATATAGGCACACTGTAGGCATTAAAGAAATATTTGATGAGTAAATGTGTATGCACATGTGTGTATGTATATGAGAGAGAGCTGAACAGCCAGAAAAGCAGCTGAAGATCACTGCCGTTCCTAGCCAGTGTTGTCACAGTGAAAACAGGGCCATTTATACTATACCTTCGACAATCCGCCTCCTCAATAAATAAGAATACCGACAATGAGCCAGTTTGCCAGTAGAGAATAAATTCATTTTGGACATGGTGATTCTGAAGTGGCTACCGGATAGCCAGAAGAAGATGAACAAAAGGTAATTAACAGAAATGGAATTTGGAAAAGAAAATATTACTACACAGGCAACTGTTAAAACTATAGATGTAAATGCGATTACAAGTTGGGGCGCCTGGGTGGCTCAGTCGGTTGAGCGTCTGACTTGGGCTCAGGTCATGATCTCATGGTTTGTGAGTTCAAGCCCCGTGTTGGGCTCTATGCTGACAGCTCAGAGCCTGGAGCCTGCTTCAGTTTCTGCGTCTCCCTCTCTCTCTGCCCCTCCCCTGCTCGTGCTCTGTCTCTCTCTCTCTCAAAAATAAACATTAAAAAAAAAAAAAAAAAAAGTAAATGTGATTACAAGAGAAAGCGCTCAGTAGAAAAAAAGAGCTGAAAATGGTGACCATTGCTCTTTCACATCATGGTACTAATTTCCAGGGTAAACTGACAGTGTTCATAGCACAGGTAAAGGGACTCATAGGCTTCCCCTGCTCCAAAATCCGCTGGTGGCCAAAGAACTTAAAGAATTAATAATAGGACCCATAACCCATTGATAGCACCCATGCCCCTGGGGTTGGTAAGCCCTTCTCTAGTAAACGCCACCTTCTAACAGGCTGCAGGAGGAGAAACGTTCAAAAGACCTTGATATTAGGCAAATCTAGATGTGAGACACTCTACAAGAAAATTGGCCTGGCTCCTAAAAAGAAAAAAAAAAAAAAGGTAAAATGGGGAAGGAGTCTATTTAAGACATGTAACAACCAAATATTGTGTATGAAAATCTTGACTAGACTGTGGTTCAAATAAAAACAGCTACCCCGAATAGCCAAAGTAATGCTGAAACAGAAAACCAAAGCTGGAGGCATCACAATTCCAGACTTCAAGCTGTATTACAAAGCTATAATCATCAAGACAGTATGGTAATGGCACAAAAACAGACACATAGGTCAATGGAACAGAATAGAGAAGCCAGAAATGGACCCACAAACGTTTGAGTCCCGCATCAGGCTCTGTGCTGACAAGTTCAGAGCCTGGAGCATGCTTGGGATTCTGTCTCCATCTCTCTAAGCTCCTCCCCAATTCAGGCACGCGCTCTCTCTCTCTCTCTCTCTCTCTCTCTCTCTCTCTCTCAAAAATAAACATTAAAAAATTTTTTTAATTAAAAGAAAAAAGAAATGGACCCACAAACATATGGCCAACTAATCTTTAACAAAGCAGGAAAGAATACTCAATGGAAATAAGACACTCAGTTCAGCAAATGATGGTGGGAAAACTGAACAGCAACATGCAGAAGAATGGATCTGGACTATTTTCTTACATCATACACAAAAATAAACTCAAAATGGATGAAAGGCCTAAATATGAGACAATAAACCATCAAAATCCTACATGAGAAAATAGGCAACAACCTCTTTGATCCAGCCACAGCAACTTCTTACTCGACACGTCTCCACAGGCAAGGCAAACAAAAGCAAAAATGAACTTCTGGAACCTCATCAAGATAAACAACTTCTGTACAGCAAAGGAAATAATCAGCAAAACTAAAAGGCAACCAAGAGAATGGGAGAAGATATTTGCAAATGACATATCAGATAAAGGGTTAGTATCTAAAATCTATAAAGAACTTACCAAACTCAACACCCAAAAAACAAATAATCCAGTGAACAAATGGGCAAAAGACAGGAATAGACACTTTTCCAAAAAAGACATCCAGATGGTCAACCAACACATGAAAAGATGCTCAACATAACTCATCATCAGAGAAATACAAATCAAAACACAATGAGATACCACCTCACACCTGTCAGAATGGCTAAAATGGAAAACTCAGGCAACAACAGATGTTGGCGAGGATGCAGAGAAAGGGGAACCCTTTTGCACTGCTGGTGGGAATGCAAACTGGTGCAGCCACTCTGGAGAACAGTATGGAGGTTTCTCAAAAAATTAAAAAAGAGAGCCACCCTACAACCCAGCAATTGCACTAGTAGATATTTATCCAAAGAATGCAAAAATGCTGATTCAAAGGGGCACATGTACTCCAGGTTTATAGTAGCACTAACAACAACAGCCAAATTACAGAAAAAGCCCAAATACACATTGACTGATGAATGGATAAAGAAGAGGTGGTAAATATATACAATGGAATATTACTCAGTAATCAAAAAGAATGAAATCTTGCCATTTGCAACAACGTGGATGGAACTAGAAGTGTATGATGCTAAGCGAAATAAGTCAGAGAAAGACAAATATATGATTTCACTCATATGTGAAATTTAAGAAACAAATCAGATGAACATAGGGAAAGGGAAGGAAGAATAAGATTAAAAACAGAGAGGGAGGCAAACCATAAGAGACTCTTAAATACAGAGAACAAACTGAGGGTTACTGGAGGGGTGTTGGGTAGGAGGATGGGCTAAATGGGTGATGGCCATTAAGAAGGGCACTTGTTATATATAAGCACTGGGTGTTATACGTAAGTGACCAATCACTAAATTCTACTCCCAAAACCATTATTACACTATATGTCAACTAACTTGGATTTAAATAAAAGGAAAAAAAAAAAAAAACCCAGCTAAAAAGGTTTATTTGTAGGACAGCAGTGAAAATCCATAGACTAGATGTTATTTTATCATGGCTAATTTAATTTTTTAATTTTTATTTTATTAATTTTCTTTTTTTAAGTTTCTATTTATTTATTTTGAGAGAGAGCAGAGGAAGGGCAGAGAGAAAGGGAGAGGGACAATCCCAAGCAGGCTTCATGCTGACAGCACAGAGTCCAATGCAGGGCTCAATCCAATGAACTGTGAGATCATGACCTGAGTCAAAATTGAGTCAGATGCTTAACTGACTGAGCCACTCAGGCACCCTGTGTTTTATTAATTTTCTTAAGTAGAGGATAATGGTATGATGGTTATACAGAATATCCTCATTGTCAGGAGATACACATTCAAGTATTTTGGGGTGGCATGTCATGACACTGGCAGCTTAATTTCAAATGGTCAATGTCAGCAAAAGACACACACACACACTATATATATATACATATATATATATGTATATATATATGTGTGTATGTGTATATGTATATGTACATATATACATATACATATATGTATATAGACACACACAGAGCGAGAGATAAAGAAATACAGAAAAATGGTAACAAGACTGAAATCTAGGTGGAGGGTGTGTGGATGTTCATTGTTCTATAGTTTAAACTTTTCCGCTTTTACAAACTTTTCTTAATTTAAAAAAAAACAAAGAACAAAGTAACAAGCGGTAGTTAGCAAGTTAAAAGAAAAATAAGGAAGTTGTATACAAAAGCCAAAAGACAAGTATTAAAACGTAGCTGGGCCAAAGCATCCAATGTAGAAGCAAAGACAAAGAGGAGGGAATGGAGGAAAGCTGGTCGTATTTGGCAGCTGCTGGTGTTTGACGAGACCATGGACCAGTAGATTATGCACTTTGCGCTCAAACTCTCTCAAGGACTGTACTGTACTCTACTTTGTTATTAGAATTACTTGGAATTGACTCATGTCTTTTTTCCCCATCTCCAAATGAGGAAGGAGACTATCTTACTCATTTCTCTTTATTTTTTAGGAGCTAATAAAGTGCCTTGCAAATAGTAGAAACTAAACATTTGTTGCACTGAAATAAATGTTTTTATTAGTCTCGATCAACTTAAAAAATATTTTCAGCATAATAGAAATTCTGGAAAATTTTATTTCTTTAAAAGTTTATTTGGAGAGAGCAGGGGAAAGAGAGAGAGGGAAGGAGGGAAAGAGGGAGAGAGAATGAGTAGGGGAGGGACAGACAGAGGGAGAGAGAGAGAATCCCAAGCAGGCTCCGGGCTGTCAGCACAGAGCCCGATGTGGGGCTCAATCTCATGAAACCTGGGATCCTGACCTAAGCGGAAATCAAGAGTTGGATGCTTAACCAACCGAGCCACCCAGGCTCCATTTAATTTTTTTTTTTTTAAGTGAACTCTACACCCAGCGTGGGGCTTGAACTTACAACCCCAAGATCAAGATCCGCATGCTCTATCAACTAAGCCAGCCAGGCGCCCCACAAACACCAGTAGTTTTAATGGAAAAGTCATCAGGTCTAAAAAAAATAACCAGAAAGCAAACTATCTCCTTCTAGGAGGAAAGGAGAAAAATAGAAATTACTTTCTCATTCTCAAATCTAGCACTGTCAGGTGAGATACGAGAACAACAACTTGCTCCTTTTAGGCACAGTTTCCTATTTCTGTCTTCACAAGATCATCCCAAATCATAAGTCTCAATGAAAAAGAAATACTCAAAAGACAAATTCAGAGTCAAGATTGTGACCGGGGCACAGGGGTACAAGAGCACCTGGCTCCAGGGGTCCCAAACAGAGCAGGATCGGCCACATGCCGATCTCTCTTTCACCAGAGAAAGGGAAATAAGCGGTGAGGAACAAGAAAGGAATTCCATTCCAGGAGGCCAGTGCCCAGAAGACAGTGGACCAGCATCCCGAAGGCTGTCGCCAAAGCGCTGAAAATACTTCCAGCTTTATATAGGGAAAATGCGGGGCAAAGATGGGCGGGTATGTGCAGGTGGGCAGTGAAGGTCAAATCAATCACTGCTGGAGTCAATCACGGGTGGGGGTTTTGCTGGCTCAGGGCTGTCCTCATTGCTCTAGTGGGTAGTTTCAGTTCCCATCAGAGGACGCTTTGCCCTCAGGGTCTTCCGCTTGAGCTACAGACAAACTGGAAAGAACCCAACTGGAAAGTTTGAAGCCCAACCGGAGGCAGCCAAAGTCCTCTTTTAAGATGTGAAAATCAACACTTCAAATTGAAATACATGTTTTTCACCATACTACTTAAGTTTCTGCCAAACCTATACCACCGAGGAATCTTCTTTTGAGAAAATTTCAGTTTCGCATGTTTTCCTGGCTGACCTTAACTACTGTGATAATAGAAAATGTGAGGGGCGCCTGGGTGGCACAGTCGGTTAAGCGTCCGACTTCAGCCAGGTCACGATCTCGCGGTCCGGGAGTTCGAGCCCCGCGTCGGGCTCTGGGCTGATGGCTCAGAGCCTGGAGCCTGTTTCCGATTCTGTGTCTCCCTCTCTCTCTGCCCCTCCCCTGTTCATGCTCTGTCTCTCTCTGTCCCAAAAATAAATAAACGTTGAAAAAAAAATTAAAAAAAAAAAAAAAAAGTCAAAGGAGCATTACCCCGGAAAGGTGTGTCACATTATTTTCTTTAAAAGTAACTCATTAAGAAGGTCTCTATAAAAACATATTTTACAAATATGTGGGATGTGTTTGTTTCTCTCCTGAGACAAGAACTAACTTGAGAGAAGAGCATATTAACACACTCTGAAGAGAGAAGTAATTAACATATTGGAAACTAACATTTTTGGCACATGGGACCTACAGCAAGAATGTCTATCCTCTAGTCATGAGTCATGGACTAGGCTGCCTCTATTGTGAAGCAATCTTTCAGTAAAAGGAGCAGCAGGGAAGAATACAACATATGAATAATGCCTTGGACAACTTCCCAGGAAGAAATCATCACGAAGCTAGGTCTGAGAAAGCGAGGCAGTAGAAACCATACATTATGATGCTCTCTTTTCTTAATCACTCCTACTCTTTAGTTAACAGCAGAGAGTGAAATTCAGTCTTTAGTTCTATCTAAAGGTTTATATTTTGTACGGATTTTAATAATACTAAATAAAATTATAGAACCTGGTCTTTAATTTTGTGAATTATTTAATGCATCATTATAAATTATTTTGTGGCGACATTTGTGACGAGTTCTCACCTGTCACATACCCACCCCAGCACACACACACAGTGACACCAGAAGGCAACACTCTGCTTTACCTTCTGCTGAAAAGTCTGCTACCTCCAACGCTTGAGGTCCATACACGAAGCCCTCCTGGAATCTATGAACACAGCAGAGGCAAAAGGCAGAGAAGTTTATGTAGATTTAAAGTTACACTGCCCAAAACATAAAATGCCAAATGCCTATCACAAGTCTACATATCTGCCAAGGAAATCAGATCTCAGATTTGACAATGAGCAAATCAACAGTATACTGATAATATTCAGAGTTCATTATATGTTATGCAGCTAATTGCATGAAAAAAAAAAAAACAAAAGTTGAGCCTTATTTAATTTATATTCTCACCAAAAGAAGTGACTTGTACTACTGGAGATACTAAGAGGAGCAACAAGGTAGGAATTCATATATGCCGAAAGTAACAAATTAATTTTTTTTTATTTTTTTTTCAACGTTTATTTATTTTTGGGACAGAGAGAGACAGAGCATGAACGGGCGAGGGGCAGAGAGAGAGGGAGACACAGAATCGGAAACAGGCTCCAGGCTCTGAGCCATCAGCCCAGAGCCCGACGTGGGCCTCGAACTCACGGACCGTGAGATCGTGACCTGGTTGAAGTCGGACGCTTAACCGACTGCGCCACCCAGGCGCCCCAACAAATTAATTTTTAAAGTTACGTGAGGGGGGGGGCTGGCTGGTTCAATTGGTAGAGCATGCAACTCTTGATCTCAGGGTCGTGAGTTCAAGCCCCATGCTAGATGTAGCGGTTACTTATAAATAAATAATAAGTATTAATAAATTAATAAATAATGAAATTATGTGAAGAACCAATACATACATTAAGAATATAAGAGCAGTTAAGCAGAAAAATATTCTTCACATCATGAAATGTGATAGACCCTACAACTCAAGGTACATTCTTTCTAGGACCCGAGATTGTTGGGGCTGCAGAAGAAAAACAATTAGAAACAGATCTGGAAGAGGACAAGGCAGAGGAAAAAGGGAAAAGTAGAACCGTAAAGATATTCTAATGCCAAGATTTAATTTAAGTTGGACAGTAATGTTGAAATGAGCAAGGTACTACATATGCTAGGCAGTAAGGGAGAAATCTACCTTTTCCAATATTATAAAATAAATGTAAGTATGAAACATGAAAAGCTTTTCAGAGAACACCCTTGTAAAAAAAATTAAGGATGTAATCAGGTAAAATCTTTAGAACTCAGATTTCACTCATTCTTTTCTTTTGTAGGATAAAAGACTTACAAAATGCAGCTGATGTAGATGAGCAGGAATTAGATAATTTTACTAGCTATTAAATTTAAAAGAGGGGGGGTGCCTGGGTGGCTCAGTCGGTTAAGCACCCAAATTCGGCTCAAGTCGTGATCTCACAGTTTGTAGGTTCAAGCCCCGCACTGGACTCTGTGCTGACAGCTCAGAGCCTGGAACTGTTTCGGATTCTGTGTCTCCCTCTCCCTGCCCCTCCCTGGCTCACACTCTGTCTCTCTGTCTCTCAAAAATAAACATTAAAAAAATTTCTGTTTAATTTAAAAGAGGGGGGGCATGTTATCTTTATGTAATATTTAGAAATCCTTAAAAATGTCATCAAATAATTAGGGAAGAAGAAACAAAGTGTTGCCTTAAAACATGTTATGTCAAGGAAGAAACAATATTATAAAACATTTGCCCTAAAGTCGGATGGCTTCAGTTCAAGTTCCAGATAAACCATTCAATTACTTTGAGACATCAAGCAGGTCACTTAATCTCTTAGCACAACCAGAGTTGTTCAATGAGGACTCCTTCACCATCTCACAGATTTATACTGAATATCAAATGAAATAAGATATTAAAAATCACAGAATGCTATATTTTGTAAAAATTTAAATCGGTGCAACTGACTTAAATTACCAACTTAATAAAAGCTGTTATAGGGGCACCTAGGTGGCTCAGTCGGTTAAGCATCCGACTTCAGTTCAGGCCATGATCTCATGGTTCATGAGTTCAAGCCCCGCATTGGGCCGTCTGCTGTCAGCTCAAGAGCCCACTTGGAATCCTCTGTCTCCCTCTCTCTCTGCCCCTCCCCCACTCATTCTTATTCTCATTCTCTCTTTCTCTCTCAAAAATAAATAAGACTTTTTTTTTTTTTTTTAAGTTGTTAGAGGGAACACAGAGCACCAAACCAAGGAATCTGGGGAACCAGACGGGGAAGGAAGCCCAAAGCAAAAAGACTAAGCTGACCAAAAGAGCCTAGAGTAGTTGTCAGGGCTAAATGGCAGCCTGAAAAATCACAGTCCCCAAGAGACGGTTGTACCATATTACTAATTTAGCTATTTGCCCAACATTGTCTGCTTCAGATTTATCTTCTCTAAATTCCCAAAACAATCTTATAGACTGCACCCTCCGCTAAAACACTGCTTGTGACATTCTAAGCTAAGGATCTAAGACACTAAGTTACTTACTTGCATATTGCATATCCTTCTAAAAACCAAGCTGATACAATCCTCCCCCCATAAAACAATAAGGGCAGCAAAGTCTACTATGAGATGCATGATGTGCCACAAACAATTCCAAGAGCTCCACAGGTATTAAGTCATTCGGTCTTCACAACTCTGAGGTATTATCCTCACTTTACAAATAAAGAAACTGAGACACAAGACCTTAAGAAACTTGCTTAAACACACACAGCCAGAAGTAGCAGATGTGCAATTCAAACAGACTAGTCACTGTATCATCCAGACTATGAACTAAAATCATATAAACCAGGTACTTCTCTATATGTAAGAAACCAAGCAATTATAAATGTTCGTAAGTATTCAATCATGCTATATAGATTCTTCAGCATTTGTAACATTTTCCTGGGAACTTAAAATCCAAATGATTGTTGTACAAAACATGTTAAAAAAAAAAGGGAAATGTTTATGACTCCAATCATGAGTAATATATATATGGTCATACATCTCCAAATAACATTAAAATAATAGTGGTGTTAGAGTAGCACCGGTGATTTAGTTCCATTTTTTTAAATCGCTGCCATATGGGGCACCTGGCTGGCTCAATCAGTAGAATATGCAACTTGATCTCAGGGTCGTGAGTTCGAGCCCCATGTTGGGCAAGGAGCCGAAAGTTAATTAATTAATTAAATAAAACTGCCGCCATGTGATTATATAACTCACTCTTAAATATTTTATAAGCTTTAAAAAAAAATTCAACACCAAAGCATAAGAGACTCTTAAAAACTGAGAACAAACTGAGGGTTGATGGGGGGTGGGAGGGAGGGAGGGAGGGTGATGGGTACTGAGGAGGGCACCTTTTGGGATGAGCACTGGGTGTTGTATGGAAACCAATTTGACAACAAACTTCATATATTGGAAAAAAAATTCAACACAATGAGATACTATCACACGCCCATTAAGATGGCTACTAACGATTTTTTTTTTTTTTTAAGGTGGAAAATAGTGTTGGTGAGGATATGGAGAAATTGGAATCCCTGTGTGTTGTTGGTGAGAATGCAAAATGGGGTAATTGCAAAGAAAACAGTATGGCAGTTCCTCAAAAATTTAACAATAAAATTCCATAGTATCCAGCAATTCTACTTCTGGGTATATAGCCAAAAGGATTCAAAGCAGGGACTCTCAAAGAGATATTTATATGCCCATATTCATAGCAGCATTATTCATTACAGCCTAAAACTGGAACTCAACCAAGTCTCCATTGATGGGTAAATGGATAAACAAACTGTGGTATAGTTGAGGCATACCTCCTGTAATCTCCAGTGATGGAGGCACCTACTTCACTGGGCACATCATACAAGCCTTAATGAAAGACTTGCAAACTTCTCTGAATTTTCATTGCCCTTATCACCCTCAGTCATCAGTCAAGGTTGAAAGAACTAATGGGATCCTCAAACTTAAAACTTCTAAACTTGACGAAACTCCTGAACTTTCCTGGCTAAGCTATTGCTTTTGATCTTGCTGACTGTTCCCAGTTTCCCCTTTGGAAAACAAACTCATTCCACATGAGAAAATCACCAAGAGACCAATGTCTATCACCTTCTGCTGATCCCTTGTTATTTCAGCCTAGTATGACCAGCTACTATAAGTCTCTAATGTCTTACCCTCAAGCCTATCATTAACAGGTTAAAGAAGCCATCCCAGATCCCAATTCAAAGGATCCCATTGGTCACATTCTAGGCCTGGTGATTCGATATTCCAGAAACATCATCAGAGGACACCAGCCCTCAAACCTCGTTGCAAGGGACCTTACCAAGTGCTCCTGACCACGGACACTGCTGCAAAATTAAAAGGTGTTGAGCCTTGAATACACATCTCACAAAAGGCTCCACTGGACATCCAGTGCTGCACAGACAGGGGAAACCCGCCAAATCAATTTGATGAGGAAGAGAAGTAGCTGACATCAGCTACAGTCTTGCTACTGTAACAGTCAGTAACTGACTAACAGTCTTGTTACTGCCCAGGACCATGGATCAAGATTTCATACTTTAACTAAACATGAAACTCTTTCTTCTCTTCCTTTCCTTTCCTCTGGCATTGGCTTGGAAAGATAACATACTCATCTTTACCTCCCAGGCCATAACTAAGGAGGTAACTTCTGGAAACTAGAACAACCATTTATATCAGGCTAGGAGAAAATCTATGCCTCTAACTTTTATTAAGCAAAATAAGACATCTCACTGGCAGGCTCCCCTATACTTAACATTGCTGACTTAAAAAGGAACTAGCAGGAGATATTCACGATTCAGGATTCACTTCTTTGACAGGTCCCTATTTCCCTGGTTAGGGATAAATGTAATGAGGCTATGATCAAGAACTTCTCCTTAATTCTTAAAATTATTGCAAAATCTGCAAAAGCAATAGCAGCCCAAAAGAGATCCTTAGACTTTCTAGCCAGAGTTTTTCTTGATAATAGGATAGCTCTTGATTATCTTTTAGCTGAGCAAGGAGGTGTTTATGCTATAGCCAATACCACTAGTTAGTTATACCTGGATTAACATTTCTGGGGAAGCTGAAACTTAACTACGTAAGATCACTGGGCAGACCACGTGGCCAAAAAAAGGTGACTCATTCAGCAGGTCTTTCTTTGACCCATATGATTTAATTTGTTTGGGTCTTGGGGACCATGGCTCCAAAATGCACTCCAAACATTAGAAATTATCCTGTTTATAGTAATCGTAATAATCTTACTGGCAAATTGCATTCTCAAAAAAAACTCTAAACGCCTGTTAGCAGCCACTAACCACCAAGCAAATGATCTCCCTAAGATGGGGATGTCAGGAGAAACAACAACAACAACAACAACAAGGATGATCGACTTAAAAACCGCAAACCTGAAGCTGTTACTTGTGAATATCACAGAGATTAGGCCAAAAACATGACCTATGGATACCACATAAAGAAACAACAACAACTGTGGGAACTTTCCAGAGCAATAGCTGAGAGTAGTGCCAATGCCTTAAATTTTGAGCACATCTCTCAGTTAAACTGAGAGTCTAATCCCAAGGAGGTAACTGTTAAAAAGAAAATCAAAAGTCCTAAGAGGCATCACTTAGTTTAAGGCCCCAAGTCAGTAAACCAGGGCTTAACACCAGATCTAAATGTAGTTTCAACTTCCCTAGAAATGTAAGTCTTAACTAGTCAGTCAAAAATTTTCTGATCATCACCACTGAGGTGTGCCACGGGCCTTCTCCATCCCTCAAAAGAAGATATGGTGATCTGCATAGTAAGACCTCCAGCCCATTCCTTTAAGGACACATGATCTTGCCTGAAACAGTCCTTTCTTCTGTTTTGCTTAGAACTCTCTTGCCCCACCCTCTTTCCTATAAAAACCTTCCATTTTGTTCAACTCCTCAGAGCACCTCTCTACTTACTTGCTGGATGAGATGCTACCTGATTCATGAATCATTTAATAAAGCCAATTAGATCTTCAAACTTTCTTTTTTAATGTGGTATAAACTTGGGGCACCTGGGTGGCTCAGTCAGTTGAGCACCTGACTCTTGATTACCACCCCAGTCGTGATCTCCTAGTTGTGAGATCAAGCCCCGAGGGGGCTCCACAGGGGGCATGGAACCTGCTTGAGAGTCTCTTTTTCCCTCTCCCCCTCTCCCTATGCCCCTCCCCCACTCACACTCTTGCTCTCAAAAATAAATAAACATTAACAAAATAAAATAATGTTTTAAAATGTCTAAATGTGGTGTATGCTTTCCGACACATACTACAACATAGATTAACCTTAAGGATATTATGCTAGACGCAGTAAGTCACAAAAGGACAAACACTGTGTGATTCTACTTCTATTGAGGTAGTGGGCAAATGCATAAAGACAAAGTAGGATGCAAGTTGCCAGAGGCTGGGGGAAAGGGAGAAATGTGGAGTTATTCTTTAAAGATACAGGGTTTCCGTTTTGCAAGATGAAAAGAGTTCTGTGGATGGATGGTGGTGACAGCACACAAAACTATGAATGTACTTAATGCCACTGTACAGTTAAGAATGATTAAAATGGTAAATTTTGTGTGCATTTTACCCCATTTAAAAAAAAAATCACAATGTGCCAAGTGTATAAAACCTAAAGTATAGAGCAGAAAAATAAAACCACTCATTATTTCATCTTCGAGAAAAACTAATTGCAAATCCCCTTTGAATGTATGTTACCCAGTTGAAAAAGCCACGCTGGATAGTTTTTTGGAATGTAATTCCTATCGATGCCATTCTTATCAATGTTCCTCGTTAGTACCGAAATCTTTAATTTTTCTAAAAGCGTGGAAAGATTTGTAACTCAAGGATTAAAATCATTCAAGCACGATTTTTATCCCCAGAACTTGAACAGTATGGTATCAAAACCATGGCTTCCACCCTCTAGGTTTCCCCGCAGAATAGCTTCTCTACTTAGTTACCAAACAGTTACATTCCTTGCATTTCAAGACTATCAACCAAATCTCTTCTGTAAGAGACTAAGCTACTACGACTTAGCAGCTGTACTAAATTGGTCTCCCCACCTCCAGTCTCAATCCTCTCTGTGGCAGACACTGCTGGCGGTCTATATACCTATTCTCCCTTTACTGCTCAGTCACAGACTCTGGTTTTAGCCTGGGCACCATGCCCCCAAGTAATAGTGTACCCTTTCCAGCCTTCCCAGCTGCTAGGACTGGCCAACGAGCTGTAAGTGGAAGTCATGGATTGTGACCTTCCAGAAAAGCTACTTGAAGGGAACAGACTTGGCTGGGAGTGTGTCTGGTACTGGGACACGATGGGTGGCACTCTGGCCATCATTTTGGACTGCAAGGTAATAGAAGCAATGCCAACGGACGGTGAAGCAAACAGAAGGAACTCAGTCCTTGATGATCCCAGCTTCATCATACAAAGAACAACCTGTAGGCTTCTCATACCACCCTGCCTTTGCACAGGTGCTTGCAATGGCTTTCTCCCGAACCTTCCTCCTCCCTTCCTTCAAATCCCAGCCCCTCCAAAATATTCGCCTGCTGCAGCCACCACCAACACAGGTCCAGACAACACAATCATGTACCAAATGTGAATAGACAGTCTTCCTATGTTTACCTTTTCTAGGCAGGTACTACAATATTTCTCAATTATAATATAAGGTTGGTTTTCTTGTCTGCCTTGTCACTAAAGTAAAATTCCCTGAGGACAGAAGCCATCAGAAATTCTTTGGCTTTTGATAGCCCTTCACACAGGGTCTAGACTATACAGAAGTACTCAATAAATGTCAGGTGAATGAATCAAGTTCAGAGAAATAGTCATTCTTGAGCCCTTCAAAAACTTCATATTCTCAAACATTTAAAAGCACACTATTGCCTTCATTTCAAGTTATAAAAACTCTGATAATAAGGAATGTATCAGAAGACATCAGGATTTTAAGCCAGTTGGTAATACTGTACTTAATTTCCTTAACTATAATGTATCATTTCTCTTCCAAAACAAACCAACTATCCTCAGAGGATAAATAAATCTATTTTTTTTTCAGTACAACTTTTGAGGTGTTCAAGAGGAGAAAGCAATAGAGAACATTTTCTCTCTTTGCAAGACATCCCTCCGACAAATAGGACCATTTCTGTGCCAAGCATTATACTAAGCAATTAAAATACAGAATAATGAGCTCTTTGAAAGAGAAAAAGCCCCAGGGTATTATTGTGAGTGCATCTATCCCCATCTCCACAAGATGAGAAAGCCTAAAGGAGATGGCATTTAGATTTTTTTTTTATTTTTAAGGGAAAAAATGAAACTTTTAAGAGATTTTGGTTTCCCACTTTTTATGAGCTCAAGTTTGTTTTTATGTAAAACAGAAGGAGCCAGTGTCTTTTAGTGCCCCCTATATATCACTGTACCAGGTTCTTTATATACATAATTTCAACTAAGCCTCATAAAACTTCTGTGAGATAGTTCTCCACCTCATTTTAAAGGCTTCACGAAGTACGTGATTTGTGAAGTTAAACAACTAGGATCTGAACTCAGAAATGCCTGCTTCTAACAAATGCTGTCCATTACATGCTAGCTCATAAATTCTTAGATATAAACATAAAATACAGGAGCCAAGAGAAAGTTATCAGTAAATAACTCACCAGTTAACTAAGCTTGCATATGCTTCATCGCTGTTTATCACTTTTTGGTTGGGTGCAAGGAAGCCACTTTTTAAATGATGAGAAAAAAACTGACTTTAAAGAGCACAACTGGCTGGGAGGTGCCTGGCTGGCTCAGCCAGTAGAGTATGCAACTCTTGATCTTGGGGTTCTGAATTCAAGCCCCACACTGGGCGTGGAGTCTACTTAATTTTAAAAAAATGATAATAATAAGTAAATAAATAAATAAATAAATAACACAACTGATAGAACCAAAATTCAAGTTTCTGAAATAAGCTTTAGAGTATAAACGAAAACCAACAGCAAAATTTCAAAATGTATCTTTCTCATTACTATCTTAATTCCTTCCAGTATAAATACAAGAAAACATTGCAGGGGGCAAGGTCTCTCCTAAATCCTAGGTGTCTGTTATACAATTTCAACCCGTGACCCTAAGGAAAGCCTGCCTATTCTCACACATACTATTTAGAATAATACCTCAGGTGAGTAACTACATCCATTAAAAGGTTACTAAAAATGGTAGTAATAATTATAATAGAGATAAAGCAAGAAAATAACTCCAGAGAAAAAGATTAACTTAACACTGTGTTATAATTCAATAACCTTCACCCATGTCTTCTCAAACCTCTATCCACATCTTCTCAAACCCCAAAAGTAGTGTATTACTGTGATACTACATGTATATTCCAGGCAACATTTCATAAGAGGTTCATGAAAGGATATAACATAAAACTGAACAAGAAGTGTCCTGAAATGGCAGCATTTCAGCTAGATTAAAAAATGTCCCAACAATGAGGACTGCTCAATGCATAGATGGAAAACCAAAAGAAAAAAGGAGTGAAATTTCCTTCTATGGGACCATTTAAAATGCAGAAATTCTTATCTGTATGAAAGTTCGTGGTTAATCCTATCTGAAAAAGCAAGAGAGGTTGGCATTGGTGACCTAAGTCTTTTTCACCAGGAAATGAATACCTCGGTTCCAAAAGGCCCAGCCATCAAGCAACCAATCATCTTTTAGTTACCTGGATACTGTGGACCCTTCACTGTGTCCCAGAACTCAGAGTCTATGCTAACACTGCATTACTGTGACAATAACACTGAGCCAAAGTGTCATACCATGAATTCTACAGCCTTCTTTCCAATGATGAGAAACACAGCAGAATCTGGTGAAAGCAAGATCCTACTCAGAGACCCAAACAGCCCTTAATTCAGAGTCAAAAAAATGTCTGCAAATAACTTGCCCAAGTGCCTCCCTCACCCCACTCCAATCTCAGTTCCTCAGAATAAAAAGTGAAAGATGCGAACAAGGACTTTGTAAAATGTAAAAGTTATGCTACAGTGGGGTGCCTGGGTGGCTCAGTTGGTTAAACATTTGACTCTTGATTTCAGCTCCAGTCACAATCTCAGGGTTTGTGAGTTCAAGCCCTGCTGCGGAAACTGCTTGGGATTCTCTCTCTCCCTCTCTCTGCTCATATCCCATCCACTCTCAAAATAAATACACATTTAAAAAAAAAAAGAAAAATTTATGCTACAGTTACACACCAAAACAGAAGCAACTTCTCAAAGGAAACTGCTACCCTGAACTAATTTAAGAGAGAAAAATTAGTAAGAGAAAAATGTATGATATAATAGCTCTTATCTTGTCAAAATAGAATTGAATTCTCACTTGTAGCTCCCCTTCTAAAAAAAAAAAAAAAGCCTGGAAACACAGGATGAAAGTAAGAACTACGGACACGCTTCCCAGTCGAATTATGCCATTGGCAAAACTGCTATGTTCCCTTTTTATACCACTTCAAGTGACCCCACAATTTGATCCCACGTTCTGAGAAATCCACTTAACCACCATTCCGGCCACTTCTCCGGGGGATCCTCCAGCCCATTCATCCAACTGGTCATTGAATCCCATCTATCTCCTAAACAGCTCTTGAACTGTTACCCTAGCCTTGCCCATTTCCTACTCCCACGGCTGCTACTAAGAAACAGGCCTTCATCATTTCTCACTTGGACCTAACAGCCTCCTACTTCTACTCTCACCCTCTTGTCTTCTCCACCATCCACACCACTGCAAAACTCATCATGCAATTCCCCACCATGAGGCTACACACCTAACTGCTAGCAGTGGAGAATTCACTCTCGTGAATGAATGCCTACTTTCTGTACTATTAATCTGCATTTTACAACAGTATGTTGTTCCTTTTACAATCAGAAAAAAATCTACTATTTCCATTTGGGGAAATATTAGAATCTCTTCCATTTGGAATCCATTGCTCCACTTCTCCATCAGGCTAATGGCCAAATTCTGAAGTCAGGCACACAATGATCATGTTCTGCCTTTCTCAAACATACTTCCCAACCTCCATCCCAAGTACCTACACAAGCCATCCTGAATTACTTGCTGTTGTGTTTCTTTTTTTAGAACTTTATACATTTTGCTTATTCTGTGTAGAATACAGAGATGTAACAATAATCTTGAGTCTGTTCCTAATAATCAACCTGCCTCCTACTGGTAGTTATTATCAAGACAGTAATCTAGAAGAAAATACTCTCATTTTTACCTCATTTTGCGCATGCTATTCCTAACTGTGGCCTACAGTCCCACAGCTATACCAACACACCAAATTCTTTCCTTGTAATCCAGAAAGCTGATGTTTCTAAAAGGATAAAATAAGGTGATGCTTTGCATCTGTAGCCTAAGAGATAATATAAGAGGAAGACAACACAAAGTGCTGAATCTGGGAAGAAGATGCCAGTGGAGTGGAGAAAAATAAAGCAAGGACGCTGGACAAATGTGCAGCATAGCTTTTCACAGAGTAGAGGGTTTTACCAGAAGTGTTATAAATTTTCTTATCAAGTAAAAGCACATTAAAGTTAAGCTTGAAAACAGTGGGAATACCCATATTACTTGCCCTCCTTCTTTTAGCATGAAAATTCAACAGTCGGCCACTTTTTAAATGCACATGATTGGCTTTACCTTCCTTCAGTTCCTTCCACTACATAACAAGTACCAACAATCAAATGGAAATTAGACACTATGTAAGATCTCTTCTTTTGATTATAAATTACAAAACTGTCTCTTTCAAATCATATAAAATATAGAAACAAAACCCAGATTTTAAAAAATACAAACCAAACACATGAAAGAAATCACAACATTTCCTTCATTTGATTGTGCAATTGGGTCAAATGAAAGCAGCAAACAGTGTGACACAATACAAATATCTACCTAAAGAAAAAGATAGGAAAAGAACAGGGATAAAGACAGTTCAGGGGCGCCTGGGTGGCGCAGTCGGTTAAGCGTCCGACTTCAGCCAGGTCACGATCTCGCGGTCCGTGAGTTCGAGCCCCGCGTCGGGCTCTGGGCTGATGGCTCAGAGCCGGGACCCTGTTTCCGATTCTGTGTCTCCCTCTCTCTCTGCCCCTCCCCTGTTCGTGCTCTGTCTCTCTCTGTCCCAAAAATAAATAAACGTTGAAAAAAAAATTTAAAAAAAAAAAAAAAAAAAAAAGACAGTTCAATGGGTTACAATGGTTGAGAAGCAAATCTAAGGATTTTCATACTTTATGTGCTACATTATAGGCTTGGTTCTATTACAAATTACAAAATTATAATGTTCTTAGCTCTAATGATGATATTATGGTTATGCAGAAAAGTGTGTTTATTTTTATGAGATGCATACTAAAATGTTAAAGTATATAGCACCATGATGATTGCAACTTAACTTTCAAGTGGTTCACAAAAATATATATGCATACATAAACACATTTACAGAGAAAGCAAATACAGCAATCTGTTAACTGTTTAATATGGATCCAGGGAAGGCAAACTACAGCCAGGCCAAATCCAGCTGTGCCTGTTTTTGTAAATAAAGTTCTGTTCAACACTGCCATGTCCATTCATTCACCTGTTACATGGCTGCTTACTCACTACAACTACAGAATTGAGTAGTTGTGACAGAGACTGGCCTCTAGAACCTAAAATATTTACTGTCCCTTTACAAAAATACAGAAAATATCTAACCTTTCACAGAAAAAAAAATTTGCAAACTCCTAATCTAGACAGTGAATATACAGGTGATCATAGGACTAAGTCTTTAAACTTTCCCGTATGTTTAAAATACGTACAATTTTATACACGAATCTTTTGATTTCTCAAGAATACAGATGATTATAGGGGCACCTGGGAGGCTCAGTTGGTTGAGTGTCCGCTCTACACTTTGGCTCAGGTCATGATCCCAGGGTAATGGGATCAAGCCCCACAACAGGCTCCACACTGAGCATGGAACCTGCTTGGGATTCTCTCTCCCTCTTCCTTTGCCCCACCCCCCCCCCCCCGGATGTGTAGAGGCATGCATGCACTCTCTATATAAAACAAAAAGTCTTTTAAAAAATAAAGAAAGAAAAAATACAGATGAATACAGAAACAGATCATTGAGATGGCTTGGACGCAATCATAATCCTGATATGACACTGAAAAGAGTTATTATGCAGGTTATAGTACAAAAGGAATGACTCTTTAAAACAGCAATTCAGTGATATCTAT
The DNA here is from genome assembly GCF_014898765.1 of Herpailurus yagouaroundi. Taxonomy (NCBI): domain Eukaryota; kingdom Metazoa; phylum Chordata; class Mammalia; order Carnivora; family Felidae; genus Herpailurus; species Herpailurus yagouaroundi. The sequence continues at coordinate 68,653,772 of NW_024412394.1, forward strand.
TTTCACACAGAGCTATCCTAGTAGGGTTTATCCTATAGAAATACACGAGCATGAAAAGACTAATAGTAACAGCAGTGCTTGTTATCTGCCAGACCCTGTTGCAAGCACTTCACCCGTCATGCGATCCTTGCGACAACCCTACAAGGTAAGTACTACCATTATCCCCACTTTACAGATGAGGAAACTAAGACACAGTTAACCTGCCCAAGTCAAACAGCTAAAAAGTGGTATAGCTGCGATTATGAATCCAGATAATAGAACTTCAAAGCCCAATCTTAACTGCCATACACACTGCTTATTGAAAAAAGCACAAAGGAAATGAATGCAAAATACCCAAAAGATGAATACAAACAGCCAATACACAATGAAGGCACTTAACTTCCCTAGTAATAAAACAATAATAATATGGATAAAGGCAAAATATCATCTGCCTATGAATATAAGTAAGCAAGCAAAAGCCACGTGGGCAAGGACAAAGAGAAAGAGAGAGCACTGAGCCCTTTTGGTAGTGTAAGTTGGTTCATCCTACGTGGAGAAAGTATTTGGCAATACATTGCTAAACAGGCAAACCCTGTGATCAAACAATTCTGCTTCTAAGAATTTATTATAAAGGAATAATGAGACACAAGTGGGCAAACATACTAAGCATTATTTATTCAGTAAAAATAACGAGAAAACAACATATTCATCAATAGGGGGTTAATCATATTAAAATATTGCCAGACAATGGAATACCATAAAGCAAAATGATTATATGGATCTATATTTGCTAACACAGAAAGATAACATCATTTAGCGTTTAGATTTTAAGAAATAAGATTAGGGGCACCTGGCTGGCTCAGTCAGTAGAGCAGGTGACTTTCGACCTTGGGGTTGTGAGTTCAAGCCCCACGTTGGGTGTAGAGATTACCTAAAAACTCTTTTTTAAAAAAAGATTAAAACTGGGCACCTAGGTGGCTCAGTAGGTTGAGGGTCTGACTTTGGCTCAGGTCATGATTTCACAGCTCATGAGTTCGAGCCCTGTGTCAGGCTCTGTGCTACAAGCACCGAACCTAGAGCCTGCTTCGGATTCTGTGTCTCTGTCTCTCTCTGCCCCTCCCCTGCTCACTCTCTCTCTCTCAAAATAAACATTAAAAAAAAGAAGATTAAAAAAAGATTACCATTACATATGTAAGATAATCTTATTTTTTTAAGTTGTTTTTGTAAAGGTGAATATGTGTGTTTGTGTACATACCACAAATGAAAAGACAGAAAGAAGGAAATGCACCAAAATATTAACTAATTATCACTTGGTGGGATTTTGAGTGTTTCTTACTTTCTTTCTCATAGCTTTCTTTACTATCTAATTACTTTTGCAGATTATATGACTTCTATAATTATTTTTTAAGCAATTTTTAAGTTTATTTAGAGAGAGAGCGTGCACACACAAGTGAGGGAGGGGCAGAGAGAGAAGGAGAGAGAGAAACCCAAGTTGGCTCAGTGCTCCATGCTGAGCTTGATGTGAGGCTTGATCTCGCAACCATGAGATCATGACCTGAGTCAAAACCAAGAAGCGGATGTTTAACCAATTGAGCCACCCAGGCACCCCTTATAATTATTTTAAAAACCATATTCAATTTAAAATATTTGCCTTTTACAGCTCAATAATCATCAGTTCCATATATATAACATGCATAACCATTTCCTTTTATAATATGTGGTGTGTTTTTAATTAAGAAATGCAGAAGAAAATAAAAAGAAATTCAGAACAATTTGTTCTTAAAGACTTCATGATACTCTAAAAATAAAAGACACTAAAGGATCAATGATCATCAAAATTTCATGTTAAAAAATTAGTAGCAGGATTAACACATGTATTACTTATAAAAGTATCATCTCCTTTATTCCTCACAACTCATAAGGAAAAGATACCATCCCCATTTTACAGATTTCTATTTTCAGACCCTAATCCCTTCCAGTTCCTCCCAAGGTAGAAAAAAACTTTTTATACACATGTACAATGTGCTAAATGGGCAAGGGGCATTAAGAAGGACACTTGTTAGGATGTTATATGGAGGGGATGAATCACTTGATTCTACTGCTGAAATCATTATTGCACTATATGCTAACCAACAGGGATGTAAATTAAAAAATAAATAAATAAATATTTTTTTTTAATTTAAAACTTTTGTGCTTCAAAGGACACCATCAAGAAAGTGAAAAAGCAATCCACAAAATGAGAGAAAATATTTGCAAATCATAAATCAGTTAAGAGCCTAGTATCCAGAATATATAAAGAACTTACAACCCAACAACAAAAAGAATAAAAAGAAAACCCAATGAAAAAATGGGCAAAGGGCTTAAACAAACACTTCTCCAAAGAATATACGCAAATGGTCAAAAAAGCACAGGAGAAGATATTCAATATCACTAGTTATTAGGAAAATACAAATCAAAACCACAACGCAATTCCAGTTTACACCCACTAAGATGGTTAAAATCAAAAAGACAGGCAATACCAAATGTTTGGATGTACAGAAATTGCAACTCTCACATTGCGCATGAGAATGTAAAATGGTGCAGCTGCTTTGGAAAACAGTGTGGTAGTTCTTCAAAATGCTAAATACAGGGCAAACATAACCCAGCAATTCCACTTTTTTATGCCCAAGACAATTTAAAATATAAATAAGTAAAAACTTCTACACAAATGTTCATAGAGAATTACTCGCAGTAGCCAAAAAAATGAAAACAACCCAAATGTTCATCAACTGATGAATGGATAAACAAAATGTGATATATGCATACAATGGAGTACTCTTCAGCCATTTAAAAGAATGATGTGCAGTTGACCTTCAACAAAGGTTTGAACTACGTGGCTCCATTTATATGCAGATTTTTTCAAATATATGAATAGTACTGAAAATGTATATTCATTATGGTTTTCTTAACTTTTTCTTTTCTCTAGTTTACTTTATTATAAGAATACTACATATTAAACATAGAACATACAAAATATGTGCTGATCAACTGTTTATGTTACCGGTACAGCTACTGGTCAACAGTAGGGGAGTAGTAAAGTTTTAAAGAAGTAAAAATTCTAAGTGGATTTTCAACCGCATGAGCGTTGGTGCACCTAACCCCTGCATTGTTCAACAATAGTCATACATTCTACAACGTGGATGAACTCTGAAAATATTATGCTAAGTGCAAGAAGCCAGACACAAACCACATATAGTATGATTTCACTTACATGAAATGTCTAGAAGAGACAAATCCAGAGACAGAAAGTAGAACAGTGTTTCCAGGAGCTAGGAGAATGGGGAAATTGGGAGTGACTGCTAATGGGTACAGGTTTTTTGGGGAGGGGGCATGAGGGGGGAATCATGAAATGTTCTAAACTTGGTGGTAATGATTACACAACTGTGAATATACTAAAACCACTGAACTGTTGTGGGGAGGGGAGCATCTGCCAAGATGGATCTAAATAAATATTTCATCGATGAAAAATCCAGTACTTATCAACCAATATTTTAGAAAATTTATAGAAAAGTGCACCCTGACAAATGATGATAATTAATTTGCCGTCATCAATCTCTTCATTAAAGATTATGGACGGGGTGCCTGGTGGCTCAGACGGTTAAGCATCCAACTTCGGCTCCGGTCATGATCTCACAGCTGGTGAGTTTGAGCCCCATGTTGGGCTCTGTGCTGACAGCTCAGAGCCTAGAGCCTACTTTGCATTCTGTGTCTTCCTCTCTCTCTGCCCCTCCTCTGCTCACACTCTGTGTGTGTCTCTCTCTCAAAAATAAACATTAAAAAAAAATTTTTTTTAAGATTATGGATACTCAGGGTGCCTGGATGACTCAGTCAGTTAAGCCTCTGACTCTTGATTTGGGCTCAGGTGACTATCTCACAGGTGTGACCTCAAACCCCACTGTCAGTCTCCCCACCAGGGATGGAGCCTGCTTAAGACTCTCTCTCTCTCCCTCTGCTTCTGTCCCTCCCCGACTCAGTCTCTCTGCTCTCGCTCTCTCAAAGTAAAACAAACTTTAAAAAAATACATTAAAATAATAAATTTTTAAAAAAAGAGAAAGATGCCATTAAGTTCTAAAAGTTTATGTTGTGTTTTTATTGCTACCCATAAGTACACCCAGGAAGAAATCTTTTAAGTTTTTAATCATCTAAGTTCTTAAAACCCCTACTTTATGCAGATCAATAGAGTAATACTAGGAAACACTAGTCCACTTTGAAGTTTCCTAATGGTGATCTCCATTTTAAAGTCAGTTAAACACATTTTGATTTATGTATTCTTTCCTTTCGCTTTATGTATTTTTTAAATTTATGTTTATTTATTTTTGAGAGAGAGAGAGACAGAGAACAAACAGGAGAGGCGCAGAAAGAGAGGGAAACACAGAATCTGAAGCAGGCTCCAGGCTCTGAGCTGTCAGCACACAGCCCAATACAGGGCTTGAACCCACAAACCATGAGATCATGACCTGAGCCCAAGTCCGACACTTAACTGACTGAACCACTCAGGCGCCCCACTTTATATATTTCACTTTAGAAAATTCCCTCTCAGAAAACCAAAGTTTTAACTAAATATCTGTTGATCATAGCGTTGTCTGTACTAATAAAAGGTTACAAACAACATAAGCATCGATCAACAGAGTTACACAGTAAACAAATAGCGGTACATCCATACAGTGGAAGAGCATCACCAAAAATAGAGACAAGGGTTTTCGGAGGAAGGAAGATGAGAAAGCAGACTTTTTTACCCATACCCCCAAGAATAACTGCATTTCATTAATGATATTATTGGTAGAAGAGTTGTATATGCGAATTGTACAATTTTGTTTTGTTTATTTTTGAGAGGGAGAGAGCGAACAGGAGAGGGGCAGAGAGGGGGGTCAGAGGATCCCAAGCACCTGTCAGCACAGAGCCCAACGTGGGGCTAGAACTCATGAACTATGAGATCATGACCTGAGCTGAAGTCCAACACTTAACTGACTGAGCCACCCAGGCGCCCCTCCATTATATATTTTTAAATGGAAAATTAAGGTTACCAAAATCATGTAGAATACAATCACATTCTTGAGAAAATAAAAGCATATGTTGTCCAGAAAAACATATAGAAAAATGTATACCATACCATTCATAGTGTTCACCTATGAATTATTTTACTTCTTTTTGCTTATCTTCATTTTTTTCCAGCTTTGAGACATAATTGACATAAAACACTGTTTAAGTTTAAAGTATATAATGTGACGATTTATGTATGTATTGGGAAATGATTGCCACAATAAAGTTAGTTACATCTATCATCTCATAGTTACATTTTGTATGTGTGTGTGCTTCTCTACTTTCTAATTTTTCTTAAACGTGTTCTATTTATCATAAAAGTTTTTAATTTAAGAAAAAATAAGGTTCTCCTCTTTCATCTGTTTTCTTTATTTTGAAGGCTTAAAGTAAAATAGCCCATCACGGAACCCACTTTTCTTTCCTAATATGATAAAGTTTTTTTGTAACAATTCATTATAAACGGGGAAAAAATTCTGTCTTCCTAATAATGAACCTAACAAGGTTAATCTTCATTCTCAAAACGAAGGTGAATTTTCATCAGTATCCCCCCCTTTTTATTTGCTGATTTAATCTTCAGGGAAATTTATCCTGGAAATCCCTTATATATTTGGAGAATAAGTAAACGAGTACTTTGCTGGGGACTTTTATACATTATGATTTAATTACTCCTCAGCAACCACCTGAGACAGTAATTTATCATCATACAAATTTTAACAGGTAGGGAAATTAAGGCTTAGAGCTATTACAACAATCTCATAGCTAGCGAGTACTAGCTCAGATTTGAAGGGTTCCAGTTCCAAGATTTCCTGACACCACAGTTGTGCTTGTCATTTATACGTATATTTGTGGAGGATCCGAAGTAAAAACCCCTCATGGAGAAAGGAAATTCAAGTAGTTCTTTAAGAAGGAATAAGTTTATTTAAATCATTTGGACCCAAAAGTACTTTGTTTATTCAAATGTCATCCTGACAAAAGTACAGAATCTGCAACCTTGATAAAGTAAACAAAGAAGCTTAGTTAGTTGGCCTAGAGCAAAGGTCACATATAAAATGTAATATAACTAAATTCTGTTCTCTTTTAAGTACCAAATTCTCAGTTGTATTTTCCTACCATTTATATACAAAGATAAGGACTCCCATAATATCATATGGCTTTACTTAAGAGCCCATCTTTATCTCTCTAAATTTTAAACCTCTCTATGGACTTGAGAGTCCATTTAACAGGCCGAAAATAGAATCATTTATGCTATGCCTCATATCACCCAACTAGTTTTATTTAATTACGGTTTAGGTTCTCCCAGAAATGGAATCTTAAACCAATGAAAAATCTTCTAATCAGCACTAGTTAGAGGTAAGCTGCCTGTTAAACCCCTGCCATCCCCTAAAGGAAAGTAACCTTGCCATAACCAATCCACTTTTTTTTCTGCTATAACTTTCTTGTTCCCTCTCCATTCTGCCTATAAAAGTCTTTTCCTTTTGTACAGCTTCTCAGAGCTCCTTTCCACCTGCTAGATTGCATGCTGCCCAATTCATGAGTTGTTGATTAGGGTCAGTAAGATCTTTAAAATTTACTTGGTTGAGTTTTGGTTTTTAACAGCTTAAAATTAATTCAAAGGTTTCTTTCTCCTTCACCACCTCAAAATGAACTCTGTCCCACGTTGTGTTACAAGTTATTATTAACTAGCCTCCCAGAAGCCATTCACAATCTGCTTTTCTTTTGCTTTCCTCTATTCCGGAGAAGGCACTTGCTTACCACTTGATTGGCATAGCCCCTTCCGTCTTTCAGCCTTTGCCTCTTCCCCTGCTTCCTACCTAGAACTTGGAATCAATACCTGGAGGTACAACAATCATTGACCATGTGTACAAAAACCACAAAACAGGGGGAAGGAGGTAGATCTTTGGTAATATTCTTGGCTAGCTGCACCTGCACTGTACTCTCCAACTCCGGACTTTTTGATACAAGAGGAAAATAAACCCTTTACTTGTTTAAGCCATTATTGATTGGTTTTTCTGTCATATGAAGTCTGACACAGAAACACATCTTAGACATGGAAACACATTCTTTCCAGCATTTAAAGAACAGCTAGATCTGCTTCTCTTTCAGGTAGTTTAACATTTTGACAATTTCTATATGTAAAACACATGTCATTTTCTTGGACATGCAAGTAGGAAAAACGTGGATGCTAAGATTACTTAAATACATCGTTTTCCAAGGGAAAAAAATTCTTTTTCTTCATAGCCAGAAATATTTATCAACTATAAACTGGATAAACACTGGTGACACAGGTAGAAGAAGAAGTATCTCAACCATGAACCATAATCCCCAAGGAACTAAAGAGAGATGTAAATTGTAAAGCTGGCCAGACCTTTAACTGAGTTTCAGGCAAAGGATAGAAAAAATATCCCTAATTCCTAACAAGCTAAGACAGAAACCATCACATCTATCAAACTGTGATTAAGAACATTCAAAATATGAAAAGTATTTGAGTTGGCTGGGAAGATGATAGAGTAGAAGAACCCTCATCCCACAGATATGACTAGATAACACTGACATCAGCTTAAATAACCCAGAAAACAATGGAAAGACTAGCGGAACAAACTCCACGACTAAAGCTAGGGAACAGGCCACATGGAAAAACATAGGAAGGGCGAAGACTCGGTCTGGGAGTGAAACAGACCTTGGCCATCCTTTGTGGGGAGGTAGCCAGTGGCACAGAGAAGGGCGCAAAATAGACTTTCACAGAAATGAAGGGAATGAATCCCCATAGTTGCCTTTGAAAGTGAGAGGGGCCGAATTTGTGAGTTCTTACAACCAGTAGAACTTCAAAGCATGGAATTTTTAAATCTGCAGGCTCAGCTCTGGCCGAGGCTGGAGGATGTTAGGAAACAGAATCCTCACCCATAAAGAGACAGCAGATAAACAGCGCATGTAGATACAGTATGAAACCATTAGTTTGAAAACTGTCAGGGGCAGACATGAGGGACAGTGATTTGCTCATCTCGGAACATGGCCTAGAGAGACAGGGATCACAGAGAGTCCCCTCCAGAAACATAGGAACTGGCAGGTGCCATTTCCCTCCTCCACATCCCAACATAAACAAGAGCCACCTGCAGGAACCAGTGCAGTGCACTCACTACCTAACTTGCTAACACCAAACATTGTCCCCCTTGCACTTTGGCAGATCCACCCTTCCCAGCCACGCTCCCCTTGCGCCTGGTGCTGGAGGCCGCTCCCCCAGGAAACCAGCACACACTCTGCCACATCTCCTGATATCCACGTATTGTGAGACGTCAGTTCTGGTGGCACAGGTGTCCTTTCACAAGCAGACTACCACACACCTTGTTAAAATGCACCCCAACACATGCTAGGTACCAAAGACTGCCCAGAATAGGTAAAGAGAGCCTGTGTAGACAACTGGACTGAAGGGAAAAGAGGCCAAGACTCAACAGCAAAGCACATGCAACACACATAGAAGACACTCCCTGAAGCACCAGGCCCTGGGGAACAGGGCACACTGCACTGCAGGACACAACAGGACCTCTTCTTCATAAGGCTATTATCCTTAAGAGCAAGAGAAGTAGTTGACATTCCTAACACACACACACACACACACACACACACACACACACACAGAAATAGAAAGTTAGACAAAATGAAGAGACAGAGAAATGTCTCCCAAATGAAAAAACAGGACCAAACCACAACAAGAGACCAAAGTGAAACAGATACAATATGCCTGATAGAGAATTTAAAGTAATGATAGGGGGGAGGAGCCAAGATGGTGGAACAGCATGGAAGCTTTTTGTGTGTCTCGCGTCCATGAAATAAAGTAATGATCATATACCTATCAAAATAACACCAGCATTCTTCACAGAGCTAGAACAAATAATCCTAAAATTTGTACGGAACCAGAAAAGACCCCAAATAGCCAAAGCAATCTTGAAAAAGAAAACCAAAGCAGGAGGCATCACAATCCCAGACTTCAAGCTATACTACAAAGCTGTAATCATCGAGACAGTATGGTACTGACACAAGAACAAACACTCAGATCAATGGAACAGAATAGAGAACCCAGAAATGGACCCACAAACGTATGGCCAGCTAATCTTTGACAAAGCAGGAAAGAATATCCAATGGAATGAAGATAGTCTCTTCAGCAAGTGGTGCTGGGAAAACTGGACAGTGACATGCAGAAGAATGAACCTGGACCACTTTCTTACACCATACACAAAAATAAACTCAAAATGGATGAAAGAACCTAAATGTAAGACAGGAAGCCATCAAAATCCTCGAGGAGAAAGCAGGCAAAAACCTCTTTGATCTTGGCCACAGCAACTTCTTACTCAATACGTCTCCGGAGGCAAGGGAAACAAAAGCAAAAATGAACTACTGGGACCTCATCAAAATAAAAACCTTCTGCACAGTGAAGGAAACAATCAGCAAAACTAGAAGGCAACCAACAGAATGGGAGAAGATATTTGCAAATGACATATCAGATGAAGGGTTAGTATCCAAAATCTATAAAGAGCTTATCAAACTCAACACCCAAAAAACAAATAATCCAGTGAAGAAATGGGCAAAAGACATGAATAGACACTTCTCCAAGGAAGACATCCAGATGGCCAAACGACACATGAAAAAATGCTCCACATCACTCATCATCAGGGAAATACAAATCAAAATTACAATGAGATACCACTCACACCTGTCAGAATGGCTAACATTAACAACTCAGGCAACAACAGATGTTGGCGAGGATGCGGAGAAAGAGGATCTCTTTTGCATTGTTGGTGGCAATGCAAGCTGGTGCAGCCACTCTGGAAAACAGGATGGAGGTTCCTCAAAAACTAAAAACAGAACTACCCTACGACCCAGCAATTGCACTACTAAGCATTTATCCACAGGATACAGGTGTGCTGTTTCGAAGGGACACATGCACTCCCATGTTTATAGCAGCACTATCAACAATAGCCAACGTATGGAAACAGCCCAAATGTCCATCGATGGATGAATGGATAAAGAAGATGTGGTATATATATACAATGGAGTATTACTCGGCAATCAAAAAGAATGAAATCTTGCCATTTGCAACTACGTGGATGGAACTAGAGGGTATTATGCTAAGTGAAATTAGTCAGTCAGAGAAAGACAAAAATCATATGACTTCACTCATATGAGGACTTTAAGAGGCAAAATGGTTGAACATAAGGGAAGGGAAGCAAAAATAATATAAAAACAGGGAGGCGGACAAAACAGAAGAGACTCGTAAATATGGAGAACAAACTGAGGGTTGCTGGAGGGGTTGTGTGTGGGGGGGATGGGCTAAATGGGTAAGGGGCATTAAGGAATCTACTCCTGAAATCATTGTTGCACTATATACTAACTAATTTGGATGTAAATTTAAAAAAATAAAATTAAAATAAATAAATAAATAAATAAATAAATAAATAAATAAATAAAATAAAGTGATGATCATAAAGATACTCACTGGACTTCAGAAAAAGAGTGGAGGACATCAGTGAGTCCCTTATACAGAGATTTAAGGAAAAAAAAAAAAAACGAAGACAATAAATTAAAAATACACTTGATGGAGAAGTGCCTGGGTGGCTCAGTCATTTAAGCGTCAGACCTCAGCTCAGGTCATGATCTCACAATTCATGAGTTCAAGCCCCACATCAGGCTGTCTGCTGTCAGCATGGAGCCCACTTTGGATCCTCTGTCCCCTTCTCTCGGCCCCTCCCCCACTGGTTCCCTTTCTCTCTCTCTCTTTCTCTCTCTCTGTTTCTCTCTCTTTGTCAAAATAAATAAACTTTAAAAAAAAAATACACTTGAATAATTAGCAGGCTAGATGAACCAGAGGAACAAATTAATGACCTGGAAGACAGAGTAACAGAAAGTTACCAAGGTGAGCAAAGGACAGAAAAAAACTATGCATATTGAGAACAGTCTTACGGAACTCAGTGATTCCATCAAGTGTAATAACATTCACATGATTGAAATCTCAGAAAAGACAGAAAAGGGGGCAGAAAATTTATTTGAGAAATTATAGCTCAAAACTTCCCTAACTGGGGGAAGGAAACAGATACCCAGATGCAGGAGGCACAGAGATCACCCAAAGATTCAACCCAAGGAAGTCCACACCCAGACATATAGTAATTAAAATGGCAAAAAAAATAGAAACAGAAAAAAAATCTAAAAGCAACAAGAGAAAAGAAGACAGTTACATAAAAGGGGAACGCCATAAGCTATCAGCAGATTTTCCAGCAGAAACTTTGCAGGCCAGAAGGGAATGGTATTATCTATTCAAAGTGCTGAAAGGGAAAAATCTGCAGCCAAGAATACTCTATCCAGCAAGGCTATCATTCAGAATAGAAGAAGAGAGAGAGTTTCCCAGACAAACAAAAACTAAAGGAGTTCATGACCACTAAACCAGCCCTATGAGAAACATTAAAGGGGACTCTTTAAGTGGAAAGGAATGACCACAAGTTAGAGTATGAAAAGTACAAACAACAAAAGCAGTAAAAATAAATGTTTCTGTAAAAGTCAGTGAAGAGATTCATAAAATAAAAGGACATGAGGGGCACCTGGCTAGTTCAGTCAGTAGAGTTTGTGGCTCTCGATCTTGGGATTGTCAGTTCAAGCCCCACAGTGGGTATTCAGTTTACTTTAAAAAAAAAAAAAAAAAAAAAAAAAGATGAAAAACACATACCTAAAATGGAATGGGGAGAAGAGTAAAGAATGGGTTTAAATTTAAGCAAACATCGGGATGTCTGGGTAATTCAGTCGGTTAAGTGTCCGACTTTAGCTCAGATCATGATCTCACAGTTCATGGGTTGAAGCCCAGCATTGGGCTCTGTGCTGACAACTCAGAGCCTGGAACCTGCTTTGGATTCTGTGTCTCCTCCCTCTCTATGCCCCTCCCCGCTTGTGCACTTGCTCACTCAAAAGTAAAACATTAAAAATATTTTAAAAATAGGGGCACCTGGGTGGCTCAGTTGGGCATCTGATTTTGTCTCAGGTCATGATCTTGCAGTATGTGAGTTTGAGCCCCACGTCGTGCTCTGTGCTGACAGCTCAGAGCCTGCAACCTGCTTTGGATTCTGTGCCTCTGTCTCTCACTGCCCCTTCCCCACTCATGCTCTCTTCTCACTGTCTCTCAAAATAAAAACATTAAAAAATTTAAGACAATTTTAAAAATAAAAAATTAATTTAAATTAAAAATTTTTTAAAAAGACTGTGACAAGAAACAAAGAAGGACACTGTAATAATAGAGACAATCCAACAAGAGGATATTAATAATAATAAATATTTATGCACCCAACATGGAAGCAGCCAAATACATAAAACAGTTAATAACAAACATAAAGGAAATAATCCATAGTAATATAATAACAGCAGGGGACATTAACACCTCACTTACATCAATGAACAGATCATCCAACAGAAAATCAACAAGGAAAACAGTGGCTTTGAATGATACACTGAACCAGATGGATTTAACAGACATATTCAGAACATTCCATCCTAAAACAGCTGAATACACATTCTTTCCAAGAGCACATGGAACATTCTCCAGAATAGATCACATATTAGGCCACAAAACAAGTCTCAACAAACTTTAAAAAATCAAAGTCATGCCATGCATCTTTCCTGACCACAATGCAATGAAACCAGTAATCAACCAGAAAAAAAAAATCTGGAAAGACTACAAATACATGGAGGTTAAATAACACGGTACTAAGCAATGAGTGGGTCAACCAAGAAATCAAAGAAATCAAAAAGTACATGGAAACAAATAAAAATGAAAACACAACATCCTAAAATCTTTGGGATACAGCAAAAAATGGTTCTAACAGGAAAGTTCACAGCAATACAGACCTACTTCAAGAAGCATGAAAAATCAAATAAACAAGGTAACCTTCACTTAAAGGACTTAGAAAAATAAAAACAAACAAAACCCAAATCTAGCAAAAGGAAGGAAATAATAAACATTAAACCAGAAATTAATGATATAGATACTAGGTGTGGTTGGCTGGCTTAGTCAGCACAGCATGCAACACTTGATCTCAGGGTTGTGAGTTCAAACTCCATGTTGGGTGTGGAGCCTATTAAAAAAAAAAAAAAAAAGATAGAAACTAAAAAAACACAGTAGAGCAGAAACCAGGAGCTGGTTCTTTGAAAACATCAACAAAATTGATAAACCTCTAGTAAGACTCATCAAAAAAGAGAGGATCCAAATAAATAAAATCACTAATGAAAGGGAGAAATAACAATCAATACCACAGAAATACAAACAATTATAACAGAGTGTTATAAAAATCTATAGACCAACCAACTGGACAACTCAGAAGAAATGGAAAAGTTCCTAAAAACATAGAACCTACCAAAACTAAAGCAGGGAAGAAATAGAAAACTTGAACAGACCAAGTACTAGCAATGAAATTGAATCAGTAATCAAAAAACTCCCAAAACACAAAAGTCCAGGATCAGATGGCTTCAAAAACAAATTCTACCAAACACTGAAAAAGGAGTTAATACCTATTCTTCTCAAACTCTTCCAAAAAATATCAAAGGAAGGAAAATGCCCAAATTTATTCTTTGATTCCAGTATCACTTTGATACCAAGACCAGATAAAAACACCACGCAAAAAAAGTGAACTAAAGGCCCATATCTCTCATGAACATAGATGCAAAAATTCTCAATAAAATACTAGCAAACTGAATCCAACAATACATTTTTAAAAATCACACAACACAAACAAGTGAGATTTATTCCCAGGATGCAAGGGTAGTGCAATAGTCACAAAACAATCAATGTGATATATCACATCAATTAAAAAAAAAAAAAAAAAAAAAAAAAAAGGATAGGGATACCTGGGTGGCTCAGTCAGTTAAGCGACCAACTCTTGATTTCGACTCAGGTCAGGATCTCACAGTTCATGAGACTGAGCCCCACATCAGGTTCTGCACTGGCATCTTGGAGCCTGCTTGGGATTCTCTCTCTCCCTCTCTCTCTGCCCCTCCTCTGCTCACTTTCTCTGTCTCTCAAAATAAAGTTAAAAAAAATTTTTTTAATAAAAGAAAGGATAAAAACCATATGATCATTTCAATAGATGCAGAAAAAAGTATTTGACAAAGCACAACATCCATTCATGATAAAAACCTGCAGGGAGGTCCAGAGGGAATATACCTCAACATAATAAAGAACAGATAAGAAAAACCCACAGCTAAAATCATATTCAAATGGTGAAAAACTAAGAGCTTTTCCCATAAGATCAGGAACAAGACAAGGATGTCCATTTTCACTGCTTTTATTCAGCATACTACTGGAAGTTCTAGCCACAGCCATCATACAGCAAAAGAAATAAGTTATCCAAATTGGTAAGGAAGAAATAAAACTCTATTTGCAGATGATATGATACTATATAGAGAAAACCCTAAAGATTCCATCAAAAAACTTCTAGAACTGTTAAGTGAATTCAATAAAGTCACAGAATACAAAATCAATGTACAGAAATCTATTGCATTCCTATATACTAATAATGAAGCTGCAGAAAGCGAAATTAAGAAAACAATCGTATTTACAACTGCAGAAAAACAATAAAATGCCTAGGAATAAACTTAACCAAAGACGTGTGAAAGACCTGTACTCTAAAAACTATAAAATACTGGAGAAAGAAATTCAAGAAGACACAAAGAAATGAAAAGATATTCCATGCTCATGAGTTGGAAGAACAAATATTTTCAAAAGGTCTATACTACCCAAAGTAATCTACATATTTAATGCAATCCCTATCAAAATACCAACAGCATTTTTCACAGAACAAACAACTGTAAAATTTGTATGGAATGACAAAAGACCTCAAAGAGACCAATCAATCTTGAAAAAAAAAAAAAGAAACCAGAGGGGTCACAATTCCAGAATTCAAGTTATGTTACAAAGCTGCAGCAATTAAAATAGTAGGGTATTGGCATAAAATCAGACACACTGATCAGTAGAACAGAACAGAAAACCCAGAAATAAACCCACAATTATACGGTCAATTAATCTTCAACAAAGGGGAAACAAATAGAGAATGGGAAAAAGTCTCTTCAACAAAGGGTATTGGGGAAACTTGACAGCAACATGGAAAAGAATGAAACTGAGCCACTTTCTTTCTCCATACACAAAAATAAAATGGATTAATAAAAACCTAAATGTAAGACCTGAAACCATTAAAATCCTAGAAAAGAGCACAGAGAGTAATCTCTCTGACATAAGCCACAGCAACATTTTTCAAGCTGTGTCTCCCGAGGCAAGAGAAATAAAAGCAAAAATAAACTGTGGGGACTATATCAAAATAAAAATGTTCTACATGGTGAAGGAAAACACCAACAAAACTAAAAGACAACCTACTGAATGAGAGAAGATACTTGCAAAAAACATATCCGATAAAGGGTTAGTATCCAAAATATATAAAGAACTGATACAATTCAATACCCGCCCCTAAAAAAATAATCTGATTAAAAAATGGACACAAAACATGAACAGACATTTCTACAAAGAAGACATACAGATGGTCCACAGACACATGAAAAGATGCTCAACATCACTTATTATCAGGGAAATGTATATCAAGGCTACAATGAGAAGGGTGCCTGGGTAGCTCAGTCAGTTAAGCATCTGACTCTTGATTTCAGCTCAGGTAATGACCTCACAGTTGTGAGACTGAGCCCCAAGTCAGGCTCTGTGCTGGGCATGGAGTCTGCTTAAGATCATCTCTGCTCCTCTCTCTCCCTGCCCTCCCCCTCCTCAAAAAAATTAAATAAATAAAATAAAAAACTACAATGAGGTAACACCTCACACCTGTCAGAATGGCTAAAACAACAACAACAACAACAACAACAACAACATAGTAAGTAAGTAAGTAAGTAAGTAACAAGTGTTGGTGAGGACAAGGAGAAAAAGGAACCTTCCTGCAGTATTGCTGGGAACATAAACTAGTGGGGCTACTGTGGAAAACAGTATGAGCTTCCTCAAAAAATTAAAAATAGAACTACCATACAATCCAGTGATCACACTACTGGGTATTTACCCAAAAAAAAAATAATAATAATAACATGCACCAGTTTGTTTACTGCAACATTACTGACAATAACCAAACAATGGAAGCAACCCAAGTGTCCATAAATAGATAAATGGAAAAGATGAGGTGCACAGATACAACGGAATATTATTCAGCCATAAAAAAGAATAAAATCTTGCCATTTGCAAAAACATGGATCAAGCTAAGTCAGTGAGAGAAAGAGAAATACCATATGATCTCACTCATATTTGGAACTTAAGAAACAAACCAAATAAGCAAAGAAAAACAAAAAAAGAGAGACAAAGAAACAGACCTTTTTAAGTTCTTATTTTAATTCTGATTAGTTAACATACAGTGTTATATTAGTTTTAAGCGTACAATATAGTGATTCAATAATTCCATATATCACCCAGTGCTCATCACAGGACAAGTGTGTTGCCTAATCCCCATCACCTACTGAAACAGGCTCTTAACTACAGAGACACTTACCAGAAGGGAGGTGGGTGGGAGGATAGGGAAAATAGGAGATAGAAACTAAAGAGTACACTAATCACGGAGAAAAAAAATAAAATAAAACATTTATAAAATAAAATAAAAATGATTTAACAAAAGAAAAAAGAACATTCAAAACTACTAAGGATGAGATGAGAGAGGCACATATGTACTGTCTATGGTGGTGAATAAAACTATATGTGAAAAGCAATTAGGAAATATATATTAAGAGCCTTAAAACAATACATTTTGACACAGTAAATTTCTTTATAAGACTACTGTAAGAAACAATCAGATATATGGACCAAAATATACATACAAAAACATCTATCAGTGTTGTTTGTATTATCAAAATACTGGAGGGGCACCTGGGTGGCTCAGTTGGTTAAGCATCTGACTTCAGCTCAGGTCATGATTTCATAGTTCATGGGTTCAAGCCCCGCGTCAGGTTCTGTTCTGACAGCTCAGAGCCTGGAGCCTGCTTCGGATTCTGTGTTTCCCTCTCTCTGTGCCCCTCCCCCAATCTCTCTCTATCTCTCTCTCAAAAATAAATAAAACATTTAAAAAAAAAATTTTTTTTAAATACTGGAAAGAACTTAAATGTTCACTAATTAGAAAGGGTTAACTAAAGCATTACATATCCACATGATAAAAGAATATAGACATCCATTAAAAATCAAGTTTTTTGGGGTGCCTGGGTGGCTCAGTCGGTGAAGCAGCCGACTTCGGCTCAGGTCATGATCTCGCGGTCCATGAGTTCGAGCCTCACGTTGGGCTCTGTGCTGACAGCTCAGAGCCTGGAGCCTGTTTCAGATTCTGTGTCTCCCTCTCTCTGACCCTCCCCCATTCATGCTCTGTCTCTCTCTGTGTCAAAAATAAATAAACGTTAAAAAAAATTTTTTTTTAATCAAGTTTTTGAAGGAAATTTAATACGGATAAAAATTCTTCATATCTTAAGTAAGAGGATCCCAAACTTATACCCAGTGATCTTAGTATCTTAATAATTTGTTCATGACATCTCTAGGTCAAAAGAGACACCTAATAATTCCAGTTTGGAGGTTCCTCAATTGGTAAAAGTAGAACAATAAAATCTAGCAATTCCACTTCTTGGTATATAGCCAAAGGAAATGAATTGCCATCTCAAAAAGAAATCTACACCCCCATCTTCACTGTAGCATTATTTACAATGGCCAAGACATGGAAACAACCTAAGTTCCACTGGTAGATAAATGGATAAAGAAAATGTGGTATATGAGTACAATGGGATATTATTCAGCCATAAAAATAAGAAAGAATCCTGCCATTTGTGACAATACAAATGGACTTTGAGGTTATTATGTCAAATGAAATAAGGCAGAGAAAAAGAATCTCACACTTGTACTGTAAAACCTTGGGTTGTGAATAACTTGTTCTGCAAGTGTCCTGCAAGATGCACAAACATTTCTAGTAAGTTTTAACTTGATAAACAAGCAATGTCTTGCAATATGAGTAGTACGTGATGCCAAAAGTCACATGATCACAACTGAGCCGATGGTTCTTGAGATTCGCTTTGATAAACGAGTGCTTTGGATTATAAGCGTGTTTCCAGAACGAATTATGCTCACAAACCAAGGTTATACTGTATGTGGAATTTTAAAAAACTAAAATGAAGAGAACAAATTGATGATTGGGGGAAGAAGCAGAGCACTGAAAAGAAGGTTAAAAGTAGTCAAAAGACTCAAATTTATAAGATGAATAAGCTAGGGGTGCCTGGCTGGCTCAGTCGGAAGAACACGCAACTCTTGATCTTGGGGTAGTGAGTTCAAGCCCCACATTGGGTATAGAGGTTACTTAAATAAGTAAAACTTTAAAAACTTATTTTAAATAAATAAGTTCTAAGGATGTAATGTACATCATGATGACTATACTTAACAATACTGTATTGTATATTTGAAAGCTGCTAAGAGTAAATCTTAGAAGTTCTCATTACAAGATAAAAAAATGTGTAACTATGAATGGATGATAACTAAACTTATTATGATAATCATTTCACAATATATACATATATCAAATCATTATGCATTATGCTATATATGTTAAATTAATACAATGTTATATGTCGGTTATATCTCAATAAAACTGGGAGTGGAGGGAGAGAAACCCACAGTGAGATAACTACTTTACACTCACTAGAATGGCTATAATAAAAAAATAAAATAAATTTAAAAAAAAACAGAAAATAGCAAGTATTGGTGAGGTTTTGGTGAAAACAGAACCCTTATATACTGTAGATGGGAATATAAAATGGCACAGTCACTGTGGAAAACATTGGCAGCTCCTCAAAATGTTAAACAGAATTACCATATGACCAAGCAGTTACACTCCAAAAGAACTGAAACCACGTTAAAACAAAAACTTGTCCACAAATGTTCACAGCAGCACTACTCACAATAGCCAAAAAGTGGCAACAACCCAAGTTTCTGAGTGGATGAATATAAACAAAATGTGGTATATCCATACAATGGTACATTATTCAGACATAAAAAGTCATAGAGTACTGATATACAACACAACATGGATGAACCTTGAAAACATTGTGCTAAGTGAAAGCCAGCCAGCCACAAAAAAGCCATGGACTGTATGATTCCATTTACATGAACTACCCACCACAGGCAAATTCATAGCAAAAAGCAAACAGTGGTTGCCAAGATCCAGGGGAGGGGAAACTGGAGAAAGACTGCTTAACAGATATGGGTTTCCTTTTGGTGTAACGAAAATGTTCTGGAACTAAAGTTTCTCAATAAGGAACTAAGTGGTGGTAGTGGTTGCACAATGCTATGAATATACTAAAACTCACTGAATTGTACAACTTTAAAAGTATGAACTTCATGTTTCATCTATTTTACCTCTAATAAAAAATAATTACACATACTTAACCGGTAGAAAACACCAGGAGAGAAGTGGAAGGAATTGGAGGAAGGTGGTCAAGAGGTACAGACTTCCAGTTATAAAATAAATAAGCACAGGGACAACACCATGACTACAGCTAACACTGTTGTGTATGATATACAAGAAAGTTAAAAGAATAGTTTCTAAAAGCTCTCATCACAAGGAGAAATTTCTATTGTACCTTTATGAGATGATATAGTTAAATACACCTATTGTGGTAAATCATTTCACAATACATATAAATCAAACCATTATGCTATACACCTTACCATTATGCTACATACCTTATTTTTTTAAGTTTTGTTTATTTAAGTAATCTCTGTACCCAATGTGGGACTCAAACTCACAACCCCAAGATCAAGAGTCACATGCTCTCCCAACTGAGCCAGCCAGGCACCCTATGCTATACACCCTAAACTTCTACAGTAATATGTGTAAATTATTCAATAGAACTGAAAAAAAAAAAAAACCAGCAGGAGATAAATATTCCAAAATATTATCAATGCTCATCTCTGAGTGGTCTTATTATGAGTGATTTATGTTTTCTTCTTTATGTTTCTATAATTCCTAACCTTCCTTGCACGAACACATATTGGATTTTTTGTTAACACATTGATTTTTATAAGATAATAAAAGATATATATATTTTTTTAAGATATTTGCCATTTTTATGCCTAGCTGGCTCAGTCAGTAGAGAATGCAACTCTTCATCTCGGGTTCATGAGTTCAAACCCTCTTTGGGTATAGAGTTTACTCTAAAAAGAAATAAATATTTATTAAAAAACAAAAAATAGGGGCGCCTGGGTGGCTCAGTCGGTTGAGCATCCGACTTCAGCTCAGGTCACGATCTCGCGGTCCTTGAGTTCAAGCCCCACGTCGGGCTCTGTGCTGACAGCTCAGGGCCTGGAGCCTGCTTCCGATTCTGTGTCTCCCTCTCTCTCTGCCCCTCCCCCGTTCATGCTCTGTCTCTCTCTGTCTCAAAAATAAATAAAAACATAAAAAAAAAAATTAAAAAAAAAAAAATAGGGAGCACCTGGCTGGCTCAGGTCAGTGGAACTTGTGACTCTTGATCTCGGGGTCATGAGTTCAAACCCCACTTTGGGCATGAAGCCTACTTAAAAAGAATAAATTTTTTAAAAATTAAAAATAAAAAAAATTTTTTACGGTATTTGCCTTTTCCCCATAAGTTATATATACTCTACAGTTTAAATGCTTTACCATTTTAATAAGTAATATAAATATATTAAAATAATATGTATAGGTATTTTTCAAATAATACACGAGTATATGCTTTTTTCAAAAAGTCTTCCTGTCAACCCAAATTTCCTTCCTGTAGACAATCACTATTAGCAATTTGTTGTGAATACTTCCAGTCTCAGTTTTTGCAGTCTGAGATGACATTTCATTTATCCTTGTATCCTCGCATCTATGGCACAATACTTGGCTCACGGAAAGGAATCAAATGATAAATGGTAAACAATGGAATAATGAAAATAGCCAGAAAAATGAAGACAGATGAAAAGAGATAATAGGTGGACAGAAGATAGACAGATGGATAGATGGATGAAAATTTGCATAGAGATAAGTTGATGAATATGTGAACAGATGAATGTTGAGAATTTACTATTAAAGTAACAGTAAAACCAATATAATTTCTCTATATATGAAAACAGAAAAACATTTCCATTATCTTGGTCTAGCACTCAGATTATAAGAAAAATATTAAGAAGGAAAAACTGAAAACAGCACATGGTACACACACAAAAAATAACTTAAACACTAGAAACAAGCTAAATATTAATAGGGAATTTATTTACTTTACTAAACCAATGCCCTATTGAACTTAGGCAGTTAGGCTTACACTGAATAAAAGAATAGCAACCCCCAATAAAGACCAAATTGGTAATCTAGAAGATTCAATAAAGGAAATCTTCCAGAATGTAGAGAGAAAAAAGAGTTGCAATTTTTGCAAATGAATTTAAGAGATATGGAAGACAGAGCCTAAAAGGTCAACATTTGCTAATATGTATATTTGAGGAAGAGAACAAGAGAGGCAACAGAGGAAGAAGGAAAAAATAAATAAATAACGGGTAATAAAAATTGCCCTAAACCAAAGACAAAAGAGAAAGCTCAATAAAGATTCCTAAGAAACCGGCAGGATTGGAAAAGGGGAGTGAAAGAGTAGGGGATCAGTTAGGAAGAGTCCAACTGGACTAAATACCACTTTTTACCTGTGAAGTTCAAATTATATAAATAAGTTATGTACTCAAACAATACTTTGTTAAAGATGCAGAAAACCTAGCCACATAAATCAGAAAAAAAAAAAAGACCTACATTTTTTGTTTTTATTTTTTTTAATATTTATTCATTTTTGAGAGACAGAGACAGAGCATGAGCAGGGGAAGAGCAGAAAGAGAAGGGGACACAAAATTCAAAACAGGCTGTCAGCACAAAGCCCAAAGCGGGACTCGAACTCACTGACCACGAGATCATTACCTGAGCTGAAGTCGGACACTTAACCGACTGAGCCACCCAGGCACCCAACCTACATTTTCTAGGTAGACTTTAGTGAAATTTTAGAATGCATACATAAAGTAAAAAATACTGAGATTACAGACAAGCTTCCAAAAAAAAATTCCCATAAGCAACAAGAAATAAATGAAGCAATAGTTTTGGGTTCTGAGACAAAAATTATTATTTTTTAAACGTTTATTTATTTATTTTGAGAGAGAGAGAGAGAGAAAGTGGGGGGGAGGGGATGGGCAAAGACAGAGGGAGGCATGGAATCCCAAACAGGCTCCACACCATCAGCACAGAGCCTGATGTGGGGTTCAAACTCATAAACTATGAAATCATGACATGAGCTGAAATCAAGAGTCATGTGATTAACCAACTGAGCCACCCAGGGACCCCTCAAAAATTATTCTTAAAACTATAAATTCAGCCAACCTATTAATCAAGTATGAAGTCAAAACACATTATCAGACACACAAGAACTCTGAATATGCACACAAATCCAAATGAAAAAGCAACTCAAAAAGATGTCCTCATCCTCAACAAGATATTAGCCAATCGGATCCAACAATACATTAAAAAATTATTCACCACAGCCAAGTGGGATTTATATCTGGGAAGCAGGGCTGGTTCAATATCCACAAAACAATTTATGTCATTCATCACATCAATAAAAGAAAGGACAAGACCCATATGATCCTCTCAATAGATGCAGAGAAAGCATTTGCCAAAATACAGCATCGTTTCTTGATAAAAACCCTCAAGAAAGTAGGGACAGAAGGAGCATATCTCGAGATCATAAAAACCATATATGAAAGACCCAACGCTAATATCATCTTCAATGGGGAAAAACTGACAGCTTTCCCCCTAAGGTCAGGAACAAGACAGGGATGTCCACTCTCACCACTGTTATTCAACATAGTATTGGAAGTCTTAGCCTCTGCAATCAGACAACACAAAGAAATAAAAGGCATCCATATCGGCCAGGAGGAGGTCAAACTTTCACTCTTTGCAGCTGACATGATACTCCATATGGAAAACCCAAAAGATTCCACAAAAAAACTGCTAGAGCTGATTCATGAATTCAACAAAGTTGCAGGATATAAAATCAATGCACAGAAATCGGTTGCATTCCTATACACCAACAATGAAGCGACAGAGAGAGAAATCAAGGAATCGATCCCATTTACAGTTGCACAAAAAGCCATAAAATACCTAGGAATAAATCTAACCAAAGAGGTGGAAAATCTATACACTGAAAACTATAGAAAGCTTATGAAAGAAATTGAAGAAGACACAAAAAGATGGAAAAAGATTCCATGCTCCTGGATAGGAAGAACAAATACTGTTAAAATGTTGATACTACCCAAAGCAATCTACATATTCAATGCAATCGCTATCAAAGTAACACCAGCATTCTTCACAGAGCTAGAACAAATAATCCTAATATTTGTACAGAACCAGAAAAGACCCCAAATAGCCAAAGCAATCTTGAAAAAGAAAACCAAAGCAGGAGGCATCACAATCCCAGACTTCAAGCTATACTACAAAGCTGTAATCATCGAGACAGTATGGTACTGACACAAGAACAGACACTCAGATCAATGGAACAGAATAGAGAACCCAGAAATGGACCCACAAACGTATGGCCAGCTAATCTTTGACAAAGCAGGAAAGAATATCCAATGGAATGAAGACAGTCTCTTCAGCAAGTGGTGCTGGGAAAACTGGACAGCGACATGCAGAAGAATGAACCTGGACCACTTTCTTACACCATACACAAAAATAAACTCAAAGTGCATGAAAGACCTCAATGTAAGACAGGAAGCCATCAAAATCCTTGAGGAGAAAGCAGGCAAAAACCTCTTTGATCTTGGCCACAGCAACTTCTTACTCAATACGTCTCCGGAGGCAAGGGAAACAAAAGCAAAAATGAACTACTGGGACCTCATCAAAATAAAAACCTTCTGCACAGTGAAGGAAACAATCAGCAAAACTAGAAGGCAACCAACAGAATGGGAGAAGATATTTGCAAATGACATATCAGATGAAGGGTTAGTATCCAAAATCTATAAAGAGCTTATCAAACTCAACACCCAAAAAACAAATAATCCAGTGAAGAAATGGGCAAAAGACATGAATAGACACTTCTCCAAGGAAGACATCCAGATGGCCAACCGACACATGAAAAAATGCTCCACATCACTCATCATCAGGGAAATACAAATCAAAATTACAATGAGATACCACTCACACCTGTCAGAATGGCTAAGATTAACAACTCAGGCAACAACAGATGTTGGTGAGGATGCGGAGAAAGAGGATCTCTTTTGCATTGTTGGTGGCAATGCAAGCTGGTGCAGCCACTCTGGAAAACAGGATGGAGGTTTCTCAAAAAACTAAAAATAGAACTACCCTATGACCCAGCAATTGCACTACTAGGCATTTATCCACAGGAGACAGGTGTGCTGTTTCGAAGGGACACATGCACTCCCATGTTTATAGCAGCACTATCAACAATAGCCAACGTATGGAAACAGCCCAAATGTCCATCGATGGATGAATGGATAAAGAAGATGTGGTATATATATACAATGGAGTATTACTCAGCAATCAAAAAGAATGAAATCTTGCCATTTGCAACTACGTGGATGGAACTGGAGGGTATTATGCTAAGTGAAATTAGTCAGTCAGAGAAAGACAAAAATCATATGACTTCACTCATATGAGGACTTTAAGAGGCAAAACTGATGAACATAAGGGAAGGGAAACAAAAATAATATAAAAACAGGGAGGGGGACAAAACAGAAGAGACACATAAATATTGAGAACAAACTAAGGGTTGCTGGAGGAGTTGTGGGAGGGGGAATGGGCTAACTGGGTAAGGGGCATTAAGGAATCTACTCCTGAAATCATTGTTTCACTATATGCTAACTAATTTGGATATAAATTTTTAAAAATAAAAAATGAAATTAAAAAAAAAAAAAAGATGTCCTCAATTGAACCAAAAAAAAAAAAAATTCCAAGAAAAAGCACCTAAGAGATATAAAGAAACACTATTAGCTAAGTATGATCCAGATACTTGAAGGGCAAAAGAACTTAAGAAGACCCATTAGGCCTTAATACCTGGAAGACCAGCAGCAGTTATTTAATGCACAAGATTACATTTCCTTCTCCACGGGTCTCAATATACTAATTCATCCCGCAACAAATACTTTCACAATCATAATATTTTAAGGCTATTAAATGGTTTTCAGTGTTTGCTTTTTAGAATCAACTCATAGACAAAAAGCAGGATGCTATAAATGTCTACTTTAAAAATTAGAAATTTTATTAGAGATAGAGAAAAAAGAGTAAGAGAAATATATCACTTTTCTTAATATCCATATCAGGAAGACAAATAGTATCTAAGCTGATAACTCAAGAAAAAGAAATCTGGGCACCTGGCTGGCTCAGTCTGTAGAGCATGAGACTCTTGATCTTAGGGTCATGAGTTCAAGCCCCATGTTGGCTGTAGAGATTACTTAAAAAAAATTTTTTTTAAATAAAAACAGGTTTAAAGCCTCTATAAGAAGGGTGTGTTTCTCCTTTAGAAAGACTTATTGTATCAGAAATTAAAGATATTTTAGAAGGACACCAATTATTTTTTTAAAAAGAATAAAAAAAAAGAAATTTAATGGAATAGCTGACTAGCTCAGCTGGTAGAGCATGTGACTCTTCATGTCAGGGTCGTGAGTTTAAGCCCCAGGTTGTTGGGTGTAGAGATTACTTTAAAAAAAGAAAAAAATGTTAAAAAAAAAAAGAATAAAAAACTTTTTAAAGAAAGAAAGAAAAAGAAATTTAATGGAGTGCCTGACTAGTTCAGTCAGTGGAGCATGTGACTCTTGATCTCAGTCCTGTGATCAAGCCCCACGTTCTGCAAGGAGCCTAATCAAAATTAAAAAAAAAAAAAAAAAAAAAAAAAGATTTAAGTTTATGATTTAAAGTTGTAAAAGTATTTGCCACAAAAAATGTAAAATAACAAAGGTAATAAATTTGAATGTTGAGATGGGAAATTGCTCAGCTTTTCTAATGGAAAATCAACAAAAAATGCCTAACGTTGATAAATCAGAACATAGAATTATATGCATATTATTTTTTACATGCATATTACTTAAAGTTATACTAGTAAGCACCAGCAAAACTTAAAACAGAAACAGTCAACACTGGCTATCTTTGAAAAATGAGGGAAGCTTGGGAGTGGACAATAAGAAGGAAGACTTTTACTTTTCATTTTATATATAGTTTAACTGTTAGAATTTTTTAAATCATGTACAACTATTATCTGATAAATTTTAATAGCATAAAAATAAAAATATTTCCACTTTGACACAAATATATAGATCAAAAGATTGCTGGGGCACCTGGGTGGCGCAGTCGGTTGAGCGTCCGACTTCAGCCGGGTCACGATCTCGCGGTCCGTGAGTTCGAGCCCCGCGTCAGGCTCTGGGCTGATGGCTCAGAGCCTGGAGCCTGTTTCCGGTTCTGTGTCTCCCTCTCTCTCTGCCCCTCCCCCGTTCATGCTCTGTCTCTCTCTGTCCCAAAAATAAATAAACGTTGAAAAAAAAAAAATTAAAAGATTGCTGAGAAATCAGTGAACAGAACTCTGGTTTTATAAGTTACATAAGTTCAAATTACATACCATTTCTTCAGAAAAAAGGAAGCTCACATTTTTTTAAATTTGCGCCTAAATCCAAAACAACTGGATTCACTCAGTGTCTAAGTCACTCGTAAAATGCAAGTATAATAATTACATTACAAAAGGGAAAGAGAAAAAGGAAACTAACTTTTGTAAAAAGCAACACACTTTGTGCCCCAGATCACAATCCTAAGGAGAATAACTTTCCCACAGAAAGATGCAACTAGCCCACCTATAAGGCAAAAGTTTTACCTTACTTTTCCAGCAATCATGAACTCACCTTTCTGTCCAAATGTATATATCTACAAATATCTGCAAAATAGTTTGCCATGACACGGTTTTGGTCTGTGGTCACAATAAAAATAAAATTAAATCCATTTCTTAATCACGTTCCACTTGGTAACTGAGATCATCAGCAACAAAATCTCACAGAAATAATATTTTTAGATAGAAAACACACAACAGGTTTAAAGCCTCTATGAGGAGGATGTGTTTCTCCTTTAGAAAGATTTATTATATTAGAAATTAAAGATATTTTATAAGGACACCAATTATTTAAGGACTTTACAGGTTTTTACTTCTCTTTGATCATTCACTCACTTTTGGATAAGAATTCACACCCTCAATTAAAAAACTACTGCCGCACACTTGTATCCTGAATTACATCCTGTCTTCTCTCTTGAGACTCTCTTTTATCCTGCACAATGCATGCTCAAAAGCGCTATTACAGGAAGTGTTGAACTATC
Source organism: Herpailurus yagouaroundi (assembly GCF_014898765.1). Classification (NCBI taxonomy): domain Eukaryota; kingdom Metazoa; phylum Chordata; class Mammalia; order Carnivora; family Felidae; genus Herpailurus; species Herpailurus yagouaroundi. Next base: position 68,681,254 of record NW_024412394.1, read on the forward strand.
AGCTATTTATAAATGGACAAGAATCTTCAAATAGCTTTGTCGGCTACCTCTTTATGGTTCTAGCCCTTAAAAACTACCTGCTTTTTAAAGAAATAGTCATGTTAATAATTCAAAATATTAAAATGCTCTCTTTAAAAAAATATATATCTTGTTCCTTTGTTTTGGAATCCAAAAACAGCACTAACATACAGTCCCAACGTCACAAGAGAACGAACAGGCTGATCTTTATATACACATTAACCAAGCAGTCTTACTCTCATCGTTTACCAAGAAGAAAATTTCAAATTGTACTATATTGCCTTCAAGTCTTCTATATTGATGTCTAAACCTCATTACACTAGTTAAGCATTTTGCAAACCAAGCACACAGTTTAACATCACATATTAATTTTTTACACAGCATATTCAGTCCAAACATATAGTACACAAAAGTAAAATTCCTTAATTCATCAATACTGACATCCCTATCAAAAAAGCCTTTCCATAGATCTACTTTTTGCCTACATAAAACTCAGAGGCAAGCCTTTCTCGCGCTGCTAAAAGGGTAACTTGTATTTCCTATGGAAACTAATGATTTGGAACTCATTTTTATGTATGAATAATTATTTTTAAATCCTTTGATGAATAAGACTTCCTTATTCTCAGCCCCATTGTTTTCAATCTTTAGTGATTTATATCTCATATATCACCATATCAGCAAATCATTTCAAGCCAGTACTTCCAAAGGTAAATAGCTTACAGGAGTTTAAATTAGCTACACTAATACACACAAAAACTGTACCTACTAGGTACAGTTCACTACAGTGTTAGTACTAGCAAAAGACTAGTAACAGCCTAAATGTCCATCAAGAGGGATAGTTAAGTAAATTATGTAAGTAAATACAGTGGAATACAAGTGAAACTATTATTAAGAGGAACCAGGCATCTCTGCATATCAATTATGTAATGATCTTCAAAGTACATTTAAGGTGAAAAAAATATAGAGAAATGTACAGTAAACTATTTACCATTAAATACACACACCCCAAGAAAATGTCTAAAAAGGAAAACCGAGAATGGCCGTCTTTAGAAAGGGAAAAGGGTGGTTGGGAAAGGGAAGGCTTACTACCACATTGTATATCTTCTTATGCACATGCACGTACTACTCACTGAACAACATTCTTTTTTTTTTTTTTTAACAAAAATACTTTTTTCAAAAAGTGATCAAATATCCTTGATTCCATTCACAAATTGACAGTTTATGGATTCGAGTATTGGTTTGCATTATCAAACTGTTTCAGCCTCAAAATTCTGCCTGTAACTGAAAAGACATGAGCTTTGTGCGGGTTTTGGCAGAAAAGAGAAAAAAAAAAGAAAACACGTGGGCTTTCTTATTTCATTTGTCCACACCGTCAATTACACATTTTTATTAAAAGGTCTCTTCAGGGGCACCTAGCTGGTTACGTCAGTGGAGCATGCAACTCTCGATCTCAGGGTGCTGAGTTCCAGCCCCACATTGGGTGTAGAGATTAACCAAGTTTAAAAAAAATTAAAATGTCACTTCATGGATTTGAAAATTATAAATGTTGTTGCTAAGCTACTTGTCCCCAAGACTAAACCTTCCGAGTCCAACATCACAGCTACTAGCCAGTGTCTCAGTCACAGTAATCACATTCCTTGAGCCACATATGGCTAGTGGCTACCATACTTTACAGCATAGATGCACGTTCATCATTGCATGAAGATCTATTGGACGTCACTGTTCTAGACTAAGCAGGGCAAACTACAGCCTGCCCGCCAAGGCGAGCTCACCACTTGGTTTTATAAATAAAATTCTATTGAAACACGTTCTAATTTGTGTTCATTTACACATTTGTCTGTGGATACTTTGACACTACAACAGCAGATTCAAGTAATTATAACATATACTGTATGGCCCCCAAGGCCTAAAATATTTAGTATCTGCCTCTTTGTAAAGAAAGTTTGTCGACCACTGCTCTAAACAATCAAATTTTATTGAAAATATTTCTTTTCCTGGGCTTCAAAAAGTTCTTGTAATACATAAATGAAGAACCACTTAAACATAAACCAATGTTTATTTGATTTACTAAGTACTAAAGATACTAAATTTATTAACATAAACCCGTAAGATCAATAAATTTTGTAAAATATGTTGGAATGCCTACTTTTTTTTAATGTTTATTTACTTTTGAGAGTGCGAGAGCAAGGGAGGAGCACAGAGAGAGAGAGAGAATTCCAAGCAAGCTCTGAGCTGCCAGCGCAGAGCCCAACATGAGGCTCCAACTCACAAACTGTGAGATCATAACCTGAGGCAAAGTCAGATGCCTGACCCACTGAGCCATACAGGTGCCCCAAATGCCCACAATTTCTAAGCATCTCTATAAAATAGATAGAGAAAGCAAAGAACACAAGATTTCTATAATAATTTTACAAGAGCTGGCCTAAAAGGGAAAAATGCTTAACTCAAAACAAAAAAATTACATACGTTCCTTATCAATCTACTAAAAGAAATGTATCAACTGTCTTAAAAAGCAGCACATAATTTCTTAGAAAAAAAATTACACTAGATCTAATTAGTGCTATAAAATTATTTATGGTAACCACTTATGTAACACCACTGCATTGCAGGCTTTCAAAACAATTACTGAAGGGGCACCTGGGTGGCTCAGTCCGTTAAGCATTTGACTTTGGATCAGGTCATGATCTCACAGTTCATGAGTTCAAGCCTTGTGTCAGGCTCTGGGCTAACAGCTTGGAGTCTGCAGCCTGCTTCAGAATCTGTGACTGCCTCTCTCTCTGCCCCTCCCCCACTCATGCTGTCTCTGTCAAATAATGTTAAATTTAAAAAAAAAAAAACAAAACAATTACTGAAAACATCAGGGCAGTATTACCAATGTGGGACCTTTTTTTTTTTTTAATAAAATTTCTGAGTGTCCATTATATGCCAAACTCTGCACAAGACTCTGGAAATAAATGATGACCCATTTGTAGCTAATAGTTTACGGGGCAGATTAACATTACTTATAGTGATATTATACACCTAAGAACAAAGAGGGGCACAAGCACAACTAATAAAGTGAATAAAGGAAGGCTTCTAGAAGAAAAGCTATCTGAATAGGGTATTGAAGTATGAGCAGGAGTTGACCAAGTTTATGGGAGTGAGGAGAAAAGGGAGGGAGGAATGGCAGAGCAATACCACTTTACTTTGAATGTAAAAAAAAAAAAAAAAAAGACATGAAAAAGACTTAGTAAGTGCTAAAAAATGCTACAGAAACATGGCTTGCACCAACTCTGGGAGTTGGTGGCAAGTATAAAGGCTATAAAGACGAGAAAAACTTTAGGATCCTAATGCAAATAGCTTTATATGCCAAAGTAAGGAATTAAAATTGGATATGATGGTTTGAAAGATAGAGACTGTGGTTTTCCAAGATGTTTCATGATTGATTTTATTTGCAGAAAAATGACCCTGAGCAACTTGGATGTTGGACTATCACAAGGAAAGACTAGCCTAACAGCAGAGACCAATTCAGCTACTATGCAAAAATGGTGGGTTTTTTTTTTTTTGAAAGATGGTGGCCAAAAGTAATGATAATGAGGATGAAGAGAAACCTGATGAAGAAAAGCAACTACACATGGTAGAATCTATAGGCTGGCACTCCTACTTTTTTCTTTTTTTAATATCCATGCAATATTTTCCCCTTTCCATATTTGTTGGTATAGATATATCCTTTGCATGGAAAAACCTTATACAATAAGTTTGTCAAAACTGGAGGTTTAACATGGCCTTTTTGGGTTTTCCCCGTATGGTATTAAGAAGTAGGACACATTAGAAAATGCAACAACTCAGTCAGGAGAGCTGGATTCCTACTATCTTGTAACTTCTGTGAGGCTTGTCTTTGCTGTGAGACTATGGGCATGATAACCTCTAAAAGCTCTGGTTTTCTCATTTGTAAAGAAGTGAGACTAAATGATCTAAAACTCTTGAAAGTTCTAAAATGCTACGATCACAGTGCTACATCTTTAATCTTTGTACATTCCCCCCCACACACACACAAAAAAAATGCAAATACAATTGTCTATTCTAACTACAAACCAAATATGAAAAATCCATCAAAGCCAGGCAGATAGGTCCATACCTATTATTTACCTGTATGTATCCATATGTACCTACACTTATTTGTGAAGGATTTTATGACATATATTAAGATGTGTAATCACCAATTACTCATCTAAAACTTTATACACTAAGATGTATAGTCACAAACTACTCATCTGAAACCCTAAGGCAAAACTGAAACTGTTAAGATGTCAGCCATTTCACTTTCAATTATGAAGTATCTTTTAAAGACATCTCAAAAAGGAGTAATCTTTTATTGGAGTGGTTCAAAAGACTGAATGTCTGCAAAATTGAATAGTAGTATTGTTTGGTGTAACAGTTTTCAGACATAGTATCCTATGGAATCATGTTTGTTTGACTCTCTTATTGACAAAAGAACCTTTTAAAATATTCCTTTATCAATCAAAGCAAAGTTTTTCAAATTTGAGGAATATGGTCTTGAGATTTGTAACCATAAACTGTTATATATCCTTTTTTACAAATTTTAAAAGGAAAACTATTACAAATTCTTGTTCATACTAAAAAGTCTAGAAATATTCCGAACTTGTTTCTCAGGAATAACATTTAAGCCTGATTTATTTAAAAAGGATGGTTGGGTCAAAAGATTCTCTTCCTTCAAAACAAAAAGAACAAATGACATTTTTATTAAAGGTGAAAAACCCAAATGTAATCTTTCATTTCCACTGTCACAAATTTACATAGTATAATTAACACAGCCCAAGTTAAAGTCATTATTTTAATGGAAATATCACTCTAAGATTTTTTTTAAAAGGTAGTACTAAACTATAAACAGAGGCTTTTCTTTTGTAAGTTACATTACTTCTTCCAGTGTTTCTTCAAAAGACCCAAATGATTTTGGTTATATACTACATTATATACATCAGAATAACTTCTCTTAAATGTACGCACATGATTTCTTTCTTGCTCCCTAAAGTAGCATTATACATCTTTTTCTGAATTAACCAAAATAAATTCCGGAAAGAGCTAAACTGTAACTAACCATGATCAGAGTGTAAAATCTTTACTATGCAAATCTGCATCACAATTTAGAACCATCACCAAAAACTTTAAAAACTTTTTGTTCTTTAAAATCATTGCTACCAACCCACAAGAGATGTGCTATTAACATAAAGCCTCAAATCTCAACTAGACCCCTAGTCCAAGGAAACCTACCTTTATAATGATTTTTCTTAGAATATAGTGATATCAACTAATGCTTTCAGATCCTAAAAATTTCTTTAAAAAGCATATTTTGAAGATACACAGACTGATCTTACTCTATTAAAGAAACTTTATTAGTTCTAATCAAACAAATTTCACTCAAGAAAGTGCAGTCGAATCAAAAACTTTATTAGAGGGGAAAATATTCAAAAAGAACAATTAGAAGCAGGAATTAAATTATGCTTTTTGTTTTATCCCATGCTATCAAAATACAATTCAGAAGCAGATTTTTCTTAAAAGTTGCCTACTAAAAAGGAAGTTATTTTAACAACAAAAAAAAAGAAAATACATTTAAAAAATTTCAAATCAAGTACATTATAAAGTTAGCATGAGGAGTATGAAAAACACCACATATAATTTGTTTTGTAATGCCAATGTCCAAATCGGAAAACTAGATGTGCTTTCCCCAAATATATCTGATAATATTCCCACAGAAACACCAGTATAACAAGTAAATATTCCAAAAACAAAATACAAGTTAATTTTAATGGACCTGAAATTCCAAGATACTCATTCAAGGACACCTGGCAATTAACTAAAAGAATTATGAGAGAAGTTTACAACTGACTACTATGGAGCCCTTTCAGTTATAAGACCAAAACTACTTGCAGTAACAATCCTTTACACGTGTATAGTACCTTGTGATTTTCACCATACTTTATGATAAAACAATTTGTAAAGTTGTGTTTTCATTCTCTATGAAATTAGCACACACACCTTAACAACTTTCGTCCTCGAGTTCATAAATCAACTATATCAATTACAACAGAGTGCGCAGAACGTTAGGCAGCATTTCAAATCTTACTAATGTCATTGTGACTGATATTCACTTTATTCAGAAATGTTCCGCTAGGATGCTAAAAACTCTCTTTCTCATACTTTTTGACCGTCTTTGAAATCTAAGCGGGACAGGTAGATAAATGTTCCTGGGCTCCCTTACTCTAGGGGAGGAGAATTCCTCCCAGGAAGGGCGGTGAGCAGGTGATTGGTTTAAACCTACCCTTCGCCGGCAGCTGGTTCCACCTGTCCTAGAGCCCGTCTGCCCTACAGGACGAAGGATAGGCGTTCTCAATACAGAATCCAGCTCGCCATCTCCTAAGAGAACAATCAATAAAGGCTTCCTAAGAGGTTACTAAGGTTCTCCCTCAAATCCCAGGTAAACAAAGATTCAGGCCCAGATCTCTGTCACTCTGCATTCCGTTCCGGATAATCTAGGTGCTGGATAAACCCCAGCACGCAGTCATTTAGCCAGGGGATGGAGTGGAAAGCATAAGAATATCCAACGGGGGGGGGGGGGGAAGAATACGAGTTACCAAAAAACTAGGCGAACTCTGAAGTTCTGCGGGCAAAACGCGGTTAGTCTCCGAGGAGGTCCTACATTCGAGTTAAAGTGCGGAATTCAGAATGTGAAAAAGCGAAATCGGGGGCGAATGAGCAGGGATCCAGAAGTCGCCGGGTATAGACAGGGACGCGGGACTACGCTGAGAAGCCAATGGGCTGGCTGGCCCCAAGGGCAGAGATGCGCGGTGGGTCAGACCCTAGAGTCTGGCTAAGACCCCAGCCGCCCGACCAGCTCCTCCGCTAGGTTTCAAACCGCCGCCCCCGGGAGGCGCTTAGCCGATTGGAAGTTCCACAACGACCGTCACCAGCCCAGGGCCGGAGCGGCAACTCGGCAAAGCTCTCCCAGCCCTTGGCGTCTCCCCAAGAGACCAGACCCCACAAACTCCACCTCCAGCCGAGGTCCCAACTCGAGTCCCGCCGCCAGCTCCATGCACGCGGAAGGCGCCCTCCGGAACCGGACCGACGCCCCCCGACTAGGCTGCTGCCGCTGGAGTTCGAGGGGCGCGACGGGGCCGCGCGGGGAGGGCAGTCCGAACCCGCGTCCCTCAGTCCGCGCTGGGACGCGGCCCCGCGACCACCTCCGCCTCGCCCTTCGGGAACGGCCCGACCCGGCTCCAACCCACCCATCCCGCGCGGTCGCGGGCAGGGCGAGGACCCGAGCGAGCCTACTCCCCCCGCCCCTGCTCTTACCCATCTTTCCGCCTCGCCTTGTAGACGTGCCCGTAGGTGCCGCGTCCCACTTTGCACCCTTCGTACTCAAACAAATCCTCCACCCGCTCCCGCTCCGCCGCCAGCTTCGCCTTGAAATCATAATCCATTGTCTGCTTTCCCCATAGAGGCACCGGGACGCGGGGGCCGCCGCCGCTCAGTCCCTCCTCCTCCTCCTCCCCCCGCGACCGCCGCTCCACTTCTCCAACAGCCGCCTCTCGGGCGCGCGCGCGCCGCCCGCCGCCCCGCGGTCCGCCTTCAGCAAGGGACTCCTCGGCGGCCGCGGCAGCCACCTACTCCACCTCCTCCTCCTCCTCCTCCGCGGCGGCGGCGGCGGCGGCGGCGGCTCCCGCAGGCAGCCCCAGTCCCGCCTCCCCCCTTCATTTCCTTGTTTTGGAACCTGGTGGGCCGCGCCGCGGCTTCCTCGAGCTCATTAACCAACCATCCCGCCCACCTCGAGGCCGCGGGAGCTGCGGGGAAATGTAGTTCCGGAGGCTACAGGAGCAGTTCAGTTTTGCCAGCAAAAGAAATACAGCACCCAGGATGCTTTGGGCCGCTACAGCCCCGCCTCCACAAGGCATGCACGCCTGCGCACTGGGGCTGCCCCTCCCCCTCAGGTAGCTCCGGACTGCCAGTTCCTGTGAAGGTAGAAAGCTCAAAGTTACTGTATTCTTTCTGCGAGTCTTTGCGAGCTGGTGGAAAGAAGGCCCTTGTTCTAGTATGAGGAAGGTACTCCAGTGTAACTGCCCCCGGGCTAGAAGGAAAGTGTAAAGTATTTAACAAGTGCTTTGCTCAGGAGTTTGCTCCAGTGGTTTGAGAGGCGAGGGCTGTGGTTAGGACAGTTGTGCTGCAGATTGTTTGTTTTTCTGTGGCAATTGGTCCGCCCGTTGCCCCGCCCCCGTCGCCCAATCTCTCATTGGCTGAGACTTAGAGAATGACGTCCTCCTTGGTGCGTGGGTATCCCCAGGCTTTGGCTCCTTTCCCGTTCTTGATTGGTAATTGGATGTGCTCGGTTGTTCCTGATAGGTTAATCTTTTTTCTTTACGATGCAAAAACGGTATTTCAAAAACTGAACCATCAGCGGTTTCCTAGTTCTAGCATCCGTCTGAGGAGAACTTCTGAACCCTAGCAGCCAATCATCCTTTCCCTCGCGCTCTAGTCATGGTCTCCTCCTACACTGTGCGGTTCCCATAGCCAAGGTTTGGCCATCTGTCTAAGGACAATTAAAGTGCCAGGATGCATCGTTTTAAAAACAATCATCAGGGTTGGATTGTAAAAGATTTTTTACGGTCTATGCATAATGATGACGTTCTCCTAGAATGTTTAAGAAAGTTTCCTTCATCAAGGTGAACATTGATTCATTTAATTGTTGCATACTTAACGTGTCAGATGCTTGGGATACAATCCTAAACATGATTGGTGCTAGGATAAGACTAATATACCACATTTATTGAGAGCAAAAGGAGGAAATGGTCACTTTTATCTAAAGTGATAAGGAGGGGCACCTGGGTGGCTCAGTGGGTTAAGGTTAAGCTTCCCACTTCAGCTCAGGTCATGATCTCATGGTTGGTGAGTTCGAGTTCGGTTGGCATCTGGTTCTGTGCTGACAGCTCAGAGCCTGGAACCTGCTTCAGATTCTGTGTCTCCCTCTCCCTTTGCCCCTCCCCTGCTCGTGCTCTGTCTCTCTCTCTCAAAAATAAGTAAACATTTAAAAAGTTAATAATAATAAAAATAAAGTGGTAAGGAGAATTAGTAGTGACCTGCATGCTAGGTTTTGGCAGAAACCTGGAAAACTTGGAGTGTTGGGGAGATCATTTATTTACAACAGTAAATTTCCTGAGAAACTAACTCAGATCGTGAAGTCAATCGAAAATATCTGAGTATATGAGTGTCTCTTATTTCCAGGAACTATGATAAGTGCTGGAGATACCAGATGAAAATGGGTCTCTTTCCGTCGGAGAACTAAAACCTATTGAAGAAATAAACATGCAAGCAAATTAAAAATAAACTATGTGGGTACAGAGAACAATAGTAGAATAGGAAGAATTCTAGAGGAGTCAAGCTAGGCTTCACAACAGAGGGAAATTTTGAGCCAAAATTTAAAGTACTTTATGTGAAGGGCAAGTAGGCAAGTAGGGAGCAGAAATTATTTAAGGCAGGATGGCTGAATCATATATCATGAGAGAACATGATATATTCTGAGAAATGCAACTAGTTTGAATGTTACAGATTAAAGCAGGGAAAGGGGATATCTAAGAAGAGATTGGACAGATAAGTAGAGGTCAAATTATGAAGATATATATATAGATATATATAGATATATATATATATATATGACTAGTGGAAGTTTTAGATTTCATCATTCTATAGGCAATAGGAAACCATTGAAGACTCTTGAGCTAAAGAGTAATATAATCAGTGTCGTGATTCAAAAACTCCTCCTGACAACAGTGTTCAGGATAGATTGGAAGAAGGTGAGAACAGTAAGAAGTTACTGCCTTGGATCATCTGGCTGGCTCAGTTGGGAGAGCATGTGAGTCTTGATCTCAGGATCTTGAATTCAAGCCCCACATTCATTATGGAGCTATTTAAAAACAAAAAGAAGAAGAAAAAGAAGCTATTCCCTTAATACTTACAAAATACAGAGATTAAACCATCAAGTGGCAGTGCTGATCATAAGAAAAAGACAGATACCAGAATTATTTATGAATCAAACTCAACAGAACCTGAGGATTAATTAAATGTGGGTTTAAGGGAGAGAAAATAATCTGAAATGACTTACAGGGTTTTGACTTCAACAATAAGGGAAATAAAGGAATAGGAGCAATTTTTAAGAGAAAAATGATGAGTTTCATTGGGGCATGTTGTAATTGAAGTGCTTGTGGGGCATCAAGATGGAAATAACAAGTAAGTATTGGGGTGCCTGGACGGCTCAGTCAGTTAAGCATCTGACACTTGATTCCAGCTCAGGTCATGATCTCATGTTTTGTGACAGCGTGCTTCTCCTCTCTCTCTCTCTCTCTCTCTCTCTCTCTCTCTCTCTCTCTCTCCCTCCCCCCCCGAAAATAAATAAATAAACATTTAAAAAAAGAAATAACAAGTAAGTAGATGAATATTTGTACCTGCCAACAAAAAGTCTGTATAGATTTGGAAATCATCAGTATGTGACGGTGGAGTGTGGAGAATGTTTATCCATTGGTTGCTGGGGTTTTTTTTTTAATTTTTTTAAATGTTTATTTATTTTTGAGAGAGAGACACACAGAATGCAAGCAGGAGAGGGGCAGAGAGAGAGGGAGACACAAATTCTGAAGCAGGCTCTAGGCTCTGAGCTGTCAATACAGAGCCAGACGCGAGGTTCAAACCCACAAACCCTGAGATCATGCCCTGAGCCGAAGTTGGAGGCCCAACCAACTGAGCCACCAAGGTGCCCCTGTTGGTTGCTGTTTTTAAACATGGAGTTTTGCATTCATTTTATCCTCAAAATATTCCTATTAGGTATGTTGACTTAGAATTCTTATTTTACATATGAACAAACTGAGACAACTAGTAAATTGCAGAGCCAGGGCTTAATGAATATGTACTAGGGAGTGAGTGGAAGGTAGGAAAATGTGTAAGTAAAAAATCAAATGTAGGTTATGAAAAGGTTAACTAAAAAAAAATAAAAAGTTTTGGGTGCCTGGATGGCTCAGTCAGTTATGCATCTAACTTTTGATTTGGGTTCGGGTCATGATCTCACAGTTGATGAGATTGAGCCCTGTGCTGACAGCAAAGAACCTGCTTGCGATTCTCTCTCCCTCTCCCTGCCTCTCTCTCTATCTCAAAATAAATAAATAAACTTTAAAAAAAAAAAAAAGCTTGACCACACGCTGTGTTACTAAGGATATGAGGAAACAGTCTCCTGCCTTGCTGGTGGAATACACGTTCACAAAATATATACCAATATATACATTAGATTTTGATCTTGGCAGCCTCTATCATTCTTTAATTTTTTTTAACGTTTATTTATTTTTGAGACAGAGAGAGACAGAACATGAATGGGGGGAGGGTCAGAGAGAGAGGGAGACACAGAATCGGAAGCAGGCTCCAGGCTCCAAGATGTCTGGACAGAGCCCGACGCAGGGCTCGAACTCGTGAACCACGAGATCATGACCTGAGCCGAAGTCGGACACTTAACCGACTGAGCCACCCAGGTGCCCCTTGGCAGCCTCTATCAAAACCACATAGTAGTTTCCTACAATTATACTCCTTGTGGTAGATACTGTGATATGTCTCTCATAATGGACAAAGTATGGCACATCCTTCATTGGATTATTATGCAGCCCTAAAAATAATATGAAGGCTATGAAATATTCCTCCCAGATGTCTTCCCTGAAGGGAGGGTCCAGCTTCTAAGCCCTGAATCTAGCACTGCATTTTCAATGAGGCCAAACTCTCCATGGGCTGCTCCCAGCCAATGACTGACCACAGCAGGAAGTTCACAAAGGTCCACTCCTGCAGGATACAGGATTCCTCTGATGTGTGACTTTGTCTTAAGGAATCCCCAGGTTTAAGCCCATCTGAAACTTTTTTAGAACTATGGTGCAGTCTTAGTCCCTGCCTACCCCAACCCTCATGCCTTCCTTCCATCCTTCACAGGGCTCAGATCAGCATCACTATCTGATTCATCTCCAGCTGCCTCCTTTTCTCTCTCAAAGGCATTTCCTTTAGTAAGTCTCTTGCATGTCTAATCCCATCTTGGCACCTGCTTTCCAGAAGACTTGAAACAATGAGAAAATTGTTCAGACACTGATACGAAAAGACCTCCAAGACATATTTTTAACTGAAAAAAAAAAAAAGCAAGAATCAGAAGAGTGTCCATAGTATGCTAAAATTTTTATACAGAAGGAAAAATACATACTTGCTTGCATATGCCTAAACCGATATCTAAAAAGACCACAGGAAACTCTTTGCTCAGGGAAGGGAAACTGTTTGAGAATCAAGGATAGGAGACAGAATTTCTAATGTATGCTTTTTTGAATTTTGATCCAAGAAATGTTGCCTTTTCAAAAGGTAAATAAATAAAATTTAAATGAAAAAAAGGGGTGCCTGGGTGGCTCAGGCCATGATCTCACAGTTGGTGGGTTCGAGCCCCACTTCAGCTCTGTGCTGACAGCTCAGAGCCTGGAACCTGCTTCAGATTCAGATTCTGTGTGTGTGTTTGTGTGTGTGTGTCTGCCCCTCCCCTGCTCGTGCTCTTTCTCTCTCTCTCCCTCTCTCAAAAATAAATAAACATTAAAAAAAAACTTTATAAATGAAAAAAAAGTAGGAGCTTGGCTGAGAAAGGAGGAGGATAGGATTTTACCTATTTTACCTCAGGAGAGGTTCAGAGTTTGGTTTTGTTATTAGTTCATTTTTAATAGGAGAAAGAAGCTTTTCATATACTGGGGGCAAAGAACCGGTAGAGAAAGAAAAGGTAAAACTATGGGAAACATTGGGGCTAAAATATGGAGCTCCTAGAGAACAAAATCCAAACAGAGGTGGCTTCACACAGAAAGGAAGAAATCATCTTCCGAAGGTGAGTGGGGAGAGTAAGATTGGGCCCACATGAAGAAGAGGGAATTGAAGAGCTGACAGAGTCATAGCCCCATTATAATAAAAATAAAAACTTTCCTATATGACCTAGGAGAATGATCAAATATAGAGAAGGAAAAGCAATGGGGCACCTGGGGGTCTCAGTTAGTTAAGCATCTGACTCTTGATCTCAGCCCAGGTCTTGATCTCAGAGTTGTGAGTTCAAGCCCTGTTTTGGGCTCTGTGCTGGGTGTGAGGCCTACTTTAAAATTTAAAAAAAAAAAAAAAAAAAAAAAGCAATGGGGCTTGAAGTAATGGTGGTCTTGATATATTTTTTGGCAAGTAAGCAGAGTGAGAATGAAAGCTAACATTTATTGAATCCTAGGCATTTTATATATATTAGCTAATATGATCCTTACAACCATCCTATGAGGAAGATATGTATTATCTCCATTTTACAGATTAAAAAAACCCCAGAAGTTCTAAAAAGATAATTTATAGTGTTACTATCACTGATAGGATTTAACCCCAGGTTTCTATGATACTGAAGAACAACACTGCCAAGTATTAACTGTCCCATTTATCAAGATCAAATGATCCTACTGAGACATTCCGTCCTCTTTGTCTTAAACTCTACTTCATATTTGTTACAATTACTACCTCTGCTTCCTTTACTTCATATTTGATTGATGTCATTTATCTATTTCTGTTTCTCAGTGCACAGAAGAGTCATAGGGCTTATGCAATGTAGAGAATGAGCATTGCCACAGCCATTGAGATGTTCATTGTCTTAGTATGTTAAAGAGCCCTTCCTTGCCTTTGCTCTCCCCCCCCCCCCCCCAAACAGCAACAGATCTCTGGCCTACCAGATTTCAGAGTATGAATTCCCATCTAAATACCTGTTACTCTTCTGGGAGCCATGTTCAGACTATTTAAACATTGATTAAAGATCTGAGAAGAAAGCTCTTTTTATTTTTTTTTAAGATTTTTTTTTTAAGAGAGAGAGAGAGAGAAAAAACATGCTCAAGCAGGGGAGAGGGGCAAAGGGAGAGAGAGAGAGAGAGAGAGAGAGAGAGAGAGAGAGAGAAAATCTTAAGCAAGCTCCACACTCAGCACGGAGCCCAACGTGGGGCTGGATCCCACAACCGTGGGATCATGACCTGAGCCAAACTCAAGAGTCGACGCTCAACCGACTGAGATACCCACACACCCTGAAAGCTCTTTTTTTTTAATAGTTTTTTTTTAAATTTATGTTTGTTTATGTTTGAGAGAGAGGAGCAGAGAGAGAGGGAGACAGGAGATCCGAGACAGGCTCTGCACTGACAGCAGTTAGCCTGATGTGGATGTGGGGCTCGAACTCACAAACCACAAGATCATGACCCGAGCCAACAACAGACATTTAACCGACTGAGCCACCGAGGTGCCCCCGAAAGCTCTTTTTAATAAGGATGGTCTAAGCTAAAAGGCTGGTGGAGAAACAGATTCTAGTCTCTTTTGTACAGACTCGGTGTCAGGGAAGCTGAAGAAGAGGAATGGGAGGCAATGGGGTTAAGAATCAGACCTCTTCCTGCTAGATCGGGGTATAGACTGAACTAAGGGAGGGATACCCACCTGCTGCTGATAGGGCATGGGAAGAGCTGGATGCCTCTGTCAGATTAGGACTGCTGTAACAGAGTAGCATAAAACAATAGGAATTTATTCCCTCACAGTTCTGGAGTCAAGAAATCAAGGTGTAGGCAAGGTTGGTTCCTTCTGAGAGAAGCTGATACATGCCTCCCTCCTAGTTTCTGGTGTTTGCCAGTAATCCTTGGCTTTCCTTGGCATGTGACAACATAACTCCAATCTTTGTCTCTGTTTCCACATGGCCATCTTCCATCTGTGCCTGTGTCCAAATTCCCCTCTTCTTAAAAAGACATTAGTCATATTGGATTTAGGCCCCACCCTAATTCTCATTGTGCAAGTTACAACCTCATTGTAACTTTTATACATTGGCAAAGATCTGATTTCTAAATGAGATCACACTGTCAGGGTCCAGGTGGGCATGAATTTGGGGGGAACACTATTCAACCAGGAACAATGCCCAGTTTTGACTGTCACTGAATGAGGGGCTATCCTGAAAAAAAGGAAGAGAATGACCTTTTCCCTCATCCCACACAACATTCAGTGGAAATGGGAGGGAGTTTCTGGGATCCCCAGTCTGGGCTTTCTTATTTATATTTTTCTTTTCATAAAGAAGAGTCTAACTATAGGAATGTTATTAAAACACTCCCTCTCCATCTTTTAGCCATATTTCTCTGCTCTAATGACAAAAACATGTCATGGTAAATAAATCTGATTCTTAAAACTTAGCCTTGTAGGGGCACCTGGCTGG
>NW_024412394.1:68696570-68699306 GCF_014898765.1 Herpailurus yagouaroundi
TACAATATGCTATAAAATAACAATGAAGTAGGTTTTCAGTCCCACTATTGAGCTGATGCTTATTTCAAAGAGAGCTGGGACATATTTTTTCATTCAGGAAAGGAAAAAATCAAATTCCTTCCAAGTAGGAGCAAGAATACCCTATTTATCTTTTTGGCTTACTGTGTTTTCAGAAAAACAGAAAAAGAAATAGAAAGTCCACAAGTACGACTTTGCCAATTATACTTTCATTCTTTAAACTTCTTAATCCGAATATAGCATGAATTATTCTCTGATATCTGAATGTAGCCTGCCCTAGGTTCTAAGAAAAAACATATAAATGATAATCACACAGAAATTAATAAGACCTAAATCAAATGCCAATAAAGGATTTGAAAAGTTTGCTCTAAACATTTTAAAAAACTGAGTTCAGGGGCACCTGAGTGGTTCAGTCAGTTAAGCATCCGACTTTGGCTCAGGTCATGATCTCGAAGTTTGTGAGTTCAAGCCTCGCATCAGGCTCTGTGCTGATAGTGCAGAACCCACTCCAGATCCTCTGTCCCCCTCTCCCTCTGCCTCTCTCTCTCTCTCTCATTCTCTCTCAAAAATAAATAAACATTTTAAATAAATAAATAAATAAGTAAACCAACTGAGTTGATTTGACACAGGTAGGAAACCACAATGAAAGAAAAAAAGTGAGGGGCGCCTGGGTGGCTCAGTCGGTTAAGCGTCCGACTTCAGCTCAGGTCATGATCTCACAGTTTGTGAGTTTGAGCCCCGCACCCGGCTCTGTGCTGACAGCTCAGAGCTTGGAGCCTGCTTCTGATTCTGTGTCTCCCTCTCTCTCTGCTCCTCCCCCGCTCATGCTCTGTCTCTCTCTCTCCTTCAAAAATAAATAAAAACATTTAAAAAAAAAAGAGAAAAAAAGTGATGGTTTCAACCATTTGTTCAAGTCAGACGAAAGGTAGGTATGCCTCACTTCCAATGGATTAGTCATGAGGATACCTGAGCTGCAAATCTTGCAAATCAGGTTCAGTGCATAGGTGATGGAAGCAGTAAGCAAAATTGTTGACTATTTTTTAATGCTTATACCCTTAGTCATCACCACTTATAAGCTATGTGAAAGTCGAATTTGAATTTGGAGATGAAATTTCTCTTTCCACAGTCTAATCTAGGTCAGTGAAATTTATTGAAGAGATTTACCAAGTTGTTTCCTCATGGTTGAAGGCTCAACCCAAGATCATCTTCAAGAAGTCTTTTCTGGCCTCTCCAGACTGGGTTGGGTCCCCCCTTCCATGTTGGTAACACCTGTGAGACCTCCTTACACTTTCTTACCTTATGTATATCATGTTTACCTGTCTTTCTTCCCAGATAGGCCTGTAAACTTCTCAGTGAGCAAGGATTTGATTGGCTGCTTTCCAAACTACGTGTTTGATTATTTTTTGGCTGAATATACAATTCCAAGTTAAAAATGAATTTTTCTCAGAACCAAGAGGGCATACCCCCACTATTTTTTAACAGTTTTTCAAATGTGATAGAAGTCTGTTTTCCCCTTTTTAGGTGTCCTAGTTTTTCCACAGCACTGTTTAGGATCTATTCTTTTTTTTTTTTTTTTTTTTTTAAGGTAATCTTTGTGCCCAACGTGGGGCTTGAACTCAGGACCCCGAGATCAAGAGCAGAATGCTCTACCAACCGAGCCAACCAGGTACCCCATTTTTTATTCTTTTAGTAGACTTTAATTTGTTCAAGTTTATTTATTTAGAGAGAGATAAAGAAGAGGGGAAAAGGACAAAAAGAGAGGGAAAGACAGAATCCCAAGCAGGTTCCGCACTATCAGCGCAGAGGTAAATGCAGGGCCTGAATTCAGGAACTGTGAGATCATGACCTGGGCCAAAATCAGTAGTTGGTCATTTAACCAACCGAGCCACCCAGGACCCCTGATAGGCTTTATTTTATAGAGCAGTTCTAGATTCCCAGCAAAATTGAAAGGAAGAACAGAGATTTCCCATGTATCTTCTATCCCCACAAATGTGTAGCCTTCTCCATTATCAAGAGATAAAGAACTAGTTTTGAGAATGTAAATACATCTAGAGAAATTAAACAAATATGGGGCACCTTGGTGGCTCAGTCGGTTGAGCGTCCGACTTCAGCTCAGGTCATGATCTCATGGTTCGTGGGTTCGAGCCCCACATCGGGCTGTGTGCTGACAGCTGAGAGCCTGGAGCCTGCTTCGGATTCTGTGTCTCCCTCTCTCTGCTCCTCCACCACACTCTCTGTCTCTCAAAAATAAATAAACATTAAAAAAAAGAAATTAAACAAATATGATTCTACTAGAGAAAAAAAAGAGTGCTTCAGGTAGCCTAATTTTAAGAACTAATTAAACTGAAATTGAAGAGAGAACTGAAATTGAGAGAGAATTCCAAGCAGGCTCCGCACTGCCAGAGAAGAGTGAGACATGGGGCTCGAATTCATGCACCGTGAGATCATAACCTGACCCCAAATCAAGAGTCAGATGCTTAACCGACTGAGCCACCCAGGTTCCTCTAAAGTTGTTTTTTAAAACAAGACTCATGGGGCTCAGTCAGTTAAGCGGCTGACTTCAGCTCAGGTCATGATCTCACAGTTCATGACTCCAAGCCCTGCATCAAACTCTGAGCTGACAGCTCAGAGCCTGGGGCCTGCTTCAGATCCTGTCTCCCTCTCTGTCCCTCCCCCTTTCACTCTCTCGCTCTCTCTTTCTCTCTTTCTCAAAAAAAA
>NW_024412394.1:68699406-68711407 GCF_014898765.1 Herpailurus yagouaroundi
GGGGGGGTTATATTTATAAATATTAGGCTCTAGAAATAGACCCTAATCCAATTTCAACTCAGGTCATGATCTCATGGCTCATGAGTTCAAACCCTGTGTGGGGTTCTGTGCTGACAGCTCAGAGCCTGGAGCCTGCTCAGATTCTGTGTCTCCCTCTCTCTCTCTGCCCCTCCCCCACTCGCACTCAATCAAAAATAAACAAACATTTAAAAATTTTTAAAAAAGGAAATAGACACTAATAATATTTAAATAGTTTTTATCTGAAAATAGCAATAATATGTGTACTAGCACATTTATATAAAAAATAACTTTTCCAGGGGGCGCCTGGGTGGCTCAGTCAGTTGAGCATCCGACTCTTGATTTTCACTCAAGTCATTGTCTTGTGGTTCATGGGTTCAAGCCCCTCATCAGGCTCTGCACTGATAGTGTGGAGCCTTCTTGGCATTCTCTCTCCCTCCCTCTCTGTCTGCCCCTCCTTTGCTCACACTCTTTGTCTCTCTCAAAATAAATAAACTTAAAAAAAAATAAAATAACTTTTCTAAAACAAAAATAAAATTAGTGAAAAGAATGTCAGTGTACCTGGTTGGCTCTGTTGGTTGAACATCCAACTTCCACTCAGGTTATCATGATCTAATGGTTTGTGGGTTTGAGGTTTGAGCCCCATATCGGGCTTGCTGCTGTCGGTGTGGAGCCTGCTTCAGATCCTCTGTCCCTCCTCTCTTTCTGCCCCTCCCCTGCTTACTCACATGCTCTCTCTTCTCAAAAATAAACATTAAAAAAATATATAAGAATGTCATTGTTCTACATGTTTGTAAATCTCTGTATCCAGATATTACAAAATACAGGCAAATTTCCATATCTGTTTTTTAATTCATTCTGTTTGGTTATATTTTGTTTTGTTGATTATGTTTTGCAATGAAGAAAATCTAGCATCACACAGACATATAATTTTTTAAAACGAGGGCATCTCTTTTTTTTTTTAATGTTTATTTATTTTTGAGAGAGAGAGAGAGAGATAGAGAGTGAGCAGGGTAGGAGTGGAGCGAGAGGGAGACACAGAATCTGTAGCAGACTCCAGGCTCTGAGCTGTCAGCACAGAGCCCGATGTGGGGCTCGAACCTACGATCCGTGAGATCATGACCTGAGCTGACCTTGGATGCTCAACCAACTGAACCACCCAGGTGCCCCAGGAAGGACATCATAATAGACTCTTCAGATAATTATGTGGGTATTATTCTCTGATACTATATCAGAACTTAACAAGTGGTGGTTTATTAAAGGATAATTACAGTGTAGAATCTGAAGCCAATAGCAATGAGGTTTTCATACTCTATTATCTAAAAATCAACGTTGGTCTATCTTGAACTTGAATGTATCTGTTTCTTAAACATTAATTTGTAGCATCATACATTAGTCATTTGGAAAATGTTTCCTGGAGTTATGTAGATCCAACAAATGTTGATGCATTTCATGATCATAAAAATCATATTTGTTAAAAAAAAAATCACATTTGTTAATATCACCATGGCTCTCATCAGGAAACCCTTTAAGCATTGGGACAATACCAAGCTCACAGCGTCAGATAAGTTTTTCAAAATACTAATTTTTTGTTTAAGTAGGCTCCACACCCAGCATGGAGCCCAACACGGGGCTTGAACTCACAACCCTGAGGTTTAAGACCTGAGCTGAGATCAGCAGGCAGACATTTAACCAACTGAGCTACCCAGGCGCCCCTCAAAATACCAATTTGTGCTTGAAAGCTCAACTGCTTTCATTGGTAACAAACACCATCAACTCTTCTCCTTGAAGTAACAGTGTCATTTCACTCATTTCTTTTTTTTTTTAATTTTTTTTTAAACGTTTATTTATTTTTGAGACAGAGAGAAAGCATGAACGGGGGAGGGTCAGGGAGAGAGGGAGACACAGAATCTGAAACAGGCTCCAGGCTCCGAGCTGTCAGCACAGAGCCCGACGCGGGGCTCGAACTCACGGACCGCGAGATCGTGACCTGAGCCGAAGTCGGACGCTTAACCGACTAAGCCACCCAGGCGCCCCCATTTCACTCATTTCTAAGAAAATGCCCCCAAATACCCAAGTCTGAATAATCATAGTGTTTCAGGAGGTCATTCTTTAAAGTAAAAATGATAGTCTGTGGAAAAAAGTGGTCATTTTAACTCACAATTCCAGTGATTACACAAGTGTTTTCCTCAAGACAACCATTACACTTCAATGTGCAGAAGTACTTTGTCACACAAAATAAAAAGATATGTACTCTAAGGTCAAGATTTAATAAAGCTAATAATTTTTACGCTGCCCCTTCAGTATGGCCCGAACTTCCCTTTCCATCTCTTTACTTCCCATGAGTAAAACTTGAGAACATTCATTCTTTTCTTAACAACATTCTTTTCCCCACCTGTGTGTCCTCTCATGCTCTTTTCTGTGCCTAAAAAGCCTGTCTCCATGCCCCGATCTCTGCCTGTAAATCTCATACCTATTTAGGGGATAATCCATCTCAAAGATACTGTCAAAGCAAAAGAGACCAACATTTGCTAAGTCCCTACTATCTTTTGGGTGCTGCACTAAGGAAAGCCACATAAAATATGTTTAGACTGGCATTTTCTTTATTGTGAGTGTGGCAGTAAAGAATTCAATGACTACCGGTAGAGTTTGGTGCCACTGTCTCATACATGCTGAGACAGCAGCAATTTTACCCACCATTGATTGCTTTTGCATCCATCCTGAAACATCAACACAGTAAAAAGAGGGGAGGGGAGCAAATAGAGTCAGAATATCATTATAAAAAGGTTGCTGCTCTAAAAAAAAAAAAAAAATTAAGGTTTATTTTACCTTTGAGAGAGAGAGAGACAGAGCATGAGCAGGGGAGGAACAGAGAGAGAAAGGGAGGCACAGAATCCGAAGCAGGCTCCAGGCTCTGAGCTGTCAGCACAGAGCCCAATGTGGGGCTTGAACCTACGAACCGTGAGATCATGACCTGAGCTGAAATCGAATGCCTAACTGACTGAGCCATCCAGGCGCCCCTAGTTTACTTTTTTTTTTTTTTATGTTTATTTTATTTTTGAGAGAGAGACAGAGCATGAGCACGGGAGGGGCAGAGAGACACAGAATCTGAAGCAGTTTCCAGGCTCTGAGCCAGCAGCACAGAGCCCAAGGCAGGGCTCGAACTCATGGACTACAAGATCATTGCCTAAGCTGAAGTCAGCACTCAAGCAACCGAGCAACCTAGGTGCCACCCCCAGTTTGCTTTTTTTTTTTTTTTTTACGTTGTATTTATTTATTTATTTTGAGAGAGGGAAAGAGAGAGAGAGAGACAGAGAGACAGAGAGAATCCCAAGCAGGCTCCACACTGTCAATGTAGAGCCCCATCAGGGCTTGAACTCACAAACCATGAGATCATGACCTGAGCTAAAACCAAGAATTGAACACTTAATCAACTGAGGAGCCCCCATTATGAAAATAGTTTTAACCTTATAGAATCCCAGAAAGGGCATTAGGGATTTCCAGAAGTGCATGGACCATACTTTAAGAACTGCTTGGGGTGCCTGGGTGGCTCAGTTGTTTGAGTGTCCAACTTCGGTTCAAGTCATGATCTCACAGTTCACAGCTTAAAGCCCCATGTCAGGCTCTGTGCTGACAGCTTAGAGCCTGGAGCCTGCTTCAGATTCTGTATGTGCCTCTCTCTCTGCCCCTCCCCGACCCTTTCTCAAAAATAAATAAATATTGAAATATTTATTTCAATAGATCTAGAGGCTAAAGGTCTAAAATCAACAAAGCAGTAGGGCCATGTTCTCACAGATGGTTCTTCCACCTTCTGGTGGCCCCAAGCATTCCTTGGCTTAGGATAGCATACCTCCAATCTCTGCCTCCGCCTGCACATGGCTTTCTCTGTGTGTATCTCTGTGTGCTCTCCTCTTCTTATAAGCACACTGGTCATTGGATTTGAGGCCCACACTAATCTAGCATGAATTTTGGGGGGAAGAAAAAGTTTTCCTTGACCCTCTTAGGGTCCCTAGCTGGGTCTGAAAATAACTTTCACGTGACACAGGAGAACTTCATAAGAAAATGAGGACCCATAGAGACAGACCTGAGATTTTCATGCTAGATTTGATGAAGAGTAGACCATTGGGGAAGAGTATGATAAGTTAAAGAGTATAAGTATAGTAAACTGGGGGAAATTTAGCAAAGCCTGTCTGTGCACATTCTTCTCAGGGTCCCTTTGTTTTCCTTCAAAGATAAGGATACTCCTTTCCTCTGGGTACAGGGAGGCCTCCTTTCACATGAGAGTTTTCTGATCTATTTCAGAGGATGAGAGAGGGTGGTCGGGATGACCTTTCTGCTTCTGCTGTTTTCTCAGACTCCTTCAGCTTAAAGTATGAACTATTCCAAGGTGTCATATTTTGAGGCAATGTGTCCTAAACCCTATCAACCTCACCTTAACTAATAACATCTATAAAGACCCTATTTTATTTTCTTTTTTATAAAGTTTATTTATTTATTTTGAGAGAGAGAGAGAGTGGGGAAGGGGCAGAGGGAGAGGAAGAGAGAGAATTCCAAGCAGGCTCTGCACTGTTAGCACAGAGCCCAATGCAGGGCTTGAATTCACAAACCATGAGCCACCCAGGGCCCCAGATTCTGATTCTTAAAACCATGCTTTCTACACTGTGTTACACAGCCTCCAAATTTTGACTGCTGGAGTCATCAGCAACAACTGCACCTTATTCAAAGCATGTTTCTAGGGCAATGCTTCTCAAACATTAATACACAAAGGAACCACCTGGGAATCCTGTTAAAAGGCAGATTCTGATTCCGTAGGGCTGGAGAGAGGCCTAAGAATCTGCATTTCTAGTTGCATCTAGGTAGTGCTAATGCTGATGCTGTTGATCATGGGCCACACTTTGAGTAGCAAGTTTCAGAGTCTGTTAACACTGGAGTGATCCTAGTAGTTACTATTTCAAAGCTATAAAATCAAATATGTGCAATATCTCTAAAGTTGCTAACAAAATAATCAACTAATGCAACTGTGCAGTGACTATATACAACTTAGAGAATCCTGAGGCCTTACTGGCCTGTGTTTAGCAGCCTTACTGAACACCCTTACTAACCTTTGGAGTATTACTCCCAAAGCAGGTGATTCTTTAAATAACTGGGAGAAAAGTCCAGTTAACTAAAAAACCTCATTTCCTATCATGTTGGTTAAGTATATTATTTCAAACGTACCAGCTTTCTGGATGAATTCAGCATTCATACAGGTGACTCATGCTACCTAAGCTCCAATTATGATTATCTCCCTGCATTTCAGCCACCCTGGCAGTAAAGGAGATTAGAGACACAGAATAACCCTCTCATACAAAAAAAAAAAAAAAAAAAAATTCTCAACAGGACATAAAAAATGTCTGTTGAAATACATTTCTGAGATACCAAAAAGTTAAGGAATACTCAGAGACCAAAAATCAAGGGAAAACAGAAATCTGGAGAGGTAAACAAGCACAAAAGGAAGATTTTATGGGACTTGAGGGAGGTGTCTTCTAAACTCTAGTGAGCGTGGACTAGAGTTCTAATGGCTATGAAAGCTATGAAGAGACAAACCCAAGACTCCCACTAAGGTAGGGAGTCTAATAGGAGACGCTTACACAAACACAGACACATGCACAAACTGGAACACAAAGGTCTACGCTTTCATCAAACAAACAAAAAACACCTGCCATATACCAGAGGATAGCAAGAAAATGTATCTGTCTTGATCTTGATAGAAGATAGAAGGGAGGATAAAGCTACCTTAATAATTTGCCAAACACAGGCATGGGTTCATGGCCCAATTCAAAGGTTCCATAGAAATTTTAGGATTGTTTGTTCTAGCTCTGTGAAGAATGCTGGTGTTATTTTGATAGGGATTGCCAAAGTCTATAAAATACTCCTAATAGCTCCAGTAACAGTTGCATCAGCAGAATCCTTCTTTTTTTTTTTAATCTTTTAATGTTTATTTTTGAGAAAGAGAGAGAGAGAGAGAGAGAGGCAGAGCATGAGCAGGGGAGGGGCAGAGAGAGACAGAGTCACAGAATCTGAAAAAGGCTCCAGGCTTTAAGCTGTCAGCACAGAGCCTGACGGGGGGCTTGAACTCATGAGTGGTGAGATCATGACCTGAGCTGAAGTCAGGCACACAACCAACTGAGGCACCCAGGTGCCCCAGGATCGTAATTGAAAATTATCAAAAATTATTTGCAATCTGGCATTTGCCAAGATCAACTGATGTTACTTTCCATTATACTGATTAAAAATAAAGTTGCTAAAGGTATAAATTTTGATGACCTAGCAAATGAATTTGCAGAAAAACCTTATGATCAATTAAGATATCATATTAATAAAGTATTATTTATTTAAAATTATGACACCAAAAATACGTTTTTATAATTAGTAAGTTTATGTTCTTACTCATGTACTATTGACTCCATATGTTTTATAAATAATAAAGAAAATTTTAAGTTTATTTATTTATTTTGAGAGAGAGAGAGCACAAGTGGAGTAGGGGCAGAGAAAGAAGGAGAGAGAATTCCAAGCAAGCTCCACACTATCAGTGCAGAGCCTGCTGCTGGGCTCAAACTCACAAACCATGAGATTATGACCTGAGCCGAGATGAAGAGTCAGATGCTTAACTGACTGAACCAACCAGGCACCCCTAAATAATAAAATATTTTTTTAATGTTTTTACTGCTTATTTATTTTTGAGAGAGGGAGAGAGAGAGACAGAGCATGAGAAGGGAAGGGGCAGAGAGAGAGGGAGACATAGAATCCAAAGCAGGATCCAGGCTCCGAGCTGTCAGCACAGAGCCTGACATGGGGCTAGAACTCACGAACCATGAGATAATGACCTGAGCCAAAGTAGGATGCTTAACCAATTGAGCCACCCAGGTGTCCCAATAATAAAATATTTTTAAAGGAAAAAGTTTTCTATTTTAATATTTTTAATGGCACTTGTTTCCTGCTTTTTTGATGAGGGTCCCTATATTTTCATTTTGTAGCGGATCAAACAAATTATATAACTAGCTTTGAATCAGCAGCATGTGTACCAGGGTTCTAAGGTACCAAAGAAACAGAATCTATTATATCTATTTCTCTAGTACTTATATAAATATATATATTTCAAGGAACTATTACTTTAAGCAGTTTAGGCAGCTGGCTGGGCAAGTCTGATTCTATAAGACAGGCAGGCTCTCAGGGTAGAAATTCAGGCAGAAACTAAAACTGAAGTCCATCCAGTGAAATTTCTTCCTCAGGCACTTTGCTCTCAAAGGCAGTCAACTGATTGGATGAGAATAATTATCCAATTAAATAATAATAATAGAAAATAATCTCCTTTACTTAAAGTCAACAATTATAGAACTTAATCTCATTCCCACCTACAGAATTCGTGGATTAGTGTTTGAATAACTGGGTACTGTTGCCTAGCCAAGTTAACGCATGAAACTAACCATTACAACACGGGATGACATCATGATTTCTCAAAATGTGATCTGTTTGGGATGAAGGGTCTGAAAAGGGCAAGGCTTTGAGAATTCAAGTACTGACTAGCCTAGTGTGATGATAAAGATGGACACAAACACTGAGAGGTGAGATTTCTTCTAGTTACACTAGTCAATAAAAGAATATTAAGTAAAAATAAGAAAATGTCAGAACACTGAGGTCTGAGCTCAAGAAACGGGTAGAAAACCACAGAAATTCTATGATAACCTTAAAAGAGTTAACCTCTTGCAAGTGTCTGGCAGACAAGGCCCCAATTTAATTTTGCAGATGACAGCATTATAGCAGCACATACACACTCACCAAGTCTTTTATGTTAAGATTAGTATATTAGTTGGGAAGGAGGGAAACTCTTGAGACTTGAGTTGGAGATATTTGGATGTGATGAGGGAGCATAGGGCAAGCTGAGGGCAAAGTACAGGCTAACAGCCCCCCCCCACCCACCCCCCCACCCCCACCCCGTCCCGATCCAGGTGAGATATGTGTGATATTCCTCAAACACTCCTGGCTGCCCAAGAACAGGGAAAAGGAAAGAAAGCAGATGGTTCACTGATAGAGATCACAGTCATGCAGGATAGGAGTCTCCTTCAGTTTACAGATAACTTAGTAAAAGGCAAGAAAAAGGCTCTCATCCATAGCCTAATCTCCAGAAATCTGTAGACTCCATTTCCTTGAGCCCTAATATGATCCTCATCAGGATGTAAAGGGGTTTAAGTGCTTGCCATGGTGATGTGGGAAATAAAGACAAATGAAAAATTAAATTCCCTTACTACCTACAGCCCATTGACAAGTCCTTGAAACAGGCAGAGTAATCTCCCTCTAGAAGCTCAGCTGCCTCAGTGATGACACTTTGCTAAGGGCAAAAGGGAATTTTGGCTTAATATTATCCTGACCCCCCCAGGATCTTGTAAGTCTACTTTAACATATAAAAATTCCTTTGAAAACTTCCTTTATCTCAACTCCCCCAAGATATATGCTAGCAGTCATACTCAGGCTTATGGCCCCCTGATATACATATGAAGGGTCTCATGACTGAGGTTTTACTAAATGGTAATAAATGGCATTTTCCTAACAGCAGCCAGCCCCTTGAGGTCCTGGAAACCTTGCTTCCAAAATACCTTAGAGACTTACTCTATCCCTAACCCCCTGCCAACCTACAGATATATAATCAGTTACCTATCACAACTCCAGTGCAGCTCTTCCTGCCCACGGGTCCTGTCCCCGTGCTTTATTAAATTCACCTTTTTGTACCAAAGACATCTTCAAGAATTCTTTCTTGGCCATCAGCTCCAAACTTGCCACCATCACCCCAAAACCCCATCAGATGGACTCCGGCAAAGCTGGGAGTCTTGTATCCTCAAATTCCCCTCAACCTTCCTTGCAAATGAAAACAGAACCTCCTTCTCTGCCTGAGGAAACTGATTTCCCTTGTTTTGTTTTGTTTATTTAAATTCAAGTTAATTAACCTATAGTCTAGGATTGGTTTCAGGAGTAGAATTTAGTGATTCATTACTGACATGTAACGCGCAGTTCTCATCCCAAGTGCCCTCCTGAATTCCCATCACCCATTTAGCCCATCCCCCCCACCCAACTCCCCTCCAGCAACCCTCAGTTTGTTCTCTATAGTTAAGTCTCTTATGGTTTGCCTCCCTCTCTGTTTTTATCTTATTTTATTTTTCCTTCCCTTCCCCTATATTCATCTGTTTTGTTTCTTAAATTCCACATATGTTTGTCTTTCTCTGACTGACTTATTTCACTTAGCAAAATACACTCTAGTTCCATCCTCATTGTTGCAAATGGCAAGATTTCGTTCTTTTTTTCTTTTCTTTTTTTTTTTTTTTTTTTTTTTTTTTGAGAGAGAGAGGCAGAGCATAAGCTGGGGGAGGTACAGAGAGAGGGAGACACAGAATCCAAAGCAGGCTCCAGGCTCTGAGCTGTCAGCACAGAGCCCAATGCAGGACTCGAACTCACAAAGTGTGAGATCATGACCTGAGCTGAAGTCAGACACTCAACGGACTGAGCCACCCAGGCGCCCCAAGATTTCATTCTTTTTGATTGCGCTGCTGATGAGGGAGCATAAGGCAGGCTGAGGGCAAAGTATAAACTACCACATGCCCCCACCCCACATGGGATATGTGTGATATTCCTCAGGCACTCCTGGCTGCCCAAGAACAAAGGAAAGGAAAGAAAGCAAATGGTTAAATGATAGAGATCACAGTCACACAGGACATGGGTCTCCATCAGTTTACAAATAACTTAGTAAATTACAAGAAAAAAGCAATCTTATCAATAACCTAGACTCCAGGAACCTGTAGACTCAGTTTCCTAGAGCCCCAACATCACCCCTCCATAGTGATGTGGGGAACAAAGACAAGAAAGAAGGAAACGGCAGGTTAAATTTCCTTATAACCTGCAGCCAGCCCTCTGACAAATACTTGAGGCAAATACAGAGTATGATATTTCTCCAGAAACTCCCTACTGTCTTAATGTTAATGCTTTGCTAGAGGAGAAAACAACCTTAGCTTGACAATAGCTAGGCCTTCAGTAATCTGTGAGTCTTTAGCATATGAAAATGCCTTTAAGAAACTTCCTCTTGACTTAACCCCTCCCACTCCATAGTATATAACCAATCATTCTTCACAACCCCAGTGCAGTTCTTCCTGCCCACAGGTCCTGTCCCCATGCTTTAATAAAATCACCTTTTTGCACCAAAGACGTCTTCAAGAATTCTTTCTTGGCTGTCAGCTCCAAACCCCACCATCACCCCAAAACCCCATCACTGCTGTAAATATTGGGGTGCATGTGCCCCTTTGAATCAGCATTTTTGTATACTTTGGATAAATACCTAGTAGTGCAATTGCTGGGTAATAGGGAAGTTCTATTTTTAATTTTTTGAGGAACCTCCATACTGTTTTCCAGAGTGGCTGCACCCCTTTGCATTCCCACCAACAGGGCAGAAGGGTTCCCCTTTTTTCTGCATCCTCACCAACATCTGTTGTTTCCTGTGTTGTTAATTTTAGTCATTCTGACAGGTGTGAGGTGGTGTCTCAATGTGGTTTTGATTTGTATTTCCCTGATGATGAGTGATGTTGAACATCTCTTCATGTGTCTGTTAGCCATCTGGATGTCTTCTTTGAAAAGTGTCTATTCATGTCTTTTGCCCATTTCTTCACTAGATTATTTGGGTATTGAATTTTATAAATTCTTTATAGATTTTGGATACTAACCCTTTATCTGATATGTCATTTGCAGATATCTTCTCCCATTCCATTGGCTGCCTTTTAGTTTTGTTGATTGTCTCCTTTGCTGTGCAAAAGATTTTTATCTTGATGAGGTCCCAATAGTTCATTTTTGCTTTTGTTTCTCTTGCCTCCAGAGACATAACTACTAAGAAGTTGCTGTGACTGAGCTCAAAGCTGCCTGTTTTCTCCTGTAGGATTTTGATGGTTTTCTGTCTCACATTTAGGTCTTTCATCCATTTTGAATTTATTTTTGTGTATAGTGTAAGAAAGTGGTTCAGTTTCTTTCTTCTGCTTGTGGCTGTCTGGTTTTCCCAGTACCATTTGCTGAAGAGACTTTCTTTTTTCCATCGTATATTCTTTCCTGCTTTGTTGAAGATTAGTTGGTGCTACATGATTCCCCATGTTAAAAGACTCTGTAAAACCTTACCGACCTTGGTAGAGGATACCTATTTTCCTGAAGACCCATCTGCACCATCCCTTCCTGCCTCCAGAAATCAGTTAAATTTCCAGGGCACCCTAAGAGGAAAACTGCATTTGTGTTCCAAGAAGATAAGACTTTACATGCCACAATAATTGCAAAACCATGCAAGTTTGTATTAATAGGAAACTGGGAAACTTGTGGGAATGGATTCTAAGAGTGTTAGTACAAGGAAGATAGAATATAAGCAAAATTAGGCAAAAGTTATCAATGTAAGAACTGACTTGATATCCTGAATTTAGTGTTCAAACTGGAGTGGCTGAGATAGTCTAACAATTGGCTTTATTAGTTGACTGAAACCTAGACTGAGTAGTGGTTATTATTTGAAAAGAAGACTTCCTGATTTTAGTTCTATTTGTGATTAATTTTAAAAATATTTCTAGGGGCGCCTGGGTGGCGCAGTCGGTTAAGCGTCTGACTTCAGCCAGGTCACGATCTCGCGGTCCGTGAATTCGAGCCCCACGTCAGGCTCTGGGCTAATGGCTCGGAGCCTGGAGCCTGTTTCCGATTCTGTGTCTCCCTCTCTCTCTGCCCCTCCCCCGTTCATGCTCTGTCTCTCTCTGTCCCAAAAATAAATAAACGTTGAAAAAAAAAATAAAAATAAAAAAAATAAATAAAAATAAAAATATTCCTAAGCAGGGGCGCCTGGGTGGCGCAGTCGGTTAAGCGTCCGACTTCAGCCAGGTCACGATCTCGCGGTCCGGGAGTTCGAGCCCCGCGTCGGGCTCTGGGCTGATGGCTCAGAGCC
>NW_024412394.1:68711507-68753132 GCF_014898765.1 Herpailurus yagouaroundi
AAAAAAAAAAATATTCCTAAGCAGTTTTTAAAATACAGAAGTAACAGGGCACCTGGCTAGCTCAGTCAATAGACATGCAGCTCTTTTTTTTTTTTTTCAAGTGTTTATTTTTGAGACAGCATAAATGGGGAAGGGTCAGAAAGAGGGGAACAGAGGGTCTGAAGTAGGCTCTGTGCTGACAGACTGACAACAGCAAGCCCCATTTGGGGCTTGAACTCATGAACCACAAGATCATGACCTGAGCTGAAGTCTAACGTTCAACCAATTGAGCCACTCAGGTGCCTCAACATGCAACTCTTGATCTTGGATTGTGAGTTCAAGCCCCACATTGGATATAGAGATTACTTAAAAATAAAATATCTTAAAAAAATACAGAAGAAACATGATCTTTGTAATACCATTCAACTAATAAAAACTTATATAATATTTTAAAAAATCAAAGTCAGGATTGGATACTCCCAATGCCACTCCCCAGAAGTAGCTACTGTTAACCATTTGGTGTGTATTTTCCCAAAATTTTAAGTGTATATGCAAATGCAAGTACATATTCTTTGAGCACATTTCTAAGAATTGTAGGGACTGAGGTTAAGAATTAATAACATACCACCAGGAGTGAAAAATCAAGAGTAAAAGGAGGGTCATCCCTGTAGGGACTGTATATCCCAAGTAATCTGGGCTCAACTTGATTTCAATGTTCTGCCCCATTATTGGACTATCAATCAAATCATATGTCCCAAGCTTAGATTTGGAGAATACAGTTACCATAATTAGGCCTCAGAAAGAAGAAACATACTTGTCTCACATAAGCAGAGAGAGTGAACAAGGTGGTATCTGATAAGTGACATTAAGTAAAACAAGGCAAGACAATGAAATGGTAAACTCAGAGAAGTTTGTGCTTCATTTATTAGACGCATTGGAACTACTAAGGATCTGAGAAAGGATGTTGGTCAGTTAAATTCATCAAATAGTTATGAAGTATTCCCTGGGTCCAAGCCTTACTATGACAAAAGAAACAGTCCCACCTCACAAACACCTGCACATTGAACCTTCTAAGTGGGGCTCAAATAATAAGCTGTGAACTTTTGGTTAATTTTTAATCTCTCTAAGTTTCAATTTCCTCCTTAATAAAAAAAGTCTAATAACACCTACATCACAGTGTTAATGGAAAGAACAAATGAAAGGATATTTATGTGAAAATGGATGTGCAGGGGCGCTTGGGTGGCTCAGTTGGTTGAGCATCCCACTCTTGGTTTTGGCTCAGGTCATGATTTCAGGGTCAGGGGATCAAGCCCTGTTTCAGGCTCTGTGCTGAGTGTGGAGCCTCCTTGAGATATTCTCTCTCTCTCTCTCTCTCTCTCTCTTGGTCCCTCTCCCCTTCTCATGCTCTCTCTCTCTCTCTCTAAAAAATATTTTTTGGGGCGCCTGGGGTGCCTGGGTCGGTTAAGTGTCTGACTTCGGCTCAGGTCATGATCTCAAGGTTCGTGAGATCAAGCCCCACGTCAGGCTCTGTGCTGACGGCTCAGAGCTGGAGCCTGCTTCAGATTTCGTGTCTCCCTCTCTCTCTGCCTCTCCCCCACTCATGCTCTGTCTCTCTATCTCTCTAACAAAAATAAATAAACATAAAGAAAAACTTTTTTCAATTTTTTTGAAAACTTGGATGTTAAAATATAGTCACAGAAATAAAGGTCTTTATTATCTCATTATTACTTTATGTAATAATAACTTACATTGAGTGCTTACTATGTGCTATGCACCCTTCTAAGGGCTTTATGTGTATTAACTCTTGAAATTAGCACAAGGCCTAATACAATGTTCAACAATTACTTACTGTGAAGACTCTATCTCAGTAAATCTTCAAAGCAACCCTATAGGAAGTTGCTACTAATAAAATCTCCTTGAAGATCAAGAAGCCGAGGAATAGAAAGGTCAAATAACTTGTACAAGATCACTTACCTGGGAAGTGGCAGAGCTAGGATTTGAATCCACCTGCTATGGTATCTACTATTTTATGTGCAAATTATGTGAGCCAAGGATCCTGAAAATTTTTTTTCTATATTTTATAGTATGCTTACTTCTGTAATATCTCTTGTGAACAAGTAGTTTATTTGGAAGTATTAGAAAAATAAGCCCAGGAGCACCTGGCTGGCTCAGAAGAGCACACAACTCTTGATCTCAGGATTATGAGTTCAAGCCCCACGTTGGCTTAAAAATTACTTAAAAAATAAATAAGCTTTAAAAAAGAAAAAAGAAAAAGAAGCCCAAATTTGTTTGTTGGATGATGTCATAAAACAAACCTAAATTTCATTCTACATTTTTGTACATAGCTATAATAAAAATATGTTAGCTTCATTATTTCTGGCAAGAGATAATGTTTTTCCAAGTTTTCCTAATGGGAAAGCTTATCTAGAAGAAAATTAGCAACAGAGATTCCTGGGCCCCAATCAAGTCTTAACAAATCAAAATGTCCACAAGAGATACCTGATAATCTGCAGATTTGACAAGTGGCTCAGGTGCTAGGGATGTTTGGGAAACCCTAGTATAGAGGAAATGGGCTTCTGGATCCTACTGGCCCTTAGGTTTGCTTAAGATTTACATTCAGGGGTGCCTGGATGGCTCAGTCGGTTAAGTGTCAGATTCTTGGTTTCAGTTCTGGTCATGATCTCACAGTTCATGAGATCCAGACTCACATCAGACTATAGGCTGCCAGTGTGGAGCCTGCTTGGGATTCTCTCTCCCTCTCTTTCTGCCCCTCCCTTGCTCTCTATCTCTCTCCAAAAAAAAAACAAAAAAACAAAAAAAAACAAAAAAAAACACAAAAACCTTAAAAAAGATTTACGTTCAATTATATAATCTTAGCAATCTTTAGAGATGTGAACATTTATTTCATGATTTAATATGGTCTGTGATGGGGGCTCCTGGCTGGCTCATTGGAGGAGCCTGCAACTCTTGATCTTGGCTTTGTGAATTCAAGCCCCACATTGGGTGTAGAGATTACTTAAATAAACAAATATATTAATAATAATAATAATATGGTCTGTGATGAAGAGCTGATTTTAAATATAAAATATTTTTAAAGGTGCCTGGCTGGCTCAGTCAGTAGAGCACATGACACTTGATCTCAGGGTTGTGAATTCGAGTCTCATGTTGGGTTTAGAGATTACTTAAATATGTATATGCATATATATTTTAAACATTGGCTATTTTTATTAAAAATAATATTCAAAAAAATGTTGGTTCAGGGGTGCCTAGGTGGCTCAGTCAGTTGAGCACCTGACCCTTGATCTCAGTTCAGGTATTAATCTTGAGGTTACAAGGTCAAGCCCCACACTGGGCTCCACATGGGGTGTGAAGCCTACCTAAAAAAAAAAAAAAAAAAACTTGGTTAATTTTAATATACTATTTAATAATATCAATCACATACATGTACATGTTTGAGGGAAACAAACATTATTCCTCTTCCCCACCTGAGTTCTAAATGTGAAAAACCAGGATATCTTTTATTAATGCTAAAAGCAGATATTAGAGAATATGACTTATATTTGTGGGCAGGTGGACTTCCTAATGCTGACCTCCAAAAGTAGGCAAATTTGCCTATCTTGTCAACAGGTAATGCTGAAAAACTCCAGGCTTCCCTTGAAGAGACGAGCCCCTTCCCCCATATGACAATACTTGGATGTTCATGAAGGCTACCAGTTATCAGGAGAATGGAAGTAGTGAGTGAGATATACAAACCCAGTTTCTTTCCTCAAATCTATCAGTCAAATCACTTGCCTTCGCTGGGAAACATAGGGGAGAATCAAAGAGATTGTTAGCCTAGTGAAACTGTCTTTACAGAAAAGGAAACATTTCCCATTTCACAAGAGACATACGCTATTCCGTTTACTTTAAATTCATTATGTTAAAAAAAAACATAGTTTTTTGATTTAAGAAAATCTTTCACATGTTTTTGTATTTAGGACAAAATATGTATACAATATAGACTGAAATTAAACTTCATGTTATCATGTTACAAGTGTCTAAAACCAAACTTGCTTTTATGTCCTGATATATGAATTCATGAATTTTGCCCTTAAAAAGTAATGCAGTTTATTTTTATAATTTTAGGTATTCTGTTTCTAAATGCTATAAGAGAAAAGGTTTGAATTTGAGATTTTTTTTTTAAGCAGTTACATTTTTTTTTTAACATTTATTTATTTTTGAGACAGAGAGAGACAGAGCATGAACAGGGGAGGAGCAGAGACAGAGGGAGACACAGAATCTGAAACAGGCTCCAGGCTCTGAGCTGTCAGCACAGAGCCCGACGCGGGGCTCGAACTCACGGACCGTGAGATCATGACCTGAACCGAAGTCGGACGCTTAACCGACCAAGCCACCCAGGCGCCCCTGGATTTGAGATTTTTAAGCATTCTTCTGTGATTAATGCATTGTGGATACGGGTGGATTTTATTCCCAATAAATGAGAAACCAAACTACATTTAGTAAGCTGTAGTTCTTTAGTTCAACATTTTTAAATGTTACAGGCATTTTGCTGTACCATACAAAATTTTTATCAGATAAATATACCTGAAGTTCATGGGAAATTGTAGAGCAGAGTGATTAATGGGGAGAGTTCTGGAGACAGACTGTCCGGCTTTGGTTCTGTAATGGTTCAATAACTGTATGACTTTGGCCAACTTACTTAACTTTTTTTTTTTTTTTTTAAGTTAATTCTATGCCCAATGTAGGACTTGAACTCACAACCCCAACATCAAGAGTTGCATGCTCCACCAACTGAGCCAGCCAGGTGCCCCCCGCCAACCTTTTTTTAAATTAATTTTAATTTTATTTTGCTTACTTTGTTTATTTATAAACAACAGGAATTTATTGTCTCAGTTCTGCAGTCTGGAGTCTGGAATCAAAATGTCAATAGGATTGGTTCCTTCTTAGAGTTGTGAGGAAGAATCTGTTCCATGCCTCCTTCCTAACTTTTGATAATTTGCTGGCAATCTTTTGCATCCCTTGGCTCGTAAAAGCACCACCCCAATCTCTGCTTTCATCTTAACATGATGTTGTTCTTGTGTGTCTCTGTCCACATATCTCCCCATTTTTTTTCAGTGAAGTGTAGTTGATACACGATATTATATTAGTTTCAGGTATGCTACTTGTATATACATTACAAAATAATCACCACAATAAGTCTAGTTACTGTCACTGTATGTAGTTCTTACAATATTATCAACTATATTCCCTATGCTGTATGTTTACATCCCTGTGAAGTTTATTTCATAACTGGAAGTTTGTACTTCTTAATCCCTTTCACCTATTTCACCCATTCCCCTACCCTTCTCCCCTCTGGCAACCATGAGTTTGTTCTCTGTATCTATGAGTCTATTTCTGTTTAGTTTTGTTTTTTTAGATTCTGTGTATAAGTGAAATGATACGGTATTTGTCTTTCTCTGCCTGACTTATTTCACTTAGCATAATAATACCCTCTACTTCCATCCATGCTGTCACAAATGGCAAGATTTCATTATTCTTATTCTTGTATGTAGTAGGAATTTTTAAAATTTTAACTCCAGCATAATTAATACACATACAGGGTTATATTTGGCTCAAGTTTACAATACAGTGATTCACCAATCCTATACATTACTCAGAGCTCATCACTGTAAGTGTCCTCAATTCTCTTCACTTATTTCACCCATTCCCCTACCCACCTCCCCTCTGGCAACCTCCAGTTTGTTCTCTATAGTTAAGAGTCTGCTTTTTTTATTTGCGGGGGGGGGGGGGGGGAGGTCTGTCTCTTTTTTTTTCCTTATGTATTTGTTTTGTTTCTTAAATTCTACCTGTAAGTCATATTGTATGGTATTTGTCTTTCTCTGACTGATGTATTTCACTTGGCATTGTACCCTTTAGATCATCCATGTTGTTGCAAATTGCAAGATTTCATTCTTTCTGTAGCTGAATAATATTCCGTTGTGTATATATATACCACATCTTCTTTATCCATTTATCTATCAATGGACACTTAGGTTGCTTCCGTATCTTAGCTATTGAAAATAATGCTGCAATAAACATAGTGGTGTTTATATAACCTTAGTTTTACTATTTGTAACGTGGAGATGATGACAGTATCTACTTCTTAAAAATTAAAGGAGATAAAACATGTAGTATTTCACACGACTCCAAGTTGTATAAATTAAGTGGTCAATAAATATTAGTATTATTCATATATTTTAGGCGTATCAAGTTTTCCAGGAAAAAAAAAGGAAACTTATACTAGATAAAGAATATGGAATGGGTATGCAAAAATAAATAAGAGGTATAGCTCACTTTAAACAATAATGTGCTTTTTTCTTTTTCCTTTTTCTTTTTTCTTTCTTTCTTTCTTTCTTTTTTTTTTTTTTTTTTTTTAGTGAGCTCTACTACACCCAGTGTGGGGTTTAAACTCATGACCCTGAGATCAAGAGTTTCATGCTATAAGGACTGAGCCAGCAAGGCACCCTCCCTTTTTAAAATAATCTCTATGCCCAACAGGGGCTCAAACTCCCAACCCCGAGATCAATAATCATGTGCTCTACTAACAGAGCCAACCAGACGCCACAATGTGCTTTTTAAAATATGGTTAAAATTGGTTAAAGTCAAACCGAGAGCTTCTGTTTAAAAGGGAACTCTGGGGATGCCTGGGTGGCTCAGTAGGTTAACTATCTGACTTTGGCTCAGGTCATGATCTCATGGTTCATGGGTTTGAGCCCTGCTTCCGGCTCTGTATTCACAGCTCAGAGCCTGGAGCCTGCTTCAGATTCTGTGTCTCCCTCTCTCTCTGCCCATCCCCCACATTCTCTCTCTCTCTCTCTCTCTCTCTCTCAAAAATAAGTAAACATTAACAATTTTTTAATCTAATAAGTTATTTATTTTTTATAATTTACATCCAAGTTATTTAACACATGATGCAACAATGATTTCAGGAGGAGATTCCTTAATGCCCCTTACTCATTTAGCCCATCCCCCCTCCCACAACCCCTCTAGCAACCCTCTGTTCTCTATATTTAAAGTCTCTTAAGTTTTGTCTCCCTCTCTGTTTTTATATTATTTTTGCCTCCCTTCCCTTATATTCATCTGTTTTGTATCTTTAAGTCCTCATATGAGTGAAGTTGTACGATATTTGTCTTTCCCAGACTAATTTTGCTTAGCATAATACCCTCCAGTTCCAACCACGTAGTTGCAAATGGCAAGATTTCATTCTTTTTGATTGCCAAGTAATACTCCATTGTATATACCACATCTTCTTTGTCCATTCATCCATTGATGAACATTTGGGCTCTTTCCATACTTTGACTATTGTCGATAGTGCTGCTATAAACATTGGGGTGCACGTGCCCCTTTGAAACAGCACACCTGTATCCCTTGGATAAATACCTAGTAGTGCAATTGCTGCGTCATAGGGTAGTTCTATTTTTAATTTTTTGAGGAACCTCCATACTGTTTTCCAGAGTGGCTACACCAGCTTGCCTTCCCACCAGCAGTGCAAAAGACATCCTCTTTCTCCGTATCCTCGCCAACATCTGTTGTTGCCTGAGTTGTTAATGTTAGCCATTCTGACAGGTTTGAGGTGGTATCTCATTGTGGTTTTGTTTTGTACTTTGCTGATAATGAGTGATGTTGAGCATTTTCTCCTGTGTCGGTTGGCTATCTGGATGTCTTCTTTGGAAAAGTGTCTATTCATGTCTTTTACCCATTTCTTCACTGGATTATGTTTTTTGGGTGTTGAGTTTGATAAGTTCTCTATAGATTTTGGATACTAACCTTTTTATCTGATATGTCATTTGCAAATATCTTCTCCCATTCTGTAGGTTGCCTTTTAGTTTTGCTGATTGTTTCCTTCGCTGTGCAGAAGCTTTTTATTTTGATGAGGTCCCAATAGTTCATTTTTACTTTTGTTTCCCTTGCCTCCAGAGACGTGTTGAGTAAGAAGTTGCTGTGGCCAAGATCAAAGAGGTTTTTGCCTGCTTTCTCCTCGAGGATTTTGATGGCTTCCTATCTTACATTTAGGTCTTTCATCCATTTTGAGTTTATTTTTGTGTATGGTGTAAGGAAGTGGTCCAGGTTCATTCTTCTGCATGTTGCTGTCCAGTTTTCCCAGCACCATTGGCTGAAGAGACTGTCTTTGTTCCATTGGATATTCTTTCTTGCTTTGTCAAAGATTAGTTGGCCATATGTTTGTGGGTCCATTTCTGGGTTCTCTATTCTGTTCCATTGATCTGAGTGTCTGTTTTGTGCCAAAAAACTGTTTTTAAATAAAAGGAAACTCTGGTAAACTATTCTGTGACATATTGTATTTTCTAATATGTATTATGTTGCTATTCATGTTTAGACTTCCTCCCCACCTCGCTTAATAATTGGGAAATATCTGTTTTGTAACCCATAGGTATATCAAATAAAGTCTCTTATACTAACTTGTATTAAAAATAAAATGCAACAGGGGCGCCTGGGTGGCTCGGTCGGTTAAGTGTCCGACTTCAACTCAGGTCACAATCTCACGGTCCGTGAGTTCGAGCCCCGCGTCGGGCTCTGGGCTGATGGCTTGGAGCCTGCTTCCGATTCTGTGCCTCCCTCTCTCTCTGCCCCTCCCCCATTCATGCTCTGTCTCTCTCTGTCTCAAAAATAAATAAACATTAAAAAAAATTTTTTAAAAAAAGCAACAATAATAAATGATGCAAGGAATTCCTGATTTTGATCTCTATACCTGTTCGTTTTTATAACAAACTTCTTATGGAAACTTCACAATATCATTGTAAGAGTCTCAATAGTTACGACCTAATAAAATGTCACAGTAGGTACGCAGTGAATAGTTGTTGGATGAATGAATGATTGAATTAATTAGTTAATTCATGGATACATAAAAATGCTACCTAAACCTAAAAGTATTCTGGGAAAAAAAATAAAACTAGCAAGAATAATTCATAGGTATAAGTAACCATGACATTCTTTAACTACCTGACTTTTTGAGCTAACAATTGAAGATAGTAATTCTCTATTTTGCCTCTCTGTATCTTTTATTATATCGTGGAATGACTGTGAACCAGCATAAGGTTCAAGGTTGTGTCATCTCATCGGCCCACCACACAACTGTACCCACTGTGTACTTAGCAACATTTCCCTGCTGCCCTCTCTCGCCTCCTGTTGGGAAATCTGCTCAGAGGCTGAGGAGCTTGTCAGGGGTGAAGGGACATCCAGTAACTGATGCTTTGTGTCCAAGAATTTTCAGAGGCTATGGATGACTCTTGGGTTTGGATGGTGATTTTTGTTTTTCTTTCTAGCTACTTTTTTTTACTTTATTTAATAATTAGAAGCTATATATTAGAAAGTTTACTTCAAAATGGAAGATGCAGAACAGAAACATGTTTGACTGGAATAGGGTTCTGTAGCACTGGAGATGCCACACCTTAATTGCTACAGACACTGCTGTTGAGAAACACTGACACTCCCCTTCTCACACTTTGGGTTACAGTTAAGCAATACACTGCTTCACACTGGAGACTGAATTTAAATGAGCTACAACTAACTTTTATGTAGGTCAGCAAGGTATATGAAAAGGAAAATAAATGAGTACACAGGAGAAAGGAATCACTCTTTTCTATATAATTCCTTGGGTGGGAGTATAACGTGAGCAGATACGCCTTCAGTGTAATTATAATTCTGAGTGGCTGAAGTGCATACATTAATACCAGCCTATTTGGACAAACCTAAGGTAAAATTACTGTAATACTTTGTTCACATAATTGCTTCCTTAAAAAAATGAAGCTTTAAAATACTTATTGGCTGGGGCGCCTGGGTGGCGCAGTCGGTTAAGCGTCCGACTTCAGCCAGGTCACGATCTCGCGGTCCCCGAGTTCGAGCCCCGCGTCAGGCTCTGGGCTGATGGCTCAGAGCCTGGAGCCTGTTTCCGATTCTGTGTCTCCCTCTCTCTCTGCCCCTCCCCTGTTCATGCTCTGTCTCTCTCTGTCCCAAAAATAAATAAACGTTGAAAAAAAAAATACTTATTGGAAAATCAATAAAAACAATGATTAGATAAATTGAAGTGATTAATTACCTCCTTAAGTATTGTTTTTCTTAGGCATATTCTTAGGAAAACCTAAGCTTATAAGTATCAAAAAGCTTACATTTTTAAATTTTTTTAATTTTTTAAATTTATTTTTGAGAGAGAAAGAGAGAGAGAGAGAGAGAGAGAGAGAGAGAACAAGTGGGGGAGGGGGAGGGAGAGAGAGGGAGACACAGAATCAGAAGAAGCAGGCTCCAGGCTCTAAGCTGTCAGAGCAGAGCCCGACTCGGGGCTCAAACACCTGAACTGCAAGACCATGACCTGAACAGAAGTTGGATGCTTAACTGACTGAGCCACCAAGGCACCCCAAAAAGCCTATATTCTTTTTAGGGCTAAATGAACATAATACTAGATATGAAATAGATTGTAGAAATATCAAAATGAATGGAAAACTTTCACATTTCATTTAGGTATATAACTAAATAAGCCATACTGTGACTGAACTATTCAAAGTAGATAAGAATTAGCTTGTCATATGTAGTTAAACCCATAAAATATTCGAAGTTTTAATTACCTAAAAGCAGAAACAATTTAATTTCTTTCATCTATGATGATGACTATTGTCATTTTTGGTCCACCATACTTTCATAAGGATTTAATGATTGTAAACAGTGTGACTGGCATATAAATAAATGTATGGTTTTTAGTATCTCAGAATTTGAAAGTCATTTAAAGAGGAATCTACTTTAAAACTGCATAGTTTCAGGGACTCCTGGGTGGCTGGGTCTGTTAACCTTCCGACTCTTCATCTCAGCTCAGGTCTTGATCTCAGTGTTGTGATTTCAGGCCCTGTACTGGCCATGAAGCCTACCTCAAAAAAAAAAAAAAAAAAAAGTACATACTTTGTGATATGACCAGATATGAGAGTACCCATAATTATCTGATGTTTGCCTATACAAAAAGTTATCTACTCTTCATAACAATGTGATCTCCCTCATTTCAAATTTTTGTAAGTCTTATATTTTGTGGAATGAAATTCATTAGTTGAGTTTATACTCAACTAA
Source organism: Herpailurus yagouaroundi (assembly GCF_014898765.1). NCBI lineage: Eukaryota > Metazoa > Chordata > Mammalia > Carnivora > Felidae > Herpailurus > Herpailurus yagouaroundi. The sequence goes on from NW_024412394.1 coordinate 68,722,593, forward strand.
TATGATCCTAATGGTTTGTGAGGTGACAGTACAGAGCCTGCTTGGGATTTTTTCTCTCTCCCTCTCTCTCTTCCCCTCCCCAGCTCGCTCAATCTCTCTTATTAAAAAAAAAAAAAAAAAAAAAAAAGTCTGCTGAATAACAGACTGAGTCTTGAAGAGGTTGATCCTTTAAGCACCACTGAATTCCTGTAACTAGAAAGATCCAGGCATCCCTTCTGTAGGACATTGCAAGGAAATGTCTTTTCTCTGATATTTCCCCTGATTCCAACTAACTTAAAACAGAGTACAGAGGACCTGTAGGATCCAGATGGTTACAGAGAGGTATGAAACAGTAGAGTCGTGGGGTGCCAAAAAAGAACTTTTAAAAACTATTGAGTCAGAGATTCTTTGGTTACAAGCCAAAAAAGGAAGCTATCCAAATTAACTCAAGTAAAAAGGGGGTGTTTAGAAGTCCCAGAGGGGAATTTCATTGTTCCCAACGCAAATATAGAAACGGTCCAAGTTGTCAGACCATTATTTCTCCATCTTTCTCTAGAGCTGTAAGGTTTCTGCTTCCTTTGGCACATCCAGGTTATTGCTTATCTCTCTGAAGGCAGATTTCTCAGTTTATTTGCATGCATACAGCAAAAAAAAAATAAAAAATAAAAAATGGCTGCCACTCCTGAGCCTACCTGATCTTATAGCTGTAGTGTCCTCCATATCCTCCATACTGACTCAATGTCTAGGTCTCTGGGTTCACATAAACAAGCAAAAGAACCTTATTGGATAGGTGTTCTCCCCTTGTCCAGTCAGCCACAGCTCAGGAGACAAGGTCTTATGGAAGTAGAGCTGCCCCTTCCAAAGACTGTGGGTATGGCAGATTCTCTGAGAAAGGGTGTGCGTGGGGATGAAACAAGTAGTACCTCAAGTTACCAGATACCAGATAGGTTGAAATTGGACTTTGTCTGTTGGTTATTTATTTATTTTTTTTTAGTCTCTTTCAAGTTGGGAGTTCAGGCTATGGATGGCAGAAATGTCAAATAGTATCAGCATATTCTTCTTATTACAAAACAAGGTAGGCTTTGGGTATGTGGCAGATATAGCTGGGTCCATTAGGGGTGCCTGGTTGGCTCAGTGAGTTGGGCATCTGACTCCTGATTTTGGCTCAAGTCATGATCTCAGAGTCATGGAATTGAGCCCTGTGTCGGGCTCTGCACTAAGCATGGAGCCTGCTTAGGATTCTCTCTCTCCCTCTCTCTGCCCCTCCACCCCCTCATAAAACAAAAGCAAAAAAATAAATAAATAAAAATGGGAAGGGGGGGCGCCTGGCTGGCTCAGTCTGTAGAGCATGCAACTCTTGATCTCCAAGTTGTGAGTTCGAGCCCCATGTTGGGTATGGACATTACTTAAAACTAAAATCTTTTTTAAAAGGGGGGCATGGTATAATAAAAGTTCTTGGTTCCCAACCACCTCTCCAGCTTCCAGAGTGAGTGGAAGCTTTGAATGACCCACTAAAACCTGTTTCCAGGTGCCAGAATAGCTTTTGTTCTCCAGCTCCAAATAAACATATCCTAAAAGAGATAACATTTATAGTGATAGTTTATTGCTCCAATTGTCCAATTGTTCCAGTTACCATCTTTCTCAAACAAGGAGAGTACAATAAACCATGAAAAGAACTTAAACACTTCATTAATACTTTGTGCCATTGCTCTAATTGTGATACCATTCTGTGTATAAAAACAGAACAATCACATTTTACTTCTGATGTTTAATAGTTTGTAGAGATCACTTGATTTTCTTGTTAATAGGTTATAATAAGTTGCTTTTTATAATTTGCTTTTACTAACGCCTTGCATTAAAGCATGATATATTCAGTTTAGCATCATGCCTATCCAGTAACCTAGGTACTAATATACAGCACAGTGGCTATAGTCAATACCATATTGTATATTTGGAAGTTGCTAAAAGAGTAAATCTTAAAAGTCCTTATAAGAAAAATTTTAAAAAATATTTTTTGTAACTATGTATGGTGACAAGTTATAACTAGACTTGTGATCATTTTGCAATGCATACAAATATTGTAAATCATTATGTTGTACACTTGAAGCTAATATATATGTCAATTATACCTCCATTTAAAAATAAATAGGGGGTTGATGGGGGTGAGGGAGAGGGGAAAGTGGGTGATGGGCATTGAGGAGGGCACTTGGGATGAACACTGGGTGTTGTATGGAAACCAATTTGACAAAAAATTATATTTAAAAATAAAAATAAATAACTAATTGACAAAAAAACTAAAGATAGGAATCTAGGTGTTGCCTGAAACTGCATGTAGTATAGAGTTGTTAGTTAAAAATACTTTTTCCAGGGCTCCTGGGTGGCTCAGTCGGTTAAGCATCCGACTTGGGCTCAGGACAGGGTCTCAGGGACATGGTCACGTGGTCCACGAGTTCGAGCCACACTTCAGGCTCTGTGCTGATCCTGTGGAGCCTGGAGCCCACTTTACATTCTGTGTCTCCCTCTCTTGCATTCCCTTTCCGCTCATGCTCTGTCTCAAAAAATAAATAAACATTAAAAAAAAAAAAAAACTTTTTCCAGGGGCGCCTGGGTGGCTCAATCAGTTAAGCATCCAACTCTTGATTTCAGCTCAGGTCATGATCCCAGCATCCTGAGACTGAGCCCCGTGTGGAGTGAACCCTGTGTCATGCTGAGCATGGAGCCTACTTGGGATTCTCTCTCCTTCTCTCTCTCAAAACAAATACTTAAAAAAATACTTTTTCCTCAACATGTTGAAGGTATTTCTCCATTGTCTTTAAGTTTCCAATGTTTCTGTTGAAAAGTCCAATGATTTCCAGTTATTTATCCTTTGATTGAACCTTTCTTGTTTCTCTATGTGAGCTTTAAAAATCTTTTTATTTTTTTATCTTTTTCTTTTGAGAGAGAGAGAGAGAGCACAAGGGGGGAAGAGGGGCAGAAGGAGAGAGAGAGAATGCTAAGCAGCCTCTATGCTCCGGGCAGAGCCCGACTCTGGGGCTCAGTCCCACAACCCTGGGATCATGACCTGAGCTGAAATGAAGAGTCAGAAGTTTAACGGACTGACCCACCCAGAAGTCCCTAAAAATCTTTATTCAAAGTATCCTGAAATTTCACAAATATGTGCCTTAGTTTGGGTCTTTTTTTTTTTTTTTCATTCATTGTGTGGAGCACCAGGAGAGCACTTTCAGTAAAAAGAAAATTCATTGTTCTGAAATGTTTTAAATTATATTGCATTATACTGTTTCTTTGATTTTTACTTCCTCTCTTCTTTCTTTCTTATTACGTGGGTAGGGGGACTCTTGGACTGATCAACTAATTTTCCTATTTTCCTCTCCTATCTTTCATCTCTAGCTTATCCTGCCTTCTCAGAGATTTCTTCAAATTTATCTCCCACCTTTTTTTTTAATGTCACCTGTCTTATTTTTAATTTTCAAGCACTCTCTTTTGTTCTTTAAACATTTCTTGTTTAGTATTTTGTTTTTGTCTGTTTGGTTTGTTTTGTTTTTGTGGATAGAGCAATTTCTCTTATCTTCATGGTGTATAATTATGGCCTTTTTTTCTTGGAAGTTTACTTCTACTCTGTACACTATTTCTGTTTCTCCTGGTTTCCTTTCTTTCCTATTTACTTTGATCTCTCTTTAAATGTTGAAGGCTCTCATCAAATATCTGATACTTGGCTGTAAGTATTTAAGCACTCCAAAAAGATTGGAAGCTCTTGGCTCCTGAACTTAAAGGCTTCACCACAGAAAGACCAAGTTGAGGTTTTTCCTCTTGAAATGAGCCTCAAAAGTGAGTTATGTTGAAGAGATCTTTGATTTAGATCTATTCAGGTTCTACAGAGTAGAAGCCTCCAAATTTGAGAAATCTTGATTTGCTTTTTGAAATTAGATGTTTGACCGGAGAGAGGCAGAAAATCGGGCTAATTTTCCCATAGAACTTAAAATTAAATATTCAAAAGAACTCACTTCCCATTATACTTGACTTAAGAATTTACTGTAAGCAATAGACACAATAACTGAATTTCTGTAAATATTTCCCCTCAGTGAATGTAAGCTTTTTAATTTTTTTAAAAGTTTATTTATTTATTTTGAGAGAGGGAGAGAAGAGAAAGAGAGAGACAGCATGAGTAGGGGAGGGGCAGAGAGAGAATCCCAAGCAGGCTCTGCACTGACAGTGCAGAGCCCAATGCAGGGCTTGAACTCATGAACCGTGAGATCATAACCTGAGCCAAAATCAAGAGTCAGTAGCTTAACTGATTGACCCACCCCGGTGTCCCCGGGCTTTTTTATCTCAATATGACAGGTTTTTTTTGAGATAGAGTGGCTGGTGGGACCCAAAACATTAAAAATCTCTAAGAAAACTTTATGTCTAGTGGCATAAAAGCACTAGGGAAGAGTTGGAGGGTTGGGGCTTTAAGCCCCTATAAAAAGCTGTTAGAAGCTAAAGTCCAGAAATAATAATTCTGTACTCTGGGACCAGTACCTCACGCCCAGCAAGAAGGGCCCTGCCTTGGACCCTGCATGTTACGAACATACCCCAAAAAGCATTTAATAAAATAACATATGGGTACCTCTGTCGTGTGAAATCCAAGGCACATTGTTGGCATAGTGTGGCTCATAAATGTATTCTCCACTCCTGGAAATAACACCAATCAGACCCCAGGGAAATACTTTTACACATGTCTTGCCTTATGTTCACAATGCAAAAGCCAACTGAAGACAAATGTCATAAAGGTTTATGGTTCATAGTGCTGTTGACATAGAAGAAAGACTTTGCTTTGGAATGTGGGGAGGATTTGAATAGCAGAAATGGATAAGAGAAAAGACAAAATAATTGTCAAATTCTTCCTCTTATTGTGAATGCAATAGCTTTGGACCACATGAAGTATCTTTTCCTGGTGCCAAGTATCCATTTTCTTGCTTGTCTCAGGACACCAGAGATACTCACAAATTAGAGTGAAAATTCAGACAGTTCAATATGGTGGCTGAAGACCATTTTACAAAACCAAACACTTTTATATTATTCTTAAATTTATGTATAGGTAGGTATAGACATAACATACATGAAGTGTGATACAGACTCTTTACATTAGTAGCAAAATGGACATGTTATATGAGATTGCAAATAGTTTAATTTTCATGAAAATGTTGAATGTTTCATAAATTTGTAAAAATTAATTTTAAAAACGTATCTGTATAAAGTTAGGAATTGTTATTATAATTCATATATTTGTGGTAATTCATATATTTATTGTCTTTAATTTTAACAGATAACTATACATTTTGGAAAAAATAGCTTTCTGAAGTATCTGAACAGAATTTTAATTTGTGATTTTTTAACATTTAATTTATACTTCATACACGTTCAAAACACTTTTTTAATCTTTTAGATGACAAATGAGTACAAGTGGAGATCATGACAGAAAAAGAAAATACAAAAGTGGAGCTCAAAACCAGTAAAAAAAAAAAAAAAAAAAAAAAAGGAAATTAAAAAAACCTTTTGAAGAGGCTATCTGCCTACATATTTGAAAACTGAAACAAGGTGTTTATGAACCACATGAAATTTACAAACAACACATTACAAATTCTTTGCTTACTGAACATTTAATTACTAATGAAAATAAATAAGAAAATTATGTTAGCATATTTTGTCAGCACGATGGCCAATACATTGTTTATAAAAGGCTCTGTCCAATTCCATTAAGGTCATTGTCTATCTTTTCTTATTTTTAACTTTATATCTGTTGTTAAATATTTAATTCACCCTAGGAAACACCATCACTAAATTTGTTATATCCTGAGATTCTTGTTCTCTCTTATTAGTTTTATTTTATGTTACTTGTCTTTCCCCCATGTCTCACTAATTGAAAATCAACACAGAACTTTAAGGGGAATCATTCCAAATAAAACTGCATTTTTCACTTTTGGCATATCTTCTCTTATTCACATTAGTCACACCAAAGAAGTCAAACGGCTTTTAGGCCAGATTATATCTGGGCACTTTTGTTTCACAATTTAATGTAAAACACATCAGGTATTTCAAGGTTGTTCTTTTTCTCAGTACCTTTGCTTCTATATTTTGCAGTGATAATGCCATATATGCTGTTCTACAGTTTCCAAACCACATTTATCACTTATAATCCCAAAGGAAGTCCACAACAGCCCCGGGTCATGGAATTCACATTTACATTAGAGAAATCCATGTTTTCAACACCATGAAAGTGACAAATTTGTGACAACCAGTGGTATACTGGTAAATGTTTAACAATGGACTCTTAGAAGGTATGGAGGACCCCAACTGTAGAGTCTAACAATTTCCTTGAAATAAATACTCCCATTCTGGTCCATTCAACCTACGTCAATTGGCTCCTAAAAGTCCTGAAAACTTAACAAATGGCTCTTGCAAACAGGAAGAAGTCAGCTCCAACACACCACCCAGGCACTTTCAATTCATTCCCAAAGTATATGAAAACTTACATATGTGCCTTGTTTTGAGATTGAGATATCAAAATAAAAGATATGGATGTGCCAATTTAGTTGGCACATTAGATCAACAATGAAGCTATTAAATGTTAAAGTATGTAGTCTTAATGATAAATGTTTTTGACGTTCCCAGCGGGTAGTGAGTGTGATGATGGTGGGTTCTAAACTGAGCGATCCCTGACTCCCAGCATTCACACCCTTATGGCATCCACTCCTTTACAGTGTGGGTAGAACTTGCGACTTTATTCTAATTTTCTTAACCAGTGGAATATGACAGTGGTGTAAAGCTGATGGAATGCCATTCTGCAATTGCTATATCACACTGTAACTTATGTCTTACTAGCAGAACTCTGTTTCTGGATGTGATGAAGCAAGCTACTATGTTCTGAGCTGACCTATGGAGAGGCCCGCATAGCGAGGAACTGAGGCCCTCAGTCCAATAGCTTGAAGGAACTGAATTCTCCCAACAACCATGAGAACATGGAAACGGCTCCTTTCCTAGTCAAACCTTTAGAGGAGACTGCAGCACAGACTTGCTTGATTGTGGCCTTGTGAGGGACCCTGACGCAGAGGACTTAGCTGAGCCATGCACAAACTCCTGACCCACACAAATAGTGACATAATAAATGTTTGCTGTTTTAAGCAACCAAGTTTGTGTAATTTGTTACACACCAAGAGATAACTAATGCAGTCAGTGTGTGCCAGAGTACTGTCCTAGAGAATGTTATGTGGAATTATAGCTGGTGTTAGAAATTGAATAAGATTTTTGGAGTGCAAAGAATTGAGTGCAGGGCTTTGAGGGAATGTTGGGAGATAAGACTAGTTTGAAAGAGTGGGATCTATTAGAAGGGCACTTAAAAATTCATGTAGGCACTTAAAAATTCATGTAGTCAACTGGGGTGCCTGGGTGGCTCAGTTGGTTAAGCGTCCAACTTTGGTTCAGGTTACAATCTCCCAGTTCGTGGGTTCAAGCCCCGCATGGGGCTCTGTACTGACAACTCAGAGCCTGGAGCCTGCTTTGGATTCTGTGTCTCCCTCTCTCTCTTCCCCTCCCCCACTCTCACTGTCTCTCTCTCTCTCAAAAATAAATAAACATTTTTAAAAATTTTTTAAATTCATGTATTCAACTAATACTGATTGAATATATTATGCCAAATACTTTTTGGGGGCAATGCTATCCACCTTAAACAAAGACAAACAAGCTGTTACATGGCTTAAAATCTGAGGGTGAGAGACACATGACAATCAACAAGTAAGTAAATACAAGAGAATAATAAGAATTATGCAGAGAATTAGGTGGCTCAGTCGATTAAGCGTCCAGCTCTTGATTTCGGCTCAGGTCGTGATCTCATGGTTCATGGGTTTGAGCCCCATGTCAGGCTCTGTGCTGACAGTGTGGAGCCTGCTTGGGATTCTCTCTCCCTCTCTCTCTGCCCCTCCTCTGCTTCTCTCTCTCTCTCAAAAATAAATAAACAACAACAAAAAAGAATTTTGCAGAGAATTAAAGCAGAATGGTATGTTAGGGAGTGACTACTTGGCTACTGTAGGTTAGAAGGTAAGGAAAAGTATGTCAGGCCTGTAGAATGTCCTTCACATCCATTCTCTCCCTCCTTCCTCTTAAGTCATAGAATCCCCCAAGTTTTGACCAGGCAACTAGCTACCCACGTAGGAATCATACTTCCCAGCCTCTCTTGCAGCTAGGTATGAACACATGACTAAGTGAACAGAACTGATAATGCAATTTCCAGGTCTCATTTTCTTAGGGAAATTGTTTTTTTCTGCACTCTCTCTTCTTCTTCTTTTTCCAGGCTGGAATGTAGACATATGTGGACCAGCCTTAATCATGTGAGTGAAGATTGCACCCTATGGTAAGAGCAGGGTAGAAGGAACCAGGGTCCCTGAACGATCTCCCAGAACAGAGCTGCCCACTCATCCTTTACCACCTCCCTGCCTCTGGATGTTATGTGAGAGAGAAATAAACTTTAATCGTTTTTCGAGCTACTGTATTTCAGAATCTCTGTTATAGTAGTCTTAGCCTATGCCCTACTACTACAGGCGACCTCTCAGAGGTGGGCACATGACATTTAAGCTAAGAGCTAAGTGAAAAGAATGAAAAAGCTATATAAAGTGGAGAGAGAGCATTTAAGACAAATGAAAAAGACCTAAAAAGAGAAAGGTCAGTATGGCTAGGGCATAGGGAGATGAACTTGGAGAAGAATTAGGAACAGATCATGTAGGAGTTTGAAAACTAATGTAAGGAATTTTGATTTTAAGTATGAGGGGAGAGCACTGGAGTATTTTTAAATATTAAGAGAAGTGTCATAACTGGATTTAGGGTTTTTTGTTTTTCTTTTTTTCCCCTGGATTTATGATTTAAAAAATCACTCAGACTGCTCTCTGGTAAATCATCTGAGGGGGCCAAAAATATGTTTTGGACATGTAAAGTTTAGCAAAATAGTTGAATAAGATTAACTGACCGACTTAGTTATTAGTACAAAGGACTTTGAGCCTCACGCTAGTAATGATGCTTAAGAAAAATAATATATTTTACAAATGACCAATCCAATTGGTAGACACTATTTAAATTATCCTATGTCAAATTAACAAGAACTTACCTTGCCAAGATTCTTGGCACTTTTATATTAACTTAAATTGCATTGGGAAAAAGCATAATAGTAATTGAAAAGCAACTAATTATAAGCAATTATAAGTCAAATTATGTTTACACCACAATTAGTGTTTGAGGTGGTTTAGTAGACATTCTTCATTTCAATAAGCAACCATCAAATAACTGAATAGCTTGTAAAACACATAAATACTTCTTTTATCTTTATTCCAAGTATAACCACCACATTCACTTTGAATTGTTATTATCATAAAATAAGCAACATTTCTCTTTTGTCCCAATTCCCAGTTTGAGTTGGATGCTTTTAAAAATATGGCAAGAGTACTCTAAGTACCTACCGCACAACATAGCTTCTTTCAAGAGTTTTCATGGAGAAATGTGAACAAATCACGTTCTTGTAAGACAAGTACTACCCTGGAGGGAATCTAGAGTGCAAATTCAAACCACATCTTTTTCACTAGGTTTTCCACACTTACAACATGATCTCATTTCACTTTTGGTTGAGGGAAGTCTTTCTCTAAGGATGATAGGGAAAAGCCTTTTGTGTTGTAAATGGTAATTTTATGACCAGCTGGGTTTTTTTCCTCCCATATTCTTGAGTGAAAGTCATAACGGTTACCACAATTTTGCCACCTCAGGTTAAACTGTTTGAATACACCTTAACAACTATTTTACAGTTTACATTATTCCTGAAGTATTAAATATATGGTTCTTTATTTTAAAAATTTTTTAAATTCATGGTTCTTTAAATCACCGCTAATGATAGGTCAGAAATCTCTATTTTATAAATTTCCATGTAAATTCTTTTGAAGCATGTGAGATGATAGCACTGTAAATTTTGGAGGTGGGGGCCCCCTTTCAACTAGCTCATCAGTTTGAGAACATTGAAAAAAATATTATCAGACAATTTCAGATTATATTTATTAAACCAGTTTCTAGAAATAGTTTTAGAAAATAAATTCCCACCCGTTGACCTAATCGAGCACGGAGTTGCCAGTGCTTCACGGCAGCCGCTGAGCTCGGCCAACTCCAAGGCTGGGCGAGCCACATGGTTGGAGGTAGGTAGAGCCCTCCGAGGCTGGGCGCCACGTTGCTTTTCCCTTTTAAAATAGGCAGACAACGCTTCGGGCTATTGTGTAAACGGATCGAGAACTCCTTTTCCTCGAACATCAGCTAAGGCAGGGGCAGAATTAAAGCGCCTTCTAATCCGACCCTCGGCAACATGTGCGTCACGGACAAATACTGAGTTTTAGTGTGTGGCTTCTTTCGTCCTGAGGAAACACATACTTTAGAGAATGGCCAAGTACCACGGCAATCGCGGTGAACTACACAGGATCAAAACCACCACGCCATCCCAGCAGTGGCCACCGCCCCCGCCGAACCCCGCCAACCCTAAGGATCCACCCATGTTCTCTGCTAACCAGTTTAACGCAGCGCGGCGCACCCTTTCCCCACTCCGTTCCCGTTCTCCCCACCCATTCTGCATTCGACCCCAGGCTCTCAGTCGCCAGCCGGACAACACAGCGCCGTCTCCCGCCCAAGGGACAGAGCGAACCCAAACCGCAGCGCGGCGGGTAGCTCTCCGCGCTCCCGGCAGGCGGGCCGCCAGCCAGCCGCAACTCGGCGGCTGCTGATTGACAGGCGGGAACACCTATGAGCCTCAGGGGCGGGACGCTACGTCACTTCCTGGCCTTTCGGGGGAGACGGCATATATAAATGCGGTGCTCACGCAGCGCCCTCGCTTCCACAGTATGGCCGGCGACATTAGCTAGCGCTCGCTCTACTCTCTCTAACGGGGAAACAGCGGACTACAAGAGACTGAACTGTATCTGCCTCTATTTCCAACAGACTCACGTTCAACTTTCGCTCACAAAAAAAAAAAAAGCCGGGAAAATTTTATTAATCCTTTTTTTAAAAAAAGTTAATATAAAATTATAGCAAAAAAAAAAAAAAGGAACCTGAACTTTAGTAACACAGCTGGAACAATCCGCAGCGGCGGCGGCAGCGGCGGGAGAAGAGATTTAATTTAGTTGATTTTCTGTGGTTGTTGGTTGTTCGCTAGTCTCACGGTGATGGAAGCTGCACATTTTTTCGAAGGGACCGAGAAGCTGCTGGAGGTTTGGTTCTCCAGGCAGCAACCCGACGCAAACCAAGGATCTGGGGATCTTCGCACCATCCCAAGGTGGGTGCTGGGGGCTGTCGCTGCCTGGAAGGCACCAGCCACGGACTGGGGTCGGGGGCCCCAGGTTCCCGCAGCCTTCAGGTGGGGGTGGGTCCGCGGGCGGGGCTCGTTTCGGCTGCCGTGGGGGGGGGGCCCCCGGCGCGGGGGGGCGCGGCCGCGTCCACGCGGGGCCCGAGCCGACTTCTCCCGCCGCCGTTGCCGGACCGGGCGCTGCCCGGGGGGAGGGGGAGGAGGCCGGCGCGCCGCGTGCTCAGGTAACGTCCCCCGCGCAGCGTGCGGGGCGGCGGGTGGCGCCACTCGGTGTGGTTTGTGGGCCCGCGCCGTCCGACTTTCCCCTCCTGAGTTGGCGGTCGGGACCCCGGGTGGGGGCGCCTTGGGGCCGCGCGGGCTGCCTCCCGGCAGGTGTGGCTCAGAGAGCTTAGTCAGGCGCTACTTCGGGCGTTCCCCTCTCGGGGGGAGGGAGGGAGTGGGTTTGAAGCCGGGCTCGTTCTCTCAGCGTGCTTCGGGAGGTGGGGGCTCTCCCGGTCTCGGACTGAGGGTCTGGCGCGCAGGCCTCCCGCCCGCGGTCGGCGCTGGCAGCATGTGGCGCCCGGGCGGCGGGGATTGGGCGGGAGCAGTGGTGTCGCAGTGGCTGGGCCCCACCGCCGCCCTAACGTGCTCTGCACCAAAATCCTTTTCGGGGCGGCCCCGGAGCCCACCGAGGCTGGCCCCGGAGACTCTTGACCTTGGGTGTGTAACCTGTTACCGCGTCGGCGGGTTCCGGGCGAGGTGCGGGGTGGAGAAAGGTTTGTTTAAATTTACGGGCTAGAGGCCCGTCCGAGCCAGGACATAATACCTTTAATGCCTAAGCCTGCAAAGGAATCTGGGGCCCCAGCCTCCCACCCCCGGCAGTCACGCGAGAGCGCTGGGCTGATCGCGCAGAAAAGAAGAGGTCTTCTCGTGGTCTTGGGAAAGCAGAGAGCAAATGGAAGTACAGGCGGTTGCGAAGGTGCCTGGGCCTTTCCCGTGGCGCTCACACCGCTAGGCACCCCTTGCCTTTCCGCGCACAAGTGCGGCGAGTGTGACGGTGCGGCGGAGGAACCGGCGCGGCTGCCTCGTTGAGGCGACGACCAATGAGCTCCTGGGCCCGACCGAGAGCCTGGCCCCAGGGTGTGGGCCAATGGGCGTTTCAGGAATGTAGGCTGCGCTCGCTGCAGTCCCTGACAAAAAGCAACTGGAGAAGGGAATCCAGGCGGACACGTGCTGCCGGGACTTTTAAGGCAGTAGGTCTGTCTTGAAGGATCCTCTTGCTAAAAGCGTCGTGTTAGCTAGAATGTGACAGGTCTCATTTTTCAAGCTTTGTTCGACACTTAAAATGTCCAATGTAGACCTTCACTATGTGCCAGGTTCAGCTTTAATCACTGTATTATAGGAGGCAGTTACTTACAAATACTGGGAAGCTTAGTATTTCCTCCATTTCACAAAGGGGGAAACTCCCTGGTGGTGATATGCGTCTGGTGAAACAATTGTGATCAGATAATCTAGAAAATCGTGTCATTGAAGAACTAATGAATAAGTCTCTCATAAGGTGGTTAACAAATGGTTTTGCTCTGACTCTTTAAATGTTCTGAAGCTTTATTTGTAAGCACACATTCTTAATAAAGGGAAGAGGGCTTTTCTTCCTTCCAAGTTCTTAGGCAGAAATGCCAGAATTTAAGCTTGGGCTTTTTTGCTTAAGTTCCCTGAGTCAAGGAGGAGGGAGAAAGGGTTATAAAAGGGCAGTTTGCTTTCTGTAAGTAAGAACCACTGTTCCTTTGTACTTTGGTCAGCAGAAATTGTTTTGCTCCCTCAGTGTGGCTCTTAAAATGATGGCAAAAGTTAAACCTTCAAGGACAGAATATTGTTTTGTTCGTGATTTGGTGCGGTAATTTTATAGACCTTTAACATTCGTTAAATCACTATCTTGAGAGATTATACCACACTTAAGCTGCTGTAGATAGAGCAAGTAAGAACTGGAAAATCTGTTTAACTGAGACGTCTTTTGGCAACCTTGGTAGGAACTTTCTCTGTGACCTGTCAATCAAGCATAAATAAATTGCCTCCGGAATATCTAAATTTGAATTCAGCATTTAATAACTAGCTGTTTGATGTCTCTTCATCTCTAAAATGAAGACAGTACTGGTACCTACCTTCATGGAGTAGTTGTGAGGATTAAGTGGGTTACTTTAGGTACACTACTTTAAAAACTGACACATAGTAACCACTCTAAGTTATTATCTTTGGGGGTTTTTGGTTGGGGGGGTGGGGTTTTGGATTTTTTTTGCTTTTTAAAGGCCATTTTTTTTTTCCTTTTCCCTCTTTAAGCAAACAAGGTTGTAGAAGAAAATATGTCAGATGGTAGTCTAAAAGACTACATATTAAAGGGTGTCCTAGCAATTTGATGTATTTTGACTCCAGTAGAGGAGATAGTGTCATTGGGGAGTTTTAGATTGCACCATTATAATACATTCTACGAAGTATTTTATCTTTGTAGCCTTATTTTTATTTAATGATAAAATTTTATTTAATGATAAAAATGTTGAAGGCAGAAAGACCTTATCTCCACTGTCAGTCATCCATTAAAATGCAGACAGACATTTTGTGTAGTGTTTTGTGTCAACATACCACAATTTTTTCATTCTGTTAATGATCTTAACTTAGCAGGTTTGCATCCTATTTAAGATATCTTTACTCACTAGAGGTTAATGAAGATGTTCTTTTTTCCTCCTAAACTTTGTTTTGCTTTTTGTATTTAGATCTGCATTTCCATCTGGAATTGATTTTTATTTTTAATATAGTATGAGGGAATACAATGCACTTGAAGCAAAATTGGCTCATCTTTCCAAGCTTTAACTCCCAAGTTCATCTAGAACTGTTCTGTTAAACATTTCCTACTCTCCTGTAGGCCATTTAGTAGAATTCACCTTAAGTATAATCTGAACAAAGTATGTGATATGGAGAATCTTTTTACTAACTTCTCAAAGGAGACATGGAGCACACTATACAGTTTTTGGTTTTGTTATTTTAAGTAGGAAAATCCTGTCTGCACTGGGTTAAAGAATGCTGGTTGACAATATGGACAATATGGGATTTTTTTTTTTAAGAAGATCATTTTCTTTTTAATGTTTATTGTTTATTTTTGAGGGAGAGACAGCATGAGCAGGGGAGGGTGAGAGAGAGAGGGAGACACAATCTGAAGCAGGCTCCAAGCTCTGAGCTGTCAGCACAGAGCCCAACATGAGGCTCGAGCTGACAAACCGCGAGTTCATGACCTGAGCCGAAGTTGGACATTTAACCCACTGAGCCACCCGGGTGCCCCGCTTAACAGTATGTTTAAGAAAAGCAGCATTCTGGGGCACCCGGTTGGCTCAGTCAGTTGGGCGTCTTCAGCTTAGGTCATGATCTCGCGGTTCGTGGGTTTGAGGCCTGCGTCAGGCTCTGTGCTGGCAGCTCAGAGCCTGGAGCCTGCTTCTGATTGTGTCTCCCTCTCTCTCTGTCCCTCCCCCTGCTCATGCTCTGCCTCTCTCTCTCAAAAATAAATATTTTTTTAAAAAGCAGTATTCCATATCAATAAAGGAATAGATGATGTGTTCTAAAACTGGCTTATTTCACACATTATATTATAGGAAGTGGCTGCTATGGGGAGGAAGTCTGTTGGAAAATTAGAAATTTTGAGGAGAGGAAAGGTTTTTTGCTTTTGAATTCATAGCCCTGAGCTATTTTTCTTAGTAATGAAGTGGGTTCAGATAGGAAATTGTAGTGGAGGCGAAGAGAATAAAAATTATGGGAAGGTTAGAGGTGTATTATTTGCAGTTAATGTGAAACTATAAAAACTACAATCTATGGTGGTCATGTTGGAAACAACATTTAGGACAAAGCGGGATGTTCTGCCATTTCTCTCCTTCAAATTTTGTAAGCTACAATTTAAATCACTATCCATATAATTACTGCTACATTCAGTTGATTACTTTCAACCAGGTGCACTTTAAAAAGGGTGGCTTGGAGATAGCAGTTTAAACTTTTTCAAAACTTCTTTGAGAAAGGTAACAAGAGAAGCTTACTTCAATAGGAAGCTTTTCTACTTCAAACCTTTTTACACTAAAAGGTTTTTTGGGTAGGGGTTGTAAATTCCTTCAATGTAAAATTACTGATTCTGCAATAGTGTGCAATGATGTAGTCAAGTAAGGTAGGAGTTCTGGGAAAGTTAATTTTGAGGTATGACTTAGAATCCTTGCAACCAGCCCTCATCCTTTACATAAAATTAAATTGTAGTTTATAGTGTCTGATCTGCTGCATCTTAGTAGGATCCAACTCTTTGGGTGACATGAGTGATAAAACTGCTCTGAAGGGTTTCTTCCACCTGCGAGCAGCATTCTGTTCCTTCAGACATTTACTTTGTAAAATTGAGATTAAGAAACCTCTAACACGTGGAGCACTTGGGTGGCTCTGTCGGTTAAAGTGTCCGACTCTTGATTTCAACTCAGGTCATGATTTCATGCTTTGTGGGATCGAGCCCATGTCAGGCTCTGCTGCACTGCTAGCATGGAGCCTACTTGGGATTCTCTCTCTCTCTCTCTCTCTCTCTCTCTCTCTCTCTGCTCTTCCCGTTTGAGCTCTCTTTCTCAAAGTAAATAAATTAAAAAAAATTTTTTTAAGCATCTAACATAAAATTTACCACTTTAACCATTTTTTGTAATTTTCTTTTTTTGAGAGAGAGTGAGGGGGGTGCAGAGAGAGTGGAATAGAGGATCCCAAGTGGGCTCTGCTCTCAGCCCAGAGTCTGCTTCACATCTTCTCTCCCTGTCTCCCTGCGCCTTCCCTGCTCCTGCTATCTCAAAAATAAACATTTAAAAATATTTTTATAATTTTAATTTTTTTTAATTTTTACTTATTTTTTTAAAATTTACATCCAAGTTAGCATATGGTGCATCAATGGTTTCAGTAGATCCTTTAATGCCCCTTACCTGTGTATCCCATCCCCCCTTCCACAACCCCCATTAGCAACCCTGTTTGTTCTCCATATGTAAGAGTCTCATGTTTTTGTTCCCTTCCCTTATGTTCATATGTTTTGTATCTTAAGTCCTCATATGAGTGAAATCATATGATGTTGGTCTTTCTCTGACTGATTTCGCTTAGCATGATACCCTCTAGTTCCATCCACGTAGTTGCAAATGGCAGGATTTCATTCTTTTTGTTTGCCAAGTAATACTCCATTGTATGTGTATGTGTGTTTGTGTGTATATACCACATCTTCATCCATCCTTTGGTGGACCTTTGGGCTCTTTCCATACTTTGGCTATTGCTGATAGTGCTGCTGTAAACATTGGGGTGCGTGTGCCCCTTCGAAACAGCATACCTGTATTCTTTGGATAAATACCTAGTAGTGCCATTGCTGGATCGTAGGGTAGTTCTATTTTTAGTTTTTTGAGGAACCTCCATCCTGTTTTCCAGAGTGGCTGCACCAGCTTGCATTCCCACCAGCAGTGCCAAAGAGATCCTCTTTCTCTGCATCCTTGCCAACATCCGTTGTTGCCTGAGTTGTTAACGTTAGCCATTCTGACAGGTGTGAGGTGGTATCTCATTGTGGTTTTGATTTGTCTTTCCCTGACGATGAAGGATGCTGAGCCATTTTTTCATGTGTCAGTTGGCCATCGGGATGTCTTTGGAGAAGTGTCTATTCATGTCTTTTACCCATTTCTTCACTGAATTATGTTTTTTGGGTGTTAAGTTTGATAAGTTTTTATAGATTTTAGATACTAACCCTTTATCTGATATGTCTGTGTTGTTTGTAAATATCTTCTCCCATTCCATCGGTTGCTTTTAGTTTTGCTGATTGTTTCCTTTGCTGTGCAGAAGAAGCTTTTTGTTTTGATGAGGTGTCAATAGTTGCTTTGGTTTCCCTTGTTTCTGGAGACATATTGAGTGAGAAGTTGGCTGTGGCCAAGATCAAAGAGTTTTTGCCTGCTTTCTCCTCTAGGATTTTGATGGCTTCCTGTCTTACATTTAGGTCTCTCATCCATTTTGAGTTTATTTTTGTGTATGGTGTAAGAAAGTGGTCCAGGTTCATTTTTCTGCATGTCACTGTCCAGTTTTCCCAGCACTACTTGCTGAAGAGACTGTCTGTTGGATATTCTTTCCTGTTTTGTCAAAGATTAGTTGGTCATACGTTTGTGGATCCATTTCTGGGTTCTGTATTCTGTTCCATTGATGTGAGTGTCTGTTCTTGTGCTAGTACTATACTGTCTTGATGATTACAGCTTTGTAATACAGCTTGAAGTCCGGAACATTTAAAGATATTTTTAAATGATGTGTACACCCAACATGGAACTTGAACTCCACCCTGAGTTCAAGGGTTGCACACTCCACCAACTGAGCCAGCCAAGTGCTGCATTGGGTTATTTATTTTTGTTCTTGTGGAAGTTCCTTATATATTCTGAATGTTTACCTTTTATCACCTATTTGATTTGCAAATATTTTTTCCAATTCTGTATTGTGTTTTCACTCTTTTGAATGCTTTCCTGTGATGTGCAAAAGTTAAGTTTGATACAGTCCCATTTGTCTTTTTTTGCCTTTGTTGTCTGTGCTTTTTGTGTCATATCTAAGAAAGCACTGACAGATCCAGTCTGCTGAAGCGTTTCCCCATGTCTTCTAGGACTTTTGTAGCTTTAGGTCTTAATTTTTGTCTTTAATCTATCTTAAATTAATTTTTGTAGATGGTCTTAGGAAGGATCCAACTTTATTATTTTGTGTAAACACCCAGTTTTCCTAGCACCATCAGATGACTCCCCCCCCCCCCCCCCCCCCAGGGTTGTAGTGGTGGGACCTTTGTTGAAGGTCATTTGAGGCATTTACTTACTATATTTAAAAGTATGGTCAGTTGTCCATTTGGGGTCTTGTTGAATCAGATAACAAGTCGTTTTAGTTGTTTCTTTTCCCTTGTAAACAATCCGGCTTGTTCTGTTTTCATTAAATCACAGACTCTTTAAGAAAACTTTAAATATAGGGGTGCCTGGGTGTCTCCGTTGGTTGCATGACTCTTGATTTAGGCTCAGGTTATGGTATCACAGTTAATGAGATGAAGTCCCGCTTATGGTCACTATCAGCACTGAGCCTGCTTGGGATTCTGTCTCTCTCTCCCTGTCCCTCTGTCCCTCCCTGCACATAAGTGCACTCTCTCTTTCTCTCTCTATAAATAAACTTTTGGGGTGCCTGGGTGGCTCAGTCAGTTGAGCGTCTGACTTCGGCTCAGGTCATGATCTCACAGCTCGTGAGTTCAAGCCCCGCATCAGGCTCTGTGCTGACAGCTCAGAGCCTGGAGCCTGCTTCCAATTCTGTGTCTCCCTCTCTCTTTGCCCCTAACCTACTCGTGTTCTGTCTCTGTCTCTCTCAAAAATAAATAAACATTTAAAAAACTTTTAAAAAATAAATAAGCTTTTTTTAAAAAAAAATTTATTTTTAACATTTTATTTATTTTTGAGGGACAGACCAAGCACGAGCAGGGGAAAGGCAGAGAGAGAGGGTGACTCAGAAACCGAAGCAAGTGACTCAAATCCGAGCTGTCAGCACAGAGCTGGACTCTGGGCTCAAACTCATGAACTGTGAGCTCATGACTTGAGCTGAATTTGGATGTTTCACTGACTGAGCCTCCCTGGCGTCCCTAAAAAAAATTAAATTAAATATAAAATATAAAATTTTGCTTTTCTGGCATAGTGATCTAAGATTATTCAATCCATGTACTGTTACTAGTAAAGAGTATCCTATTTTGGGGTGATACATGATCTGGTTGTCTGGGATCCAGTAAAGCTTTATTTACAAAAGGAGGCTTGGGGCGCCTGGGTGGCTCAGTTGGTTGAGTGCCCGACTTTGGCTCAAGTCATGATCTCATGGTTGTTGAGTTTGAGCCTTAGGTTGGTGTTGGTTTTTCACCTTTCTTTTCATATACATGTATTGACATTTTCGGTTTTATTTCTCTCACATCTTGCCCCTTGATTTATTCATTCTTTGAAAGCCTGTGGGCTATTCTAAGATTGTCGTTTTGGTTGATAAACCATCCAGTTGTTTTAGCAAGTGTTGTGGGTTTGTTTGTTTTTTTTATGTTTATTTTTGAGAGAGAGCATGAGCGAGGAAGGGGCAGAGAGAGAAAAGGAGACACAGAATCCGAAGCAGGCTCCAGGCTCTGAGTTGTCAGTACAGAGCCCGATGTGGGGCTCAAAGCCACAAACCATGAGATCATGACCTGAGCTGAAGTTGGACGCTTAACCAACTGAACCACCCAGGCACCCCAAAGTGTTTTTTGTAATGTTGATTTATTTTGAGAGAGCACCTGTGCATGAGTGGGGTGGGGGCAGAGAGAGAGAAGGAGGGAGAATCCCAAGCAGGCTCTGCCCTGATAGCACAGAGTCTGATATAGGCTCGAACACACGAACCAGGAGATCATGACCTGAGCCAAAACCAAGAGTCTTAGATGCCCAGCCAACTGAGCCACCCAGGCACCCCTAAAGTTTTTTAAAGCAATTGTGTTCTTTCATACTGTGACTTTGAAAAAATACTAGATGGTTTCTATTAGATGAGGAAGAGCTTGGTTGCAAAAATTATTAACTAATGAGTGAGTGCAAGAGCATTCTGGTGACCCTCAAGGTGGAATAAGCACACTGTCTAGCGTTTACTAAAAACTTTGGACAGAATGCATGGATCAGCTGAGGATTCTGGAAAGTAAATGTTAGCAGGTGAATTGGAGAAGGAAACCATAACTCAAAATAGCACTGAGACAGCTATGATTTCCTGTTTTTTATTTCCTTTGGTTATCTCTTGGGGTGGTCTGAAAAGCTGCCAGAAGCTGGTAGCTGCACACTAGGTGCAGACAAAAAGAGCTCCGAAAGAGGGCCAACCTGGTCCAAGAGAGTGGGGGGAAATCTTTTTTGTTTTTGTATTGCTTTGCTTTTTGTGTGTGTGTTTTGGCCAGAAGAACTGTGGTCCCAAAAGTAAAGAGCATCATGGATATATCCCTGTTGATATTTTTTCTTTTCGTTTCCCTGTTTGGCTAGAGAGGGACAGATAGTCAAGGCAGAGTGGAGAGAACCAAGAATTGGGCCCTTACCCTGAACCAGAAATTTTCAGCAAGATTATGGGGAGGAGAAAGATGAAGAAAGTGATCCCATAAAGATTTATATGAATACCACTGAGCTGCTCCTGTATGGATTTGATCACAATTTATCAAAGGCTTTGAAAAGTGATAGGTCACCTCCCAGTCCCAGTCTGGCCACTGGGTGACAAGCAGGGCAGATCTGAATACCATGGCAGGGGCTTTCATAACTAAACAGAAATCATAACATATAACCCATAGAAGTTGGGTAAAAACTTGAAGACTGAACTTAACCATTTCAATTGCCTGCTAAAACAATTTTTTTAATTACTTTTTTAATGTTTGTTTATTTTTGAGAGTAAGAGAGGGAGACACAGAGTGTGAGCAAGGGAGAGGCAAAGAGAGGGAGACAAAGAATCCTAAGCAGGCTTTAGGCTCCAAGCTGTCAGCACAGAACCCAACATGGGGCTCAAACTCCCAAGCCATGAGATCATGACCTGAGCTGAAGTCAGATGCTTAACTGAACCACTCAGTTACCCCTAAAACAATTTTTAAAAATCAGCATGCTCCATAGGATTTAAACAAGATTTAAAATTATATAACATGATCACAATGCTAAGGATGCAATCATAAATTAATAACAAATCACCAGGAAATTCTCAGCATCCATCAAAGGAAAAAGACTGCAACTTCAAGGTGATGCAGATCAAGATTTACAAACAGCTATCATAACCATTCCATAAGAAGTAAGAGCAAATTTTTTTTTTTTTTTTTTTTTTTTTTGGTATGTGAGAGAGACAATCTGAGGGGGGTAGGGGCAGAGAGAGAGGGAGACACAGAATCCAAAGCAGGCTCCAGGCTCTGCGCTGTCAGCACAGAGCCTGATGTGGGGCCTGAGCCCAGGAACCATGAGACCATGACCTTAGCTGAAGTCAGCCATTCAACCAGCTGAACCACCCAGGTGCCCCTTGAAATAAGAATGAATACTCTTAAAAGGAAAGACGAAGTCTTAGAGAAATAAAAGAAAAAATTAAAAATACAGCAGGAAAGGGGCACCTTGGTGGCACAGTAGGTTGAGCATCTGACTTTAGCTCAGGTCATGATCTCGCAGTTTGAGTTCGGGCCCCACATTGAGCTCACTGTTGTTAGTGCAGAACCTCCTTTGGGTCCACTGTCCCCACCTCTCCCCTGTTTGTACTCTCAAAAAAAAAAAAATCAGGAAAATAACTACTGGAATAAAAAGTTTATTGGGTGGGCTTTAGTAGAATGGAGATGACAGAAGATTGACTGAACTTGAAGATAGATCAGTAGGAGTTACCCAAGTTGAACAACACAGAAAAGATTGGAAGAAATGTCCCAAAGGTCTCTCAGGTTCTGTTCAGACCAAAAAGTTTAATATGTTTGCATCAGCAGATTACCCAGAAAGAGAAGGGTGTGTTGCAGGAAAAAACCTGAAAACAGAACTATGTTCATTATAATGAGTAGATTCTACAACTAAATTATTTGGCCATGAAATGAGTAAGTTCCATTTATGTAGATTAAAATAAGATGGCATTTCAAGTGGAATGATCTAGTTAACAAGATAAACTTACCTTTTTAATAAGAATTGCCCTCTAAATACCTGAATTATTAGCATGACAAATTTAAACAGTAAAGGATCATGTAACTATTTTAAATTTAAAAATTTTAGGGCTATAGCGGGGGGCCTACCTGGCTCATTTGGTAAAGCATGTGACCTTTTGATCTCAGTCACGGATTCAAGCGCCACATTGGGCATAGGGATTACTTTTTAAAAATAAATGAAAATTCAAGGCTGTTATTTCTCCAAATGTCCATAAGATCTCATCAGAATAATTACTTATTGCCAAAGTCAACAAATATTTGAGGACCTTCTATGAGCTGGACTAGGCACTGGAGATAAACACAATACAACACAAAGTCCCTAACTACACAGAATGAGTGTAGTGGGATTGGCATGAATACCAAAATAGCCACACAAATACTAGGTAAGCGTTCTGAGTTTGTTTTTTTTTTTAACGTTTATTTATTATTGAGAGACAGAGTATGAGCATGGGAGGGGCAGAGAGAGGAGGAGACACAGAATCCGAAGCAGGTTCCAGGCTCTGAGCTGTCAGCACAGAGCCCGATGCAGGGCTCGAACCCACAAACCGCGAGATCATGATCTGAGCCAAAGTCGAACCCTTAACCGACTGAGCCACCCTAGGCGCCCCAGCATTCTGAGTTTTAAAACCCTTTGAGGTGCCTGGGTGGCTTAGTCAGTTGAGGGTCCGACTAAGGTCATGATCCCAGTGGGGTTGTCGGATTGAACCCCATGTCGGGCTCTGTGCTGAGCGTGGGACCTGCTTGGATTCTCTCTGCCCCTGCCCCCCACCATTATGTGTGCACGTGCTCTCTTTTTCTCTGTAAAGTAAAAAAACCTTTTAATGACATTTGGTCTGGTGGGAATAGTGAGGTGATTTGAACTAGAAGAAGGGGGCTGAGGACAGGAGTTCTAGGTAGGGTGAAACTAGGGAAAAGCCCAGTGTGACTGAAATACTGGGAATGGGGATAGAGCTAGTTACCTGTATATTTTGTCTGTGTGTTTTATTTATTTCAACTGTTCTTCTGATACAGTGTCTTTATATTGCAAATTTTGAGTCAAATGAGAAGGGGAATGCCAGGAGATAGGAAGATTAGATAATAGTTTATTCTCTGGGTGTAAAAAAGGATCACTCTGTAATGAGGGGACCTGGAACTGTTGAGGGATAGATTGACTATACTGAAAATAAAGAACGTAAGCTTATAGTGACTGGGATTCCTAGCCCCTTACCCTGTTTTGCCTACTAGAAATCTTAATGCTCTTTAGGCAAGAGAATGGAATATTTCGGTAATCTGACTTGCCCAGGAAAGAACTTTAAAAAAAAAATAGTGATAGGGAAGGAGTTCCTCAGTGAAACCACCCAGTCACCGTGCCCTGCATAAAGGCCCACAGTAAATACACCCCATCCGGGTGTGTAGACCTTCTGACTAGCTAAGTCTTAGTACCCTATTCCTGGCCAAGAATCACTCAAAAGAAATGTTGAAAGGAAACAGTTGGGGGAAGATCTAAGGATAAATTAATGCATAGAAAACCAAACCAAATGAAAAAGCAGGACAACTTTTAAATACAGAGAAAAACAAAGTTATACAAGAAAGAAAAAGTTCATGGAGCACAATTAAAAGTCTTAACATACTGTTAACACTGCTGTATGATTCATGAAAGTTAAGAGAATAAATCCTAAGAGTTCTCATAGTGGAAATTTTTTTCTTCTTTTGCTTTCTCTTTTTATTGTATCTGAGATGGATGCTAAACTTACTGCAGTAATCATTTCACAATATGTAAATCAAGCCATTATGCTGTAGGCCATAAACTTACGTACAACGATATGTATGTCACTTATAAAACTGGGGGTGAGGGAGTCAGCATGGATAGTGAATAAAAACTGAGAAGGGGTGGGGCGCCTGGGTGGCGCAGTCGGTTAAGCGTCCGACTTCAGCCAGGTCACGATCTCGCGGTCCGTGAGTTCGAGCCCCGTGTCAGGCTCTGGGCTGATGGCTCAGAGCCTGGAGCCTGTTTCCGATTCTGTGTCTCCCCCTCTCTGCCCCTCCCCCGTTCATGCTCTGTCTCTCTCTGTCCCAAAAATAAATAAACATTTAAAAAAAAAAAAAAACTGAGAAAGGGTGATAGGACTCAGTAGCATAGCCAGTGAGTGTAGAATTCTAATGGGTGAGCTGAATTCTAATGGGAAGTCATTAGGTAAGATCTAAATTAGATAAGCTCTAAAGAGAGACCCCTGTGCTTCAAAATTCAACTTAAAGCTTCTTGTATTTATAGTGTATTAATTATAATTAATATTTATATTAATATTGTATTAACATTATTTACCTTTGTGTTCAGTATTTTGAACACAGTATTTTTTTTTTTAAGTTTATTTATTTTTGACAGAGACAGAGTGCTAGCATGAGCTGGAGAGGGGCAGGGAGAGAGGGAGACACAGAATCTGAAGCAGGCTCCAGGCTCTGAGCTGTCAGCACAGAGCCCGACGTGGAGCTCGAACTCACAAACTGAGATCATGACCTGGGCTGAAGTCGGATGCTTAACCGACTGAGCCACCCAGGCGCCCCAGTATTTGAATTCTTATCATAGGTAAATTTTGTATGCATTATGTAATTTAATCTTTATTAGTCATATGAGGTAGGTCTTATTGCCCACCAGATATTTAAAAAAAAAAAAAAGCCTTGGGACACCTAGGTGGCTCAGTCAGTTGAGCATCTGACTCTTGATCTCAGCTCTAGTCTTGATCTCTGGGTTTTAGGGTCGTAGGTTCGAGCCCAGGCATGAGGCCTACTGGAGAAGAAAAAAAAAAAAGCCTATTTATGGAATACTGGGTCCCAGACACCTGGGTGGCTCAGTTGGTTAAACGTCTGACTTCAGCTCAGATCAGATCAGTTGGTGAGTTTGAGCCCTGCATTGGGCTCTGCGCAGGCAGCTCAGAGGGTGGAGCCTGCTTTAGATTCTGTGTATCCCTCTCTCTGCCCCTTTCCTGCTGATCCTCTTTCTCTGTCAAAAATAAACATTAAAAAAAATTTTTTTTAGAATACAGTGGGTTCTGAAATGCATACATTAGTGAATTTTGAGTCTTAGAAATGGGAAAGCCCAAGCTGTTGCTTGGCTTCCTGAAATAAGAGGATTCAGATGATCAGTTTGTATTGTTCAGAACTGCGTCTTAATTGCAACTTTTTTTCTTTCCTAAATAAAAAATTGTACCATTTAAAAAATTTGAAACAAACTGCAAAAATATGTCCCACTCCAATGTGTATTTAAGTTTTTTCAGATAGGTGTCAGTACTGTTCAATTTAACTAATTTACCCAACGTATTAATGTAATTACTGCCTTCTCTATTGGTCACATAATTGCCCACTGGGCCAGTAATAATCTCTTCTAAAAATGATGAAACAGGCACAAAATGCTGGTAGGATTGATTGGCACTGTGCTTGATTTTTTTTTTTTAATTTTTTTTAATGTTTATTTTTGAGAGAGAGCAAGCGACAGAAGCAGAGACTGAGAATCCTAAGTAGGCTGCTGTTAGCTCAGAGCCAGAGGCAGAGCTCTATCTCATGAACCGTGAGATCATGACCTGAGCAAAATCAAAGGTCAGATGCTCAATCAACTGAGCCACCCAAGGCATGCCACCTGTTTTTGTGCTGGCTATATTGTTGAGGATTTCTTTCTTTCTTTTTTGTATCTTTTTTTTTTTTTTTTGTATTATTTATTTTGAGAGAGAGCACAAGCGGGGGAGGGACAGAGAGAAGGAGAGACAGAATCCCAAGCAGGCTAATAATCCGCATCATTAGTCCAGAGCCCCATCGCACCCCTCGAGATCATGACCTGAGCCAAGATCAGGAGTTCCACATTTAACAACTGTGGCACCCAGCACCCCTGTTGAGAATTTCTTAAAGATTCTTAACTGGATAAGAAAACTAACCATAATATGCTATTTTGGGGGGTATTCAAGAATGAACTGCCAAACATTAAGAGCCTTAAATACATTTCTAGCCTTGGGGCGCCTGGGTGGGTCAGTCCATTGATCCTTGGTCTTCTGGCTCAGGTTATGATCTCACAGTTCGTGAGTTCAAGTCCCACATGGGCTAGCTGCTGTCAGCCTGTCAGCACAGAGCCTGCTTTAGATCCTCTGCCCCCCCCCCGCCCCCGCCAACTCTCTGCCTCTCCCCTGCTCATCCATGCGTGCGCTCTCTCTCTCTCTCAAAAATAAATATTTAAAAATACTAAAAAAACATTCCTAGTATGTTTTTTTAACTGGTAATTTTAAGTTTGTCCTGTGGAACTGTTTTATGTATTTCTGTTTATAGTGGGCATGTTAAAGAGGAAGCACTTTAAAACATTTTTTTTAATGTTTATTATTTTTTAGGCGGGGAGAGGAGAAGAGAGAGAGGGAAACACAGAATCTAAGCAAGTTCCAGGCTCTGAGCTATCAGCACAGAGCCTGATGCTGGGCTTGAACCCACAAGCCATGAGATCATGACCTGAGCTGAAGTTGGACACCTAACCAACTAAGCCACCCGGGCACCCCAAAAAGGAATCACTTCTTAGGTTTCAGATAAATTAAAACTACTTTATTTAGTTATGCCTATTTGACTTCCATTTTGCTGTCTATTACCTGTACTTAACAGACTACTTTGTTGAAATGGACATTTCCTGATCCTATTAAAGAGCTTGGAGTGTTCCCAAAATTGCCAGCAAAAGCCATTTTTCAAGTTTTTTATGCTCTTAGACTTTAGACACCACTAGGTATTATGATCATCAGCTGCCAAATTGATAGAAAATAGTATCTATACACTGAGTACCAGTTTACTTGCTGTCAGGCCTTTAAATCTTTTTTGCCAGGCTAATCAGTGAAGAAATGGTGCTCTTTAAATTGTAATTCCAATAGTAAGGTTTAAAAAATCTAAGAATTTGAGGGGCGCCTGGGTGGCTCAGTCAGTTGAGCGTCCGACTTCAGCTCAGGTCATGATCTTGCAGTCTGTGAGTTCAAGCCCCGCGTTGGGCTCTGGGCTGACAGCTCAGAGCCTGGAGCCTGCTTCAGATTCTGTGTCTCCCTCTCTCTCTGCCCCTTCCCTGCTCATGCTCTGTCTCTCTCCATCTCAAAAATAAATAAAATTTTTAAAAAAAACCTTAAAATCTAAGAATTTGATAGACAAAAAACCTCTCATTTTAACTTAATTTCTTTACTGGCTTGCTGGTGAAAAGGTAATGATTTTCCTTGGTTTATGGGCCTTTTTAATTTGCTCTGTGCATGGCTTACTCATTTTGTCATTTGTTTTTTCTTAATAAATTGTAAGTAGTGTATAATTTCCAGTTTTCCAGTTTACTCTTTGTTATTGAGGGGATATGTCAATTATAGATGGACTTTAGAAATAAAGCTAAATA
The DNA here is from genome assembly GCF_014898765.1 of Herpailurus yagouaroundi. Taxonomy (NCBI): domain Eukaryota; kingdom Metazoa; phylum Chordata; class Mammalia; order Carnivora; family Felidae; genus Herpailurus; species Herpailurus yagouaroundi. Next base: position 68,749,986 of record NW_024412394.1, read on the forward strand.
TTATTCATAAGAGAAGATGGAACAAGAATGTGACAACATAAAAAATCCATTGTGTAAATTGTTAGAACATTCAAGTGTGAGAGTTTTATAATTTTTATTCGAGTAGTCAAGTGCTGTTATGACTTAATCACATTTTTTTGTGTGTTAAATAATAGATCCGAGTGGGACATACTTTTGAAGGATGTGCAATGTTCAATCATAAGTGTGACAAAAACTGACAAGCAGGAAGCTTATGTACTCAGGTAAGTCCTGCAAAAACCAGCTTTTTAGCTACCTGATAGCAGTCTGAACCATACATTCATTACATGGAATCGCAAATTGTTCCTCTGGATTTTAGTTCTATAGTCATTTTTACTTTGAGAAATATAGTATAAAATAAAGTTTTGTTTGTTTGTTTGTTTAAGTTTACTTATTTTGTGAGGGAGAGAGAGAATCCCAAGCAGGCTCCATGCGTCAGCACAGAGCTCAACCTCATGAACCCTGTGAGATCGTGACCTGAGTTGAAACCAAGAGTCTGGACACTTAAACTGAGCCACATAGGCACCCCTAAAATGTTTGCTTTAGATGTCCCAGTGTGTTCTGAATTTTTACCTAATAGCTCTTCAAGATGGTTGCCATCTTTACCTCCTTGTAGTTAGCAGAAAGTATCTGTAAAAGGTGGTAGAGTGGCATTGTCCTTTTACCCTCAGCCCCAGATAGAGAGGCCTTCCTGTTTAGTGTATGCCTCTCACTGTCAGAACTTCGAGCAAAGTGAAAATTTAGCTTCTTCCTGTAAATACAATTGCTATAATAGAAGAAAGCCATTCAACATGTTTATAGGTACAAAGCTAATTTATTCAATGAAAATACTAATTTCTTATACATGTTATAATGGACCTTGGGGCTACTGGATTAACAAAGTACATAAGGTGTCTGGTTTGTTTTTATCACATGCTTATTATGTGCTAAGAATATAATGGTGAGTAAAAACAAACATTCCTTTTCTTCATGGAGCTTATTATCTAGTGAAAGAAATAATGAGATGGTTACAGAAATATGTGTGAGAGTGGGTAGTAGTACAAGGTGAGACATGAATTTAGTAAATAATATCCTAAGATAGGTGAGGTGAGGAGGAAAGTTTAACAGTAAAAGGGGATTTGTATAATGAGCTGATATGCTTTGTACCTGATTCAAGACCTGTTTGTGGGGTTCTAGAACCTTAAACTCATTTTTGTATGCTAGAAAGGGCGGGATACTGTAGTATATTTTATGCTTCCTTGAGATCCTCACATTTTAAATTAATAGCCAAATTTTAGATTGTAAATGATAATCCAGTAGTAGATGAATTGTATCTCAGTAATACATAAACGTCATTATAACATTGTGACTTTTTCCAAATGCAGTGAGAGTAGCATGTTTGTCTCCAAGAGACGTTTCATTTTGAAGACATGTGGTACCACCCTCTTGCTGAAAGCACTGGTTCCCCTGTTGAAACTTGCTAGGGATTACAGTGGGTTTGACTCAATTCAAGTAAGTAATCAAACATTTAATCCTTTTTTCTAGACAAATGTTAGGGTTCTGTGATATGCCTAGTAAATAAATTTTTGTATACTTCTTAGTTGTGATGGGTAGTCACTGATTTTTTTGAAACTAAATGTATACATGTTCTCAAAAATCATTGTTTCCATGCCTATTTAAAACCTCAGATCCAAAATTACTGCTCTAGAAATAATGTACCTTGTTTCTACCGCTGTTAAGACCCATCATGTATAGATTGGGTATTTTTTAGTTTCTAGAAATTCAGAGATGTGATCTGCATTCTTAATACATTGTTGATACTCTTCTCCAGCTTAAATAAAGTTGGTCTGTATGACAGTAATTTATGGATATTGGTCTGAAACCTTGCTCTGACACCAGGGTCTTCATTTTTGTTTGTTGGCCAGCAAAAGATCACCTATCTTTTAAACCTATTAAAGGGAAAACATGTTAAATTTCATTAGAGAAAATATTTATAGATTTGATTTTGTTATGCATATGCAGAAAATAGTTGACTAGGAAAGGTGATAGAATTCTGTGTATGAAGTTATCTGTCTTTTTCAGAGCTTCTTTTATTCTCGTAAGAATTTCATGAAGCCTTCTCACCAAGGGTACCCACACCGGAATTTCCAGGAAGAAATAGAGTTTCTTAATGCAATTTTCCCAAGTAAGTTTAAATAGAATTGAAACTTGTTTCCTTAGAGGTTATATCCTTTCAGAGATCTTTTTATATTTGTGAAAGCATATGTATGCAAGGATATATATTAAGGATAAATATGTCAATAAAGTTAATTACAAATTCTAGAGTGTATATATGCTCGGTAAGGTCAGTGTTGACAGGATGGAAGAAGAAAATGAATTGATAACTTGCCAGAAGGAGACATGATCTTTGTCTAGCCAGTTGCTCTAATTTATATCTAATTTAATGGTTATGAAGGCCGTGCTCTCTTCCTTCAGAAAAAGGTATAGTGACTTCATAAACCCATGCTAAGATGCTGTTCCATATAAGAAACTTGGGCTTGGCATTCTATTCAGGAATTGAACTGGCTTAAAAATGATAAACAGTGAGATCAGAGTGTCACTTCAACCAAATTGGCAAGATTTTCTTCCATTTACTAACTTTTTATTTATAGGCCATCCTTTTTGAACTTCAAGGTCAGGGAACTAAAAGTTATCTAATCTAATACCCTTAATACACTTATATCCTAGAAGAGGCTGAAAACCTAGGATGATTTTACTAATTTGGCACAAAACCATTCACAGGCATGATTTAAGATTCCCCCCCTCCTCCCTCACAGACATGATTTGAAAAGAAAGTCCAATTTCTATCCTGTTCTTAATCTAATATGAAACTATACAAGGCTGTATCAGTGCCGAGTAGAATTTAGTGTAAATATCTTCCAGTTAATTTACTGTGTTAAATGAGGCTTTGGAACAACAATATGGAAGGAGCATAATACATAAATGACTTGTATTTACTTGGGAGTGTATAGAGAAACAGGTGATCAAATTCCATTTCCTTAATGGAGTTTTAGGGGGAGAGGGTGAGCCATACTTTCCTCAGCACTCAGACTAACTCCCTAGCTGAAGTATATCTCTAATGATTTTTTTTTTTTTTTTTTTTTTTTTTTT
>NW_024412394.1:68753232-68769132 GCF_014898765.1 Herpailurus yagouaroundi
TTTTTTTTTTTTTTTTTTTTTTTTTTTTTTTTTAATGGGATGATGAGATCCTGCCTGCTTGGGAGGGAAGCACTATCACCCTAGCTATTGGAGGAGTGGAGGCAAAAGTATCCTATGAAATGGAGCTGTTAAATTTATTTTATTCTCCTCCCTTAACAGATGGAGCAGCATATTGTATGGGACGTATGAATTCTGACTGTTGGTATGTTGGACACAGTTTTATGGGGGTTTTTTTGTTTTGTTTTTTTGTTTTTGTCTATATAGGATTTATTTTAAATTGCTATTTGTCATTTTCAGAAACTTTTTTTTTTTTTTTTTTTTTTTTTTTTTTAACTTTTATATAGGTACTTGTATACTTTGGATTTCCCAGAGACTCGGGTAATCAGTCAGCCAGATCAAACCCTGGAAATTCTGATGAGTGAGCTTGACCCAGCAGTTATGGACCAGTTCTACATGAAAGATGGTGTTACTGCAAAGGATGTCACTCGTGTAAGCATTTTCAGGAATTCTTCTTTAGGACTAAATAATTTTAACTCAAAGTGTATTCTTTTTTTCTTATTTCTTTTTTCTTTTTTCTTCTTTTAATGTTTATTTTTTATTTTTGAGAGAGACCGCATATGAGCAGGGGAGGGGCAGAGAGAGAGGGAGACACAGAATCTGAAGCAGGCTCCAGTCTCTGACCTGTCAGCACAGAGCCCAATGTGAGCTGAAACTCACAAACTGAGAGCATGACCTGAGCCAAAGTCGGATGTTTAACCGACTGAGCCACCCAGGCCTATAAGTGTATTTTTCGAATTTGTATGTAATTCAGTCTTTCCTTTCCCAGGAGAGTGGAATTCGTGACCTGATACCAGGTTCTGTCATTGATGCCACACTGTTCAATCCTTGTGGGTATTCGATGAATGGAATGAAATCGGATGTAAGTAATGTTTTGCTTAATTGTTAAATATTTAAGTGTACCCATTTCATTATTAACATAAAACTGTTTCTCTAAGGGAACTTATTGGACTATTCACATCACTCCAGAACCAGAATTTTCTTATGTTAGCTTTGAAACAAACTTAAGTCAGACCTCCTATGATGACCTGATCAGGAAAGTTGTGGAAGTCTTCAAGCCAGGAAAATTTGTGACCACCCTGTTTGTAAATCAGGTAATTTGTTTTATTACTGACCATAAAATCTTACAGGAAATAAGGATAGTGAATCATGTCATAAAACATATCCTAAGATGGCATGTAACAGCAGATATCTAGAAGTATCACTGGGTGAGGTTATTAGTAGAAACGATGCTTTGTTATTGATTAGACTTGGTCCTTGTTTTATATCTAGCCCAATTCATGGGTTCCTTCTGTCCTGTTTTCCCTGTAGACAGATGGGGAGGTGGGGAGACAACGTAGGACGATGCCCCTCTCCATCCACCCACAGGACAGCTAAAGTATTCAAATGCCACAGTTTCTTTAAGATAGTAGTCTTAAATACTTTTTAAGTGACTGTTGTGTTTGAAAATACTTCTGCAGATTAAAAGCACTAACGATTGGTTTAAATTCTTTTCCCCAGAGTTCTAAATGTCGCACAGTGCTTTCTTCGCCCCAGAAGATTGAAGGCTTTAAACGTCTTGATTGCCAGAGCGCTATGTTCAATGATTACAATTTTGTTTTTACCAGTTTTGCTAAGAAGCAGCAACAACAGCAGAGTTGATTAATAAAAATGAAGAAAAAACGCAAAAAGAGAACACACATAGAAGGAGGTGGTGGCTGCTTTTTAGATATTGATACCGGGGGCCGTGCTTTCCATAACCACCACCTTGTAGCTGCAGAAAGCCCTAGATGTAATGATAGTGTAATCATTTTGAATTGTATGCATTATTATATCAAGGAGTTAGATATCTTGCATGAATGCTCTCTTCTGTGTTTAGGTATCCTATGCCACTCTTGCTGTGAAATTGAAGTGCATGTAGAAAAAACCTTTTACTATATGAAACTTTACAACACTTGTGAAAACAATTCAATTTGGTTTACGCACAATGTAATATTTCTCCAGGTATCATCCAAAATTCCCCACAGACAAGGCTTTCGTCCTCATTAGGTGTTGGCCTCAGCCTAATCATCTGGGACTGTTCTATTAAATTGCTGCCAGGATTTTACATCCAGTTACCTCCACTTTCTAGAACATATTCTCTACTAATAGTACTGAAACCAATTTCTACTTCATACAGATGTTTTTTGCAACAGTGATTAAAGTTTATCTTCCACGAGTCGAGTCCTCTTCAGAAAATGATTGCGGTTACCCATTTTGTGTATTACTATTTTAACATTATTGCTTCCTGTACCTGTACTTCCTTTAATTGATTTCATTCTTGCCATGGTGTCTTGCCTCCCAACCCCTCCCCCCCCTCAATAAAGCAATATACTGTTACACTGTGGGTTTATACTAATCTTATACCCGGGAGGGGGAAGGGGAATGGACCCTGGGCTTAATTTTATTTAAAGGTCAAAGGAGTTTGTCCTCCTTTTATATTGGCATGGACTCTTTTGGGAGATAGTGACCAAAATAAACAATGGTGATTAGCAAAGAAGACACATAAATTTTATTAGGGTATACTGGCAGAACTGTTCCAGAAACTGTATGCCATTCTGTATTCCCATTAATGAAATTAGCTTCTCATGAGTACCATGCCTTTACTAACTTGCTAAGTGGTTGTGTAAAAGAATTTTTATCGCTAAGTTTATTGGCAAGGAAATAAAGATAAAGGTTGTACTGGATTTAGTAAGTCATCTCAGATGATTTACCTTAACTTTTGCTTTTAGCAGCTATCTCCAATAATTTTCATTCACAGTATATCATAAACTTTGGTTCAAAATGGAGTCTGTCTTTGCCATGTTATGACTTAAAGTTCTTTGACTTTGTGTGATGCATTATGATGGTGTTCTGACTTCCTGGTGTTCTTTCACCGTGGTTTCATAGGATCAAGTGAAACTTCCCAGACTGAGAACTGTTCAGGATATTCAGACATACAGTGAAGCAGAATGCTATCCATAAGACATAAAATTCCAGACGTCTATGGGAAATGACTAAAAATACAGGCTTTGAGGAGTTGGCATCTTTTAGGTATATTTGCAAATACTGGGATATAAGCAGCTGAGAAAACAGCAAAGTTGACTAAATTTTGTATTCTTGTCCTCAAAGTTTTTTGATTCTTTCTGGATTGTTGCAGTGATGTTTTTTTGTTCCTTCCGTGTTTATAAATGAAACACTTTTTTTTAGTGTTTCTAAACATAAAATCTACTTGGTTTGAAATCAAGTGGTTGGAACACAAATTTTGACTTTTATTTTAAGCATGTTGATTCAAAGTTTCATTGAAGAAACTTTCAGTCAGTGGATCAGTTTGATTCTGTAATTAGCACACAGTACCTAATTAATGTTTTGTACTGTTTTGAGGACCAATGCTCAAAGTGGATTTTGTTCTTGAACAGTGTCCCAGTAGATTTGATGACATTTGTTGGCTTGAGGTCTGATTTTTTTTTTTTTCTAATAGATTTAAGATTTCTATCTAATGTTGAAAACTGCACAAATTTGTATGGAATAAAGCCTAGAAAAATTAAAACTGTAGATTGAATAGTAATCAAAATTAATCCTAGTGTGTATGATGGAGGAGGGAAAATTTTGGTGCCATAATTTCTCTCTTCATGGTGTTGGACTTAAATCAGTTGAAATGTATTTCTGTACCACAATTTAAGCTTCAATAAAAGTTTGCTTAATTCATTGTCTAGTGACATTCAAAAAGTTTTTTGTTGATGTATTTTTTAAATAGTATAGACCAAATACTAGCCATCTGCAATTTTTATAACTTGAGGAAATTGGTATTTGGTGGTTATTGTCCAATGTTTGAGTAATCATGAAGACAGAAGATCTTTAAGCTCCTGGGAGAATAAGTAATTTATACTCATTTAAACATTTCTTATTAGTGGCTTCATAACTAAAGCTTAAGAGAAATAGCTGGGCTATGTATATACCAGGATATCAGAGTAGAAGAGGTAAGTGGTAAGAATAAAAAATTGTGTTTGTGAGTTTGGAGTTAAGTCAGAAGTTTGAAGGTGAAATGTTCCAGGTTTTATAGAATAGGCTCTTAATAGGTGAGGGAGAACAAGCTATAAACTTAACTGGAACAAAGTTATAAGCTTGACCATTTTTGCCATGTAGGTACATGTCTCATGATCACTTATTTGGCAAAATTTCAGTTCTTCAGTCCCTGTCTATAATCTGAAAATTGGAATCTTATAAAAATGTGTATTCAGATCTTTTTCAGAGACCATTTTCTAAAATGTGAATAGAAAGGGGGTTGATCCTAGTTGTTACATATGTGATGTGTGTAATACCTCCAATACCAGGTTCTTTCACAAGAACAGGTAAGTGAGCAATGATATTCAGACACCTTAAGTTGCAAACATGATATTACACTATGAAAGGTAAAGAACCTTATTTTCATTGTCCTGGCCAGATAACTTGCACCAATTCCTCACTTCCCACCTTCAAACTTGATATTTCCATCCCCCCTTTTATTCGTGTTAAAATGGAAACTGTTCCTTTGGAATCTGTCCCTTCTACCTTGAGAGACCTTGTAACTGAGCTCTCTGCAGGGTTTAGCTAGAACACCAGAAAATAGATGAGATTTGTAATTCAACATTTTAATTGGAGAATTTTCAAATATATAGAGTAAACAAAAATAGTATATTGAATCTTCATATCCTACCTTAAACAGTACTCAATTCAACTTTGATACATCTATCTACACATCTTTGTAGGTAAGATTTAGAAGTTGGAATCAGCAGATCTTAACTACAATTCAGGAAAATGGACACTTTATTTAGCTCCCATCCATGTAGGGACAGAAGGTTCACTTAATCCCTATTTAGGCAGCTCTACCCCACCCCAAGTTAATCACTTTTCCAATTTTTTTTTTTTTCCACCATAACATAGGGTCCCATCTGCCCCACTCTGGAACTTTATATTAAATATAAGGTATATCCTCCCTACAGTGCTTTCATTTGGTATAAAGTTTTTGACGGGTTGAACCATGTGTTCCTTTCTGCCAAGTAGTATCCATTGTATGAATGTACTATGATTTGTTATTCATTCTGTTACACATTGGTTTCCAGTTTTTGGAAAACAAATAAAGCTGCTATGAACATTTGCATACAAGTGTTTTTGTGGCTTCGGGCTGCCTTGTATCGGAGTACTGAACATGTTTTCGTCTTTATTCGCCATTAGTATATTCTCTGAAAATGTTTTTGTACATTTGAATCAGGTTGGCTTTTTATTTTGAATAGAAAGTTTTGCAAATGTTTTCTAGTCTGGTGTTTCTTCGTTTTCCTAATAGTGACTTGATGAAGTTCTTAATCTCAAGTCTTGATTTATCAACTTTCTGAATGGGTCTTTTTCTGTCTCAATAAATCTACATAGCCTCACATTGTGGTGGTGGTGGTATTGTTTTCTTGTGAAACCTTCATAATTTTAGCTTTTACATCTATGATCCACCTCAGATTTCTATGTGTGGTATGAGGTAGGGATTGAAGTTTCTTTTTAACCCATGTGATTGTGCAGTTAACTCTGGCACCATTTGTGCTTTCTTTCACCATTTTAAAACAAAATAATTTGTTTTGGCATAATTTAAGTTGAATTACTTTGGTGGAATTTAAATTACCTTTAAAGTATTGGACCAGTTTGTTACCATGCTTGGACTGTTCCATGGGTTACCTGTATTTCTGTGTAGATACTAAAACTCATCAATTTATTTTTTTAAGTAAGCTCTACACCCAAGGTTGGGCTTGAAGTCACAACCCCAAGATGACGAGTTGCATGTTCTACTGACTGAGCCAGTCAGGCACCTTCAATTTCTACTTTAAAAGAGACTGAGATTGAGTAATTAGAATTGGGTAGTATCCTGAGTAGGATCCGTTGTCATTTAAGTTTTTCTCAGGAGTGTTCTGTGTGATGTTTTGTATGATTTTCACGAGCCCTTGGTGCTAGTGTCATTTGAATTTTCTGATTTGTAATTTTTAATTTTTTAAATCTTTTATTATAGGACCTTGCTAAGCTCTTCATTAATGCACTGGTTAGGACCTCTAGTACATGTTGAATTTAAGCGGTAAGGGTAGACTAGGGGGCAAAATTCAGGAGGGGCTCCCAGACTGTTGCAAGCAGTCTTCTGAGAGAATAAGTACATCCTTTCATTTTGCTCCCTGGGGGCTTTGCTTGCCTGAGTCTTGTCCTGGTCCTCCATTAAATAAAGTCCTCTCTTAAGTTTTAGAAAGGAAACATTCATTACATTCATTGCATAGTCCATCAGAAATGTTTGCTGTTGGTTTCTACGTATAGATGTTTAGTTAGATGCCTTTTACATATTCTCTGATTTTCTCAGGAATGGGTGTTGAATTTTATCAGACCTCTCCTCCCCCTTTGGGTACCCATGGAATGATCATACGGCTTGTCTCCTTTATCTGTTAAGATAATCCTGTCTTTGGGGAGTTTAGTGATGGAACTTTAGGTCTAAAACAGGCTCCCAAATACTGGGGGCAGAAATGTCTTGTTTGAATAACTTTGCCCAATTCTCTCATTTCTCTTTCAAAATAAACATTAAAAGAAAATAAAGTAACTTTCCTCCAGGTTCCACAAATAGAAATAAGTGTTCAACTCTTTTAAGTTTATTTTGAGAGAGGACGAGCAGAGGAGGGGCAGAGAGAATCCACTGTCAGCACCTAAATGCGTGGCTGGATCTCATGACATCATGACCTGAACCCAAACCAAGAGTACAACTTGACCAACTGAACCAGCTAGGCACCCCACCCCCAACTTGTTTTCTTAGTCACTGCAGTATTTCAGTCCACTTTTAAAAATAATCCTTTTCACGCCTACCCTAAAACGTGGGAATTGAATTATTTCACCTACTTTACAATTCAAGAATTAATACCCCACTCTTGATAGCACATTTTCCTGTTTTGCCTTCATCTTTAGCATTTTAGTAAGAGGTTGGAGGTGAACCCTGGAAGTTAGAAAGGCCTCCATTAATCCCTTGATGTCCTTGACCCTGGCTCTCCAAGCAGATTCCTTGGATCTGCCCCTCAACCATTTTCCCAACCAGCACTGATCATTTTGCAAGGACTGAAAGCCTGTAAAATGAGTTGAAATAATGAAATCTTAACACTGATGAGGCTTTCTGGAAATAAACACTAATCCAATGATGGAAAATACTTCCTAGGGAGGATAATCTGGTAATCCATTTTTTGTTTTGAAGAAATTTTTCAAAATGTGTATATAGTCCTAAACAAAATTGTGTGTAGAAAAAACCAAGATGTCAAAAGTTAAGGTGCTGGTTAGTTCATGTGGCCATTTCTATGCAGCTACATTAAATTTTTATTTTTGAAAAAAGTTTTAGTATTTTTGAGAGGACGAGCTGGGGAGGGCAGAGAGGGACACAGGATCTGAAGCAGACTGCGCTGACAGAGAGCCTGACGTGGGCTCAAACCCACGAATACAGATCATGACCGGAGCCAAAGTGAGTCGCTTAACCGACTGAGCCACCCAGGCACACCCCCTGTGTTACTTTTTTTTGTAAGGTTTTTTTTTTTTTTTTTTTTTTTTTTTGAGAGAGACGGAGTATGAGTGGGGAGGGGCAGAGAGAGAGGAAGACACAATCCAAGGCAGGCTCCAGGCTCTGAGCTGTCAGCACAGACCCTGACGCGGGGCTCAAACTCAACCATGAGATCATGACCTGAGTCGAAGTCGGATGGTCAAAGAAGTGAGTCGCCCAGGTGCCTCTCCCTACATTAAATTCTTGAAAGAGGGGCGCCTGATGGCTCAGTCAGTTGAGGGTCCGACTCACGTCATGATCTCACGGTTCATGGGTTTGAGTCCCACGTTAGGCTGCGGACTGACTGCAAAACTTGCTTCGGATTCTCTCCCCCTCTCTGCCCCTTTGCTGCTCGCATGCGTGCTCTCTCAATAAATAAACGTTAAAAAGGAAAAGGCATGGAGCTAATAAATGAAAGTTCATACTGAACAAAGCTCACCCAACCTTTTTAGGAGAACTAGGTTACTGTATAGGTAAAATTAACATGCGTTCAGCCAAAAATTATGAACTAAGAGCCATAGTGCCAGATGCTGAGCATATATAAATGAGCCATAATCATTCCCCCTCCAAGGATCTTGTAGAGGAAATAGATGCATAAACTCATGATTGTGATCAAGGCATGCGTTACAAGAGTATGGAAGAGAGTCTGCCTCTTCCCTGGGGAGGTTGGGCCAAACAGCTGTGAGAATCCACTAAAAAGCAAGGATGTAGCATTCTAAGATCTTGTTTCAAAGAGATCGAGGTGAATTGCAAGCATCTCCATTTATGCGGAGGAGCTGAACGAATAGGAGGGGAAGTGGTTAAGATGGTGGGTGCTCTGGTAGTAAACTTAGATTTCATTTTCCCTTGACCCCTGCTCCCAGGACCAACGCATCAATTTCCTTACCAGGACAGCTCACATCTGAGCCCCTCAATTAATGGTTTATACAAGACTTTTGTATAATGAGGGAAATACTTGAAGAAACTTAACGGGGTTGGGGGGGGGGGGAATTTAAAGAGGCCAAAGAGATAATCCTGTGAGGAACTTCCAAATGGATTGGGGGAAGTTAGGCTAGATTTCCAGAGACCAGTTAGCCTCTGCAAGAGGAGAGGTAAATGTGACTGCTAACTTGGTGAAGTCCCAGCAACAAAATGATAAATAGGAGACACCAAAGAACAAGTAGGAAACCTGGAGTTTTCTGGTTTGGTCCTACTTGACAAGGAGGGTGAGGAGGATTGGGCTAGAAGAGAATAGGTTTGCTTTTGGATATGTTTAATGAGCCAAAAGGTGGATAAACCCAAATTTGCTACACTGGGGCTGTGAGACTATGCGTACTTTCATAAAGAATGCCTAACCTATTCTCAAATTATTAAATTTATTGATGACTTAAAGGGATTGATTCACATAAGCAAAACAAACCTACGCACCTGTAGGGCCCTGGTCAAACAATCCCACAATGAAATTAGGTGTAGCTATCAAAACCCATAGGGGTATACTGGCTTACCATTTGAGTAGTAAATAATATCTAACAACAGAAACTGTTCCTGCTGTTGGCTGCCAATTCCCTTGAGCCTCCTACCATAACCTGCACTCTGCAGGGATAGTGCTGAGTTAGAAGCTCCCGCTGGGCAGGCACACCACCACGGAGGCCTTTGTACGCTGGTTTTCAGTCCTGATGCAGAAATGGAATGGAGGCCAAGGTCACAGACTAGGTTGAGAGATTGAGGCCACCGGCATTCACACATTCATGAAAACAAGGCTGGGTTCATGCAGGAATCAATGGCATTTTTCTGATTGACCTCAGAGGTAAAGGGTCATCTGGAACAGTTTTTATTTCCAAATTCTCATGGCCTAAAAGACTACACTGCAAAAAGCCAGATACTATGAACATGGATTGTTTTAAAAGATACAGTGTGGTTTTGTTTTGTTTTGTTTAATGTTTTTTTTATTTTTGACAGAGACAGCGTGAGTTAGGGAGGGGCAGAGAGAGAGGGAGATACAGAATCCCAAGCAGGCTCCAGGCTCTGAACTGTCAGCACAGAGCCCGATGCAGGGCTCGAACTCATGAACCCACGAGATCATGACCTGAGTCGAAGACGACGCTTAACCGACTGAGCCACCCAGGCGCCCCTAAAAGGTACAGTGTTTTGTTTTGTTTTTTCAATAATTATTCAGCAGACAAGATCACTCTGCCAAATAGTTATAAAAACTCCGAATACTTGCCCTCAGTTTCTGTATTTATCTGTTTGCAAACTGGCAGCCGTTTGGGGCTGATAGCACCACACACTTTGTAGCACTGATCTAGAGCTTTATGTACTTCCGAATGTGGAAACTGAGGAATGAGAAAGGGGACAGCTGAGGGTCATTTTCCTGTCTTTGTGGAAATCATGCTGTAGCAGGATTCTCACACACAGAGTCCTGACACTGAGGCTTCTCTTTCCAGGAAGCAACTTTTTTCGTGCTAGCACAGCTCACTTGGGTTCCTACAGGAAGAACTGAGCTCCAAACCCCACGTGGCATAGTTTTTTTTTTATATATTTTCTACTTCTTTGTCTCCCATATATGGTAACAAACATGCAGTCTGATTAAGTGGCCTCATCTTACAAGGTCGTGAGGGATTGTGCCTAGCCAGGTTGCCTTGAGGTTTTTTGGTTTTCTTGTTCTTGTTCTTGTTCTTGTTCTTGTTCTTTCTCTTTCTCTTTCTCTTTTTCTCTTTCTCTTTCTCTCTTTTTCTTTTTCTTCTTTTTCTTTTCCTTAGGGAGGGGACGCTACCACAATGCCGCCCAGATAAAGCAAGCATTCAGCTAGCATTTGGGGACATAGGCCAGCCACCCCGCTCATTAGGTTCATTCAAAACATATTTGACTGCTGGTGCTACGTGTCCTGAGGAAATGAGCTCTACACTAAAGGCAGAATAATTCTGCTTAATTTTTAGAATTTTTATTAGACACTTTTAGAACATGGTACTAAAATATATATAAAATACACCCCTCATTTCCTAGAAAAACAAACAGTTCTTACAGCTGAAAAGTAGATCCTCCCATTGCAAATAATCATTCCTGTTGTTACTATGCTGGGAGGCAAGACTTGCTCAAGGACATTATAGAACCTAATGAAAACTATTGCTTCACAACCTAACCTTTCTTGCACCGGACAGTTATGATCAGTACATCCCTAATCTAGTAGCTAATTGTTCTACACTCTGAAAGGAAATCTCATTCAGTTCTTATCAAATTATCAAGTGTTATCATTGTTGATTCTCCTTTTTTTTTTTTTAATTTTTTTTTTTTAACGTTTATTTATTTTTGAGAGAGAGAGAGACAGAGCATGAACAGGGGAGGGTCAGAGAGAGAGGGAGACACAGAATCAGAAGCAGGCTCCAGGCTCTGAGCCATCAGCCCAGAGCCTGACGCGGGGCTCAAACTCACGGACCGTGAGATTGTGACCTGAGCTGAAGTCGGATGCTTAACCAACTGAGCCACCCAGGCGCCCCTTGATTCTCCTTTTAAAAACTACATTGTCACTGAATGACACTGTATGATGTGCTATTCACTGGTCATAATGTAAAAGGCCATCAAGTTTTATCAGTAATCAAAATGAATCCTTTATCTCCATTCAAAAGAATGAGTGAGACAGCAGGACTGAAGTTTTAAGTATGGGAGGCAACTGGTGAAGAGAATCTTGATGCCAAAAGCTTGCTGTCAAGATTAAGGGAATCGCTACGAAATGTTTTTTTGGCAAGTCTGTGAATTATCTTCGTATTTCTAAATTGTTTTTAGCTATGTGTTATACAGTCCGAAGGTTCCGCTATGTCTTGTGTGCCTCAAAACATCTCCCCCTCTGGCTGCCCTGCGGCCACCCAACACTTGTCACTATTAGTAACTACTAAAGTCAGCATTTTCACATACAACTCCCACTGAAATCCATCCACAAATATTTACTGAACAGAAGTGCATGACGTAGTGAGAGGGAATGAAAAGTATAAAACCCTCTGCTCAAAACCTTCTAGTTCTTCCCTATTTCACTCAATTTCAAACCAAACTTCTTACCTTATAGATTTATCTGTCCCCTTCCTCCTCTCTGACCTCATCTACTTTCTCCTTGCTCACCCCTGTCCAGAAACACTGGTTCCTTGCTTTTTTAGAACGCACCAGGCATGATTCTATCCCAGAACCTTTACACCAACTATGCCCTGGAATGCTCTTCCTTTAGATATCAACATAGGTCACTCCCTCACCAACCAAATATTTTGTTTAAATAGCATCTCAATAAGACCTACCAGGAACATCCTATTTTCTTATTTTATTTTTAAGTAATCTCTCTATCTACAATGTGAAGCTCAAACTCACTATCTCAAGATCAAGAGTTGCATGTTATATTGAATAAGCCAGCCAGGTGCCCCAAAACAGCCTATTTTATTCTTTTTTCAAACATCCTATTTAAAAATTTTTTTTAAGTTTATTTTTGAGAGAGAGAGAGAGAGCGAGCGCGCACACGTGCACGCATGAACCGGGGCGGGGCAGAGAGAGAGGGAGAGAGAATCCCAAGCAGGCTCAGTGCTGTCCGTGCAGAACTCCACCTGGGACTTGAACCCACAAACTGTCAGATCATGACCTGAGCCGAAATCAAGAGTCAGACACTCAACTGACTGAGTCACCCAGGCACCCCTTTAATGTTTTTTTTCTTTTTTAAGTTTACAGATAACCTGTTTTAAATCGTAGCTTGATCCCAAAGCAATCTTAACATTGCTTGCTCTTTAAGCTTTTATTTTTAAGTAATCTCTACACCCAACATGGGGCTCAAACTTACAGCCCCAAGATCAAGAGTCACATGCACTGCCAGCTGAGCCACTCAGGCGCCCTTGTTCCTTAATCCTTATTCATTTTTTCCATTAGATGCTAAGTAATTTGTCATGTTTATTATTTATTATCCAGCTACCTCCACTAGAATGTAAGATTTGAGGGCAGAGATAATATGTCTGTTTCATTTCTTTATTTCCCAAATGGTGGAGGCCAGGTTCCAAGAAGTTCTCACATTGATAGAGCTGACTTAAGTAGCCAACAGGATGCTATGGAAATTATCAAGTGCGACTTCAAAAGAAGGGTTTTAAATGGCATCTTAGGAAGAAATGCCCTAAACCCAGTAGAGCCTTTAGATGACCACGGTCCTGGCCAACATCTTTTCTGCAACCTTATGACGTTCTAACCCAGAACCAGTTAAGGTGCTCCCAAATTTCAAATGTACTGAGATTGTGAGAGATAAAGTTTATTGTTTTAAGCTACTAAATTCTGGTGTAATTAGTTGCATTGTAAGTGATAGCTAAAATACCAAGTGTCTGGAACTATATGCCCAGCACATAGTCACCACTTAATAAATATTAGAGGAAAGAACAAAACTGCCAGAAGTAACCTGACTTTCATCAATATTAGGATTATTGTCACTTAGCAGAAAGTGTAATTGTACACTTTCTATTTTTTATTTTTTTATTTTTTCTTTTACTTATTTATTTTTTTAATTTTTTTAACATTTATTTATTTTTGAGACAGAGAGAGACAGAGCATGAATGGGGGAGGGTCAGAGAGAGGGAGACACAGAATCTGAAACAGGCTCCAGGCTCCGAGCTGTCAGCACGGAGCACGACGTGGGGCTCGAACTCACGGACCGCGAGATCGTGACCTGAGCCAAAGTCGGCCGCTCAACCACTGAGCCACCCAGGCGCCCCACTAATTTTTATTTTTTTTAGTGATTTTGCTTTTAAGTAATTCCTACACCCAACGTGAGGCTTGAACCCACAACTCTGAGATCAAGAGCCACGTGCTCCACCAACTAAGCCGGCCAGGTGCCCCTGTAATTGTACACTTTAAATGGGTGAATTGTATGGCATGCGAATTATATCTCAGAGCTATATTTTTTAAAAAGGTTGGCGTGTTGGAGAGAATGTGTGGCAGCTGGTATTCCCATACCCTGCTGATGGGTACAAACAAATACTTTGTAAAAGTCTGTCAGGCGTGCCTAGATGGCTCAGTTGGCTGAGCATCTGACTTCAGCTCAGGTCATGATCTCACATTCATGAGTTCGAGCTCTGCATCCGGTTCTTCCCTGAGCTCACTTTGGATACTCTGTCTCCCTCCCTCTGCCCCTCCCCCCCTCTAAAATAAACAAACATTAAAAAAATAAAGTTAGGAATACACCTACCAAAAGAACCAGCTGTTCCATTCTTATATATTTCAACAAGAAAGTGAAAGCATATGTTCATATAAAGACTGGTACATGGGGGCATCTGGCTGACTCAGTCCCCAGAGCACACAACTCTTGATCTGGGGAGCCATGAGTTCAAGTCCCACATAGAGCTTACTGAAAAAAAAAAAAAAAAAAAAAAAAAAAAAAAAAAAAAAAGTCTTGTACATGAATGTTTATAATAGCCTTATTTGTTTAAAAAAAATTTTTTTAATGTTTATTATTTTTGAGAGAGAGAGACAGAGACAGAGACCAAACAGGGAAGGGACAGAGAGAGAGGGAGGCACAGAATCCAAAGCAGGCTCCAGGCTCTGAGCTGTCAGTACAGAGCCGGATCCGGGGCTCAAACTCACAGACCACAAGATCATGACCTGAGTGGTAGTCGGCCACCCAACCGACTGAGCCACCCCAGCACCCCTATCATAGCCTTATTTGTAATAGTCAAAGTCTGGAAACAACCCAAATGTCCATCAGTAGGTAAATGAATAAATAAATTGTGGCATATTCATACAACAGAATACTACTCAGCAATAAAATAGAATACACTGATGTGAGAGTGTGGTTGGGAGGTTAGTGAGGGTAACATGAGAAACTTGCAGTGATAAAACTCTTTTGTATCTTGAAGGTGGTGCTGGAAACGTGAACCTACATGTGATAAAATTATACAGAATTAAATGCACTCCAAAGACAGTAAGATTAGTACATTGTATCAATGTCTATATCCTGGCTGTGATATATATTTTTTTAAGACTTATTTACTTTTTGAGAGAAAGCACAAGGTGGGAAGGAGCAGAGAAAGAGAGGGGGACAGAAGATCAGAAACAGGCTCTCTGGGGCACCTGGGTGGCTCAGTTGGTTAAGCGTCCAACTTCAGCTCAGGTCATGATGTCGCAGTTTGTGGGTTCAAGCCCCGCGTCAGGCTCTTTGCTGACAGCTTGCTCAGAGCCTGGAGCCTGCTCTGGATTCTATCTCTCTTTCTCTCTGCCCTTGCTCCGCTCACATCCGTTTCTGTCTCTCTCAAAAATAAGTAAACATTAAAAGAAACAAGAAAAAGAAAAAGAAAGAAAAAGGGGAAGGAAGGAAGGAAGGAAGGAAGGAAGGAAGGAAGGAAGGAAGGAAGGAAGGAAGGAAGGAAGGAAAGGAAGGAAAGGAAGGAAGGAAAAGAAAAAGAAAGAAAAGTAAGAAAGAAACAGGCTCTGCGCTGATAGCCGCAAGCCCAAATGGGGGGCTCAAACTCACAAACCGTGAGGTCATGACCTGAGCCGAAGTCAGAGGCTGAACCACCCAGGCGCCCCCTGGCTGTGATATTATACTATCGTTTTGTCTGTCTTTTTGTATTTGGGGTTTTTTTTTCCTTTAATTTTTTTTTTTTTAATGTTTCTTTATTTTTGAGATATAGAGACAGAGTGCCAGTGGGGGAGGAGCCGGAAGAGGGAGACACAGAATGCAAAGCAGGCTCCAGGCTCTGACCTGTCAGCAAAGAGCCTGACGCAGGGCTCGAACCCACAAACTGTGAGACCATGACCTGAACCGAAGTCGGATTCTTAACCAACTGAGCCATCCCAGGCGCACCATGTTTTTTGTTGTTGTTTTGTTTTGTTTTGTTTTGTTTTGTTTTGTTTTGTTTTTGAAGTAAGCTCTAGGCCTAATGCGGAGCTTGAACTCACTGTTTGACCCTAAGATCAAGAGTCGCCTGCTTTACTGACAGAGTCAGCCCGGCTCCCCAATTACACTATAGTTTTACAAGAAGTTGGGGCGCCTGGGTGGCGCAGTCGGTTAAGCGTCCGACTTCAGCCAGGTCACGATCTCGCGGTCCGGGAGTTCGAGCCCCGCGTCAGGCTCTGGGCTGATGGCTCAGAGCCTGGAGCCTGTTTCCGATTCTGTGTCTCCCTCTCTCTCTGACCCTCCCCCGTTCATGCTCTGTCTCTCTCTGTCCCAAAAATAAATAAACGTTGAAAAAAAAAATTTAAAAAAAAAAAAAAAAAGAAGTTACCACTGGGGGAAACTTTGTAAAGGCTACACAAGATCTCTCTGTATTATTTCTTACAACCACATG
>NW_024412394.1:68769232-68777409 GCF_014898765.1 Herpailurus yagouaroundi
TTGAAAAAAAAAAATTAAAAAAAAAAAAAAAAAAAAAGAAGTTACCACTGGGGGAAACTTTGCAAAGGCTACACAAGATCTCTCTGTATTATTTCTTACAACCACATGTGGACCTATAATCTCAAATTTTAATTAAAATATTCTTGGGGGGCGCCTGGGTGGCGCAGTCGGTTAAGCGTCCGACTTCAGCCAGGTCACGATCTCGCAGTCCATGAGTTCGAGCCCCGCGTCGGGCTCTGGGCTGATGGCTCAGAGCCTGGAGCCTGTTTCTGATTCTGTGTCTCCCTCTCTCTCTGCCCCTCCCCCGTTCATGCTCTATCTCTCTCTGTCCCAAAAATAAATAAACGTTGAAAAAAAAAATTTTTTTTTAAATAAAAAAAAAAAAATATTCTTGGTATAGGGGCGCCTGGGTGGCTCAGTTGGTTAAGCAACCAACTCTCGATTTCTGGTCACAATCTCATGGTTCCTGAGATGGAGCCCCGGGCTCCATGTGCTGATAGCTGGGAATCTGCTTGGGATACTCTCCCAATCTCTCCCTCCCTCTCTGTCTCTTTCTCTCTGTACCTCCCTCATTTGCATGCAAGTGTGGTCTTTCTTTCTCTCAAAAATAAATAATGAAACTTAAAAAAATTTCTTGGTACATAGGGACGCCTAGCTGGCTCATTCAGAAGAGCATGTAACTTTAGATCTAGGGGTCCTAAGTTTGAGCCCCACGTTGTGTGTAGAAATGACTTAAAATAAATAAAAAGGGGCACGTGGGTGACTCAGTCAGTTGAGCATCGGACTCTTGTTTTGGCTCAGGCCAAAGTCGTGGGATGGAGCCCTGCGTCGGGCTCCACACTGAGTGTGGAATCTGCTTGAGATTCTCTCTTGCTCTCTCTCCTTCTGCCTCTCTCCCCTGCTTGCTCTCTCTCTCTTTCTCTCTCTAAAATAAATAAATAAATCTTAAAGAATTCTTATTGCATATACAGATGAATCTCTAAATAATTAGGCTAAGTGTAAGAAGCAGAAAAAAACAGTACAGACTATATTATTCCATTTATATAAAATTCTCTATAGAATGCAAACTACTGTTGATAGAAAGCAGACCCATGGTTGCCCAGGGAGGGGAGAGTGTCTGGAAGGGTAGGGCAGAAGAGAAGGATTATAAAAGGGCAGGAGGAAATTCTTAGAGGTGATGCCTATGTTCATTATCTCGATTGTGGTGGTATAGCTATACCCATGTCAAAATTGATCAAGTTGAACACATTCAGTATGTGCAATTTATTGTATGTCAACTACACCACAATAAAGCTGTTAAAAACCCTGACAGTTGTAATATCAGCAACAAAACTACATCTTCTATTCATGATTTCACCAAAATTCACCATCCTACATCTGTGAAAGATTAAGGGGTTTCACGGTCCAAAGTTTGGTGAAGACTGAGTGAGTCGATTCAGATTTAAAGTCGGTATAAGCTATCTTGTCAGGCTTAGTTAGTTCTAGAAGAAAGCACAAAACCCTGAAGCCTATGGGTGGAGGTTGGCCACCCGCCGAACCTGTTTCAACAGTGTGTCTATTGTATGAAGTGAAACCGCCTTGGGCATTTTTTGAAAGCTTATCTAGAGAATTTTGATAGCTGAGGAGTTTTTCCCACATTAGCCAAAGGCCAAAATATTTCAATCCTCTTATTTTCACAAACACCAACTTTCCTGGGGGGAGGGGGTCCCCCTAGACTGCATGTGGGCGCGCACACACACACACACACACACACACAGTTTTTCTTTGTGAAATTAGGTGAAAGCTACAACTTAGAGAAAGCACACCAGTATATAAAACATTAAAAATTTGTACAATTGTTAGGGGTGGGGGGATGGGCAAAATGGGTGAAGGAGAGTGGGAGATACAGGCTTCCATTAACAGAATGAGTAAGTCATGGGAATAAAAGGCACAGCATGGGGAATATAGTCCGTGATACTGTAATAGGGTTGTATGGCGACAGATGAGAGCCACACTTGTGAGCACAGCATAATGTACAGAGATGTTGAATCCCTATGCTGTGCCCCTGAAATAATGTGACATTTTGTGTGTCAAATATACTAAAAAAAAAACAAAAACAAAAACGAAAAACTTGTGCGATTTACATTCTATATAAAACCTCTATTCCTAGGGTTCTGCTAATTTCAAAACTCAAATTTTAATTAAGACTTGTATGTAATCAATAACAATTTATAAAAAATGCAAATGGTACAGGGGCTCCTGGGTGGCTCAGTAGATGAGCGTGTGACTTCAGCTAAGGTCATGATCTTAAGGTTCCCGGGTTTGAGCCCTGTGTCGGGCTCTGTGCTGATAGCCTACTTTGGATTCTGTGTCTCTTTCTCTGTCCCTCCCCCACTTGTGCTCTGTCTCTCTCTCTCTCAAAAATAAATAAACATTAAAAAAATTTATTTTTTAGGGACGCCTGGGTGGCTCAGTCGGTTAGACGGCCGCCTTCAGCCCAGGTCACGATCTCGCGGTCTGTGAGTTCGAGCCCCGCGTCGGGCTCTGGGCTGATGGCTCAGAGCCTGGAGCCTGCTTCTGATTCTGTGTCTCCCTCTCTCTCTGCCCCTCCCCCGTTCGTGCTCTGTCTCTCTCTGTCTCAAAAATAAATAAACGTTAAAAAAATTTTTTTTTAATTTTTTTAATGTAAATGGTACAAAAGGGTATAGAGTGAAGTCACTCTCCTTCTCCTACCTACCTACCTACCCAATTGCCTCGCCAGAAACATCCAGTTTTGCCGCTTTCTTCTATGAACTGTCAGTCTATGCACATATAGGCAAACATACATTTGTCGATATATTTGCCTGTATACACATTTACCCATATGTCTTGGTACACAGCACATAGTCGTCTTATCTCAGTTTTAAAAAAATAACGACTTTCAAATAGATAACATGTTAAAATTCAATAGGCATACTACTGAAGTTTTCCTGCTATCCGTGCCTCTGCTTCCATGCTCCTCCTGAACAACTCGTGTTACCAGTTTGTTCTATTTCCTTCTAGACATGGTCTATGCATATGTAACTTTTTTGTTTTATTTTGTGCGTGGGTGCGTGTGTGCGTGTGCGCGTGCGCGTGTGTTTACTAATAACACAACCTTGCACGTTCCATAAGTGCAGGGACTTTGCCTAATTGGTTCACTGTGGGAACACCAGCTTCTGAGTAGGACTGCCCATGTTCATAATATTCCAGGTCTGCAATGCGACTCAGTAGCAATGCGACCTTGGGAAATGTCACTTTAACAGATCATTGTCTCACTTCCCTTGCCTGTACAATGGAAGTAACAGTGCCTCCTACATAAGGTGGTTGTAAGATACCATGGGCTAATACATGAAGCACTTGCATGTGTACATCTGACCAACAGTAAGTGTCCGATAAATGTTGGCTAATATTAGTATAGCACAATCCATCTTTCTCAAACACTGTTTTGAATGCATGCAAATTTTGTATAATGTTTATATTAATGATGCTTTTGATGATCATAAGCATCTCAAAAACTGTCTGTTATTTACACTGAGTCTTAAGGCACCCTTTCAACTTACTTTTCCTCCTTACTCAACCAGCTTTTTAACCTGCTGAGTGTGAGCTCCATTCCAGAAACGTATACCACACGAAAGTCATGCACACTCCCCCCAAAGCCTCGCTTAGCAGCATGCCTCCCTCCTAGTAGCCATTTTCATCTTGCCTCTTCTTCCTGTTTTCCTTCCTCTCCTCCTGTCTCCCTGCTTCTGTCTGGTTTTTGACTAGATCTGCCTCTACGTATAGAGAGACAATTATACATGTATGATATAGTACATTTATATTTCTATACTCTGCATTCTTACATATTTCTCTTTTTTTAAGCTTATTTATTTATTTTGAGAGAGAGGGCATGAGCAGGGGAGGGGCAGAGAGAGAGGGAGAGAGAGAATCCTAAGGAGGCTCCACGCCATCAGCACTGAGCTTGATGCAGGGCTCAAACCCACAAACCGTGAGATCATTGACCTGAGCTGAAACCAAGAGTCAGATGCTTAACCAACTGAGCCACTCAGGCACCCCCATTGTTACATATTGTCAGTGTGTATCCAGATTATCCCATTAGATTACAGTGAATTCAAATGTCTACAATGTCTGTTCTTTGTTACCCTTTGTATAATATGTTCACAATTAACTCATGGACAAACATTTTTATTTTCTTTTTCTTTCTTTTTTTAAACATTTGATCTTCCTCCATATTCCTTGGATTCCAGAAAAACTAAAGCAATAAAATATGGAGAAGGTTATGCCTGGGTATGAGTTGAGGCAGGCTGCAGGGGTCTGGGAAGAAGGCCTATACTAAAGAACACCATGGCAAAGCCACTACTCCCAAAGCACTCTCCTCCTACAAAACATGTCGTCGAAGTTTTTTTTGAATTTGCTATAAGCAACTGATCTGAACCCTTAACAGTAAGTCACTTATTCTTGGTCATTATGATCACTGTGATCATTATCAAATATTTATTTTGCACTTTTGTTGTGAAAGTACCATGCTTACAAGATACAAGGAGACACTGAATGATTCTTTCCTGTGATAAACTAAAAATCTAATGTGATTTAGACCCAATATGCTAAGCCACCTGAGTGGTACAAAAAATAAGGAGTCATACTCAAGGGCTGTAAACAAACAATGAGTGCTTCATAGAAAAAGGTGAACCTGATCTAACCCTTGAAGAAGGGTCAAACATTTAATGAGCATAAGGCAAAGCAAATATTTGAGGTGGTAGGCACTATATGAATATTCTATTCTTTAATATGAAATGCCATTTAAAAACTCAGTTTCAAAATTATTTTGTAAACAGATCATTCAAACGACATTTATTGAGTATCTACTATCTACAAAGGACAGGCAAAGTAAAATGGGATTTAGACATGAAGAGGGTGTGATTCCTGTCCCACAAGAGATTACAATACCAACTTGTAAATGCCCAACAACTTGCAGAACGAAGGAGGATCAGAAAACTGGAACCATGAAGGGTTCCAATCCTTTAGGAAAAAAGAAAAAGAAAGGAAGAAAACTGGAACCACAAGACTGGAACAAAGATTTCTTGACCACCACACTTGTTGGGCAGTCTATCTCTAGAGCACAGCAGACCCCTTTAATGCTAAATGTTGGCAAAATGTTATAATCATGGATAACATCAGGTGAATAACAGAATGTCTGGTCCAGTGTTACACAAGTCCACTGATTTGCACTACTCAAGCGTGATACTATGTATTACTTGATCATCCTTGTCATCATTCTTATTGTTAACTGTTTTTTGTCAGTTCCTTGTCTCAGCCACGAGAACTTTGGTTCCTGAAAAAGCATTAAGCAAGCTGTGTAGAAGGGATCTTAGTATTATCTAACTTTTTTTTTTAAGTTGCTTTTTTTTTTTTTTTAGTAATCTCTACACCCAAGGTGGGACGCGAACTCCCGACCCCGAGATCAAGAGTCACATGCTCTTCCAAGTAAGCCAGCCAGACACCTCCCTATTTTCTCATTTTATTTTATTTTTAAAAACATTTATTTATTTTGAGAGAGAGAAAGAGCGCACACAAGGAGGGGAGGGGGCAGAGAGAAGGAGAGACAATCCCAAGAAGACTCCACATTGTCAGCGCAGAGCCGGATGTGGGGCTCGAGCCCACAAACTGTGATATACGACCTGAGCTGAGATCAAGAGTCAGACACTTAACCAACTACACCTCCCAGTTTTCTCATTTTATAAAGGAGGGAGCTGACATCTGCCAAAGAACTGCTTAAGCGCCCCGAGGCTTTTTCTTTCATTCATTTCCTTAATGATAAAGACACTTATATTTAAGTTTTATACTATAATTTGTCATTTTTGGACATATCTTAAACTTCCTATCTCCAGGATGTGTTGTCTGTGACAGAAAGTTAGCACTAAAAAAAAAAGGCAAAAAGGAAGTTAGCACCAACATGATTAAGTGCTCTAAGCAACTTCTGCTGCCCATCCTTGGGTCCCTACAAGCATTGCAATACTTTCTTTCCCTGCCAGTCAGAAAAGAACCTTTGTTATCCCTCCAAGAACATCAACAATATCAAACACAACAATACACAAGAAATTTGAAATTAGTTTTTGTTATATATTTTTAAAATTTTTTTAATGTTTATTTTATTATTTTTTTTAACGTTTATTTATTTTTGAGACAGAGAGAGACAGAGCATGAACGGGGGAGGGCCAGAGAGAGAGGGAGAAACAGGCTCCAGGCTCTGAGCTGTCAGCACAGAGCTCAACACAGGGCTCGACCCCACGGACCACGAGATCATGACCTGTGCCAAAGTTGGATGCTTAACCAACTGAATCACCCAGGCACCCATATATATATATATATATATATATATATATATATATATATATATATAATTTTTTAAGTTTATTTATTTATTTTGAGAGAGAGAGAGAATCCTAAGCAGGCTCCTTTCTGTCAACACACGGAGCCTTACAAGGGGCTTGATTCCAGGAGCCGAGAGATCATGACCTGAGCCAAGATCAAGAGTCTGATGTTTAACTGACCAAGCCACCCAGGCTCAGTTTTTATTCTATTTTTATATTTTTTTCCCAAACTTCAACATTAGATGACACCCAGTTGGATTTGGTAACATATTTCTGAACAGAAATCTATACGGTTTTTATGTTAGGAACATTAGAATAACTAAGGTCACTTTGTTTCCCCAAGTTGATCCTTTTTTGCCCTCATGTACTGAATTTTTATGTACACACCAGCATTTTATGATGAATTGCTTCATTTCATCAAGTGTATATCAATATCCTACACTGTATGCTGTTTTAAGCTTGACACGGAAGGACATGATAGTAAGTGACACATGCCCTCTTACTCTCAAATCGTTTACCAGCTTCTGGACAGTGTTTCATGGAACACAAGTTCATGAAGGATAAATAGATGCTGTTAACTTGGCGTAATGTGAGTGTAGTATTCTTTCTTCTTCCTAAAGCTCTGTCTAAAGTTATCAAGGACATCTGAAAAGCCACTGGTGATGCTCAATCCCAACCTACTAGAGTGACCTCTACATAGAAAATTATGTGAGGAATCATTGTAGGAGTTATATAGTATTGAAGCAAGCACCTCCCTCCTTAAAAATAACAAATGATTTTAAAAAAAGAAAAAAGAAAAAACCCAGGTGTATAACATCTGAGAAAATAAATATAAACTGAAAAACAGAGCATGAGAGAATTCACTTAAGAGGGTAAGACAGTACGGGGCACCTAGGTGGCTAAGTCGGTTGAGCATCCGCTGACCGACTTAATTTTGGCTCAGGTCATGATCTCAGAGTCGTGGGATTGAGCCCTGAGTCAGGCTCAATGCTGAGCATAGTGCCTGCTAAAGAATCTCTCTCTCTCCTTCTGCCCCTCTCCCCTGCTCATGCTCTCTCTCTAAAACAAACAAGCAAACTAAAAAAAAAAAAAAAAAAAAAAAAAGGCTAAGACAGTATTTAGTGGTATTCCTTGCTTATAGTAAACATGTCATTTTATTTTATATTTTTAAGTTTACTTATTTATTTTGAGAGAGAGAGCAGAGAAGAGGGGCAGAGAGAGAAGGAGAATCCCAAGCAGGCTCTGTGCTGTCAGCACAGAGCCCAACATGGGAGTCAATCTCATGAACCCTGAGATCATGACCTGAGCCAAAATCAAGAGTCAGATGTTTAACCGAGTCACCTAGGCTCCACAAGATGTCATTTTATTTTATTTATTTTATCATTTTATTTTTTTAAATCTTTTATTTTTTCAATGTTTATTTATTTTTGAGAAAGAGAGACAGAACACGAGCCAAGGAGGGGCAGAGAGAGAGGGAGACGCAGACTTCAAAGCAATCTCCAGGCTCTGAGCTGTCAGCACAGAGCCTGATGTGGAGCTCGAACCCACAAACCGTGAGATCATGACTTGAGCCAAAGTCTGACACTTAACTGACTGAGCCACCCAGGCACCCCTATTTTATTATTTTTTTAAATATGTTTATTATTTATTTTTTTAATTTTTATTAAAATTTTTTAATGTTTATTCATTTTTGAGAGAGACAGAGACAGAGTGCTAGCGGGGGAGGGAAAAGAGAAAGAGGGAGACACAGAATTCGAAGCAGGCTCCAGGCTCTGAGATGTCAATACAGAGCCTGACGTTGGGCTC
>NW_024412394.1:68777419-68778724 GCF_014898765.1 Herpailurus yagouaroundi
TTGGGCTCCAACTCACAAACCATGAGATCATGACCTGAACCGAAGTCGGACACTTAACCGACTGAGCCACCCAGGTCCCCCATTTATTTTTTTCTTAAAGAAAGCTCTATGCCCAATGTGGGGCTTGAACTCATGACCCTGAGATCAAGGGTCACATGCTCTACCAACTGAGCCAGCCAGGTACCCCTAAAAATGTCATTTATTTATTTATTTATTAAAAAATTTTTTTATATATTTATTTATTTTTGAGAGACAGAGAAATACAGAGCATGAGCAGGGGTGGGGCAGAGAGAGAGGGAGACACAGAATCCGAGCTGTCAGCACAGAGCCCGACACGGGGTTTTGAAATCATGAGCCGTGAGATCATAACCCAAGCCAAAGTTGGACGCCTAACCAGCTGAGCCACCTGGGCACTTCTAAAAACATCATTTAAACAAAGAATGAAAAGGAAAAAAAAAAAAACAAAGAATGAAGTGAAACAAAGTAAGAGGAAGATCCAATGCCAACTACTTAATCACGTTCTTTTTTTAAAGTAACCTGAAAGATTTTTGTTTGATGTTGGATGCTCTTATCCTTAACTAATTGCTATCATGTGTCACTCAAAGTAGGAAAAAAATACGTTATCTTGGTGGAAAAAGCACAGCCTCATAAATCATAGTGCAATCTAATCAAAATTGCATCATCAACCTTTTATTTCCACACACATGAATACATAGAGAAGTATCATATACTAAGGGTGCTTGATAAATATTTACTGACACTACATTTCCACAGCAGGCAATGAGATTAGTTGGGATTTTTACTAGTAGTCTTGACTATCAGTACAACAAGACCAAAGTGCATTTTATTTGTGTTCACGTTATAAAGTATTTTTCTTCACACCTTAATTAATAAAATCCACATTGGCACCAAAATCCACATTGGCACTGGAAAGATGACCGTGTCTTCACAATGTGGTAAGAAGCTAGTTTCACATCAATTTTTTTTAATGTTTATTTGTTTTTTTGTTATTTTGTTATTTTTTTTATTTTTTTAAAAATTTTTTTAATTTTTTTTTCATGTTTATTTATTTTTGAGAGAGAGACAGAGCATGAACGGGGGAGGGTCAGAGAGAGAGGGAGACACAGAATCCAAAGCAGGCTCCAGGCTCTGAGCTGTCAGCATAGAGCCCGATGCGGGGCCCGAACCCACAAACCGTGAGATCATGACCTGAGCCGAGGTCGGACGCCCAACCGACTGAGCCACCCAGGCGCCCCTATTTTTTTTTTTAATATTTATTTATTTTTGAGAGACAGAGAGAGAGAG
>NW_024412394.1:68778824-68809799 GCF_014898765.1 Herpailurus yagouaroundi
GGAGAGAGAGAGAGAGAGAGAGAGAGAGAATGAGCAGGAGAGGGGGAGAGAGAGAGGGAGACATAGAAGCTGAAGCAGGCTCCAGGCTCTGAGATGTCAGCACGGATGCTTAACCAACTGAGCCACCCAGGTGCCCTGCTAGTTTCTCATCAAGTACACAGAATGATGAGGTTATAATAAAGGCTTAGACATCTTTCACAGATCTGTCCTCTTACATAAGAGAAACAAGTGTGTTCCAAAGGTTTGTGCTTAAAACCAAGAAGAAGGGCCTAGTTGTTGCTAAAAATAAATACATAAATAAAAGTGTTACAAAATTCTTCCACTCATAGAGGTGAGCTTGCCTTACAGCAGACCAGTTTGCTCTCTGATTATTTATGCTGATCTCTACAGTGATGATAACTAATTTCCAATACAAGGGTGCTTTGTTCACAAAGGATAGCCCTGGAATCCAGTGGGCTTAAATAAATGCCAAGTATGATTATTGACCCTCTGCCCCTTTTTGCTACTCAGAGCTCCTATGGCAGTTTTAAACATAAGGGCACCTGTATTGTCCATTGTATCCTTAATATGATCTCACAAAATCTATGCCTGTTGATGCCAGGGGAATTGGGATTCACGTGGAAAGTGGCTAGAATGTGTGTTCAAGGTGACTGGTGAAAACGTTTCCTGAGCACTACAACCATCCACTGAATGTTAACATAATTTGGAAAACAGTGCAATAGAAGCAAGAACAGAAACTTCTTAAAGACCTGTTTGACACCCTTCAATTTCTTAAATTTTTTTTTCCACGTTTTTATTTATTTTTGGGACAGAGAGAGAATGAACGGGGGAGGGGCAGAGAGAGAGGGAGACACAGAATGGGAAGCAGGCTCCAGGCTCTGAGCCATCAGCCCAGAGCCCGACGCGGGGCCCGAACTCCCGGACCGCGAGATCGTGACCTGGCTGAAGCCGGACGCTTAACCGACTGCGCCACCCAGGCGCCCCGACACCCTTCAATTTCATTCCAACTTCAACAAAAACAGAAACAGCCAACACAATAATGAAACTGCTGAAAACAACACCTAATTCTTAGAGAGTTCAGAACTGCTCATTTTAGATATCTGATTTGATGTTTTGATCCTTCATCTATAAGCAAATGCAATTTTATAGTTTACATCGTCTTCTCACCCTGAAAGAAAATGCTTCAGTGTATAAGGGGAAAATAAAGCAGAGAGACAAAGAGAAAGAGAAATCTTTGTTGAGCTCAGTATCTCTAAAATGAACATAATATGACATGTTTTATTCTTTCATCCACGAGGGTGCTGATGTACTCTTTGGTAAATTTCTATTGAGCAAAGACTATATTAATTGTTCTTACAGCTAGATTTTTATCTACCATTGTTCAAGTCAGAAGATGCTACAAATTGAAAATGATGCTGTATGACCAATGATTATGATCTGTCTGAGTGGGTGTTGCTGAAAAGACCGATACTGGAGATGACTCTACAGTTACTGGGTGTGGTATATTATTTTCCACTAAAGAATTAAGGTTAGAAGGGCATCATGTCTGCAATTTATTCTTTAAAAAAATTTTTTTTTATGTTTATTCATTTTTGAAAAACAGAGAGCACAAGCAGGGGTGGGGCGGAGAGAGAAGGGGACACAGAACCTGAAGCAGGCTCCAGGCTCTGAGCTGTCAGCACAGAGCTTGATGCGGGGCTCGAACTCACGAACCGTGAGATCATGACCTGAGCCGAAGTTGGACGCTCAACCGACTGAGCCACCCAGGCACCCCACTTCTTCTTTTTTTTTTTTTAAGTGAGCTCTACACGCAACGTGGGGCTTGAATTCACAACCAGAAAGCAAGAGTAGCATGCTCTACTGACTGAGCCAGCCAGGTGCCCCATAATGAAATAATTTTTTTAATTGATTCATTAAAACATCAATTAAAATTGTGATCCCAAATTATTATGAAAAATATGTATCTACAGAAACTTTGAAAATTCTGTATCTTATGTTTAACAGCAAAGCTTCTGTTGTATTCTCATTAGGTACATTAGAAAATAATTTTTTATGTTTTTATTCATGAGCTAAATTGTCAGAAATAATTAGTACCAAGACATAAAATACCAATGGCATTTAAATTTTTGGGCTTCAAGCAAAGATTTCAGTGGTTCCTCAATTTTAGCCCTTTGTTAGTAGCAAAATTATCTACCTTCTACAGGCTTTATTCCTGACCCAACCACTTATCAGCTCTTTGACCTTAAGTCCCTCAACCCCTCTGGATCAAGCTTTTTTAGAAACAGTTAAAAATTATATTTAGTTGTCTTAAAAATATTTCCTTGTAGCGCAAAGATTCTAAATGTAAGCTCCCTCAAAAAAAAAAAAGTTCCTTTTTACAAATGGGAAAATAGAAATTTTAACTCACTTTCCAGAAGTCACATGAGAAAAAGAAAGCCTAATTTAAAACGGGTCAATTAATCATATCCAGTCTGGATATACACCAACAAGGAGCCCATTGTGGAAAGCGGTCCCAGATTTCCCAGATACACCTGCTGTCAAGGATCCATCCTCAAGGGATCAGTTGCCAAAGCTCATCTCACTCTATAAAAGGAGGGGGATGGGGAATTATAAAATCTCCGGTTCGGTCTTGGGAATGTTTTCCGTCTATCAGAGGCTAGCAAACCTCCTGGAGACAAGAGGAAGAAGCCTTGGAGTCAACGTGCTCTCCAAACAGACCTGAGACAGGAGGTGATTTGGCCCTGGGATTGTTGCTACAACAGGCTTTGTGTTTTGCTGCCCTTTGTAGCTACCCAAACGCTTTCTGGTGAGTGAGAAAACATGTCAGACTCATTTGAATCCCTGCCCTTTTTACGTGATTTTAATTATGGGGAAGCTGGACAGAAGACTGAGTACTGATCTCTGGCTCATCAGCCTGTGATAAAAGATCTAAGCTTTCTTTGTCCAGGTTTACCCTGCAATAAGGCAATATTCTGGCTTGAAGTGTCTACTTTTCTTTTTCTTTTTTAAGTTTATTTATTTATTTTGAGAGCGAGAGAGTGTGTGTGTGAGTGGGGAGGGGCAGAGAGAGAGAGAGAGAGAATCCCAGGCAGGGTCCACACAGTCAGCACACAGACTGACTCGGGGCTCAGACCTAGGAACCATGAGATCATGACCTGAGCTGAAGTCAGATGCTTAACCGACTGAGCCACCAAGGTGCCCCTGAAATGTTTACTTCCTTAAAACAGAACAGGAAAAAGAAAGGAAAAACTCTGTGGGTTAGATTTTCTTAAATAAGACAGGCTTTATACAGAAATGTACTATTTGTTGGAAAGTGGATACTTATAATTCTGATAATGGCCAACATATACACAGTATTCCTACTGTCAGGCTCTGTCCCAAGCACCTTACATGTATTGACTCATTTAATCCTTACAGCAGGGGCCCCTGGGTGGCTCAGTTGGTTAAGCGTCCAACTTCAGCTCAGGTCATGAGCTCATGGCTCCTGGATTTTGCCCCACGTCGGGCTCTGTGCTGAGAGCTCAGAGCCTAGAGCCTGCTTAGATTCTGTGTCTCCCTCTCTCATGCTCTCTCTCTCTCTCTCTCTCTCAAAAATAAACATTAAAAAAGAAATTTTTAAAATATCTTCTGAATGTTTAACATTTGTTAGTCACTGGTTCAACTTAAAACTTTGACAGAGAAGAAATAATATAAATGGTGAATGATGAAGAGTCAAAAATGAGTGATTCCTGTAAAAAATGCTTAAGGTGGAGGACACAGTCTAAAGATAGGTCACTCAACTGAATCACCTACAATGTAACCCTCAAAGCTGTTTGGACTTAGAATGCTTTTTAAATTCTAATTAAGTATTTCTTTCAAATTCCTCTCAGTTAAAGCTGTTTTACATTATTTAATTCATCTATCCATTTATTTAGTAATCTTAATGAACCCACAATAACTGTACAAAAAAGCCCCCAAAATTAAAATCAAGTTGAGGGAGAAAAAAATCCACCCACACAAACAAATGCAAAGCAGAACGTGAACAACATGATTTAAAGTTGTGTTAAAAGATTAAACTGAGGGGGCGCCTGGGGGGCTCAGTCTGTTAAGCGTCAGACTCTCGGTTTCGGCTCAGGTCATGATCGAGCCCCACATCGGGCTCCTTGCTGACACTGCAGAGCCTGCTGGGATCCTCTCTCTCTGTCTCTCTCTCAAAAATAAATAAACTTAGAAATATTAAACCGAGGCATCTAAAGGTTTGTAGGTGTTTATTTGAGCAAAAAATTGATTTGAATCAAACAACACCAAGCCACAAGTGGTTAGGAGTGCTCCACAAGGACTGGGAAGAGAGAGAGAGGAGGTGGAAGAACCGCAAGGAACTCACTGATTGGCTGCAGCTTAAGATTTTTTTTTTTTTGTAACATTCATTTATTATTGAGAGACTGAGAGAGACAGAGTGTGAGTGGGGGAGGGGAAGAGAGAGAGAGGGGGAAACACAAATCCGGAACAGGCCCCAGGCTCTGAGCTGTCTGCACAGAGCCCAACATGGGGCTCAAACCCCTAAACCCCTAGATCATGACTTGAGCCGAAGTCGGATGCTTAACTGAGCCACCCAGGCGCCCCATGATTGGCTGTAGCTTAAAGCCTATTTGGCTTTTGTGCTTCCTTGTCCTTAGGTTTCAACTTTGTAGACTTGAAGCATTTACAGGCTTAGATTTTGGTTTGCTTGTTGTGGGTTCATTACAACCACCTGAATCTAATGGGCTCCTTGTTTAATTAAATTTAACAGTTGCATACAGAAACTCATAGGAAAAGTGGAAGGAGGACCTGGCAAACATTAAGTGCTCAGTAAATGTATGTTTAAGGAATAAATGTAAGATTACAGTAAGCTAGTCAGGACCAGTTTCTCGGAGTGAGAGGAGTAGTGGGCATGGACTGAGGGGCAGTGGGTAGCCTGGCAGAGCAAATGGCATTAGCAAAGGCCCTGTGGCAAAAAGAAAAAAAAGGGGGGCAGGATGTAAGAGTTTCAACAGATTGGTTTGGTTGGAACGAAAGGGTTAGTTGGTGGGTGGAAAGGAAGAGTGTGAGGTTTGATAAGGTATGGTATGTTCTGATACCAAACCAGCTGTCATAACGAATTGAAACACTTGTAACACCCTAAGTATGACAGTTTTGTTCTTAGAACTTTGACTTCCTTTCTTGAAACATATTGATAGTAAAACATTAATTCTATAAGACCAAGCTACTTAAGTATTATGTTGTAAATAGGCTAAAGGGAAATGCCATCGAGATGATAAAGCAAAATATAATGGTACAGGCAATGTCATGGATGGAAAAAATTTAGAGATTATCTATTGCAATTCAGCCCCTGTTTTACCAGATGAGAGAGATCAAAGATCCAGGCAGAGCGGGGTCCTAAGGCACTGACAATGCCAGGCTAGGTTGCTGCCTCACTAACCAACAGTTGCTGGAATCCTTACTGTTCACAGATCTACCTGTGTTGCATGATGATGCAATTAGAAGATCAATATGAAAAATATGAAACATAAAAATTACAGAGGGGCACCTGGGTGGCTCAGTCGGTTAAGTGTCCGACTTCGGCTCAGGTCATTAATTTACAGTTCGCTCCCGTGTTCTCTCCTGCGTGAGACTCTGTGCTGACAGCTCAGAGCCTGAAGCCTGCTTGGGATTCTGTGTCTCCCTCTCTCTCTCTACCCCTCCTACCGCTCACGCTCTGTCTCTCTCTCTCTCTCTCTCTCCTTCAAAAATAAATACACGTAGGGGTGCTTGGTCACTCAGTAGGTTAAGCATCCAACTTCGGCTCAGGTCATGATCTCGTGGTTTGTGGATTCAAGCCCTGTGTCAGGCTCTGGGCTGACAGCTCAGGGCCTGGGGCCTGCTTCTGATTCTGTCTCCCCCTCTCTCTGCCCCTCCCCCACTCATGCTCTGTCTCTCTCTGTCTCAAAAATAAATAAACATAAAAATAAATAAACATGAAAAAAATTTTTTTTTAATTACAGAAAAGAAAAAAGACACCATACGCAGAAAATGTTGAAATCTAAGGGTGGGACGTTTAGATGTGGATTAGGGCAACAGCTGAGGGAAATGAGAGGAGAGGTCAAAAGACATTCCAGCTAAAAAACTGACAGTAATTTCTCAGCGGGACTGTCTGAATAAGGAGATTAAAAATAAGAATAGTAGCGGCACCTGGCCAGCTCAGTCAGGACACGATGCAACCCTTAATTTTCAGGTCTTGTTTTTGAGCCCCTGTCAGGGGACTTTATTTATTAAGTAAATAAAACTTAAAAAAAAAAAAAGTACAAGGTGAGTAAGACAAAACAAACACCTCCAAGTATGAACCTGAGCATTAGACCTGATGGTGAAGTTTAGAAGTTATTCAGTTTGGGGCACCTGGGTGGCTCAGTTGGTTAAGCATTTGACTCTTGGTTTCGGCTCAGGTCATGTTCTCACATTTCATGAGTTTGGGCCCCGTGTCAGGCTCTGCACTGACAGTGTGGAGCCTGCTTGGGATTCTCTCTCTCCCTCTCTCTCTGCCCCTCCCCACTTGTGCTCTCCTTCTCTCCCTCTCTCTCTCAAAATAAATAAACTTTTTTAAAAAAGGTATTTCTGGGGCGCCTGGGTGGCTCAGTCAGTTAAGTGTCCGACTTTGGCCCAGGTCATGATCTCACGTCTGTGAGTTCAAGCCCCGCATTGGGCTCTGTGCTGACAGTGCAGAGCCTGGAGCCTGTTTCAGATTCTGTGTCTCCCTCTCTCTCTCTCTCTGACCCTCCCGCATTCATGCTCTGTCTCTCTCTGTCTCAAAAATAAATAAACGTTAAAAAAAATTTTTTAAAAAAAGGTATTTCATTGAGGGGCACCTGGGTGGCTCAGTCGGTTGAGCGTCGGACTTCGGCTCAGGTCACGATCTCGAGGTTCGTGAGTTCGAGCCCCGCGTCGGTCTCTGTGCGGACAGCTCAGAGCCTGGAGCCTGCTTCAGATTCTGTGTCTCCCTCTCTCCCTGCCCCTAACCCACTCGCATTCTGTCTCTCTCTCTCTCTCAAAAATAAATAAACATTAAAAAATAAAAATTAAAAAATAAAATAAAATAAAAAGTATTTATTTGCAAGATGAAAAGTTCTGGACATTGGTAGCACAAATATGTGAATATACTTAACTATGGCAGTGTCTACTTAGAAGATAGTTAAGATGATTATTTTATTTTTAAAAAAGAATAAAAAAATAAGTGCCCGCATAATTTTTCTTTTTCATGAGTTTCTTTGTTTTTTGTTTTTTGGGGTTTTTTTGTTTGTAATTTAAACTTTTGTTCCATCTACTTTGAAGCTAGATCAGCTTTTGATGGTTCAGGAATGCAGATTCACTTGGGTCACCTAAAGTAATGGGCAGCCTGGCTATTTTAAGGATGCACATGACCATGAAGGAGATAAGAATATCAAAGGAACCTAAGAATAGCAATATGATCGGGCTTCAATTGGGAAGGAAAACAAACGGGGAATTGGACAAACTGCACACACTTGCAGAGGCTGGGCTCACCTGTCACTCTTGGCTGCGGCAGGAATGAAGTCTTCTCCAACCCCAGGAGTGACACCATTCCTCCTGTCTCTATGACTACCTGCTGACTACCCCGTTTAGTTATAGCTTCTGCTTACTCATAATTCCAGCTGACTCATAGTCTTTCTAGAACCGACTTTCAGCTTCTCTCCCCACAATCAACCGACTGATTCTCTCTGCATAGCTCACTTCAAATTCTTGAAAGGAAAAAAAAAATCCACCTGGCCTGTTAGCTCAGTGTTCAACTTAAGTGGGCATCAGGATCACCCAGAGAGCTTGTGAAACCACAAAGTACTGAGCTTCATTCCTCGAATTTCTGATTTAGTAGTCTGGAGTAGGGTCTGAGAATGTGCATTTGTAGCAGAATCCCAGGTGATGCTGTCTACATCTGGAGGCCACTCTCGAAAACCACTGGCCTGGTTACTACGGACCCTTTTCTCTGTTTGGATAGAGCAGCTGGGGCTCTGCCTCGTGTCAACAATAGCAGTCTTCTGAACAGATTTTCTGACTCATAAATGGAGATTTTAAAAAACTTTCTTCTTGGGGAACCCGGATGGCTCCGTCCGTTGAGTGTCTGACTCTTGATTTCTGCTCAGGTCTCTTTTTTAAAAATTTTTTAATGTTTATTTTTTTTGAGAGTGAGACAGAGAGACAGAGCATGAGCTGGGAAGGGGCAGAGAGAGAGGGAGACACAGAATCCGAAGCAGACTCCAGGCTCTGAGCCGTCAGCACAGAGCCTGACGCGGGGCTCAAACTCACAGACCGTGAGATCATGACCTGAGCCAAAGTCGGAAGCTCAACCGACTGAGCCACCCAGGCTCCCCAAGTCAATAATATTTAAATGCTTGTTTTCCCCACACTGATATTTCCTTTCTATCATGACCTCTTACCCTTTCCCTTGAGGAACCCACCTATCTGAAATTTCTTGGGAACAGATTTTAGGGAAAAGCTCTAACGTTGGGTTTTTTTTTGGTTTTTTGATTGTTTGTTTAATGAAAACACCTCTGGGGGTGCCTGGCTGGCTCAGTTTGTGGAACACGTGACTCTTGATCTCAGGGTTGTGAGTTAGAGCCTCGTTGGGTGATGAGAATACTTAAAAAAGAAAATCTTTAAAAATGAATGAATGAATAAACAAATAAAAATACCTGTAGAATTTACCCCCCCCCCCCACCAAAAGCCCTCTAGAACCCAAGCCCTCTTGAGTTCCATGACTACATTTCGACTATTAGCAGTAGCTCCACCTTACTGGTCCAAGGAGCTCAGTGTCTAATGCCAACCTCAACATAAGGTCCCTCCTATAAGCTCCTCCTCACATTTTTCTTGGGTCTTAACAACAACAAAAACAAAACAAAAAACAACTCCTACTTAACCCAGTCACCCAGGCTCTTCTCTTACTCATACTAATTTAGATGTTTCTATTGGTTCTTCTCTCCCTTCCCCTCATCCTATCCATCTAAGTTGAAGCCATATTCTACAGATTCTGCCACCCATCACAGGGGTGGCTGAAGCTGGCTCTTCAACCATAGAATTCATCATGGTGTTCCAAACTGTC
The DNA here is from genome assembly GCF_014898765.1 of Herpailurus yagouaroundi. Lineage (NCBI taxonomy): Eukaryota > Metazoa > Chordata > Mammalia > Carnivora > Felidae > Herpailurus > Herpailurus yagouaroundi. Next base: position 68,787,925 of record NW_024412394.1, read on the forward strand.
ATTTATTTTTGACCTACACCAGTATTCTCAAACTTTTCCAAAAAGTACCTCTAACAGCAGAGAAAATATAAAGGGGGAGGAGGAGGGTGTCCTTCAGGATTATAGCCCTTAGCAGCTTTTAACTCTTCCTCTGCCCACTTTGGAGACATATCTCGGTAGACTCCTGCTATCTTCAAAACAGGCAGGTTAGGGCATCTGCGTGGCTCGGCTGGTTAAGCATCCGACTCTTGATTTGGGCTCAGGTCATGATTTCATGGTTGTGAGATCAAGCCCCATGTCGGGCTCTGCACTGGGCTCTGTGCTGGGCATAGAGCCTGCTTAAGATTCTCTCTCTCTCTCTCTCTCTCTCTCTCTCAAAATAAAAATAAAAATAAAAGAAGCTTTTAGTTATTTGCCAGTGAGCCAAATGGATATTTAGAGAACATCTTCGGTTTATCAGGAGCTTCATTCAGGGGACCTGGGTCCTGGTTTGAGAAGGACTCGGCAGACTCTACCTAGTCTCTCTGCCCTCAGTCTATGTGGCTGTTTCATTTCACTACTGCCTACAACTCACTTCAGTAGTTTCCAAAAGGGCCACCCCGCTACCAAATTAAGTGTAAACTGCTTTCTTTAGAATTCAAAGCCCTCAGTATTCTGCTAAGTGAAATTAGTCAGAGAAAGACAAAAATCCTATGACTTCACTCATATGAGGACTTTAAGAGAGAAAACAGAGGAACATAAGGGAAGGGAAACAAAAATAATGTAAAAACAGGGAGGGGGACAAAACAGAAGAGATTCACAAATATGGAGAACAAACTGAGGGTTACTGGAGGGGTTGTGGGAGGGGGATGGGCTCAATGGGTAAGGGGCATTAAGGAATCTACTGAAATCATTGCTTCACTATATACTAATTAATTTGGATGTAAATTTTATTTTATTAAAAAAATTTTTTTTTAACGTTTATTTATTTTTGAGACAGAGAGAGACAGAGCATGAACAGGGGAGGAGCAGAGAGAGAGGGAGACACAGAATCTGAAACAGGCTCCAGGCTCTGAGCTGTCAGCACAGAGCCCGACACGGGGCTCGAACTCACGGACCGTGAGATCAAGACCTGAGCCGAAGTCGGACGCTTAACCGACCAAGCCACCCAGGCACCCCGTGGATGTAAATTTTAAAAAATAAAGTTAAATTACAAAAAAAAAAAAAACCTAAATAAATAAATAAACATTAAAAAAAAATTCAAAGCCCTCAAAAAAATGATAATTTGGATCTTATTTCTGATACTTACTTTTTTGCAAATTGAAGTAGTTTAGTTAGTATGTTCTCAATATTTAATTGAATCTGGTTGTTGGCAAATGGCTTACTTCCACAGTCATCTAGCATACTGGTTCTCAAAAATGTGTCCCCCAGACCAGAAGAACCAGAATCACCTGGGAACTTGTTAGAAATGCATATATTCTGGAATGCCTGGGTGACTCAGTCGGTTAAGTGTCCAACTCTTGACTTTGGCTCAGGTCATGATTTTAGGGTCGTGGGATCGAGCCCCACTTCAGGCACTGTGCTGAGCATGGAGCCTGCTGGAGATTCTCTCTCTCTCTCTCTCTCTCTCCCTCTGCCCCTCTCCCCCACTCATGTTCTCTCTCTCTCTCTCTCTCTAAAATAAAAAAAAATAACAAGAAAGAAAGAAATGCATATATTCTGTCCTGTCCTACACCAGACTGGTTGAATCAGGAACTCTGGGCTTGGGGCTGAGCAATTTGCATTTTAAAAAGCCCTCCAGACGATTTTTTTTTTTTTTTTTTTTTTTTTTTTTTAAGTTCATTTATTTTGAGAGAGAGAGCACACACAAGCATGAGTTGGGGAGGGGCAGAGAAGAGAGAGAGGCAGAAAGGGAGGAAGGAGAGAGAATCCTAAGTGCACAGAATCCTGTGTGGAGCCGGATGCAGAGCTCCAATTCATGAACCGTGAGATCATGACCTGAGATGAAACCGAGAGTCAGATGCTTTCACTGAGCCACCCAGGACCCCACCCTCTAGGTGATTCTGATGCAGCTGGGGACCACTAACCTAGCATTAGTTTTCAGATCGAAAACAAGGTAAGATACAGATTTTTTTTAAAAGAACTTAATGGAATATAAACTATTATTTAAGTGTAAATTGTTCTTTTTTTAAGATTTTATTTATATATATGGTTTTAGTTCATTTGTTTTGAGAGACAGCACCAGTGGGGGGGAGGGGAGGGGGGGGCAAAGAGAGAGGAAGGGAAAGAGAATCCCAAGCAGAATCAGCACTGCCCATGCAGAGCCCAACGCTGGACTCGAACCCACAAACCACAAGATCATGACCTGAGCCAAAACCAAGAGTTGGATACTTAACCAACTGAGCCACCCAGGTGCCCCTAAAATTTATTTTATTTTATTTTATTTTATTTTATTTTATTTTATTTTATTTTAAAAAACATTTTTTTTAGGTTTATTTATTTTGAGAGAGAGAGAGTATGACTGGGATAGGGGCAAAGAGAGAGAGGGGAGAGGAAGAATCCCAAGTAGACTCTGCACTATCAGTGTAGAGCACAATGTGGGGCTCAAACTCATGAACCGTGAGATTACCACCCGAGCCCAGACCAAGAGCTGGACACTCAACCGACTGAGCCACCCAGGAGCCCCTCCGCTAAAGTCTTTTTTACTAGAATTCTGCTACTAAGTATATTTTTTTGTACAGGCTCTTCCCAATTAAGAACATGTGTTCTAGAGGAAACAGAGCCAATTAAACAATTTTTAATTCATTTGTCTCCTCCTAGTGGCAGGCTTTTAAATATTGAACACAACGCCCTATTTATATTTTTTAAAAATTAAATTTCTGATTTTTTCGTAAGATTCCTCTTATTAACTGCAATTAAAATCAATTGGCCCTCCCCACCAAATTCCATAGATTTTTTTCTCTCTTTGCTCTGTGGCTGTAGAAAATCAGGTAAATTGTCTCCATCACTGCTCTTTTTAAACCAACTTACAAATTTTCCTTCATTTTGTTACTTCTTAGCAGTAGAGCCTCATTATTTAGAACACTTAGAAAGGCGTTTTCTTCCTTTGTAGGACTGAAGGAAACCAGATCATTACCCTTTTTAATTTTTTTTTTTTTAACGTTTATTTATTTTTGAGACAGAGAGAGACAGAGCATGAATGGGGGAGGATCAGAGAGAGAGGGAGACACAGAATCGGAAGCAGGCTCCAGGCTCCCAGCCATCAGCCCAGAGCCCGACGCGGGGCTCGAACTCACAGACAGCGAGATCGTGACCTGAGCCGAAGTCAGACGCTCAACCGACTGAGCCACCCAGGCGCCCCGCAAACCAGACCATTACCCTTTATTCCTCCCCCATACCATCCCCTTTCTTGCAATGTCCCAGTAACTACTGTACTGGGACAGACACTGCCACCAAATCTCTTTCCTATTAGCACTTTGAGCTGTGAAGCTCACAGGTTATAATTATGTGAGCGAATTTCTTTGACTCTTAAAACCAACAAGACAAGATTTGATTTTTTCAAAAAGATTTTATTGGTACGACAGGATAGTTTATGGAGATACTAATACCCTACATATTCCCCTTTATCCCTTCCAAGCAGGTAGTCAGGCCTTTTGTATTCCATCGTCTCGATATCTAACGAATGTAAAGCTGAAGCTACTTGAAGACCATGCCTTTTCCTGTCCATTGTTAGAGTGAGCTCCCTAAAGAAATCACGCTAGAGGGCGCCTGGGTGGCTCAGTCGGTTGAGCGTCGGACTTCAGCTCAGGTCATGATCTCACGACTCGTGGGTTCGAGCCCCGCGTCGGGCTCTGTGCTGACAGCTCGGAGCCCGGAGCCTGCTTCCGATTCTGTGCCTCCCTCTCTCTCTGCCCCTCCCCTGCTCGCACTCTCTCTGTCTCTGTCTCTCAAAAGTAAATAAACATTAAAAATTAAAAAAAAAAAAAAAAGAAATCACACTAGATGTCTGACAAGGAAAGGAAGGGGGAGAGGGTGCCTTTATTCAAAACTGGAGTCTGGGAAGGAGTGTAAACCTGTGTGTCTTCAATCCCCTCACAGCACCCTGAACAGGTGCCAAGATCTGTACTCTGCTTAGAAAGGCTAGCCCTCTAAACATCACGGTTTCCAAACACAGCAGGGATTCCGGGGCTCTGGGAAACAGAGTCCCTGCATTTCAAGGACCCGTGTGTCTTCCATCATGGGAATTTCAGCGGTAACCAATGTGGGCTGAAGACTGGAAAGTTCTCTCCAAATCTGGGAGTATAAAAGAAAGCAAATGGACAGAGACTAAATTTTCCTGTCATCCTGTTAAGTAAGTTACATGTTTTGAACATCATTCTTGATAATAATTACCTCTTGAGACTGTCATGAGGCTTAAAGTGTTAAAACAAGCTAATGACACCTGACCCTTACCAACTCCCCCCAACCTCCTCCAGCATGGGTTCTTAGGCCATCTTCTTGGATCCGGGGCCAAATTATATTTCTGCTCTGCAGCTGCCATAGTATTTGGCCCTGAGGTGGCTTTCAAAGAGGTGGCTTTTTCCTTAATCATCTAAGCAATTTCTTTTCCCTGTTCCATTTAAAATGAGCAGCTTCTATTATCGTTGTTGTTTTTAAAAACCGCTATATGAAGTTATAATTCACATACCATAAAATCCACTATTTTAAAGTATACAACTCAGTGGTTTTTAGTATATTCACAGAGTTGTGCACCCCTCACCACTAATCTTTCATCACCCACCAAACAAACCACACACCCAGCCGCAGTCATTCCCCTTCCCCCGAGGCCTTGGCAACCACTAATCTACTTCTCTCTCTAGGCTTGCCTAGCGGACATCTCTATAAATGGAAGCATTCAAGGGGCGCCCGGCTGGCTCAGAGGAGCATGCAACTCTTTATCTCAGGGTTGTGAGTTTCAGACCCCACACTGAGTGTAGAGATTACTTAAAATAAAATAACTAAATGGAAGTATTCAATATGTGGCTTTTTGTGTCTGCCTTCTTGGTGTAACGCTTTCAAGTTCATCCATGTTGTAGCATGTATCTGTACTGCATTCCTTTTTGTTGGCAAATAAGATTCCATATATAGATCTGCCACCTTTGGTTTATTACTTCCATTTTTTTAAATGTTTACTTACTTATTTTTGACAGAGAGAGAGCGCACCTGAGTGGAAGAGAGAGAGAGAGAGAGAAAGAATCCCAAGCAGGCTCCATGTTGACAGTGTAGAGCCTGACATGGGGCACAATCCCACAAACTGTGAGATCATGACCTGAGCTGGAACCAAGAGTCAGACACTCAACTGATAGAGCCATCCAGGCACCCCACTTCCATTTTTTTAAAGCAACCTTTACACCCAGGGTGGGACTCGAGCTCCCCACCCCTAGATCAAGAGTCAGAAGGGATGCTCTAGCTCTATCGACTGAGCCAGCCAGGTACCCCTATTGGTTCTTTTTTTTTTTTTTTCATGTTTATTTATTTTTGAGAGAGACAGACCATGAGCATGGGAGGGGCAGAGAGAGGAGACACAGAATCTGAAGCAGGCTCCATGCTCCCAGCTGTCAGCACAGAGCCCGATGCGGGGCTTGAACTCACGAACTGCGAGATCATGACGTGAGCTGAAGTCGGACGCTCAACCGACTGAGCCACCCAGATGCCCCTCTTCTATATTGAAGTAAAGATAATTTAGTCTTTTTAAGCTGGGATCTGAGACTTTTTATCTGTTTTAGGATTGAGAATAGAATGGTTTTTTTGTTTGTTTGTTTGTTTGTTTGTTTGTAGTAAGCTCTATGCCCAACATAGGGATTGAACTACAAAACCTAGAGATCAAGAGGGGCATGCTTTACTGACTGAGCCAGCTAGGCACCCTGAGAATAGAACGAATTAAGAATGAACTCGGGGGGGGGGGGGCAGGTGGGGGGTAAGGGGCACACACCTGGGTGGCTCAGTCTGTTGAGCATCCGACTCTTGATTTCGGCTCAGGTCATGATCTCATGGTTCATGGGTTCAAGTCCCTGAGTCCGGCTCCTCGAAGGCATCACGGAGCCTACTTGGGATTCAATCTCTCTCTCTCTCTCTCTCTCTGCGCCCCACCCCCACTCTCACAATTTCTCTCTCAAAATACATAAATAAGCTTAAAAAAAAAAAAGAAAAAAAGGATGGATTCCAGGGGCATCTGCCTGGCTTAATCAGTAGAGCATGAAACTCTTGATCTCGGGATTGTAAATTTGAAGCCCCCATTAGATATAGAGATTACTGAAAAAAAAAAAAATTTTAAAAAAAAAAAAGAATGGACTCCAATTACAAACCATTGAAATTCCTCCCAATCACCAAAAGGCTTCTCTTTCTCCCTCTTTCAAAGCTGATGCTGATAGGTTATTCTGCCCAATAAATATCTGTTTTACTGTCCAAGATGTTTCAAACTTTAAGCTAATTTTCGAAGAGCTTGAGCTCTAGGCTATGAAGCCAATACTATAATGACTCCAGTCCTCCCAAGGGAATGGATTTCTAGTCTGTGTGCTAAGTTATAATATTAAAATTACTTTATATAGATTTTGTATCCATGATTTTGTAAATACATAGAATATCTCTGAAATGACATATAAGAAATGGGTAAAAATGGTTGCCTACAGAAAGAGGATGTTGGGGAACAGGGATGGAAAGGTAACTTCTCACTCCATATCCTCTTGTAAGTTGTTCAAAATAAATAAAAATAATAATTACTTCATAAATAGTAAACAGGAATAACCTTGATTAGAAATATGAAGCTATTTATTTGAAAGGGACCTCTTGAATTGTTACACTGACCTTGCAAAACACACATTTCTCATTCCTCAAGTCTTTGTGGCTGCTGTTCCCTCAGCTTGGATTGTCCTCCTCATTATCTTCCCTTTTACTCCAATAAAATCTGACACTTTCTGTAATTTTTCAATTTACAAGGCACTTTTATTTTTTTAGTTTATTTATGCATTTTGAAAGAGAGAGAGGGAGAGCCCTAGCTGGCGAGGGGCAAAGAGAGGGAGACAGAGAATATCAGCACAGAGCCAAGTGCGGGGCTTGAACCCGTGAACCGTGAGATCATGACCTGGGCCACAACCAAAAGTCAGACGCTTAACCGAATGAGACACCCAAGCCCCCCAACAAAGCACTTTTAGTTACAACATGATCTAATCTTCAAATACAAAATAGACAATAAGTATAAAATATTTTAATCTTCATTTAATAAATAAGAACACTGAGGTTTAGAAAGTGTAGCAGTTTGTCCTAGATCACAATTATTACCTTTCAGAGCTAGAATTCAAATCTACAATTTAAAAGGAATTTGCTTTAAGTTTATTTGTTTTTGAGAGATAGAGCATGAGTGGGGGAGGGGCAGAGAAAGAGGGACACACAGAATCCCAAGGAGGCACCAGGCTGAGTTGTCAGCACAGAGCCCAACATGGGGCTGTAACCCACAAACCGTGAGATCATGACCTTAGCTGAAGTTGGACGCTTAACCAACTGTGCCACCCAGGCGCCCCCAAATCTACAACTTCTAACAGGCCAAGTGCTCTTTTTTTTTTTTTAAAGCTATGATATCCTATTTCTTTAATGGGGCAACTGGGTAGAAAAGTACAAAGATGTTTGCTAAAGTGTTGTGTAATATATTTTTAAAGACGTTAATCTCTAACCCAACACGGGGCTCAAATTTACCACTAGGAGATCAAGAGTAGCATGCTCCACCCACTGAGCCAGCCAGGCTCCCCAAGCGTTGTGTAATATCAATATTACACAATAAACATTACGCATTACTAAAAATTATGATGTAGATCAGTATTTACCATGGAAAACTTGGAATAAACATCCATGATACTACATATGGTGAGAAAACAAGTTTAAAACATACAAACTGACTACCTCAAAAAAGGTGTTTATAATTTAAAAAAAAAGGAAGGATATGTGTGTGTGTATGTATATATGTACATATATATAATTTTAATATAAATTTTTGAGAGAGAGCGCGAATGAGGAAGGGGCAGATAGAGAAACAGAGGAGCTTAAGCACGCTCCATGCTTACAGCAAAGAGCCCAATGCAGGGCTCCAACCCCCACGAACCTTGAGATCATGACCTGAGCCAAAGTCCAGAGTCGGCCGCTCAACCCACTGAGCTACCAGCCCTCCCCCCACTCCCCACCCCAAAGTGTTTTTTAAAAGAAAATACTCTAGGGGCAACTGGGTGGCTCGGTTAAACATCCAACTTCTGCTCAGGTCATGATCTGCCGGTTCCTGGATTCCAGCCCCATGTGGGGCTCTGCGCTGACAGCTCAGAGCCTGGAGCCTGCTTCAGATTCTGTCTCCCTCATCCACCATCAAACATAAATAAACATTAAAATTTTTTTGGAAAAAAAACAGTCAATACTCTAAAATTTTGTATGTCGCTACTAACAGATAAAATACAGTTCAGTGCTTAATATATGCCCAATACCGGGCTAAATTTTACATGTATTGTCTCATTTAATCCTCACAATAACCAACTTGCCTAAGATTTTGCTGCTAAAAATGCTGCTGAACTGGACAAGTATTAGACCCTAAAGCTCATGCTCTTCAGCGCTAGATCATCCCGTCTCATGTACAAAGATCATTTATTTTACAATCAGAGAAACCATGAGTTTGAGAAAATCCTGTTCAAAACTCCACCTCCCCAGGTCTCCGTATTCCCAGGGCAATGTGTGTCTTACAGCACCTATGGCGATCTGATTAGCGCACAATTGGCTGAGTCCCTTTCTCTACCTTAGATCCCATGCAGCCGGCCTGCCTGAAACCCAAGCCCACCTTCTAGCGGGTTTTTTGCAGCGCGCGCTCCTTACGCGTTACATTGAAATGTGCCCTTCTTTTGGGATGAGCACTGGCTGTTGTATGGAAACCAATTTGACAATAAATTTCATATATTGAAAAAAAAAAAAAGAAATGTGCCCTTAACTCGGCTCACGGAGAACTTGAATTGAGGGGTAGTGCTCACACGCTATAAAGAATTTCTTTCCAAGAAATGTAGGCCCGGGGCAAAGCCGTTTCCCTCCCACAAAGTGGTTTCTTTGCAAGCACCTGCTTTATCAACTCTCCCTCCCCAGTTTTCTCCCCTAACCCGGGGCCCAGAGTCCGAAGGCGTCTTCGGTCGTAGGCCGTCCCCGGCCAGCAGCCACTAGAGCCCAGCGCCTGCTCTCAGAAAGGAACAAGGAGAAGGCTCGGACCGGACTTCCACGTGGGCACGGAGGCGGCCATCTCGCGTCCTGGCAGGAGCAGTCCGCGGGGTCAGAGCGGCAGCCGGACCGGGAGCTGCCGCCCGTACTCAAGATGGCGGCCATGGGGGGCGTGGCCTGTGACTCGGAGGTTCCGAAAAGGTGCCGTATCATGGCGGCGACGGAGGAGCGGAGCCGAGAGGAAGAAGAAGAGGAAGAAGAGGAGGCGGTGAGTGGTATTGCGGCGGCCTGTGCGGCGGAGGCGGCGTGTGGGGCAGGGAGTCGGGATGCGGCCGGCGGGAGGCAGAGTCCCCAGCGCGTAAGGCCAGGAGGGCGGGCCCCTGCCCTGGCTGCCACACGGTCGTTAGAATGGGGAAGTAGAGGCAGTCGCTTTCGGTAACGTCGCTTGCTTCCTCTCATTGAAAGCAGGACTTAGCGTTCACAAAGGTTGGGGTCGTTGCATTGGGGAGTTTTAGCTTCTCTTGTTAACTGCCTCTTTCTGCACACTGCGGTGCTAGCATGTTAACTCCTCTTTCTTCCACCAGGAGCAGTTGGTTCTGGTGGAATTGTCCGGAATTATTGACTCAGACTTTCTATCAAAATGTGAAAATAAATGCAAGATTTTGGTGAGTCTTCTAGAGTTAGAGGATATTTGTAGGTTTTCTTACGTTTAAACAAGAATGAAAGAAATATGTATCCCCGAAGATCTATTCCTCGTTACAAAGCATTGAATTCTAAGGACAATTAGGTAGAAGTACAAAGGGATTGTGGGAGAAAATGCCACACTCGGCCTGAGGGTCTGAATGTGTGGCTGGCGAGAGTTTAAGATTTAGAGGGGGTAGCATTTTGATATAGAACAATACATTTTGAAAAAAACCCACATTGTTTTAGATAGTGAGTGCGGGAGAAAAAACGCAGCGAAGAGAGCTCAGATGTGCACGCAGACGCCACCTGGAGAAGGGAGAAAAGATTCGTACTAAACTTGTAAGACCTCAAGCTCTGCTGTTGACTTGAGCTATGGTGTCATAAGTTACCATCTGTTTTATCACTTTACTTTAAAATCTTTCAGCAATTGGTGGACAACACTGCTCTTACCTTAACTTGAGGAGGATGTTGATTGAAATACACGTTACTCCTTGGATATGAATTAAGTGTTCTTCAGGCCCTTAGCTACTGTATTCAGAGCATTTTTAGCTTATCTTGTACTTGCTAGTTCAAGCTCCAGAGGTTCCCCAGTTGTGGAGATCACTCTCCTTGGTAGCAAGGTTATGTATTGAGTGCTCTTTTATGGCTTTGAGATAAAATTGACATATAACATTATATTTCAGAGTACAACATAATGATTTAATAGTTGTATGTGCTGGGAAATGATCACCACAAGAAGTCTAGTTAACATCCATCACTACACACAGTTACAATATTTTTTCTTTTTTTTTTTATTATTTAAAAAAAAATTTTTTTTTTTCAACGTTTATTTATTTTTGGGACAGAGAGAGACAGAGCATGAACGGGGGAGGGGCAGAGAGAGAGGGAGACACAGAATCGGAAACAGGCTCCAGGCTCTGAGCCATCAGCCCAGAGCCCGACGCGGGGCTCGAACTCACGGACCGTGAGATCGTGACCTGGTTGATGTCGGACGCTTAACCGACTGCGCCACCCAGGTGCCCCTACAATATTTTTTCTTACAGAGTTTTTGTTTGTTTGTCGAAGTAAGTTCTGTGCCCATTGTGGGGCTTGAACTCAGGATCCTGAGATGAAGAGTTGCATGCTCTACAGACTGAGCTGGCCAGGCATCCCATCATAACGAGAACTTTTAAGATTTGCTCTCAGCAACATTCAAATATACAATATGGTATTATTAAGTAGAATCACCATGCTGTACGTTACATTCCCAGGACTTATTTATTTTATAACTGAAAGTCTATATCTTTTGACTGCCTTCACTCATTTCACCCAACCCTGCAAGGCTTTTTCTAATGATGATTTTTTTATGATCCTGTGTTCTGTTGTAGGGAATTGACACTGAGAGGCCCATTCTGCAAGTGGACAGTTATGTCTTTGCTGGAGAGTATGAAGGTAGGAGGATGTCAGATAGATGAAACTTCTTTTTTTATATGCTTCCCACAGAAAATCATTGTTATGTCTCAACAAGTTGCTTTCAACTTTTCTGCAGACACTCTTGGGACCTGTGTTATTTTCGAAGAAAATGTTGAACATGGTAAGTGCTTGCAGTGCTGACTCAGATCTTTTTACTGTGAAATATTACAAACTTATGTACAGTGAATGTTAAACTTAAACATCTCATGTATCCATTGTCTAGCTGTATCAAATCCTACCATTTTGCCAGATAGCTAAAAAACATTCCAGATACATCTGAAGCCTCTTGTATACCTCTCTCTAAACATATGTCCCTTCCTCTGTCTTGATAATCACTATTCTGAATTTGATGTATTTCTTTTCTGTATTTGATTTTGTTATATATATATACATGTATATATATGTATATGTATATATATATATGTATACACACATCCATCCATCCACAAACAATAAATAGCTTTTCTTTTAGTATATTTTCAAACTTGATATAAATTACATGTATCATTCTATAACCCTTTTCAGTTATAGATAGGTTTTGAGATTTATACATATCGGTATGTATAATTCTATTTTCCCTGTTGCTTAGTATTCTATTTGTGACCATACCGCAATTTATTCTCCAGTTACTGGACAGGTTGATCACTTTTATTTTTACCGTTAAATATTGATAACTCTGAACATTTATTGAATGCCTTCTATTTGTTAGACACTGTTCTAAATGCCACATGTATTAACTCATTTAATCCTCATCACATCTGTGAGGTAGATACCATTGCTGTCTTCATTTTGTATTTGAAAACACTGAAGCACAGAGAGGTAGGTAACATTCCAAAGGTCATACACGAAGTGCGACAGCCAGGATTTGAACCCAGGTTGTCTGGTCCAGAGCCTCTGATCTTAATTATATGTATTAACTCATTGCAGAAATGCGGCCATGAGTATTTGTGTGTCTCCTTGTGCATGTATGTAAAAATGTCTCTAACATATACGCTTAGAAATGGAATTACTAGGTTGCTGAGTGTGTGTTAGGTTTAACCATATGAAGTGACCAGCTTGGACTGAATATGGACCGTTTCATGTGGTTCAACCAAACAGATATGACTGGATCCTTTCTAAAGGGTAGTATCGGTTACACTCATGTAACAGCATGTGCAAATTTTCATTGTGCTTCACACCTGTAGCTCAGAGCCTCATCCTCCCTCTTGCCCGTGCCCACGGTTTCCTATAAAGCTGTACCCCCAGGCAGCAAGTGTTTTTCTGAGCCTTCTTTCGTGATTGGGAATGTCCTCACTCCAGTCTCTGGCTGCAGGTAGTAGGTCTGACTTCGGTGCTTCATTTTGAGTGGTAGAATTTGAGACCTCATTACCCTGTAAGGCCAGCTTCCTGGCCCCACTTCTGTACTTCAGGGCTGGAGCCTAACAGGCCTATAGCTTTAATTTCACTCGCAGTTTTGTGTTTTAGTCCTCTGGAGATGTTTGCTGTTTTTGAGTCCAGTTTTGCCTTCAGTTGTTATGTATTTTATCTGTTACTTCTCTGTGCTGGGAGCAGGAGGGATGAGTTAAATTTTGAACTTACTACACTATTTCTACAGGAAGTAGTTTAGTCTAATTCTTTAACTGGAATTATTATTTAAAAAAAATTTTTTTGGGGCGCCTGGGTGGCGCAGTCGGTTAAGCGGCCGACTTCAGCTCAGGTCACGATCTCGCGGTCCGTGAGTTCGAGCCCCGCGTCAGGCTCTGGGCTGACGGCTCGGAGCCTGGAGCCTGTTTCCGATTCTGTGTCTCCCTCTCTCTCTCTGCCCCTCCCCCATTCATGCTCTGTCTCTCTCTGTCCCAAAAAAAATAAATAAACGTTAAAAAAAAAAAAATTTTTTTTTAAATTTTTTTTAAGTTTACTAATTATTTTGAGAGGGAAAGAGAGCACAAGTGGGGAAGGGACAGAGAGGGAGAGAGAGAATCCCAAGCAGGCTCAGCACCACCAGTGCAGAGCCGGATGTAGGGCTCGAACCCGCGAACCACAGGATCATGACCTGAGCTGAAGTTGGACGCTCAACCACCTGAGCCACCCAGGCGACTCTGACCCAGAATTGTTGGGGCTTAACATGACTATTTGATGGCATCAACAATAAAATAATTGAGTTCATTTTATGTTCTAGGTGATGCAGAAGGCAGTAATAGAACAGTGTTAAAATATAAGTGCCATACAATGAAGAAGCTCAGCATGACAAGAACTCTTCTGACAGAAAAGAAGGAAGGAGAAGAAAACATAGGTTAGTTCACTTAGTTCTCTGAAAGTAGGTGATTTAGTATCGGCTTTGATAATGACACATTGCTGCCAGGACATTCCTGTACTGTGTAGTAATAGCTATGTAATATGAAAATTGAGGGTGTTCCATGAAAAATATCAAACATAGATTTAAAATTTATTTGAACTCTGGTGTGGCAGAGGGCACTAGAGACGTATAAGAAATCTTTTATCTGCTTTGCGTGGAAACAATTGTGAGGAGTCTGTCAAGAAACTTGATAGATTTTCAGCCCCTAGGGAATTCAGCAGCTGCTACCCACCCCATCCCCTTAATTAAAACTTCTTTGTAAATGGAGACGACAGGATCTGTGTCGTCAAGGTGTAACCCCAGAGGAACTCCTGGAAACTTGTGGCAGCGGTGGCATCCTTTCCCAAGAAGCTCACAACTGGAAGGAGCTGGCTCTATACGTGAGGGAAGGACTCACAGGTTTTAGACCGAAGACTCTTTTTTTTTTTTTTTTTTTTTTTTTTTTGAGTTGGAAGGGAGCACAAATGAGCGAGGGGCAGAGAGAGAGAGAAGCAGGGCTCATCCAGGGCTCATATTTTACCCGGTGCAACGCTTGTGTTCTCCTGAATCAGGGCTCAAGCTCACCCGATATGGGACCTGAACTCAGGAATGGTGAGATCATGCCCTGAGCTGAAGTCAGGTGCTTAATGACAGAACCACCCAGGTGCCCCTAAATCTCATTCTTAATTTGCATCTGCTGAGGCTTCTCCAATTGCTGGTCATCCCAGAGTAGAGACTTTGAACTAGTGCTTCTTGAACCCATCCATAGCAGGCACATATTTGTGGAGATGAGCAAATAATTACTTGGAAGTTTAAAAGCTCATTGCTCATAAGTGAAGTAAGAGAAATCACACATTTGTCTAAATATAAATAAACTAATAAACAAAAAGCAGAAACAGGCCCATAAATACAGAGAACAAACTGGTGGTTGCCAGAGGGGTGAGGGTGGTGGGATGGGCAGAATGGGTGAAGGGGAGTGGGAGACACAGGCTTCCAGTTATGGAATGAGTAAGTCACACGAATAAAAGACACAGCATGGGGAATATAGTCAATGGTACGGTAATAGTGTCGTATGGTGTATGGTGACAGATGGTAGCTGCAGTTGTGAGCATGGCATAATATATAGACTTTTCAAATCACTGTATTGTACACCTGAAACTAATGTCACATTGTGTGTCATCTATTCTTCCATTTTAAAAAATTTACTAATGAAAAAAAAGCTCATTGCTCAAAGACATATTTCAAACTCTGATAAACATGACCCTAGTGATGAATATTTGTGGCTTGATTTATTATATTTGAGGAATAAACATATGAAGGCACATTAATCATGTAGAAATTAATTATACCAGTTACATATAAGTACATAAAAAAAATCTTTGTTCTTAACATGTATATCCCAAAACTATCCCCATTTTTAGCATTTCGTGAAAGTAACAGGAAGAGGGGTGCCTGGGTGGCTCAGTCGGTTAAGTGTCCATCTTCGGCTCGGGTCATTATCTCATGGTTCATGGGTTCGATCCCCGCGTCAGGTTCTGTGCTGACGGCTTGGAGCCTAGAGCCTGCTTTGCATTCTGTGTGTCCCTCTCTCTCTGCCCCTTCCCCACTCACACTCTGTCTCTCTCTCTCTCTAAAATAAAACAAAATATAAATTAAAATAAAATAAAATAACAGGAAGAAAGAGGTACTTGAAGTTCTAGAATGGACTTGAAAGGCAGATACATATCAGATAGCTTAGCTATTATTTTGATATATTTTTTTGAAGCAGGAAGTTGTAGAATTTCCTCTCCTAGAGTCTTTAATAAACCACCAGGTCGACCGTGGGAAGATTTGCGTGTTTTGTTTAATCAAATACGTTAGTTAGCTCAAGGCTATATTGGTTATGCATTGCTGCATAAAAAATTCCCTCTAAACTTAATGGTTTTAAAACAACAACAAAAATATTTTACACAGTTTCTGTGAATCAGGCATTTGGCCAGGTGGTTCAGCTTAGCCAGGTGGTTCTGGCTCAATGTCTCTCTTGAGGTTACCGTCACTATGTTGGCTGGACTGAAGAAGGGATCTGAAGGCTTGAATAATGTGGAACATCTGAATATAAGTTGGCTCACTCACATGCCTGGCTGGTTTATGCTGGCTGTTAGCAGGATGCCTCAGGACCTTGCCTACCCATAGTACTGTTCAAGTGCGCTCCTGACATGGCAGATGGCTTCTTCCAGATCAAGTGATCTGTGAGAAGAACATAGAAGCCACAATATCTTTTATGAACTAGCCTTAGAAGTCACATTCTGTCATTTCTGCCATATCTTATTTATTATGGGAAGGGACGACACAGGGGCATGAATACCAGGAAGGTGAAGATCCTTGGGGACCATCTTGGAGGCTACCAAACATGCCAATATGCTGCAGGCAGAACAAAAGAAAAGGAGATGTGGGCCCTGCCTTCTGGGAGTTTGCACTCTAAAGTCAATCACACTGAAACAGACATGTGTGAATGGGACTCAATACCCGTTTCATTCAACTTATTTTAAGTTTCTGTTATGTGCCAAGTATTTAAGCTAAATAACAGAATAGGCAATAGGATGGATGGCTTCAAGATTTTGAACCTGGTGACTATGCGAATGATGGTATTGCAGGAAAAAAAATAATGAAAGAATGGTTGAAGCTGGCTGGAGGGAAAAGGACTAATCAACTTTTGATAGAAGGAGATTTTATAGTAGTAACATGTGAGAAGACATGGCATCAGCCATAAGGATGGTTCCACAAACAGTCACAGAAGAGTTAGCTTCTGGTGGTGAATAGGAGCAGATGGAAGTGTGAACAGGGTGGCAAGATAGGTTGTGGGATCTTAGAGATATCTAATGGCATTTTGAAGGTATAACTAAGGCTTGCTATAGAAATTAATGAGGAACCACTGAAAATATTTGACTGAAAGGGTCAGAAGGATAAAAGAAGAAATGATTAGCATCATTGAAGCAGTTCTTTTTTTTTCAATATATGAAATTTATTGTCAAAATGGTTTCCATACAACACCCAGTGCTCATCCCAAAAGGTGCCCTCCTCAATACCCATCACCCACCCCCCCTTGCTCCCACCCCCCATCAACCCTCAGTTTGTTCTCAGATTTTAAGAGTCTCTCATGCTTTGGCTTTCTCCCATTCTAACCTCTTTTTTTTTCCTTCCCCTCCCCCATGGGTTTCTGTTAAGTTTCTCAGGATCCACATAAGAGTGAAAACATATGGTATCTGTCTTTCTCTGTATGGCTTATTTCACTTAGCATCACACTCTCCAGTTCCATCCACGTTGCTACAAAGGGCCATATTTCGTTCTTTCTCATTGCCCTGTAGTACTCCATTGTTTATATAAACCACAATTTCTTTATCCATTCATCAGTTGATGGACATTTAGGCTCTTTCCACAATTTGGCTATTGTTGAGAGTGCTGCTATAAACATTGGGGTACAAGTGCTCCTATGCATCAGTACTCCTGTATCCCTTGGGTAAATTCCTAGCAGTGCTATTGCTGGGTCATAGGGTAGGTCTATTTTTAATTTTCTGAGGAACCTCCACACTGTTTTCCAGAGTGGCTGCACCAATTTGCATTCCCACCAACAGTGCAAGAGGGTTCCCGTTTCTCCACATCCTCTCCAGCATCTATAGTCTCCTGATTTGTTCATTTTGGCGACTCTGACTGGCGTGAGGTGATATCTGAGTGTGGTTTTGATTTGTATTTCCCTGATAAGGAGCGACGTTGAGCATCTTTTCATGTGCCTGTTGGCCATCCGGATGTCTTCTTTAGAGAAGTGTCTATTCATGTCTTCTGCCCATTTCTTCGCTGGGTTATTTGTTTTCCGGGTGTGGAGTTTGGTGAGCTCTTTATAGATTTTGGATACTAGCCCTTTGTCCGATATGTCATTTGCAAATATCTTTTCCCATTCCGTTGGTTGCCTTTTAGTTTTGTTGGTTGTTTCCTTTGCTGTGCAGAAGCTTTTTATCTTCATAAGGTCCCAGCAGTTCATTTTTGCTTTTAATTCCCTTGCCTTTGGGGATGTGTCGAGTAAGAGATTGCTACGGCTGAGGTCAAAGAGGTCTTTTCCTGCTTTCTCCTCTAGGGTTTTGATGGTTTCCTGTCTCACATTCAGGTCCTTTATCCATTTTGAGTTTATTTTTGTGAATGGTGTGAGAAAGTGGTCTAGTTTCAACCGTCTGCATGTTGCTGTCCAGTTCTCCCAGCACCATTTGTTAAAGAGACTGTCTTTTTTCCATTGGATGTTCTTTCCTGCTTTGTCAAAGATGAGTTGGCCATACGTTTGTGGGTCTAGTTCTGGGGTTTCTATTCTATTCCATTGGTCTATGTGTCTGTTTTTGTGCCAGAAGCAGTTCTTGATTATGGGGGGTTCATTGGTGGGTTAGGGCTTTGTGAGTTCGAGAAGGAAAAGAATTTTTTTCAAGTTTTTGTTTTTTATTGTTTGTTTTTTTTGGAGAGGTGTCTTATTTCATCATTGGATGTTCCAACTCAAAATGACATGTTACTGTTGACTTGAAAGACGATAGGGTGGTATCATCCATTACGAAAACTGAGGAGAAAATCGTATGGAAGTGACAGAATTTTCTATAAGGTGTGAGGTGGCAGTGAGAGCTCAGTGATCTCTCAGGATGATTTGGGAATTGGACTCTGGAAAAGGAGGTTGGAATGGTAACTAAAGTTAACTACTTTTAGTGATTTTTTTTTAGAGATTTATTTTTAGTCTGAATTAAAAAAAATTTTAATTGCAGTATAGTTGATATACGATATTATATTAGTTTTAGGTATATAACATAGTGACTTGATAATTATATACATTACAAAGTGCTCACCATATAGTGTAGTTCCCACTGGTCACCATATAAAGTTACTAAAATATTATTGACTGTATTCCGTTTTTAGTGATTTTGATGTTGCATACACTATAGGCATTCTAAGATCTCCAGATAAGATGGAAATTCCATGATTATTTATCAGTAGTTATGGGCACCATGTTCATTGGTTTACCTTGGGATTTTATTTTGACGTGTATCCATAGGATGAAAATTTAAATTAAAGAGAAATATGCTTCAGTGCCTAAAATTCCTTTTTCATGTTTTTTTCTTGGTTTGTCCTCCCATCCCTCACCCTCCCTTACCAGGTGGTGTGGAATGGCTGCAGATCAAGGACAATGATTTCTGCTATAGACCCAACATGATTTGTAGCTTTCTGCATGAAAGTGAAGATGACGATGTGGTAGCTCCAGCCTCAGAGAAACCTTTGGAGCTGGAAGAGCAAGAGGTTCAAATGAAAGATAGTTCAAACCTGAGTTATGAACAGGAGAAACCACTGAACTTGGAGATAGAGAATTCTGGTTCTCTTACTGATATCCCTTCTGAGTCAGAAGGTTCTGTATTTATGGAAACTCAAGATACTGCCTTAGAAATCACTCCTAGATGAAATGTTTCTCATAGTAACTAGTAACAAACTTTTTGGAGCTTTTATATAAAATAATTGACTGTGTAGCTTTTCAGTTCACTATTTTACTAGTTTTGTTGACTCTACACACATTTCCAATTGTTGTACAGTTTAATATACCAGAGTCATTAAGGACCAGATATGAATTGAATTTTTAAAAATATGATGTAAATGACTATAGGGACCCTTCTCTGGTAAGTCTTTTAAATTGGAAGTTTTATTAAGGTAAGTGTATCATTTTTTATTGCAGCTGTCACAAATGACTCCAAATGTAGTGGCTTAAAATGACATAAGTGTAGGTCAGCTCGCTGACATGGGCTAGGCTAAAATCAGAGTGTTGGCAGGACCTCATTCTCTACTGGAGGTTGGGGTTGGGGACTCTTATTTCCTTGTTCATTCAGTTATTGGCAGATTTCAATTCTTTACAATTGAAGGATCAATGTCCCATTTTCTTACTATCATCTGAGAGCCATTTCCACCTTCTAGAGGGTGCATACATTGCTTGGCTATGGTCCTCTTCTCTTTAAAGCCAGTAATGGTCAAGTCCCTCTCACTCTTTGAGTCTCTCCTGCTTCTTCCATCATACTATTTCTGACTCATCTTGCTAATTACCTGACCCAGTATCTGTTTTTTCTTTTTTCATTTTGTAACAATCCCAGAATTATTCAGGTTATCAATTTGCCCATGTGTATGCATATATGTGGCCATATGACTAAGTTCTGGCCAGTGACATGGAATTATAAGTGTTGAGTGATAGATGCTTCTGGAAAGTTTCCTTAAATTTTAAGACATAAAGGGAAGTGGGCCAGTTCATCTTCTCTTTCTTCCTGCTGGAACATGGATGTGGTGGCTAGAGCTTCAGCAAGCTTTTGGGACTAGAAAGTAACCTTGGAAATAGAAGCCACGAGTGGCAAAGCAACAAGATAGAAGATTGGATCTTGATATGCTGCCCTGGACTGCCAAGAATAAAGAAGGTTAATAATAGAACCCTTTCTTTTTCTCCATGGTAGAATGACTTCAAGTTTAACTTTTGGCACTGTTTTCCCTGGAAATCTACAAGATGAAATAATAGAATGTCAACTGTGATGTCAGGCAATATTGCTTATGTTTAAAAATGACCCCTTATTGGTAAATGGTATCTAGACCAGGAAGACTATATGACAACTGTAAATACCCATCGGAAAATATGGACTGGGCCTCCTGAAGCACTGTTTCTTTTTCTTTTTTTTTTTTTTCTTTCTTTTCTTTTCTTTTCTTTCTTTTCTTCCTTCCTCCCTCCCTTCTTTCCTTCCTTCCTTCCTTCCTCCCTCCCTTCTTTCCTCCTTCCTTCCTTCCTTCCTTCCTTCCTTCCTTCCTTTCTTTCTTTCTTTCTTTCTTTCTTTCTTTCTTTCTTTCCTTCTTTTCTTTCAAAAATAGGCTCCATGCCCAATGTGGGGCTTAAATTCACAACCCTGAGATCAAGAGTCATGTCCTTTACTGACTGAGCCAGCCAGGTGCTTCAAGCACTGTGGTTCCTATTACAAAGATCCCTGGAAGCTACATTCATGGCTGTTTCAAGAGATACTGGTTCTTGGGGAGCCTGAAGTTTCTAAGCCAGCATGGCTTCTGCACCCACCCAGATGATCTTGTTCCCTTACACCTGATCTGACACTTGGGTGCCAGAGTAAAGCCTCCTGTTGAAACAAACCTCATGCTGTTGTGCTGTTTCCAATGAAGTGAAGTGAGCCTGGTGCCGGGTTCAGTCCCAGAAGACCTGTTGGGTCCTGAGTGTGAACGTCATTCCTAACCTGTGACTGCTGCTGTTCAGGCAGGGAAGGCACTGCAACTACCTACCTCTGGCCTTTTGTGTGAGGGAGAAATACCTTTCCTCTTGTTTAAGTCATGCTGTAATAGCCACATGTAATCCTATTTAATACATTATGCGTTTAGAAAACTGGAGAAAAGGGTAAGGAAGTAGAATGGAAAATTCTTGAGACCTGTAATCTTGCAAAGAAACTCATCTGATGTGTGATGTAGTTCAACCTTAAGTTGAAGAGGATAATAAAGTCTTATATTCTGAAAAGAACATAACGTGTTTTTAGTTCCTTGCCTGTAAATGAGGATATGAGGATAAATGTTGGGAATTTAGTAAAATGAATCTTATTTTTCAATTATGAAATGTTTTGTCAGACTAGAACTTCACAAATTAATTTCTCCACCATTGGTCTGTCTTACTGATTTAACTGCTATCACTTACAAACGAATCTTGGAACTACAGTCTCTTTGTAGCTGTCACAATACTGCTTCTGACACTGAATGCGATAGGTGGCTTTTGCTTAACAAATAATGATATTCTATTTAAAATGGCTTTGTTTGTTTTGATTTGTTTTTGAGAGAGACAGTGCTAGTGGGGACAGGCAGAGAGAGGGAGAGAGAATCCCAAGCAGGCTCCAACTGTCAGCGCAGAACCTGATGTGGGGCTCGAACCCACGAAGTCATGAGATCATGGCCTGAGCTGAAACCAAGAGTCAGACGTCTAACTGACTGAGCCACCCAGGCGCCCCAATGATATTCTATTTAATAGGATTTTATATGGCTAAGGTTCATCATGGGGAATTACTCCTTAAGGCCATTATAGAAATGTTAGAAAATCCACACATTTGTTCATTATGTACTATATAGTTGATCATAACAAATTTGTTGACAGAGTCAGCTGAAATTATTGATATTATGTGGTTAGCTATTTAGCAGCAGCTAATAATTTTCCAGAATCTACTGTTTTCATTTTTTTGTTGTT
>NW_024412394.1:68809899-68892342 GCF_014898765.1 Herpailurus yagouaroundi
TCATAAACTGCAAGATCATGACCTAAGCTGAAACCAAGAGTTGGAGGCTCAGTTGACTGAGCCACTCAGGTGACCCCACCATTCTTTTCTTATGGAATAAGAGAATCCTGTTTATAAAATTGTCTAGAGGTACATTTTATTGATTCAATACAGAGTAAATATATGCCTTTGTTAATGACAATATGTAGTTTCTAGATACTGGTATATATTTTTTTTCTTTAAAAATTTTTTTCTTCGGGTGTGTGTGTTGGGGGGGACAACTGGTACTTTGTTTTGGGTTTAACGTTGCCATACTTAACGTATGAATAAGGATGTCAAGATAGCAAAGGTCCTACTTTTTTTTCAGATCCCAAGTAAGAGTTCCTTCACTATCGTGTCTTCACAAACTCTTGTATTCTCTTCATATTCCATGCTTTCATTTGGTGATTGTATTAGGTTGCTACTGCTGCTGTAACAAAATACCACAATTTTAGTGGCTTAAAACACGATTAAATTTATTATATTATAGTTCTGGAGGTCAGATTCCAAGAATAAGTCTGACGGGGATAAAATCAAGGTGTTGATAGGGCTGCATTCTTTCTGGACATACCACGGGAGAATCCATTTTCTTGTCTTTTTCAGCTGCTGGAGGCTGCCTGCATTCCTTGGCCTGAGGCCCCTCCCTCCATCTTCAAAATCAGTAATGTAACATCTTTAAATCTCTCTCTCCTGCTTCTGTCATCACATTTTCTCTGATTCTTACACTCCTGTGTCCCTCTTAAAA
Organism: Herpailurus yagouaroundi; assembly: GCF_014898765.1. Lineage (NCBI taxonomy): Eukaryota > Metazoa > Chordata > Mammalia > Carnivora > Felidae > Herpailurus > Herpailurus yagouaroundi. The sequence continues at coordinate 68,810,663 of NW_024412394.1, forward strand.
GGTCCCTTGTAATTAGATTCGTCTCATACAGAAAATCCAGGATAACCTTCCTATGTAAAGATCCTGAGGGGTGGCTGGGTGGCTCAGTCTATTAAGCATCAGATTTCGGCTCAAGTCACAATCTCATGGTTCGTTAGTTCAAGCCTCATGTCGGGCTCTGTGCTGACAGCTCAGAGCCTGGAGCCTACTTCGGATTCTGCGTCTCCCTCTCTCTGCCCCTTCCCTGCTCACTCTCTGTCTCTGTCTCTCTCAAAAATAAACATTAAAAGATATTACAAAAAAAAAAAAAAAAAAAAAAGATCCTGAACTGAATCATGTCTGCAAAAGCCCCTTTACATAGAACATTCCCAGGTTCTGGGGAGTAGGACATGAGCATTTTAGAGAGAACTTGTTCTGTCTTCCACACTGTCATTCTACACTTTGGTGCATGACTTGTCAGGAAACAAGTGAGGTAGCTTTCTGAGTTGAGGAGATGGGACTGGAAGACCAAGAAGATCAAGAGAGCTGGAGTTTGCACAGCAGAATATCAGAAAGGGGAGAGTACAGAGAGAGAAGGCGTCAATGATCTATATAGAATCCTCCCGGAGTCTTCAGTGGAATACTGATCACGTATGTGCCAGAAAAATAGTGGAGGCAGGGAAAAGAGCTGTCTGAACAATCCCTGCAGCGTGCAGTTCTCAGCCCGAGTAGAAAATCTCATATTTCATGGAGCATGGATAGAGTACTCCGAAGGGTTTTGCCTTAGAGCATAATTAGCCTAAATAAGGCTCTTGCCACACCTAGCAAAACTGAAAAGGAAGACCTGAGAGGATCAGATGGTTTCCAAGTAGCTGCATCTCAGAACAACACTGTAGAATAACATATCCAGCACCCAGCAAAGTAAAATTCACAATGTCTGGCACTCAAAATACTATCAAAGACACTTCTGGTTTCTGGTCTGATGCTGAGAAGGTGGAAATTGCCGCTCCAGTGTAACAATAAAAAGCTGAACTGAAAAGACCTATCAATAACTCTTCACTTTAGAACAAGTGAAGTCACAGGACAAACCACAGACAGATGAATACAGAGGATCAGAACTTAATGGAGCAGAAGCCTATGAGCACAAACCTCTATGAGAACCAGTTATGGGATAGGAAAAATTGAACTGTAACCGATAAATTGCTAGAGGTTCATTCAATGTGGATAACTTTGAATGTTAAAAACTCCAGGAGGACCCAGTTATCAGAAGTCCTCATTCACTTTTCAATTTTACCTCCAAGAGCTCAACTAGGTTCTCACAGTGAGTGTTGGAGAAAAATCTCCTCGTGCTTCCACAAAGGAGAAGACAAAAGGAATGGTTTTGAAATGTCTCAGAGCATTCTGTCTTCTTAACAAGCTCTACCCTCAGGAGAAAGTATGTAACCAGAGCCTAACCTGCTGGGGTTTTATCAGAGGGTAACTGACCTGACGAAAAGAGATACCCAACTCCAGTCCACTCTAGTCATTCTGTCCCACCAAACAGAAGAAGAAAAACTGAGAGTCATATAGAAGACTTAGACCAACTCATGGGATTATAGAACATTTTCCCTTCCCCACACCTTACCACCACATTACCAAAGGCCTATTTACAGCAGTTCCTTTTGCCCAGCACATTATGCCCAGCTACCAAAAATATTGCAAGACATACTAAAAGGCAAAAAGCACAGTTTGAAGAGGCAGAGTAAGCATCAGAACCAGACTCAGGTATGGCAGGGATGTTGGAATTGTCAGAATGGGAATTTAAAGCACGATTAAGGTGCTAAGGGCTTTCATGGATAAAGTAGACAGCATGCAAGTCTAGATGGGCAATGTAAGCAGAGTCTAAGAAAGAACCAAGAACAAATGCTAGAAGCCAAAAACATAACAGCAATGGAGAATATCTTTGATAGGTTTATTAGTAGACTGGACACAGCTGAGCAAAGAATCTCTGAACTTGAGGATATTTCAGTAGGAACTGCCAAAATGGAAATGGAAAAGGAGAGAAAAGGCTGAAAGAAAAAAAAAATATCAGGACATATGGCACAACTACAAAAGATGTAACATACATGTAGTGGAAATTCAAGAAGCGAAAAAAGGGAGAAAGAAACAAGTAATATTTGAAACAATAATGACTGAGAATTTCCCCAAATTAATGTCAGGCATTAAACCACAGAGAACACCAAGTGGATAAATGCCAAAAAAAACCTAAATCTAGGGATATCATTTTATTTATTTATTTAGAGAGACAGAGAACATGCAAGTTGGGGAGGGGCACAGGGAGAGAGAGAATCCCAAGTAGGCTCAGTGCAGAGCCTGACACGGGGCTCAAACTCAAGAACTGTGAGACCACGACCTGAGCCGAAATCAAGAATCCATTGCTCGATTAACCGGCTGAGCCACCCTGGCACTCCAGGATATCATTTTCATACTACATAAAATCAACAATTAATTTAAAATCCTGAAAGGAACCAGAGCAGGGAAAATCACCATACCTATAGAGGAGCAAAGATAAAAAGTACATCTAATTTCTCTTCAATAACTGCGCAGGCAAGAAGACAGATGGAATGAATTATTATTATTTTTAAGTTTATTTATTTTGAGGGACAGAGAGAGAGAGAGCAAGTGCATGAGTGGGGGAGGGGAAGAGAGAGAGAAGGAGAAGAGACAATCCCAAGCAGGCTCCACACTGTCAGCCCAGAGCCCAACGAGGGTCTTGAACTCACAAACTCTGAGATCATTACCTGAGCGGAAATCAAGAGTTGGATGCTTAACTGACTGAGCCAGCCAGGTGCCCCAGAATGTAATATTTAAAATGTGGAAAGAAAAAACACACTAAAGTAGAGTTCAGTATCTTGCAAAATTATCCCTTAAAAGTGAGAAAGGAAGACTTTCAAAAAGATAAAGACAAACACAAATTGAGGGAATTTGTTGCCAGTAGACCTGCCTTGCAAGAAATGTTAGAAGTTCTTTAGAGAGAAGTAAAATGATATGAGTCAGAAACTCAAATCTGCATAAAGAGAGGATGATCATCAGAAAAGGAATACGTGAAGGTAAAATAAAAACTTCTACTTTTACTTTTTTAACTTTATTTTGAGAGAGAGAGAGAGAGAGAGAGAGTATAAAGCGGGGGAGTGAGAGAGAGAGAGAGAGAGAGAGAGAGAGAGACAGAGAGAGAAAATCCCAAGCAGGCTCTGCACTGCAGGCACAGAGCCCAACATGGGGCTCAAACTCATGAACTGTTAGATCATGACCAGAGCTGAAATCAAGAGTTGGACACTTAACCAACTGAGCCATCCAGGCGCCCTATTTTTATTTTTAATTGATCTACCAGAAAAATCTGTTCAAATAATGACAACAATATATTTGATTATGTATGCCTTTGTATATATGGATTGCTATAGACAGAATGTGTCCTTCCCAAATTCATGTGTGGAAATCCTAACCCCTCAATGTGATGGTATTACAAGGTAGAGCCTTTGGGAGGTGGTTAGGTCATGAGGGTAGAGGCCTCCCGAATGGTATTAGTACCCTTATAAAAGAGACCCTAGAGTGCTCCTTTGTTCCTTGTTCCACGTGATGACACAGTGAAAAGATGCTGTCTACGAATCAGGAAATGGGCCTTCATCAGACCGCATATCTGCTGATGCCTTGATCTTAGACTTTAAAGCTTCTGGAACTGTGGGAAATACATTTCTGTCGTTTATAAGCCACCCAATATATGGTATTCTGGTATATAGCCCCTTGAATGGACTAAGACATATGTGCTTATGTATAAGTGAAATTAATGACAGAAATGATACAAGGGACTGGCAGGAGAAGTTAGGAGTTTTTTTTGTACTTGTACAACCCATGAAGTAGTATATTGTTATTTGAAAATGGATGTGGATTAATTGTAAATGTATATTGCAAACTCTAGGGAAACCACTAAAAAGTGTTTATAAAGAAGGGTGCAGGGGTGCCTGAGTGGCTCAGTTGGTTGTTTCTGACTCTTGGTCTTGGCTCAGGTCATGATCTCATGGTTTGTGGGATCAAGCCCTGCATTATACTCCACGTTGACAGCAAGGAGCCTGCTTGGGATTCTCTCTCTCCCCCTCTCTCTCTCAAAATAAATAAACTTAAAGGAAAAAAGTGTACGGGCTCCTGGCTGGCTCAGTTGGTAGAGCATGTGACTCTTAATCTCAGGGTTGTGAGTTTGAGCATAGGTTGGGTGCAGAGGTTACTTTAAAATCTTAAAGATTTTAACCAACTAAACTAAGAAAAGAGAGAAAATGGAATCATATAAAATGGTTAATTAAAATCACAAAATACAGGGGCACCTGGGTGGCTCAGTCAGTAGAGCGTGTGTGGGGAATAAGGTTAGGAATTCCCTGAATTTGCACCGATGGGTTAACAAGACATAAAGAAATAGAAAGCCACGGGATGAACACATCCAAGACTAGGCAAACAAGATTAGGTAAACAGGGCAAAGGCCCCCAGTATAGGACAAAGGTATAGGAAATAGGAAATCTCAGGATGAAAACATCCAAGATTAGGTAAAACAAGATTAGGTAAACAGGGCAAAGGCCCCCAGTATAGGACAAAGGTATAGGAATAGGAAATCTCAGGATGAAAACATCCAAGATTAGTAAACAAGATTAGGTATTCAGGGCAGAAACACCCCCCAATTTAGTACAATAGCAGAAAGCTTCTTTCACTGGAAGGAAGGACAAAAACAGGTAAACAGGGCTATAGACTGCAGCAGGAGGAAGTTGCCTGGAGAGGAGCTAATTAGCAAAAGAAAGGTGTCTTGTTGGCCCTGAGGTAGCATATGCTGTCTTTCTTGTCCCCTAGACCAGTTTAGGTAAACAGAGGTGGTGCCTCATGTCTGCTGTAAACAACCTTCTGCCCAGGATTTAGTTTTGTATTGACCCAAACCCCTAACACCGCATATCTTCAAAACCCCCTTTCCCTCACACCCACAAGTGAATGTTCATGGTTTCATTGTCTCTTTGTGCACGTCCATCATGCTTGTAAGCCTTCTGATCCTAATAAAAACGGAGCAAGGACTCTTACTTGGGACTCTTATCTCCTCTTGGACATTATCGTCTCTTGCATTTCAATCCTGCATCCGCTCCCTTGCTGGACAAGAGAGAACTCCAGACCCAGAGACTACGAGAAGCATGCAACTCTTGATCTTGGGATTGTAAATTCAAGTCCCATCTTGGGTGTAGAGATTACTTAGAAATAAAATCTTAAGGCGCGCCTGGGTGGCTCAGTTGGTTAAGCATCCAATTTCAGCTCAGGTCATGATCTCACGTTCATGAGTTTGAGCCCCGCATCAGGTCTTGTGCTGACAGCCCAGAGCCTAGAGCCTGCTTCGAATTCTGTGTCTTCCTCTCTCTCTGCCCCTCCCCTGCTTGTGCTCTGTCTGTCTGTCTCTCAAAAATAAACATTAAAATAAAATCTTTAAAAAACAGACCCACAAAAGACAGAAAAATAATAGAAGACAAAAATAGGAACAAAGAACAAGGGCAACAAATAGAAAACAGTAATATATATGGTAGATATGAATCCAACTATATAAACAATAATTTTGAATGTCAATGCTCTACATGCACCAATTAAAACAGAGATTGTCAGACTGGATCAAGAAACAAGACCCAACTAAATGTTGTCTACCTGGAACCTACTTTATATATAAAGACACATAAAGATTAAAAGTAAATGGATGGAGAAATATGTCATTCTAACATTAATCAAAACAACATAGGAGTAGCTATATTAATTCATACAGAGCCAACTTCAGACCAAGGAAATTTATCAGGGATAAAGAGGGGCATTACATATTGATAAGGTGGTCAATTCTCCTAGAAGACATACTAATCATTAACATGTATGTGTCTAACAACAGAGCACCAAAATACATGAGGCAAAAACTGATAGAACCTCAAGGAGAAATAGATGAATCCACTAACATAGTTGGAGACTTCAACATCTCTCTATCAGAAATGGAGCGATCAAGCAGGTAGAAAATCAGTAAGGACATGGTTGAACTCAACAATCCCATCAGTCAACTGGACATAAGGGACATCTATAAACTACTTCATATAACAACAGAACATACATTCTTCTCAAGCTCACATGGAACATTCATCAAGAGAGACCACATTTGGGGACAAAAAACACTTTATCAAATTTAAAAGAATAGAAATCATACAATGTCTGCTCTCAGACCACAATGAAACTAGAAACCAATAAACAGACAGTTAGAAAATTCCAAAATACTCACAGATTAAAGAACACCCTTCTTTTTTTTTTTTTTTTTTTTTTTAAATTTTTGGTGTTTATTTCTGAGAGAAAGAGAGAGAGAGTGCACAAGTGGGGGAGAGACAGAGAGAGAGGGAACACAGAATCCAAAACAGGCTCCAGGCTCTAAGCTGTCAGCACAGAACCCGACACAGGTCTCGAACCCATGAACCATGAGATCATGACCTGAGCCGAAGTCAGACACTGAGCCAACTGAGCCGCCCAGGTGCCCCTAAAAAACACCCTTCTAAATATCACACAGGGCAAGTAAAACTCTCAAAAGAAATTTAAAAATATTTTGAACTAAATGAAAACACAATTTGTCAAAAGTTATGGGATACAGTGAAAGCAGTGCTTAGACGGAAATTTATAGCATGGAATGCATATGTTAGAAAATAAGAAAGATTTAAAATCAATCATCTAAGTTTCCATGCTAGGAAACTAGAAAAAAAGAGCTAATTAAATTCAAAGTAGGCAGAAAAAAGAAATAATACAAATTAGAACAAAAAAGCCAATGAAATTGAGAATAGGAAATCAATTGAGAAAATTAATGAAACCAAAAGCTGGTTCTTTGAAAAGATCAATGAAATTGATAAGCCTCAAGCCTGGCTAACTAATTAAAAAGAGAGGAGACAGATTATTAATATCAGGAATGAAAGAGGGGAACTTCCTCAACTTGATAAAGACTATCTACAAAAATTCTACTGTTAACATCTTGTTTATGGTGAGAAACTTGAAGCTTTCTCGCTAAGATCAGAAATAAGGTAAGAATGTCCCCCTTCACCACAGCTTTTTAACATTACACTGGAAGTCCTAGCTAATGCAAATAAAGAAGAAAGGGAAATAAAACTGTTTGTTCTCAGATAACATGATCATCTATGTGGAAAATAGCATGTACAACCAAACAAACAAAAACTCCTGGAACTAATTAGCAATTATAGCAGGGATGCAGGGTAAAAGTTAATGCACAAAAAGCAATTGCTTTCCTATATACCAGCAATGAACAAATAGGATTTGAAATTTAAAACACAATACTATTAATATTTTATTTTTTGTTTTTTATACCATTACTATTTTAAATAATTCAAGCTTTATTTTTTCTTTTTAAATTTTTATTCAAATGCTAGTTAGTTAACATACAGTGCAATATTGGTTTCAGGAGTAGAATTCAGTGATTCATCACTTATATACAACACCCAGTGCTCATTATAACAAAGCACAATACTATTTATATTAGCATTCCCAAAATGAAAAGTTTAGGTATTAACGTAACAAAACACATACAAGATCTATATGAGGAAAACTACAAAAACTCTGATGAAAGAAATCAAAGAAGAACTAAATGGAAAGATGTTCCATATTCATGGAAAGGAAGACTCAACATTGTCTAGATATCAGTTCTTTCCAGATTCCTCTATAGATTCAATGCAATATCAATCAAAATGCTACCTAGTTATTGTGTGGATATTGGCAAACTGATTCTAAAGTTTATATGGAGGAGCTTTTGGTGGCAGGGTCTGGGGAAGGGCTGTCAGGTGCCATGTCTGACCATGAAGGTGGCAAGAAGGAGCCCCTGAAGCAGCCCATGAAGCAGGCCAAGGACATAGATGAGGAAGATAAGGCACTCAAGCAGAAACAGAAAGGGGAGCAGAAGAAACTCAAGGAGCTAAAAGCAAAGGCTATGGGGATGGGCCTCCTGGCCACAGGTGGAATTAAGAAACCTGACAAAAAGTAAGCTGTTTTTTTATGCCTGAGACAATGTGATCCTTTTTTTTTTTTTTTTTTTTTAACGTTTATTTTTGAGACAGAGAGAGACAGAGCATGAACGGGGGAGGGTCAGAGAGAAGGAGACACAGAATCTGAAACAGGGTCCAGGCTCTGAGCTGTCAGCACCGAGCCCGACGCGGGGCTTGAACTCATGGACCGCGAGATCATGATCTGAGCCAAAGTTGGCTGCTTAACCGACTGAGCCACCCAGGCGCCCCGAGACAATGTGATCCTTAATTCCATTCCTGTTCAAACATTTGGATTCCTTGTCATAGTATCTGTTGCCACCTATAGCTAGAATCAAGTGTTGTCTTAGATCTGTTAGTACATTTAAGAATAAACTTTTGTAAAAAGAATCATAACAAAAATAAAGTTTATATGGAGTGGCAGAAGGCCTAGAATGGCTAACACAATATTGAAAAACAAAGTAGGAAGACTGACACTACCCAACTTCAAGACTTGTTATAAAGCTACTATAATGGAGATAGTGAGAATTGGCAAAAGAATAGATAATACCTAATAGACAGAATACAGAGCCCAGAAATAAATCCACGTAAATATAGTCAACTGATTTAAGACCAAGGAGCAAAGGCAATAAAATGGAGCAAAGATAATCTTTAAAAAAAAATTGATTAATTAATTTTGAGAGAGAGAGAGAGTTTGCATGTGCACATGCAGGGAAGGGCAGAGACAGAGGGAGAGAGAATCCTAAGCAGGATCCATGCTGATGTGGGGCTCCAACCCACAAACCATGAGACCACCATCTGAGCTGAAGTTGAGTCCCATTGCTTAACCCACTGAGCTACCCAGGCACCCCAAAGATAATCTATTCAACAAATGATGCTGGGACAACTGGATATCCATATACAAAAGAATGAAGTTGGATCTCCTATCTTATACGATATACAAAGATTAATTCAAAACGGGCCAAAGGCCTAAATGTTGGAGCTGAAATTATAAAACTCTTTGAGGAAAAGAAGGTGTAGGGTAATGGTCTGGCTTGGCCAGAGGAAGTCAGCAAATCAGTGTGATGGCAGAGGCCAGGCCACAGACGTTGATGCCCCTAGGCACCCCAAGGCAGCTCTTGAAGAGCTTGGGATTTCTTACCACCAAGTTTGTGTCAATTCTGTAGGAGGCAAAAGAGGGCATGGCATGCTTGACCTCAAGCTTAGGTAGCTGACAGCCTGTGTGTTACCGCACAGGAAAATGGGTAGTGACTACTATTGGGTTGATAGGGTGGGTGTTTCCTTTTGGGGTGATAAAGATGTTCTGATATTAGATGTGGTGATAGTTGCACCTTTGTGAATATACTAAAAACCAGTGAAATGTACACTTTACAGGGGTAAAATTTATGGCATATGAATTATATAGCAATTTAAAAATTGGGGCTATAAATGAAGATCCATAGTGTTAACTTTCTCTCTTTTTTTTTATTTTATTTATTTTTGGGACAGAGAGAGACAGAGCATGAACGGGGGAGGGGCAGAGAGAGAGGGAGACACAGAATCGGAAACAGGTTCCAGGCTCTGAGCCATCAGCCCAGAGCCCGACCTGGGGCTCGAACTCACAGACCGCGAGATCGTGACCTGGCTGAAGTCGGACGCTTAACCGACTGCGCCACCCAGGCGCCCCAATAGTGTTAACTTTCAATGCACACCTTCTATGTGTTGGGCACTGCAGTATTTATAAATTCTGCCTCATTGAGCTTACAGTTCGGTCAATAGTGCATATTTCACATTGATTTCACTCACTGTGTACCTACCATGTGAACCTTTCTGACATTCTGGGAGATTCCCAGAAAAATAACATCTGGTCCCTGAATACCTTATTCCAGGTATACACACAGGCGCGTCCAACAAGCTGCTATAGACAATGTTACCTAAAGTGTTAATTTCCGGCTAAAAGCCAAGGCAAAAATCTGTTACCAAGGGAAAGGGGCGCAATTTCATTAAAGGGAGAAGGGGGAAAAAAAAAAAAGCCTAGGCATCCATGATGGGGCGGTCCCAGGAAGTGACGCCACGCTCAAGTTCCGGTTCCGCCTGTTCCGGGCCACTGGCGTATCTCGCGTAACTGCGCTGTGCACGTGTGTTGTCCGGGTTCGTGTTGCGGTAGCCATGGACGCTTTGGATCGAGTTGTGTAAGTGCGCTGGGTCCCTTCTCTTGGGGACGTTGGGGAGTGGGACTCGTGTGGTGGGGACGAGTGAAAAAAACCTCCTCTCCGCCTGGGCTACTCCTCTCGTTCCTTCCGCTGTTTGGCTTGTGGTGGGTCGATGCATCCGCTAGCCTAAGTCTCTAGCAGTGCAGCTCGCTGGGCGATGAAGTGCCGGGAAGCCCACTGGTGGGAGCTGCCAGGCGGTAACACGGAGGTGTTCGCCGCTTTTATAGCCAGTTAGAAAAGTGCTGGTTTCCCGAGAAGCGTGAGGAAGGTGGTCGAATGAATGGTTACGAGCACAAGGCCTCGGAATCTGACGGATGTAGGTGACAGTTCGGGCGCGTTCACAAAACTTTGTGACTTTAGGCCATTTAATCCCCCTAAACCTCAGTTTACTTTGTATAATAGCGTTCGTAATAATCGTACTTCATTGAACTGTGAAGATTACTGGCGAGAATGTATGTACGTAAAGCCTTTGCTACAGCACGTAGAAATGTTCGTTAGTTTTTTTGTTCCCTTGAGTTGATGTTTGTTTTAAATGCGTTCAGAAAATACTTATTGGTCTTCTGAATAGTCCTGTTATTTTTTGGGATTTGCCTGAATTAACATCTAATCGAAACAAATTCTTCTTTTAGTCATTAATTCAGAGAATTTTGTGCATCTGCTATGTATTCCTCTAGGTATGGGGACTGCAAAGATGAGTAAGACTATGATCGGATTGGGGAACAAACAGCTGATACAACACAGAAGATGTTATTTGCATTAGTTGGTTAGTGAGAAGTAATAAACCACATGAAATATAGAGCACTGTTTTTTGCCATAAGACATACTAAATATTTTTTGATTTAATAAATAATGTGTATCTTTATCAAACAGTAAGTGATTGGAAGCTTTATTTATATTGCTTAACACTTTGTCTGCAGGAGAATTTTTAAACTCTGCTTGATAAATGAAGTGTGTGTATATTGCGTTTTTCTTTTCCTGCTCAAAGTGTCCACAGGACTGAAAGGAGGATGGTGGGTCGTAGTTATTTAAGAGAGGAGAAATTCTTTCAGTAGATGGTCAAGAACTGTTGGAAAAGCAAGATATAGTGGAAGCAGAACAGAATTTCTCTGAACAGAATTGTATAAAACCATTCTACTCCTGCTGTCACATCATAAAGTCAGAATAATGAATTTGTTTTCCCTTCATATTTTGCACAGTGGTCGAGATGAGTTTTTAAATTTTGCTCATTTTGAAGATTGGCTTACTTGCAAGTTGTGTGACCTTGGCCAAATTACCTCTCTGGCTTCAGTTGCCTCAACTGTAAAATGAAGCTAATAATTTTACCTGTGTGGTAGGGTCTTGGTGAAGATAAGCCTTAGTAAGGTAACTCTATAAAAGTGTCAGTCATTATTATTCCCCGTTGGCGGCAATAATGTTTGACTTTTTCAGCTGTGATGTTGGAGTGGGATAGTGTATACTTCCCGGTAGGTCTACAACCTGTAGGAAAGATAGACAATGAGTAGCCTCCCTGTGTTTGGTAACTGCCCACAGATTGATCACTAGTTGGTGTGCAATGCTTTGTGTTAGGGTAAGAGTGCTGTTTGCTCTAAGGCTGAAGGAAAAATGATGGAATAAAAATAGCAACAGTCTTCATTGAGTCTGTTTTTTTTTTTTTTTTTATGAAAGGTTTAGAGAAAAAACAGTAATAAAGGAATGTTGGTGATATTAAAAAAATGAAAGCCTTTACAAAAAATCAAAAGCTAATAAAGTTAACACTTACTTAATAGTAATAGCTGAATACCTTTTGTTAATATCTCCCTAAAAAGTGAGATTTTTGTCTAGTGGTGGAATCCTAACTGATAAATGTTATGTAATATTTGTTGATTTTTAAGAATTTGTATGTTAGTAAAGTCATGATTTTGTACTATGAGGAAAATGTTTTAAGTTGTTACAAATTGTGATTTTCCAAACAGAAAGCCAAAAACGAAACGAGCCAAGAGATTCCTTGAGAAGAGAGAACCGAAACTTAGTGAAAATGTTAAAAATGCTATGCTGATTAAAGGGGGAAATGCAAATTTACTGGTGACACAAGTACTTAGAGATGTGGTATGTATATAATAATTTTTTTATTTTTATTTTTGAAAGGTTTTATTTTTTAAGTAATCTCTACACCCATTGTGGGGCTCGAACTTACAACCCTGAGATCAGGAGTAGCACACTTTACTGACTGAGCTAGTCAGATGTCCCTATACACTTATTTTTTAAATGGTATTGGAATCATTTTAGGAAATTTTCAGCATACAAGTTTGGGCTGCTGGATACGTGGATAAGTTTGCCTTGCCTTAGAAAAAAGCTCAAGTTGGAGATAATTTGCCATGGCAAGACACTATCCACTGGTTTTCCTTAAAGCAACTACTGTTATTCCTTTTGTAAATTTGAACTGATTTCAATGACTGGACTTTGGTTTACCCACATTTAAGGAACATCTCTAGTTTGTAAAGTGAAATAACTGCATATCACTATCTGTTTATTCCGTCAGCAACGCCAAGCACTGCGCTAGGTGCTGAGGATTAAGAGTTACATAAGACACGTCTGTCCCTTCAGTGAGCTTAATGAGGGAGACAGGCAAATAAGAAATTATAACACTGCATTAACTGCTGTGCTGGAGGCATGTAGAGGCTAGGATAGGAGGCAGTTAAAATCCCATAGGGGTAGCCATACACAGAATGGGCTTCCCAGAGGAGACACTTCATTTTGAAGGAGGAGTCAGAACAAGGAGGAGGAGAGGAAGAGAAGCAGAAAGTCTTCCAAGGTTGAGGAAAAAACTTGTGCAAGAGGGAACGTGAAGGAGCATATGATGTGTTTGGGGAACTGCAAATAATTGGGGATGGCTAAAGGAAAGTGGGCTTGATGGAGCTAGAAGAACATGCAGGGATCAGGTAGCAACACGGAGTTTAAGCTTTGTTGTAAAAGATCTGAGGAACCACTGAAAGATTGGAGGTGGCAGATATGATCAGTCCTTTTAATCAGTTTGACCAGGGAAAACTGAGAGCAAATGTAGCAACTGATTCAGCCATTGTTTTCAGCCGGGTAATGAGTATCTGGAATGTGGTGGTGCCAGTGAAAATGAGAGATCATCAGAGAGACTAGATGATGAGGGTAGAAGAGTTTGGGCATGAGTAAGAAGTATGAACTTCCCAGGTTTCTGGGTTGGGTTCTTCATAAGTGATAATGGCAAGTAGAGAATATGTCATGTGGAGCAGGTTTGAAGAGAAAAGTAATATGTTCAGTTCAGGGCCTATAATATAAGTGATGAAGTTAAAAGCTTTATGTTTTTCCTACCTATGTAGCCTCATGTCTAGCCCTTTGTGTGACACACAGTAGGTGCTCAGTAAATATTTAATCAGTGAATGAAAGGCATAGTCCATGGAGATACCTAGTAAGTGGCTGATTATTTAGGCCTTGGATACAGCAGATAGATTCTTTGAGTTAAATCAACTAAATAATTGATTTTTAAACTTGACTAAACTGTTGACGTTTGTTAAACACTATAGTCAGTTCAGATAGCTGAATAATCTAATACATGCTCATCCTTCTCAGTGTCATTGTGTTGATAGGATTCTGGCCCTGTATTTAAGTAAGTTCCAAGAATAGCACAATGTTACAGGTTATTACAGTAGTTAACATTCATATTGATGATTCTTGAGTTGTCACTGTGCTAGTGTGCATTACACCAAGGCAGGGAAATATTTGGTCAAGAATTACCAAAAAGTTTTCCTACTGAAGGGGTGCCTGGCAGGCTCAGTCAGAAGAACATGCGACTCTTGATCTTAGGGTCATGAATTCAAGCCCCAGTTTGGGTGTAGAGATTACTAAAACAAATAAATAAACTTAAAAAAAGGAAAAAAAAGTTGTAGTACTTAAAAGATAGGTTTTACTGCTGGATTTCCTTTATCTATCAGCTCTGATAGTCATTTCCCTTTTCATTGTTTCCCTCATTTACTCCTTTCCCTAATGTAAGGTAATGCCTTAGATCTTTGTTATTCCTTACAGTAGAGCAGAACTGATCATACTGGTAACAACTGATTATTAGTGGATGAGTGGAAAGAAATAAGAAAAAAATGAAAAGAGGGCTGAACGACAGGAACTTAAATTTGTTTTTAGTGTTTATGTTTGAGAGAGAGGTACAGCGTGAGCGAGGGAGGGGCAGCGAGGGAGGCACAGAATCTGACACAGGCTTCAGGCTTCGAGCTGTCAGCACAGAGTCCGACACGGGGCTCGAACTTGCCAACTGTGAGATCATAACCTGAGCTGAAGTTGGACACTCAACCAACTGAGCCACCAACTGCCTCGACAGGAATTTTTTAAAGGGCTGAATTTAAAAACTGTAGTTCTTTTTTTTTAAAAAAAAAATTTTTTTTTCAACGTTTATTTATTTTTGGAACAGAGAGAGACAGAGCATGAACGGGGGAGGGGCAGAGAGAGAGGGAGACACAGAATCAGAAACAGGCTCCAGGCTCCGAGCCATCAGCCCAGAGCCCGACGCGGGGCTCGAACTCACGGACCGCAAGATCGTGACCTGGCTGAAGTCGGACGCTTAACCGACTGCGCCACCCAGGCGCCCCTGTAGTTCTTATTGTCCTCATTGTAACTGTTTCTCAGCTCTCTCATCTCCAGATAACATTATTTCAATTCTATCAGCTTTTCTTGATAGGTTTTATTTATTTATTAAAAAAATGTTTTTAATGTTTATTTATTTTTGAGAGAGAGAGAGAGACAGAACTCGAGCAGGGGAGGGGCAGAGAGAGAGGGAGGCACAGAATCCGAAGCAGGCTCCAGGCTCTGAGCTGTCCGCACAAAGCCTGACATGGGGCTGGCTCAAACCCACGAACCATGAGATCATGACCTGAGCCAAAGTCAGACGCTTAACTGACTGAGCCATCTAGGTGCCCCTATAGGATTCGTTTTTATCTGCTTTCTTTTGCTTTTCTTTCTCCTCTCAAATTGTTTTCCTGGAAAGAATAGAATAGGTAGAATTTAAAGAAATTAAAGAAATCATTTAAGTTGGATAGATTTTTGAAAGGGCATAGAAACTTTTTTTTTTTTTTTTTGAGAGACAGGGCACGAGTGAATGAAGGGCAGGGGAGTAGAGAGAGAGAGAGAGAGAGAGAATCTGGGGGGTGGGCAGAGAGTTGGAAAGGGAGAGAAGTGGGGTTCATGTTTTTACCTGAAGTGGGGCTTATATTCACATCAAGTGGGGGCTTGAGCTCACCTGATGTGGGACTGGAACTCCTGAATTGTGAGATCATGACCTGAGTCAAAGTCAGATGCTTAATCGACTGAGCCACCCAGGTGCTCAGGGCATAGAAACTTTTAATTGGGAAAGTGTAGTCTAAGTCAGAATATTAAGCTTATGTTACAGGTTTAGATAAGTGATCAAAAGAGAGCCAAGCAGAAGACCTCAGAATAGGATTCAGGGACCAGGTAATCTTGTATAATGACTGATATAATACAATTTAATTTTTATCTCTGCTTTTCAGAATGTAATTTATTTTGAAAACTAAATTATGTTTTACAGTATGCATTGAAAAAACCATATGGCATTCTGTATAAAAAGTAAGTAGTGATTTATTTTAACTCCTATTATTCTGTTATAAAAGTAATAATTACTTTATGGGAGATTTAGAAAAATACTTTGTTTAAGAAATATGACAGGGACGCCTGGGTGGCTCATTTGTTTAAGCAACCAACTCTTGGTTTCAGCTCAGGCCATGATCTCACGGTTTGAGCTTGCTTGGGATATTTCTCTCTCTCTCTCTCTCTCTCTCTCTCTCTCTCTCTCTCTCTCTCTCTCTCTCTCTCTCCCCCTCTCCCCCTCACCTCTCTCCCCCTCCTTCCTCCTCTCTCTCCCCCGCTTCTTCTCTCTGTCTCTCTTTGCCCCTCCCCGCTCACGGGCACTGTCTCCCTCTCTGTCTCAAAACGAATAAACATTAAAAAAAAAAAAAAGAAAATGACAGTTCCTTAAATACAGCTATTAACATTACTTATTTATTTCATCTATTTATGTTTTTATTTAAATTTTTGAACATTTATTATTTGAGAGAGAGCGCATGCATGTGCACACATGAATGTGAGCAGGGGACGGGCAGAGAGAGGAAGAGAGAGAGAGCGTGCATCCCAAGCAGGCTCCTCAGTATCAGCAGGGCCTGACTTGGGGCTTGAATTAATGAATTGTGAGATCATGACCTGAGCCAAAATCAAGAATTGGATACCTAATTGAGCCACCCTGGAGCCCCTATTTTTTTATTTTTTATCATTAGTATTTTTAAAACTTATTTCTTTCTAGTTTGTGTTTTCATTTGTATGAATATTCTTTTTTTATATAATTTTTTTTTTTTAACGTTTATTATTTTTGGGACAGAGAGAGACAGAGCATGAACGGGGGAGGGGCGGAGAGAGAGGGAGACACAGAATCTGAAACAGGCTCCAGGCTCCGAGCCATCAGCCCAGAGCCTGACGCGGGGCTCGAACTCACGGAGCGTGAGATCGTGACCTGGCTGAAGTCGGACGCTTAACCGACTGCGCCACCCAGGCGCCCCTGTATGAATATTCTTACATGGTTGTAATCTTATCATATGTATATTATTTTGAGTGATTATAGATTTAAAGAAAAGTTGCAGAAATAGTAGAGTTCTCATATACCCTTCATCCAGCTTCTCTTAATGTTATGTTTTATGTAACCATAGTACAATTATCAAAAGTAAGAAATGAACATTGGTACAATAATGTTTTAACTGCACTATACACTTGACTTGTTTCACCAGTTTTTCCAATAATATCCTTTTTCTCTTCCAGGATCCTATATTGCATTTAGTTGTCATGTCTCCTTACTCTCCCATTTGTGACAGTTCCTCAGTCCTTCCCTTTTTGATGACTTTGACGTTTTTGATGAGTACTTGTTAATTATTTTGTAAAATATACCTCAGTTTGTATTTGTTTTACATTTCTCATGAATAGATTGAGCCTTATGTGTTTTTGGCAACGGTACCACAAAAGTGATGTGCTTTTCTCAGTAAATGATACCAGGGATGTCTTATGTTGGTAGCATTAACCTCGGTTAAAGTGATGTCTGCTTGGTTTCTCCACTAGCAATTTACTATTTTTCCCTTTGTAACTAGTAAATGTTTGGAGGAAATATTTGGAGACTGTGCAAACACTGTGCAAATAATCCTCTTTCTCCTCACACTTTTGCTTATTAATTTTAGCATGCATCAGTGACTGTTGTCTACATAGGGGATTACTCTTGGTGTTCTAATGGTGGTTTTCTGTCTCATTCCTTCTACATTTATTAATTGGAGTTTTGTAAGGAAAATCTCTCTCTTTGTTGAATTACTCATTTATATTAGTGTGGACTTACAGATACTTATTATATTCTTTGAGTTATAATCCAATGCTGTCACTATTTTGTTGCTCAAATTATTATACCTTTTGCCATTAAGATCTCTTTCAGGGTGGCTCCTATGTTCTTTCAACATGCCCCTTGTGTTTAAGTCCTCCTTTTTGGTGCCACACGATGCTCCAAGCTCATCTTGTATTTTAAAGCTCTGGAATCAGTCCCTTCTCTGTGGAGTCCTGTTTCCATATATCGGGGGCTGGTAATTTAGAAAACAGAGATCTGGGCACAAAAGTATGCTTAGTTGCTACAGAAGTGTCATTGTCTCTAGATCCTCTTAGCAGACAGACCTTGAAAATAAGTATTATGCATGTTAACCCATGCATACATGTACATCTAATTTAATTTTACGTATTTAAAAAACTGAATTCATACTGCTACTTCCTAAAAAAAATCATGAGTTTTATTTTTTTAATTTTTTTTCAATGTTTTTTATTTATTTTTGGGACAGAGAGAGACAGAGCATGAACAGGGGAGGGGCAGAGAGAGAGGGAGACACAGAATCGGAAACAGGCTCCAGGCTCCGAGCCATCAGCCCAGAGCCTGACGCGGGGCTCGAACTCACGGACCGCGAGATCGTGACCTGGCTGAAGTCGGACGCTTAACCGACTGCGCCACCCAGGCGCCCCAAAATCATGAGTCTTAATACTACTTCCAATTCTAGTCCAGTGCCACAGACTTCATTCCAGCCTTTCTTCTTTTCTTATTTGTAACTTTGCTTCTTCTGACAGTAAGAAACCTGGCTTTCATGATTGATAGTATGTTTATTGATTTGTAGGTTTCTAGTACGTGCATACTTTCAGAATGTCTAACCCTGTGAGAAACAAAATTACTAACTAAAGTATAGAATGTGTGTACAGGTCTTTGTCTTTAGCCTTAGGGTGTCCAGTTCAAATGTAACTTAGGTTGGGTTTTTTTCTGCCTCTTTAATGTGATTGTATTATTACTTTATTTTTTTAATTTTTTTTTAATGTTTTATTTATTTTTGAGACAGGGAGAGACAGAGCATGAACAGGGGAGGGTCAGAGAGAGGGAGACATAGAATCTGAAACAGGCTCCAGGCTCTGAGCTGTCAGCACAGAGCCTGACGCGGGGCTCGAACTTACGGACCGCGAGATCATGACCTGAGCCAAAGTCAGCCGCTTAACCAACTGAGCCACCCAGGCGCCCCGATTGTGTTATTACTTTAAACTACACTTAGGGTCATTTATTAGATTGTATTCTATTTTGAGTTTTTCTCCACTTTTCTCTCGGTTGTTTGAATTTAAGTATGTAAAATTTACTCTTTGTGGTGTACAGTTTTATGAGTTTTTAAAAATGCATTGAGCTGTGTCTGCCACATGATATGGAAACAGTCATGATACAGAAACAGTATCATTATCCTAAAAATTTCTTTGTGCAGTGTTCTTGAGGGCCACTGTTTCCCCTCCCCCCTGTAACCAGTGAACTGTTTGCTATCCTTATAGTTTTTCCTTTTTTAGCATGTTACATAAATGGAATCATACAACACATAGCCTCAGAGTCTATCTTCTTTCTTTAGCAAAATAATAAAATATTATCTGTGTTTTTGCCATACATTATATTAAAAAAAAATTTTTTTTTTAAACGTTTATTTAGTATTGAGAGACAGACACAGAGCATGAGCAGGGGAGGGACTGAGAGATGGAGAGACACAGAATCTGAAGCAGGCTCCAGGCTCTGAGCTGTCAGCACAGAGCCCAGCGTGGGGCTTGAACCCACAAACCGCTAGATCATGACCTGAGCCGAAGTCAGACGCTTAACCAACTGAGCCACGCAGGCACCCCAACATACATTACATTTTATATCAAGCCTTTTTCATTTATATTATAAACATTTTTCTTAAAAAATTTTTTTTAAATGTTTACGTGTTTTTGAGAGAGATGGAGAGAGAGTGCGAGCAGGGGAGGGGCAGAGAGAGATGGAGACACAGAATATGACGACAGGCTCCAGGCTCTGAGTTGTCAACACAGAGCCCAACATGAGGCTCGAACTCACAAACCGTGAGATCATGTCCTGAGCAGAAGTCGGATGCTTAACTCACTGAGCCACCCAGGCGCCCCTAAAATTTTTCTATTAGTAGGTGATCCTTTAGGTATTCTTTTTTTTTTTTTTAATATTTATATTTGAGAGAGAGAGAGAAAGAGAGCATGCAAAAATTGGGGGAGGGACAGAGAGAGAGAGAGGGAGACAGAGGATTCATTACAGGTTCTGTGCTGGCAGCTCAGAGCCTGATGTTAGGGCTTGAACTCACGAACCCTAAGATCATAACCTGAACCAAAGTTGGACACTTAACGGACTGAGCCACCCAGGTGCCCTAGGTATTATTTTCATTGCCAATATAATATCTATTAAATGGTTATGCTAAAATTTATTTATAACTTACCTTAATTTTATGGTTTTTATTTTTTGCTATTCTTATAAATTTTAGCAATTTTATTGCTAAAAATGTAGGTTTTTCTTTTTTGCTATTCTTATAAATTATGCTAAAATGGCCATTTTTACACAGATGAATTATCCTTTTGAATTAATTCCTATGTGAGATTTCTAGACATGAGATTACTTCATGCCCAATAAAGCATATTAATTACTGCTTTTTGGAAAGGTTGTCCTTTTAGCAGAGTGCAATATACAAGTTTCATAGACCATTACCCACTTTTTATGTTTTTAAGCTAAGAAGTCAAAATCATACTTTGTGTAACTTGCATTTTCCATGTTTTCAGCAGGTCATATTTGCTTATTTGTGATTTATAGTTAGCTGATGGTTGTTAATCATAAATGCTGCAGTAGTTTTTCTTCGTTTGTTTGCCTTGCATCTTTATTTTTTTTTATTTTATTTTTTTTTTTAAATTTTTTTTTCCAATGTTTATTTATTTTTGGGACAGAGAGAGACAGAGCATGAACGGGGGAGGGGCAGAGAGAGAGGAAGACACAGAATCGGAAACAGGCCCCAGGCTCTGAGCCATCAGCCCAGAGCCTGACGCGGGGCTCGAACTCACGGACCGCGAGATCGTGACCTGGCTGAAGTCGGACGCTTAACCGACTGCGCCACCCAGGCGCCCCTGCCTTGCATCTTTAAAAATAATACTCTTTTTGGGGCACCTGGGTGGCTTAGTCAGTTGAGCGTCCGACTTCGGGTCAGGTCATGTCTCGCGGTTTGTGAGTTCGGCCTGCGTCGGGCTCTGTGCTGACAGGTCAGAGACTGGAGCCTGCTTCAGATTCTGTGTCTCCCTCTCTCTCTGCCCCTCTGCCACTCACACTCCGTCTCTCTCTCCTTCAAAAATAAATAAACATAAACAAAAATTCTTTTTTTACTGATTATAAAAGTAATACATGCTACTCTTAGATAATTGGGATAATAGAATAATCACCCATAGCACTATGTACATTCTGACATGTTTTCCCTGTGTATATACATATTTTAATTGGTTTTATTTGAGTATGGTTGACACACAATGTTACATTAGTTTCAGGTGTAAAACATAGTGATTTGACAAGTGTCTCCATTATGCTGTGCTCATCATAGGTGTAGCTACCATCTGTCATTATTATGTTATTGTCTATATTCTTTATGCTGTGTCTTTTATTCCCATGACTTATTGATTCCATAACTGGAAGCCTGTATCTCCCATTCCCTTCACCCATTTTCACATGTGTACAGATATTTTCATGTCTGTATGTTTATTTTATTCTTTGAACAAAATTAAGATCATGTACATAGATTTTGCTTCATAAAAATTATGAACTATTTTATGGAAACTTCATTTACATGATGAGAAATCAGAGATTATAAGTGAACACATATAGTTTCTTATGTTTTACCAGAATTTCTTTATGCATATTTAAGCAAAGAAAAATATACGTATTTCTCTCCCTTTTGCATGAAAGATAGCATGTTCTACTCCAGCTCCCCTACTAGTGTTCTTGGTCCAATACACCATTTATTTCTTTCTCTCCTGGATTACTGTGATAGCTTCTTGCTAATTCTTTTCTCTCTTGCCATAACTACATTCCCTTTTCACATAGTAGACAGAATAGTCCTTTAAAAAGAAAATTTGAGGGGTGCCTGAGTGGCTCAGTCAGTTGAGCATCCAACTCTTGATTTTGGCTCAGGTCATGATCCCAGCGTTGTGGGATTGAGCCCTGCATCAGGCCCTGTGCTGAGCGGGGAGCCTGGTAGAGATTCTCTAAAATAAAAAAAATTTAAAAACGATTATGATTTTAAAAAAGTAGTAGTAAAAAGAAAATTTGAGTTCAGTCATGTCACTCTCCTGCCTGAAACTCTTTAGTGCTTCCTGTTACTATATTAATATTTACATTCCTTACCTTGACCAACAAGGCCTTACCTTGACCAACATAATCTGGGCCATGCCTACATCTTTGACCTCATGCCCCACCATTTTCCCTTTGCATGCTAAGCTTCGTTGATACTTGCCTTCTTTCCATTTCTTGAATAGTCTAAGCTTGTTTCCATCTCAGAATCTTTGCTTATTGTGTTCCTTCTTCCTAGAATACCCTTAGCCTCAAAACTTTTTAAAAAAAAATGTTTATTTTGAGAGAGAGAGTGTGAGTAGGGGAGGGGCAGAAAGAGAGAGAGAGAGAGAATCCCAAGCAGGCTCTATGCTGAGTGGGGCTCAAACCCACAGACCATGAGATTATGACCCGAGCCAAAATCAAGAGTCAGACGCTTAACTGACTGAGCCACCCAGGCACCTCAACCTCAAAACTTTTCAATGGCTTATTCCTTATCTATCACATCTCAGCTCAAATAGTCATTTTCCACTGTTCATAACTAACACAATACCCTATTTTATTTTTGTCACTACAGTTAATTATTGTTTGAAATTTTTATTTTTCCACTAGAATGTAGGCTGTATGAAAGCAAAGATCTTGTTTGTTTCCTAGTATCCTTAGCCCCTACAACAGTGAGTGACACATAATAGGCACTAAATACATATTTGAATGAATGAATATCCCTCTAACTTTATTTTTGATCATCTACAAAATTATCTTTTTTTAAATATATTACTTAATTGTTATGGGTGAATTGCTAATTAAGATTATTAAAATTAAGGTAATCTTTTAAAAATATTTTTAGGAAAAATATTACAAGACCATTTGAGGATCAGACATCATTGGTGAGTACAAGAAACTCTGATTTAAGACAGCATATACATGATTGGACTAATTACTGTTCCTTTAGTAATTTGTGATGTTTTGAATTCGAAATCATCCTATATGAGGGAATTTTGATGTAAAGTGAAAGTGAAGTAAGATTTATTAACTTAATTTTTAAAGTTTATTTATTTTGGGGGGCAGGGTGGAAGGGCAGAGTGAGCAGGAGAGCGAGAGTCCCAAGCAGGCTCCCCACTGTCAGCACAGAGCCCGATGCAGGGCTGGAACTCCCGAATCAGGAGGTCATTACTTGAGCCAAAGTCAGATGCTTAACCAACTGAGTCATCCAGGCGCCCCTGTTTGTTTATTTTTGAAGTAAGACTTTCATACTTTTAAAACTATGACTAAAGTTTAAAGTTTATTTTGAGAGAGAGGAGAGAGCATGTGCATGTGTGCACGAGCAGGGGAGGGGCAGAGAGAGAAGGAGAGAGAAAATGCCAAGCAGGCTCCTTCACTGTCAGCGCTGAGCCGGATGTGGGGCTCAGTCCTATGAACTGAGATCATGACCTGAGCCAAAAGCAAGAGTTGGGCATTTAACCAACTGAGCCACCCAGGTGCCCCCAGAATACAGTTCGTAAAGTTCTTATATTTATGCATTAATTGGGATTTCTTTGGTTTTATAGGAATTCTTTTCAAAGAAGTCAGATTGCTCTTTATTCATGTTTGGCTCCCATAATAAGAAGCGGCCAAATAATCTAGTAATAGGTAAATATAATTTACTTACTTAAGGTTTGTGTTTACAGTCTGTTTTGTGACTCAGATTAATTGATGGTGTTGAGATTTCAGGAGTAACAAGTAAGCTCTAAGCTGGTTTTTAAAAATTTTTCTTGTGCCTTTGAATGAAAATTTTAATCTATCAGACTGCAGGTAGAGAATAGGCATGTAAAAATACTACTTTACCAAAAGTTGCCAATATTTTTCTAATATAAAATATATGTATCTTAAATCAGTGTTAGAGAAAAAAACAGTAGCATACCTACCCACATAAATTAACCCTTCACCAGTAAGAATTGACGTTTAATTTGGTATCGTCATTGGCTTAGGCAACCCCTTTTACTTCTTATGTGCCTTTATTTACTGTTCTATAAAATAAGGGAGTTTGGTTAAACGATTTCCAAGATCCTTTCAGGGCCAAGACTGCAACACTGTATTCTAGGTAGAGTTGAAAGTTTAAGAAAGAAGGGGACATGTTTGATGGGGTATAAGGAGAAAAAAAAAGGGAGATAATATTTTGGACACGCAAATTAGGTGGGTACATATAAGGTGGCTCTTTGGGAAAAATAAATGTTTAAAAGAAAATGTATTTTCCTTCTAGGTCGTATGTATGACTTCCACGTGCTCGATATGATCGAATTAGGTATTGAGAAGTTTGTCTCTCTAAAAGACATCAAGGTACGGTACTAATCATAAAAATAAAAGCATTTTGTAATGTTGTTCTTGGGCAATAGTGACATCTTGTGGTGAAGAGTACTATTACAGTTTGTAGCTTAACTTTTTATTCTAGTGTGCTCGGAGATAAAAGTAAATTTCATTTTATCTTTATGTTTTTGAGTGTCACTACTTTATTTTGGTGTAAAGACAGGAAGCTGGAAAATACACTATATTTAAAATTTTTTGTTCCTTTTCATGCTGTGGAAACTCCCTCATTTTATTTTTACTTTAAAAAGAGATATAAACATATAACACATATTTGGATCTTCTGGCAGTTAGATTCAGAGTGGTTTTTAACTCTTGTCTAGGCTCATAGTTTAAATGCTATCCTCTCCCTCAATTGTCACAGCACCTATTTTATGGAACCTCAGAAATACTGGAGTTTTCTGGGGCATCTGGGTGGCTTAGTCAGTTAAGTGTCTGACTTTGGCTGAGGTCATGGTCTCGCAGTCCATGGGTTCGAGCCCCACGTCGGGCTCTGTGCTGACAGCTCGGAACCTGGAGCTGGCTTCAGGTTCTGTCTTCCTCTCTCTCTGCTCCTCCCCCACTGGTACTCTGTCTCTTTCTCAAAAATAATAAACATTACAAAAATTTTTTTAAATAAATACCAGAGTTTGAAAGTGAGCCTTGTTCTAAACCTACGATACTTTGGCTGCTCCTACAGTATTTTGGCTGCTGGCCACCAAAATGCTAGTTCAGTCTTTCCCTTCAGGACTTGCATCTTTGTATCTCCTTTGTTTGCATGGGATTATTAAATAGAAAGTAGTAAATAGGCAAGAAAACTGTCCTAATTTAGCTCCTGGGTCCAAACTGGGCTTCTGTTCTCTCAGAACTCTACTTTAGCAGAATCTGTTCCATCAAATGTTCCATCAAGTAATTATTTTATTTAGATTTCGTTGCTACCCTGTGTAAGGCTAAAATTACTTTTCCTATTGGATAAAGTTGGAGATTGAGGCCCAGGGGAATTCCATTGGTGATCTGGAGTCATACATATAGAACTTAGAAAGAAAGGATATTGAAGTTTGCAGTGGAAAGTTACTTAATTGTTCTTGTTTATGGGTCTTTGAAGGTCACGGTATAGTTGAAAGAATTGTAAAATGTGTCATGACTCCTTTTCCTAGTCTCCCCTAAAAAGAGGACATGCCTTCCAAGTTTGTTGTGTGTTTGCAAAAAGGCTCTTCCCAGATGTTACTTAGCTACACCAGCTTCTTCAGGTACAGG
Source organism: Herpailurus yagouaroundi (assembly GCF_014898765.1). Taxonomy (NCBI): domain Eukaryota; kingdom Metazoa; phylum Chordata; class Mammalia; order Carnivora; family Felidae; genus Herpailurus; species Herpailurus yagouaroundi. The sequence continues at coordinate 68,836,147 of NW_024412394.1, forward strand.
GTAGAACAGTGGCCTGAGATTGGATTTCGAGACAGAACAATTGGATTGAAGGCCTGTGTTGGCCATTTAGATGACTTTTGTGACCTGATAAATTACTTGCCTGGCCTTCAGATTGCAATCAAGTATTAAATAGGTATAATAATATCAAATGAGATAATATATGTGAAAATGTTTATCAGCGAAGATAATGTTTTGGAAGGTGTTTGGTAAAGTATGTAAACTGTGATGCCTTGTTATGGTGGAAGCTATCATTTTATTACAGTTTGTCTTTAGGGCAGTGTATGAATCCTTGGAGAGCAGCAGCATATCTGGCTTGGTCACCAGGTAGTGGGTGTGAGCACTGGTTGATGCACGCATGCTAGCCCTCGGTAGCTTCTATAACCACCAGGTCATAAGACCATTATCGTTTGTCAGGTCTCACGCTTGTTCACGCTTAACAAGCGTGAATACTAAATTTTCACTCATGGAGCATATCCATAACTATAATAATCACTAATTCATGACCATATGCTTACATTGGCAGTCCCTACCTACACTGTTAGCCAGAGCTTCACTTTTACCTCGTTATTCCATTACAACTTGTTTTTAGTTTGTTTTGGAATTGCGTGTCTGTTATACTTTCTCTTCATATTTATTTCTTTTCTGCGTCTACCTCCTTATTTTTAAGACCTTTTCTCACTTGCCTACTTTTATTGCCAAGCCAAGCCTCATCCTCCTGTTTACTCTTAAGTGAGAAGTGATTCAGTTCTACCAGGAAATTGAATGATTATTCTGGGAGCTTATTTTCTAAGATGTGGCCAAACTTTTAGGGATGGTTGTTTTACATAAAATAAGCCTTAATGGATGAAATGATTAAAATTTAAGGCCAATGTTGTTGTTTTTTAAATTTTTATTTACTTTTTCCAATGGTTTTATTTTAGATAGGAAAAGATACATTGCAGGTGCCTTGGAGTATTTTATTGGAAAGTTTGTTTATAATTTATAAGACATTTCTGGGGTGTCTGGGTGGCTCAGTTGGTTAAGCGTCTGCCTTTGGCTCAGGTCATGATCTCACGGTTCATGAGTTTGAGCCCCACATCGGGCTCTCTGTGGTCAGCACAGAGCCTGCTTCACATCCTCTGTCCCTCACTTTCTTTGCCCCTCCCCCCACTCCCTCTTTCTCTCTCAGAAATAAATACACTTAAAGAAAAGAATTATTTCCTTTCTTTCCCTTTGTTTTAAAAAAAACTTAATTCAGAAATTTAGTTCAAGGATGTTACATAATTATAATGTTTTTAGTATACTATATGACAGTACTTATGTAATATTTTGAATTTTTAGTGCCTTTTAGATAATTCAAATAAAGCTCATCTGTTGTAGTTTCTTCTAGTTCTGGGTTTACACATTGTGAAAAATATCAGTGACGTACGTGTTAAATACTGTTTCACGTAACTTGTTCAGTTACATATATATATATATTTAAAAAAAAATTTTTTTTAATGTTTATTTATTTTTGACAGAGAGAGAGAGACAGAGCATGAGCAGGGGAGGGGCAGAGAGAGAGGGAGACACAGAATCGGAAGCAGGCTCCAGACTCTGAGCTGTCAGCACAGAGCCTGATGTGGGGCTCGAACTCACAGACCGCGAGATCATGACCTGAGCCGAAGTCAGATGCTCAACCGACTGAGCCACCCAGGCGCCCCATTGTTCATTTATATTTTTATGATGTGTGTACTGGGTCATGACGTAACATGATATTTTTTATTATGCATTGTGGTCAGGATGTTGCTTCACTTTCTCTTACCTTCTGTGTACTTTCTTTTTTTAAAATATTTACTTTTTTTGAGAGAGGGAGAGACAGAGTTAGCAGGGGAGGGGCAGAGAGAGAGAGAGAGAGAAAAGGAGACACAGAATCTGAAGCAGGCTCCAGCTTCTGAACTGTCCACACAGAGCCTGATGTGGGGCTCGAATCCACAAACCATTAGATCATGACCTGAACTGAAGTCTGGCGCTTAATCAACTGAGCCACCCAGTGCCCCATTACCTTCTGTATACTTAAATAGCCTCCATAGACCTAGGGGTAGCAGCAGCAGGGTCAGGGAGGCACAGATGGAACATGGAAGAGTCATTGGGTCTGGAAGGTCCATTCACGCCCTAGAGGCACAGATCTTAGGTACACCTCCTAAGTAGAGACAGTTAAGGTTCAGAGTTAGGAAGCAGAGATTGTCAACAAGAGTGAACAGGAAGAGGCAACAGGTGACCTCTGGTCCTAGGGCAGAGGATATTTGTTTTCTTGTCCTGTTTTTTGTTTGTTTGTTTGTTTGTTTGTTTGTTTCTAGATGTGTACAGTCCTTGATTGATACCAAAATAGAGGTGCTAGAATCAATGGGAAGCTCAGACTAACACTTGTTCACTGTCATAAATTAATCATTCAGTTAAAGAGTTCTATTAGATTTTTTTCTTTTATTTTGGTGGCTTTTAAAGGTTATTATTATTCACATCACATTCTTCTTTGTATGGAAAATCCAGAACTGGACAAAATACTTTTTTTAGTGAGAGCCTCAACCACGCTGAGTAAGGATTGCCCATACATTCTATAGCTTGTATAAAATTCTCTTGTTTCCCATGTTACTGTGGAGTTGGTAGTTTAATCTGGCTTTCATTTAAATACTGTTTATGTGACACAGTAGGAAAGGCACAGTGGTAGCAAATGATTTAAAGAAATTAAATTTGTTTAGACTCTGAGATGTCGGTTGTTAAAAGGCTGTGTATGTTTTGCAGCAATTTTAGCTTTTTATTCTTTGTACAGAATAACTTTAAAAAATAGCTTACATCATTCTTTGACCACTTATTAATTTGGTGATATGAAGGGAGTGGAACAAAAAATATTTTTTTAGTTTAAAAGTTGCAGCTGTAGTTTTAAATCTTTAGATTTTAATCAGTATTCATAAATATAGTTTTAGGACAGTTAAAATATGAAAACTAATCACTGTGTAAGAATTGACTACTTTATTTTTATTTATTTATTTATTTTTTTAAACATTTATTGATTTTTGAGACAGAGAGAGACAGAGCATGAACCGGGGAGGGTCAGAGAGAGGGAGACACAGAATCTGAAACAGGCTCCAGGCTCTGAGCTGTCAGCACAGAGCCCAGCGTGGGGCTTGAACCCACAAACCGCTAGATCATGACCTGAGCCGAAGTCAGCCGCTTAACCGACTGAGCCACCCAGGCGCCCCAGAATTGACTACTTTAAAATCAACTTATAAATAGTTTAGAATTGATAATTTTATAATTATAATTTTTTTTCTGTTTCATAGAATAGTAAATGTCCTGAGGGAACAAAACCCATGTTAATATTTGCTGGTGATGATTTTGATGTAACAGAAGACTACAGAAGGCTAAAAAATCTTCTTATTGGTAAGTATTTTAATACTTCTCCACACGTTTGCTCAAGTAGGCAATCTAAGACTGTCATTGGTGGCACTTTGCCACTTCACTGTATATATACATCTTTTTCTTTTTGATCTCTTTCCTTTCTTCCCCCCTTTTCATTATTTTCTTTTTAAAAAAAAATTTTTTTTTTATTTTTTTTTTTGAGGTGGGGGTGGGGACAGAGAGAGAGGGAGACAGAATCCAAAGCAGGCTCCAGGCTCTGAGCTGTCAGCATAGAGCCCAACGTGTGGCTTGAACTCACGGACCACGAGATCATGACCTGAGCCGAAGTTGGACGTTTAACCAACTGAGCCACCCAGGCACCCTTTCATTATTTTCTTTATTCCCCACTAGCAGTAAGGGAGAGTTAATGGATGTTATAATGCATTGATCATTTTTATTTTTTGATGCTCTAGTAACTTCATTGTCAACCTATATATGAAACATTTTACACTTTATAAAATGCTTCCACCCATTTTATGTCATTATTGGCATCATTAAATTTAGAAAATTAAGAACTTAAATTTTCAAGACTGTTGTACATCATCCACTTCCAACTGAAAAACGTCTATTTTTCTTAGTCTTGATAGGTAAGGTTTTTTAGACTCTAACCCCTTATAACTTTTTTTTTATCTCTCCCAATTTCCTTCCTCTTTTTTCCATTTAAAGTGGCTTATTAAAAATACATTGTACACATTCCTATTGTCTTTTCTGATTTTTGTTCTTGTTTACCTAGTTTCTTCCATTCTTGCAAGTTTCAGATCAAGTTTCATTCCCAGAAAACTTTCAGTGACTTCCCAACAGCTTTTTTTTATTATCCTTAATGATCGATCCTAAATGCCAAGCATATACTAGGTGCTTTATATGTATTGTTTTATTCTCACAACCTTGTAAGGTTGTCTTATAGATGAGTTATTCTTGGTGAACTACACTAGTTCCTAAGGACTTATGTGATGACTACATCCTTTCCTTTGTGTTCACAAGTCCCCTTCATTTTTTTTTTAATGTTTAATTTTGAGGGGGGCGCAAGGGGCAAGGAGAGAGGGAGACACAGAATTCGGAGGCAGGCTCCAGGCTCTGAGCTGTCATAACAGAGCCTGACGCGGGGCCCAAACTCATGAACCACAATATCATGACTTGAGCCAAAGTCGGATGTTTAAGAAAGCCACCCAGGCGCCCCTATTAATTAATTAATTATCTATCTATCTGTTTATCATCCAAGTTAGTTAGCATATGAATGCAACAATGATTTCAGGAATAGATTCCTTAATGCCTCTTACCCATTTAGCCCATCCCCCCTCTCCCAGCCCCTCCAGTAACCCTGTTTGTTGTCCATATTTAGGAGTCTCTTATCTTTTGCTCCTCTCCATGTTTTTATATTATTTTTGCTTCCCTTATGTTCATCTGTTTTGTCTCTTAAAGTCCTCATATTAGTGAAGTCATATCGTGTTTGTCTTTCTCTGACTAATTTCGCTTCTCATAATACCCTCTAGTTCCATCCACATAGTTGCAAATGGCAAGATTTCATTCTTTTTGATTGCCGAGTAATACTCCATTGTATATATATACACACCACATCTTTTTTATCCATTCATCAGTCCATGGACATTTGGGCTCTTTCCATACTTTGGCTATTGTCCATAGTGCTGCTATAAACATTGGGGTGCATGTGCCTCTTCGAAGCAGCATACCTGTATCCCTTGGATAAGTACCTAGTAGTGCCATTGCTGGGTAGTAGGGTAGTTCTATTTTTAATTTTTTGAGGAACCTCCATCCTGTTTTCCAGAGTGGCTGCACCAGCTTGCAAACCCACCAGCAGTGCAAAAGAGATCCTCTTTCTTTGCCTTCTTTCCAACATCTGTTGTTGCCTGAGTTGTTAACGTTAGCCATTCTGACAGGTGTGAGGTGGTATCTCATTGTGGTTTTGATTTGTATTTCCCTGATGATGAGTGATGTTGAGCATTTTTTCATGTGTTGGTTGGCCATCTGGATGTCTGTTCAATTGACTTATTGCAATCTTTGCTATAGGTTCTTACCTGAATTTTTGGTGAGTTAAAAAAAGAAAATCATACATGAAAGACAATGACCAACATTTCCTTTTTTCAAAATTACATACCCCAAAATATCAAGGATGGTTTTTAGCTAAGATTACTTGTACTCCATTGGCCCAGATTTTCTGCCTTTTTCCCTCCAGTTGTTCCATAATAATTGTTAATTGTCAGTATATATTTGTTATAACAGAAGGCTTTCATTTGCTTTTGTATAATTGGTTTTTATAAAAACTTTATTATTTTGTGCTTCCACTAGAGGGCAAGAATAACCACATAATGCAGTGGTGATGGGGAGGGAGTGAAAACCAAAAAAGGAATCTGGGGAAAGAAGGAAGGTAGAGGAGTGAAGTGAGATTGTCAGGTCCCAAGGGCAGTTGTGTTTTCAATGTAAATATGAAGTAAGCCAGCTGCAGACTCCATGGTGTATGTTTTGTGTTCATATGAAGTAAAGTAGAGTGGTGGGGAAAGAGAATGTTATCAAGGGCTTCCATCCTTTTAGGAAGTTCTCTTTTTTTGGTAATTGGCCAGAAAGAAAAGTGAAGTTATTAACTTCAGTGTTTTTATGCCAGGTGCGCATTTAGTTCATGCTGAACTAAATTTTTTTTGCTTCTGTTTTGCTTTCTTAAATACTATCTAGATTTCTATTTAATCTTAGTGGTATTGCTTTTCCTTATAGAAAATCAGTATATCTTTTTTTAGATTTAGTGCATCTTTTTTTTTTTTTTTTTTTTTTTAATTTTGAGAGAGAGGAGTAGAGAGAGAGGGGGAAAGAGAATCCCAAGCAGGCTCCGTGATGTCAGAGCAGAGCCCGACATGGGGCTCGATCCCAAAACTGTGGGATCATGTAGGTCAGGTAATTTATTATGTTTGACTCTTTCTATAGCTTTACAAAGGCAATCATGTTAGTCTGCTTGGGCTGCGGTAAAAAATACCATGTGCTGGGTGGCTTAAAAAACAAACAGTTCTGGTGGCTGAAAGTGCAAAATCACAATTTTTGATGAGGATTCTTGCCAGGTCTTGCTTTGTGCTCCTGGCTTTTCCTTCAGGGAGGAAGGAAGAGAAGGGAAGAGAGGTGGAGGTGGGCGGGGGGGGGGGGGGCAGCTTTCTAGGGTCTCTTCTTATAAGGACACTAATTCTATGGGACCAGGGCCCCACCCTTATGGCATGCCTCATTTAATCTTAATTTCTTCCTCAGAGGCCCATCTCCAAATTCAAACACATTAGGGGTTAGGACTTTTAACATTAATTTAGAGTGGCAAGGGGGTAGGGGCAAACATTCAGTATATTATGATAATATTCCCATATTGTGGATGAAGAAGTTGAGGCCAATTGAAGAGCTAGTAAGTGGCAGAATCAGGATCTGCTGTGTTCTCTAACTGTGGATCCCCTGGTCTTTCCTGTCAACACATGGTAACCTTCTGTCCCCTTTCTCGATGTGTTTACTCGTGGACATAGCCACACATGAGATCTTACTTTTACTTGGAATTGATCCACTGAAAAAAAGATCCAAGTTGGGGCTTTCCTTCTGACCATAACCAATTCATCTTCTACCTCTTCTCCACCCCCTTACTTGTATTTAACCAGGTTTTTATGTTTATCATTACTCATTAGTATCTCTCTTGTTACCTTAGCCATCATTCCTGCCCAGTTTCGGGTCAGCTTTTTTGGCAGTGTTCTGTCTTTCCACACATTTTAATTCATTGCCCCTTTGAGGTGAGGTTTCCATGTTTCAGACTCCTCTTACACATTCATTGCTCCAGCCCTGCAATCAGCTGTTTTCTCTAAGCAGCCCTGAACTTTTATTTTTTAATGTTTATTTATTTATTTAGAGAGACAGTGTACACATGTGCAGAGGAGCAGAAAGAGAGGGAAAAGGGAATCCCAAGCAGGCTCTGGGCTGTCAGTGCAGAGCCCGATGTGGGGCGCAAACTCACAAACTGTGAGATCATGACCTGAGCCAAAGTCAAGAGTCCGACGCTTAACTGACTGTGCCGCCCAGGTGCCCCAACCCTGAATGAACATTTTTAAAATGAGAAATTATTTTAGAAACCACAGTTTGGGTGCCAGGGATTGTTTTGTGGTTGGTCATTGTAGGCTTTTTTAGAGAACGGAACTGTGAATTAAGATTTGTTTGTTAAGATAAAATGTATCTGAGTTCATACCGAAACTTTTAACTTAAATTTAGGACCAAAGGATCTTAACTTCATTGACTTCACATACGTACCTTCTTTCGTCTATGAAAAAAATCCAGGTTCTCAGTGATCCAACACAAGTATGCATTTCTTTTATACTGTACTACCTACCATACAGTGTTACTACTGATGATGTGAATATTGAGTGCAGTTGAAGGTTTTGTTGTGTTGTTTTTGGGGTTTTTTGCAGTTGTTTTTGTCTATAAAATGAAAGGGCGGGCCTACGCCGGCCGACTCCATCTTGTTCTGTGTCCTTCACCTAGACCACGCCTCCTTCCCTTGAGTAACCTCCCGCTCACCCATTCAAACTTCCTGATCAAAACACGCCCCTTCCCCAGCCAATCGGCCGAGGCCACGCCCCTTCCCCAGCCAATCGGCTGCCCCTAGACCCCTATAAAACCTTTGTGCTTTTGAAACTCGCTCTCTCTCCCTGGTATCTCACCGCTGCGTCGGTGCAGGTAGGGGATTGAGCTCGAGCTAGTTCGAATAAAGGCTCTTTTGCTTTTGCATCGGACTCGGCTCCCTGGTGGTCTTTGGGGATCACGAATTCTGGGCATAACATAAAATACATCCTGCTAAGAATATATGGTCAAATCACTGTTTTGAAGTCACTGGGAATAGTTCTTTTTTGTATGATTATGCCTTCAGTTCAGTACGCAGGTTCATTTGTTTTCAGTTTTTAGGGATTACTTTAAATTTTTTAATTTTAAATTATATAACTTTTGAGATCTGCTTTACATAAAAGCAAGTCTGCATATTTAAAGATTTAAAATTTGATGGTTTTTGACATATGTAATACACCTGTTAAAACACCACTTCTGTCAAGGTACAGAACCTATTACACCCAAAAATTAGCCTGTGTCCCTGTGCAATCTATCCTATTTCTGTATTCTAAGCAAACATTAATCTGCTTTCTGTGATTATGGAATAGTTTGCATTTTATAGAGCATTAGATGAATAGAATCACAGTATGTACACTACAGTATGTACTTTTTTTGGTCTGGCTTCTTTCACTCAGCTTGTTTTGAGATTTGTTGGATCTATCAGTTCATTTCTTTTTATTGCTGAACTGTATTCCATTTATAGCTGTTTCACAATTTGTTTATTTGTCATCTGTCAGTGGACACTTAGGTTGATTCCAGCTTTTGATTAGATCAAAATTTTGGTGAGTAGAGCTGCTATGAACACTTATATTCAGGGGGCACCTGAGTGACTCAGTCTTAGGTTAACTGTGTGACTTTGGCTCAGGTTATAATTTCATGGTTTGTGAATTCGAGCCCTGAGTCAGGCTCTGTACTGACAGTTCAGAGCCTGGAGCCTGCTTCCCATTCTGTCTCCCTCTGTCTCTCTGCCCCTCCCCCTCATGCTATGTCTCTCTCTCTCTCTCAAAAATAAATAAACATGGGGCGCCTGGGTGGCGCAGTCAGTTGGGCGTCCGACTTCAGCCAGGTCACGATCTCGCGGTCCGTGGGTTCGAGCCCCGCGTCGGGCTCTGGGCTGATGGCTCAGAGCCTGGAGCCTGTTTCCCATTCTGTGTCTCCCTCTCTCTCTGCCCCTCCCCCGTTCATGCTCTGTCTCTCTCTATCCCAAAAATAAAAATAAAAAAAAAATAAACGTTGAAAAAAAAAATAAATAAATAAACATTAAAAAATTAAAACATTTATATACAAATTTTTTGTGAGGGCATATGATTTCATTTCTTGGGGCGCCTGGGTGGCTCCATCGATTAAGCATTCAATTCTTGATTTCGGCTCAAGTCATGATCCCAGGGTCGTGAGATTGAGCCCTTACGTTGGGCTCTGGGCTGGGCGTGGAGCCTGCTTGAGATTCTCTCTCTCCCTCTCCCCCTCCCTTGCTTGTGCTCGCTTTCAAGAAAATTTTTTTTGATCAGTAGAGCTGCGGTGAGCATTTATATACAGATTTTTGTAAAGGCATATGTTTTCATTTCTTTTGGGTAAATACCTAGCTGGGAATGGAATAGAATGGAATGGTAGGGTCATTTGAATAGCATATGTTTAACGTTTTAAGAAACTGTTCTCCAATACGGTTGTACCATTTTACATTCCTACCAATGGTGTATGAAAAGCTCCAGTTCCACTGCCTTGCCAATACTTGGTAGACCATTCTTTTTAATTTTAGTTATTCTAACGAATATTGTATGCTCATAGTATGTGTTTCTAAATAATTTCTATAAAATTTCTAAAAAATTTCTATAAAATAAAGTAGTGCTGTTGTTGAAGTTGTAATTTGCATTTTCTGATGATTAATGATGTTGAACATCTTTTTGTGTGCTTATTGGCCATTCATATATTTTTGGTGAAGTGTCTATTCAAATCTTTGCCTTATTATTATTTTTTTTTTTGGAGGTTATTTGTCTTCTTGAGTAATAAGGAATAAGGTGTGTGGGGGGAGGGGGGAGCAGAGAGGGAGAGGGAAGTCCTTTGTCTCTTTGTCTGATACACAGTCTTTGAATGTTTCCTCCCAATCTGTGGCTTGCCTTTTTTTTCAGTGACGTCTTTCAAAGAGCAGAAGGTTTTTGTTTTGTTTTGTTTTATTTTGTTTTAAAAGAAGCTTTCCCTGTTTTATTTTTAACGTTTATTTAATTTTGAGAGAGAGAGAGAATATGTGAGCTGGGGGGGGGGGGTGGGGAATAGAGGATCCAAAGCAGACTCTGTGCTGACAGCAGACAACCCAACTTGGAGCTCGAACTCACAAACCGTGAGATCATGACTTGAGCTGAAGTCAGACATTTAAGTGATTGTGCCACCCAGGTGTCCTGAGCAGAAGTTTTTGATTTTTGTGACGTCTGTTTTACATTTTTTTTCTGTAATGGTATGTTCTTCCTGTATTTTAAGAAGCCTTTGCTTACCTCAGCAGCATCACAAAGACTTTTTCTAGTATTTTCTTGTTGAAATCTTAAGAGTTTTAGGTTTTGCATTTAGTTATGATCATGAGTTAATTTTTGTGTATGGTGTGAGGAAAGGGCCAGTGATTTTAAAACTTTCTACTTCAGGGCCCCTGGGTGACTCAGTCAGTTAAACATCCAACTTCAGCTCAGGTCATGATCTTGTGCTTCGTGGTTTCGAGCCCCACATCAAACTCTGTGCTGACAGCTCTCAGGGCCTGGAGCCTGCTTCGGATTCTGTGTCTCCCTCTTTCTTTGCCCCTCCCTTGCTCACGCTCTGTTTCTCTCTCTCAAAAATAAGCATTAAAAAAAAAATTTTCTACCATCATTTTTTTCCTTTGCATTCTTAAAAGCTTATGGAAGAAACACATATTCCTGCTGTATGATTTACATTACAAAAGCTGCTTCAGGGAAACTGAAATGTACATATCTGGTTCCCCAGAAAGATTGACTTCACTAGGGCTTCCAACACAATGAGGGGGACTTTATTAACTTGGCCACTGAAGGAGAGTTAGATTTTGACAAAATAATGGGAGCCCTGTTTGTTGATTATGATGCAAATTTAGATCAGATTACTTTGAAAAAGTACATACTTGGTTTATAAAAATATCCTTGAGGGATTTTTGTTGGGGAAGTAGGGAAGGGTGGTATATACATGTGCATACACAGTTGTTCCTCTTTTATACACGTTAGTGATTTTCTTTTAGTTAACCATGAGAAAGAAAAAAGCAAACAACAAAGGATGTGTATGTCCATGCACTGGAGATGTTTTTCATCTGAGCTAATCGGGAGTGAGAAGGACAATGCTGGGTGGCTACAAATTGGGACCCAATGAGTTTTTCTGTTTACTACATCACTTGCCTTGGGGCATTTCTTCCTAATTAAGTTGGATAAACTTTTATGTATAACTTTTTCTTATCTAAATATTATTTGTGTATTTATGTTTAGCCTTCTTGGGGTTCAGTCTTCTTGGCTGTAAAATGAGGGGACCAAACTTGTTTTTCAGACTTTTTTCATTCTTGTGCTACCTTCATACCTTTAGCCAAGTCCACATAGTATTATGGTGGTGTTCTCCGAAGAGGTTTCTTTACACTGACTCCTCTTTTTACAAGGAAACTTTGTGTCTCTGCCGTGAATGGCAAATGGTATCTGATAAAAAGATAAATAATACATAGTAAATTATTCTGCCTATGTATCATTCAAGATCACTTCATGTGCCACCCGTGGGGAAACAGCCTATTCATGGATCTTAGTGGTTCTTTTCTGGCTTTAACAATTTAGTTTGCTATCTTTGCTCATTTAATTGAGATTTCCTGTTAGAATTTTCTTGTGTCTTGGCTTCTACCATAAAACAGAGGCCAGTTTGATTTAACAGTCAAAGTTTGAACAGCTGTTTTTATAGGAATTTGCCATCTTAACCTACCTGTCTCATAGATAAAAAAATTTATGCTTTGATTTCCATTTGTAAAAAAGTGAACATGCATGATAAATGTGATGGACTCTTAATGCTGAGCATTGGCTTAGAAGGAGAACTTCACAACTGAAAAATTACATGGTTTAGTGAGCTAAACACGGAAAAATAGTCATGAGCTTAAATGGTAAAGGGATGAGAGTCTCAGACATTGTTCGGGGACCAGTTTTTGTACCACCTTTTTATCTTTTTTTGTGAGCAGTGGCACAAAATGGAGCCTCGACAGTCCAGCTCTCTGTAACTGAATTTAAAAACATGTTAGTTTTTTGTCTTTTGTTTTTTTAACAACCTAAAATTTGTTTTTAGATTTCTTCAGAGGCCCCACAGTATCAAATATCCGCCTGGCTGGTTTAGAGTATGTTCTGCACTTCACTGCACTGAATGGGAAGATTTACTTTCGAAGCTACAAGTGAGTGCATTTGTTAGTATACTCTTGAATCCAGGGCTACAGCACTTTAGTGTGACTTTTATAGAGCTTGAACTTAGAATTGGCGTTTGGTCCGAAGTTTGTCTGGAGAGTTGGCAGACAAGCAGTGGCAGGCACAGCAGCTCTGTGCTGATCCTCAGATGTGTCATCCCCCTGCTCACGTCTGCCTCTGAAACCCTGCTTTTCCAGGGCCCCAGAGCATCTGGTGCTGCAGTCCTCCGAGCTTGGAACACTAATTCATTGTGCAATATCTCCTTCTTTTTCTTGACTGGATTTAGAACACCGAGTCACAAGTCTTAGACCAGCCAAAGCAAATCTCAAAACTCTGAGTCTTCTGAGCCTAAAAACTGGAGTCTGAATGGAACGAGCACATTCAGTGGCTCTTTTACCCTCTTCAGCCTAGCCCTTCTACCCCTACCACAATATAAATACGAATCCTAACGCTCTGGTTTTATTTTCATTAAAAAGCTTAATGACATGCTACAATTGTGCCTTTTGAGATAAGCATGATTTTTTTTTCTTATTTATAACAAAGTGTTGGCCCTGGCTGATCAAGCCCACACTTGCCTAGAGAATATATTGACTTCCACAAGCTGCCTTCCTTTGTACATGAAAGACCGATGCTCGTTTGTTTTTGAGCTATGGTATGGAAGTGCAGCCTGAGAGCCACTGACAGTTCAGTGTTGACAGTGACTTGTGTGCCTTTGTGCTATACATGCAGCCACTTGGGGACTTCAGCATTTCATCCATGGTTTAATTTTTTTTTTTTTTTTTTTTAAGTAAACTGTACCCACAACGTGGGGCTTGAACTCATGACCCTGAAAGCAAGAGTCATATGCTCTACTGATGAGCCAGCCAGGCACCCCTCATTTTGGTTTTTTTCCTTCATGATGAAATACCTGGTTGACTAGCTTCTATCAATGAACGTCCAAATGAAAGTAAATATTCACCTTTTTTGTTAATAATTTACATCTTTGTCTCAATTGTATTGAGTCAGAGATAACTCCATTCTTCTCACTATATGTTTGGTGTCATCATTTCTGTTTTTCTATTTTCCTTTTGTTTAGATAATAATAATAGGGAAAATGCAATAAAATAATCCACATGATTGCAAGATGTAGTTAGGGATTTTATAATCATTTTTAGCTGGTTGAGATTGAAAGCCCCTTAAATGTGTTGGAATTTCCCAACTTACTTTGGGGCTATGAAGAATATATTATAAAGTAGATGGCTCCAATTTATAGAACAAGAAAGATGAAAAATCACTAAATAAAAAGAATCTTTTTGGAAACTTGTGTTAAGCAGGCCCTAGGGACATAAAGGAGCTAAAAATATAAAGATCAGAATCTTTGAGGATGAAAAATGGGTAACAGTAATCTAAAACTCTTTCATTGTAAATAGTTTCAAAGAAAGCATTCACTTATATCAGAACTCATATTTAGTGAAAAGAAAGATTAATTTGTAAAGAAAGAAATGCAGAGATAATAAAATGGTCAGAAAATTAGTAAATCAGACTTCGAAACATGGATAAATTAGCAGTGTAACTACACATATCTACCCACCCACTTACTTTAAGAAGAATTAACTGGAATCACTGTTAGGTTAGCATGGCATAACCATTTCCATCCCTTAGTGGAAAAAAGAAAAAAGGTTTGAATTTTTCAGATCAGAGACCCTAGAGTAAACTTTTAACCCCAGGTATTTTGTATAGGCCCTGTAATACCTGTTAGCTGTTGATTTAAAATAGAAAATAGACTGTGGGTGCCTGCCTGGCTGAGTCAGTGGAGCATACAGCTCTTGATCTCGGAGTTGTGAGTTCGAGTCCCATGTTGGGTGTAGAGATTGCTTAAAAATAAGATCTTAAAAAAAAAAAAAGTATTGTGTGATTGAGAGCAAGATGCTAGTGGAGAAAAAAATCACTGGATTAGTTTAGCCTGCAGGGGCTGTGCCCCACTTGGGAGAGGAAGAAAGAAGTGGTCTGAGGAATGAACATCACCTCTGAGCCTAGTGACTTGGCTCAGGGCCAGGCATTAGCCACATGACTTAGGCAGAGCACTTCTCCGGGCCTCCGTTTTTCCTTTGCAAAATGTAGCGATGCTATTTCGGTAATTCTGCAGCCCCTCTGTGATCAACAGTAATTCCTTTATAAGAGGGAAAGAGTTGCAGGTAGAGGTGGGAATATGCCAGAGAAGTGTGCCTGACTTCGTGTGGTTCCTTAGGCATTCTTGCAAGCTACACTTCTGTGTCTTGCCTTTGCTTTTACCTGAACAGTTGGTACAAGGTAATAGTTAACATTACCACACATTACTTGTGAAGATTAATAAGGTTAATTTTATAAAATGGCTTAGAGTTTCTTGAATGAAAGGAAGTGTAAACACGAAATTGTGTTAATATAACCTTTGATCTGACCTTTTGGGGGAATAAATCATATCGTTACTGGCTTCTTCCTGTATATTGTATAGTAATTAATTCCTCATATGTGAGTGATCATTTGTATTCCTTGGAGAATTTTATTCACTTAGAAAGTTAAAGTTCTGAATATAAAAATTTTTAGTAACTGCCACATTTGCCTTTACGATGGCATTTGTAAGGTTTTATTGGGGAGAAACATGCAAAACGAAGTATTAGCATACCTTAAAAAGCAAACAACATTACAGGCAAGAAAACAATATCAGCAGAAGAGAGGGATATGGAAGGGAGAAAAGTAAAGAAATTAAACTTGAACAAAAGTGGTAATGGCAGTCTTTCTCAAGAAATAAGCAAACAGTATTTTAAAATATACAGAAATTACCCATCAACATATCTTATAGCTTGAGCCCATCTGAAAGCAAAGGAGCTGGGTTGTCTTTGTGTCTTATAGTATATAACCTTGCGGAATTGAATATCACTTTTGATTACAGGGAGCCAAAACAAAACAAAGCTTGAGGTTAGGATCTGAGATGGAGATTAATAGGCATATTGGTATAACACTTCTTGGAGTAGGTACTTGGCTGGAGACATGATGGCCTAGAATTGAAATGTCTATCTTTAAAAAAATAAAAAAAGCGTGAGATGAGTAATAGAATGGGGTGAAGGAAAAGGGTTTCAATTGTGTTTTTAACGGGTCAGTGTCAGTCTCTTTGCTTAGTGTGATTATAAAAATCATTTATAAATTCTCTATTAATACATTTCCCCAATCATTTTAGATTCTAGATTTCATTGTTAAAAGTTTAATCAAGTTGGGACGCCAGGGTGGCTCAGTCAAATAAGTGTCTGACTTCAGCTCACGTCCTGATCTCGTGGTTTATGAGTTCAAGCCCCACATTGGACTCCATGCTGCGTGGACCCTGCTTGAGATTGTCTCTCTCTCATGCCCTCTCTCTCAAAACAAACTATAAAAAATATTAAAAAATAAAAAGTTTAACAAAGAGAAAGGATTAAAGGTCTATCACCAGCAACCATATGTAGAAAACTGATATCTGGAGAAAGTTTTCTTCTATTTCTGTCTGTTTGATGTGCAGTAAACCTGCTCAGTGAAGTAATTCAGATAAGATCATCTATACAGACAGTATGGCACTGTAACTTAATTCTTTGGTAAATGCCAACGCGTGTAGTTATATATATACATGTAGTTACGTAGAAAATCTTAATTATATACACCACTCAAAAGGTTACTCTGTTAGGAGGACACTTTCATAAATTAAAATGTACTTGGGTAACATGAATCCGTCAGGCATGCCAGGAGCTGTTCTAGATCTACAACTCTTCCATTTAGCTGAAAATCAGCATTTTAAGTGGTAGAAACATTTTTAGTTTGACATTTTTATATATACAATGTCCCTGATGTCTTAAATAGTCTGCTGAACACAAGACATTAATCAAGATATTTTGATGGGAGTTCAGCTTTAAATATCCTTTATTGGAGGTACTGAAAGTGTGGATGCAAAAGCAGAAGTATGTGTGTTAGAACTGAGTCAAATGGTCACTGCCACCATATGCTTTGAATTAGCTTTTATGGAAGATGCCCTGATATCAACCATTTAGTTTCTAAAAGTATTTTCCCCACAGTGGGCCTGAGGCAGGCATTCTCTCAACTGTCTTCTACTGGAACCAGTATGCAGAGAGTGGCCTGAAGGCTCCTGTTTTGGCTTTTTTCTCTCTGCTTGCTCCCTTCAAGTCCCATAAAATATTCATGTTACCTTGTACTGTTATTGGAGCTTTTTTTTTTTTTTTTTTTTTTAACACTTCTGCTTTTGACATATCCTAGGCTGGTGTTCGTTTTTTCTTTTTGTCTTGTTCAATTGGGTATAAATAACTATCTGATACAGCATATCTATCATTATGACTCTTCTTGCAGCTAGTGGATGTACCTCCCATGGGTGGACTGTCCGCATGTGACGCGTTTAGGGCCCAAAGGGCTGTTAATGAGCTTATTATGCACATTCACTTCTGCTTCCTGGTGTTTTCTTGCTCTTGGGTATTCCTTACTGTGCTCTACTCTTACGTTCTTTCTCTTCTCTCATGTCATTTGTTGTCTCCCTCTCATTTCACCTTTGGTGTGAAAAGTTTGACCTTTTATAAATATTGTTTTCATTCAATTCTTATAGTCCATGTGGAGATCTCGCCACTATAACAAATTGAGTCAGCTCAAATAATCACCGGATCTTTGAGCTGTTCTTGACTGTTCTGTGACTCACAAAAAGAATTTGTTAGTCTCCCTTCCTCTGGTTTCCACATTCCTCATCTGTTTCCACATCCATAGCTATTGGGACATATGTTATCTAGAAAGTTGTGGTTTTGTTATATTAAGCTTTTAAAATTCATTCCAGTCTATGGAGATCAGTAAATGTCTGTACTATGGACAAAAGTGGATTCTGAATGGATCTTTAAAGAAATAAGAATTGTTGGGGCACCTGGGTGGCTCATTCGGTTGAGCATCTGACTTTAGCTCAGATCATGATCTCACAGTTTGTGGGTTCGAGTCCCACATCAGGCTGTGTGCTGACAGCTCAGAGCCTGGAGCCTGCTTTGGATTCTGTGTCTCCATGTCTCTCAGCCTCTCCCCCGCTCATGCCCTGTCTCTCTCTCTCTCTCTCAAAAATAAACATTAAAGAAATAAGAATTGTTAATCATGTAAGCATAACATTTCAAAGGGCCAACTGAAAATGTTTTTATAATTATGTAAATCTGTAAGTAAGATGAAGAAGTCAAATCAAAGGATTCCATTTCTTAAAACAGTTGTCTGTCTCACTTGCTGTTTCTCAACAGTATTGTATACTTTTGTGTTTGATTTTTAAAAACCAGCAAGCCTAAGAATATACTTGGCCTAAATGTGTAAACCATTTAAGAAGTTTAGGCTCCTAGAGGCACCTGAGTGTCTCAGTTGGTTGGGCATCTGACTTTGGCTCAGGTCATGGTCTCACACTCCGTGGGTTCGAGCCCTGCATCAAGCTCTGTGCTGACAGTTCAGACCCTGAAGCTTGCTTCCGATTCTGTGTCTCCCTCTCTCTCTGCCCCTCCCCTGCTCATGCTCTGTCTCTCTCTGTCTTAAAAATAAATAAAAACATTTTAAAAAAGAAGTTTAGCCTCCTAAAGATGGTGTCATTTTATGGAACTGTAGTTCTCTTGAACAAAAATATTTGAGGGGATAAGGATTCCATCAAAGTCAAAGCAACATTTTTCTTTCTTTCTTTTTTTTTTTTTTCTATTTCACAAAGGTTGCTGTTGAAGAAGTCTGGTTGTAAAACACCAAGGATTGAATTGGAAGAGATGGGGCCCTCATTGGATCTGGTTCTGAGGAGGACACATCTGGCGTCAGATGATCTTTACAGATTATCTATGAAAATGCCAAAAGCCCTCAAGGTTTATAACTTGCAGACTGGTGCCATATTTATTTGTATATTCCACTCTTCTTTCCAAAAAAGATTAGCAGCATAGTACATTAAAGAACATACAGAAAGAGATCGATAAAATAGATAAAATTAGACTCTCAGAACAAAGAAAAGGAGGAAGAAGCACATAAGCCAACCATAAAGGATAATAAAAGAGCTGTAGAAACCATGCATCAACTATGGCTGAGAGCTTTCTGGTAGCCAAGACTGCCAGTTTTCAGCAAGAAAGAATTGTGTGGGGCGTTGTGGAGATGGAGGATTTAGAGCACAGGATGTGTAACTCATATTGTTTAAAATGTGTTTGACTTTTGAATGGTTTTGAAAAACAAGTAGAAATGGCTTCTCTGGAATGCCAATAAAGATTGACTAGATAGTCACAATTCCTTAAGCTAAACACAGGAAATTCTCTCACTGGATGACAATGGTTAGTGTAGTCTATAGTATTGCTTTTCAAATGTTGTCTGACAGTTTACCTGGGAGTTGTTAGAAATGCTGAGTCTCAGGTCCCTAGGCCTTTTGAATTATAATATGCATTTTAACAAGATCCTTAAGTGATTTGTATGTACTTAAGTTTGGGAAGAAAAGTCTGTAGGCTTATAGACTATATTATTGAGTAGGAGCTCACGAATGGAAATTGTTAGTAAGACCTTTGTTGTACACTAGATTTTTACCAGTTTATGGTAGTAGAGACCATTACCTATATATATATGTATATATGTATATATGTATATATATATGTATATTCTTGTTTCATAGCCAAAGAAGAAGAAAAATGTCTCCCATGACACTTTTGGCACAACTTATGGAAGGATTCATATGCAGAAGCAAGACCTAAGCAAACTACAAACCAGGAAAATGAAGGGGTTGAAGAAGCGACCTGCAGAAAGGATAACAGAAGACCAGGAGAAAAAATCAAAGAGAATTAAAAAAAATTGATGGAACTAGCCAATAACTGCAGTGTTATTGTAGTCTGTTTACCTAATAGAGTTATCAAGCATCAGTCATTTCAGAGTTTCTTACAAGATTTTATTGTATATTTTTATAACATGGTAATTTACCTAAACTATATATAAATTTACCTAAACTTAAAAATATTATGAATTAGGTTGAAAGTAAGCCTCTTTTGATATATATATTTTTTAAATTTTTTAAAATTTATTTTGAAAGAGCACAAGTGGAGAAGGGGCAGAGAGAGAGAGGAAGAGAGAGAGAATTCTAAGCAGGCTGTGCAGTCAGTGCAGAGCCTGATGTAGGGCTCGAACCCACAAACCGTGAGATCATGACCTGAGCCGAAATCAAGAGTCAGATGCTCAACCAACTGAGCCACCCAGCTGCCCCCTTTTAAATATTTTTTTTAATGTTCGTTTATTTTTGAGAGGGAGATAGAAAGCATGTGCGTGGGGGAGGGGCACAAAGGGCGGGAAGAACAATCCCAAGCAGGCCCTGCACTGCCAACACAGAACCCCATGTAGTGCTCAAACCCATGAACTGCGAGATCACGACCCAAACAAATAAGAATCAGATGTGCAACCAACCTAGCCACCCAAGCATCCCAAGTCTCTTACTTGAGACTTATCCTGGTGGGCCATTTTCTTTCAATGTTATGGTATTCCCTTTGCCCTCTACCCACCCCCACCTCCTGCAAAGTCTCCTGTCTCATTGGATTGGTAGGTGAGGAGGGATCTCCAGAACAATGATTGGTATTTTAAAGAATTTCTGGATTAAGCTTTCAATAAAGGGAGGAAGCCATGGAAAGTAGAATTGGCCCAAAGGAACTGTATACACGCTCAGTATGAACTACCTGGAAAGTTAACCCCATCTTCCAGCACAGACCTATAGTCTGACTTTTGTTTTTTTACCTTTCTGTTACTTTATTTTGCCTGTTTGAGATTCATTTGAGATTTTTAACTTTGCGTCTTAAAACATTTCTCTAAGAGCATGTCCGGTACCTGATCATTGACATATTACCATACTATTGGTTTTTTTTGTTTCAAGTTTTTATTTAAATTCCAGTTCATTCACATACATACAGTATAATACTAATTTTAGGTTGTACTATTGGTTATCTGAAGAGATTCTGCCACTAAGCCCTATCCCCACTCCTGTGAAAGAAAGGCAGTGTTAGTAGGGCTAGAAGTGAGAGAGGAGAGAATGGGTAAGTTTTGAGACAGAGGGCACTTTAGGTACTGAGTAGCCCTGGGTAGCTAAAGGTCACATAAAGGCCCTGGGTGTTTGCACAGCAAGTGGGAATAAGCAAAAGCCAAACAGCTTGTTTTGAAATTTTCTTCAAGATGGGCCTTGTGCCTAGGAAATGGGAAGAAACTGTCCACTTCCTCCTCCTAGTGTTGCATACTTGTTTTCCTTAAATGTCGAATTTAGGTTCCTGGTAAAGAAGCTCCTTCATGCAAGTGCAAACCTACCATGTTGTAAAAACACAAACCTCTATAAACTATGATTGTTCTAGGAAGTGGAAATGTTTTGTTTTTGATTCCATGTCAGGGGCCTGTGTGTACATTTATGGGAGTTTGCTGATACTAAGCCAAAGCTAGAGCCTCGGTTTTACCTTCCATATATTTTCCCTTGTAAACCTATTCCTTGGCCTTCCCTCTCCCCTTCCCTTTCCAGATGGCTAATACCTCTCATAAGAAAGGAGCTGTTATTATTCATTTACACTTACTGCTTGATTATGCATTTAACCAAAGACCAAACATCTGAAGCAGATGTTTACGTTTTATGTTTTATGTCTGAATGGGGAGAAAAAGTTAAAATAATTCATATCCAGCCATCTATAAGTAAATGGATAATAGGTGGGGCGAAGGGGAGTCATGAAAGGGGCATCAGAAATAGTGAATGCAGAGTTCTTCCCCAGTGCCTGACCCCGGACTTCCAGCTAACACTTTGGGAAATAGTGATGCAGCAAAGCAATGGGTCACATTAACCACCTACAGGAAGGATCTTGTCATACGTTGACCTCTATCCCAGCAATTCAACTGATTTTAATGTACAGATGGCCACATTTTTGGTATGTGGGTCATTATCTTGGAGTGTTTTAAAAATTTTTGAGATTTGGTAATGCATCCTTTTGTCTCCTATGTAATTTTTTTTTTAATGTTTTATTTTTGAGAGAGAGCGTGAGCAGGGGAAGGACAGAGAGAGAGGGGGAGTCACAGAATATGAAGCAGGCTCCAGGCTCTGAGCTGTCAGCACGGAGCCCAATGCGGGGCTTGAACCCATGGACCGCAAGATCATGACCTGAGCCAGAGTTGAATGCTTAATGACTTAGCCATCCAGGTACCTCGCTTATGTAATTTTTATCTCAGATTATAGAGTGTCTAGTAAGTGTTTGCATCCTGTTCAGTAAGAGAAGTATATAGTATTACTGAAATGTAGTTGGAAGCCTTTTTTTCTCTTTCTCTCTTTTTTTTTTTTTTTAAAGGAATCTTTGTCGTAGTTGTTGAGCCATCTGGAACCCTTGATCCACCATTTATATCACCATTTCTGTGGAAAATACGTTTTAATTTCCACTTGTCCTTGAACTTAGGACACAGCATACATAAATTGGAGAGGTGGTAAACTGCCTGTCTTACTTCGTTTTTACTTAACCAAGTTTTACTTAACACTTTGGATTTTGGTAGATGAAGAATTTTTTTTTTAATACCAAATTCTTCTTTTTTCTAGGTTGTTAATACTGATACCAAGTTATATATAATTTCATGAAATTTGGTTCTTTTTTATAACCTAAATGCTACTATTTGTTTTCTTGGTATTGAACATAATCCAAAGTAGAGATGTTATTACTCAGGAAAGGAAGAAAAAAATTCACCCCAAGTCAGTTTTCAGTTATCTGATTACCTAGCTTCTGCTGATCTCTCTTTCCTTTCGTTTATACTGTTAGCAATTTCATGTCCCCCCAATCCCCAGGTGGGGCCGGGAGAAAAGCTTTATTTATAATGGAAGAAGTTAAAACTATTCCTAACATTTGACCAAGGAAAGGCTTGTTTTTAAACCGAATTTCAGGGGCACCTGGGTGGCTCGTTCAATTGAATGTCAGACTTAGGCTCAGGTCACGATCATGTGGTTCATGGATCGAGCTCTGTGTCAGGCTCTGTGCTGACGGCTCAGAGCCTGGATGGAGCCTGCTTTGGATTGTGCCTGCTTTGGATTGCGCGTGTGTCTCTCCCTCTGCCCCTCCCCTGCTTGCTCTCTGTCTCTCTGAAAAATAAACATTAAAAACTCCTAAAAATAATAATAAACTGAATTTCAGTTATTGATGCTTTGTCCATCATAAAATTCAGTGCCTGCAAATAAATATACAGGGTCTTCATTATATCAACAGTATTTTTAATAGATCGTCAACATGGTCAAAATATCCCCAAGCTGCATTAAAGGCAAATATATCCTACCATATCTTCTACACAATTGAATAATGTTTTACACAATTTCATTATGTATATAATGAAATATATATGAATAATATTCTACACATTAATTGAGATAAGTTACTATGGACCAGGAGGTAAAATGGGCTCACTGGCTTGAAGTTTATACTAGCTGTGACAAAGTCAACTTGCTTTTAAATGTGTATTGTTTTTCTCTTAAACCAACAACTTGAGTTCAAGTTTAAAAATAGCAAAACTGTCACTATGTTTCCTGTATCACCCAGAGTGGCCCATGTTAGGATTTAACTGTGCTTAGGTTGAATTGGAGCCGTTTGCACTTTTTCCATTTGAAAGCTCTTTGGGAAAGAGTTTTAAAATAAGGGGAATATATAAGGTAAGCCTTTCTTTTTAGATAACATATGCATTTTAAGTCTATTTTTGTTCTTTTAAACAACTTTCCCTCCTCCCTCCCCAAATCCATTTCCCCCCCCACCTCCACCTTCACACCCACTCTAGGGCATCAGAAAATGTGTTCCAAATACGGGAGAAATGGCTGGCACCACAAGCTCCTGCTGAGCAGGGTTGGGGCTTGTATGAAAGATGGCAGATCATGGGGAAATGACAAAGCTTGTAGAACTCAGCAGTTAGCATTTTTGCCAAGCAAAGATGAAAGCCCCTGAACTTTAGTGGGGTTGGATTGGTTCTTCAAACTGAAAGCCAGGGTTCTGAGGGCTCAGCAAGAAGCAGAGTGGCGGGTGTTGGCTCTGGGAGGCACTCCCTCCCACTCAGCTGCAAAGGCACCACGTTTGGGTGCCTGATCAGGGTAAGGGGCTTGAAGCCAGGCCTTGTTCAGGTAACCCCTCTGTCCATCTCAGAATGCTGGAAGTGAGCGCAGGGGTTCTTGGAAGCAAAGTGCAAACTAGTAGGTGCATTTGAAATAGATTGGAAGATTCACATTCATCAACTTGAGGAATTTACTACCTCAGTCCCTTAGCTAGTTCCCCAGAGTCCTCTGACAGAGCAGATGGCAAGGGGACCTAACAGACCTCACTTTAGATGACGACCTGTGACAGCATGTCTGGTTCAGCCTCTCAGAGGCAGCTTTCAGGTTTATGACCCTGGAGGAAAGAGCATGAGAATTCATTGTCCCCATTAGGCCCCATTTCCATCCATTTAGCTCATCACTTAAAGCTAGCCCAGGTCACAAATGTGTTTTGAGTTTTACCCCCAGCACCTTTCTCCATATAAGGGGACCTTAGGGAAGGATTAGATGGAATCTTGAAAAATCAATAAAGCACAAACGGCAGGGGAGCTCCTTAAAAGAAATTCTGACTGGAATACATGGGAGGGAGGCAGTGCAGTGTGGGGTTTGGGGAAAGTTGTGGCATTAAAAGAAACTGACTCCTGATGCTGAGAGCTCAGCTGAGATTTAAAAGGTCAGGAATCTGGGGTGCCTGGGTGCCTCAGTCAAGCGTCTGACTCTTGATTTCTGTTCAGGTCACAACCTCATGGTTTGTGAGTTTGAGCCCTGTGTTGGGAGAGCCTGCTTGGTATTCTCACTCTCCTCTCTCTGCCCCTTCCCTGCTCGTTCTCTCTCTTGCTCCCAAAATAAGTAAACTTTAAAAAATGAAAAGGACAAGGATCCAATTAAAGAGAGCATAAAATGATGGGCAGCACCATTTAGTAGTATGGTTTTCTAAGAGTAATGTTGGAGTGGTTAGTTCCCAGCATTTTCCCCAGAAATACAAAGGAAACAAATGAGGTTTTGTTTTGTTGTGGTGGTAGTATGAAAGAATTTTTAAGTGCCTAATAAGGCAGGTGGTATGATACTAGCTGACAGAATTCTTACGTTATTTCCATGCTTGAATATGAGAGGAGTAAAGCCATCATGGTTGAGAGGCAGAGTTCCAGAGAGTAATCCTTGTGACATCAAGGGGGGTTAAGCATGGTATGGAAAGCTCTTGGCTGATTGAAATGATTTGGAATCTCAATCCCAGACAGGGACAATCAGTTAATCTCAGAGGCATTGTGGGGAGTTGTGGCAGTGGGTAGAGGTAGTTATCTTCTAGAACTGGCCTTGGTAACATTTGGGAAAGAATCATGTAGGTGGCTTGTGAGCTCTTAGCAGAAATGGAGATAGTCAATGCTGGGAGCCAGGCTGGGTTCTGTGGGGACTAAGAGTGTCAACTGTTCCCCTCAACCTTTTTTAAAAACGTTTATTTTTGAGAGTGCAAGCAGGGGAGGGGCAGAGAGAGGGAGACAGAGGATCTTGAAGCGGGATCTGCACTGACAGCAACGAGTCCAACGTGGGGCTCAAAGTCACCAAATGCAAGATTATGACCTGAGCTGAAGTCAGAAGCTCAACCGACTGAGCCACCCTGGGGCCCAATCCCCTTTATTTTTGGAAAAGAGTTGACTCTTGAACAACACAGGGGTTAGGGGAATCCCCCTCCTGTGCAGTAAGAAATCCATGTCTAACATTTGAGCTCCCCAAACCTTACCTACTGATAGCTACTGTTGACCAGAAGGCTTACTGGTAACAGTCAATTAACACATATTTTGTATGTTATATGTATTAAATGCCATGTTCTTATAATAAAGTGGGAAAAAGAAAACATTATTAAGAAAATCATAAGAGAAAATACATTTATAACACTGTCCTGTGTTTATAAAAAAAAAAAATCCATGTGTGGGGCGCCTGGGTGGCTCAGTTGGTTGAGCATCCGACTTTGGCTCAGGTCATGATCTCACAGTTTGTGAGTTTGAGCCCCGCGTCAAGCTCTGTGCTGACAGCTGGGAGCCAGGAGCCTGCTTCAGATTCTGTGTCTCCCTCTCTCTACCCCTTCCCTGCTCATGCTCTGTCTCTCTCTGTCTCTCAAAGATGAATAAACGTTAAAAAAAAAAAAAAAAAAAAAAAAAAGCCATGCATAAGTGGACCCGAGCAGTTCAGAACTGTGATGTTCAAGGGTCAACTGACCTTGCATGGTAGATAGGGGAGTAATCATTCACTCCACATTTACCAAGTATGATTATTTTGCAGCTGCCTTCATTATATATAGTTAGAATTTAAAAAGCATTTTTCTTAAAATACAGGTTTGATTTTTTTTCCCTAATTATAAAAAAGAAAAACCAAGTCATTTTTCTAATTACCAAAGAGAAAGCTGTCTTCTAATTTCTAGTCTAGTGGATCCTCAACAAAACATTTAAATTTCTCCAAGTATTCTTGTGAATCAAATGGTGAAATGTGATATAACTAACACATTTAGGCTGCTTCATAGCAATTTGAAGGGCTACTGCACACAAAAAATATTGATGAATGATGAATAAATCTGTGGCATCTGCAAAGGAAATCTTTATTGGCAAGCCACAGGGCTCTGTCCTTGGCCTTTGTCTCCTAAACAGTTTTACTTTCCACTTGAATGATGACAAAGTGACACACTTACTAAATTTGTGGATGACATAAAGCAAGGAGAATATTAGATGACATAATTGTAACGTATCTTGGGCTAGAAAATATATTGGCTAAAAAATATATTTTGACTGAAGCCAAAAGGAGAAATTTAGTAAGATAAGTGAGAAATTCCATACCAAGGGGGGAAAATATAAATATAGTTAGGATAGGGGTGCCTGGCTGGCTTGGTTGGTAGAGCATGCAACTTTTTTTTTAACTTTTAAAAATGTTTTATTTATTTGTTTTTGAGAGAGAGAGGGCCTGTGCCAGCAAGGGAGGGGCAAAGAGAGAAAGAATCCTAAGTGCAGAGCCCAACTGATGTGGGGCCAGAACTCATGAACTGCGAGATCATGATCTGAGCGGAAGTTGGACGCTTAACTGACTGAGCCATCCAAGGTCCCCATCAACTCCTGATCTTGGGGTCATGAGTTCCAATCCCATGTTGGGCATAGAGATTACTTAAGTTAAAAAAAAAATAAATGAGGGGCGCCTGGGTGGCTCAGTTGGTTAAGCGTCCGACTTCGGCTCAGGTCGTGATCTCGTGGCCCATGAGTTCGAGCCCCGCATCGGGCTCTGTGCTGACCGCTCAGAGCCTGGAGCCTGTTTCAGATTCTGTGTCTCCCTCTCTCTCTGACCCTCCCCCCATTCATGCTCTGTCTCTCTCTGTCTCGAAAATAAATAAACGTTAAAAAAAAAAATGAAAAAAAAATAAATGAAAAAACATAAGGGAGATGTGGTTCTATAGTTGAGAAACAACCCAGGAAACAAACCCCTTGTCAGTCATCAGTGTTAAGTAGACTTCCAGAAAGTTCCACAAAAATGTAAGTTGCATTGACAGAAGTAGAACATTCAGGCTGACTGAAATAGTATACATGAGATAGAAAAGCAAGTCTGAAAATAGCACTGGCTGATATGAATATATAGTAAAAAGGTAGAGGTAACAGAGACCCAGTGTCTCTAATTTGCCCAAGCCACATCTACAGTATTGGTTCCAGTTCTGGGGACCACCTTTGGAGGAACTTGAGCTACCTGGAGTGTGTTCAGAAGATGATGATGAGGGCAATGAGAATCTCCAAACCTTGCCAGATGAGGCCGAAATAATTTCCCAGGGGAAAAAGGCATTCACTGAACAAAATTTGTTTTTATCAGCTTAATTGGAATATAATTTATGTATAAAAGGGTACATCCATTTATTTTTTTAAATTTATTTTGAGGGGCAGAGAGGGAGAGAGAGGGAATTCCAAGCAGGTTCCATGCTGTCAGTGCAGGGCCTGATGCAGGACTTGAACCCATGAACCATGAGATCATGACCTGAGCTGAAACCAGGAGTCAGACACTCAACCAACTGAGCCACCCAGGCACCCCTGTATAATAAAGTGCATCCATTTAAAGTATATAATTTGGTGAGTTTTGACGTTTGTATATATCCACGAAAGCACTGGCATGTTAAAGATGGGAACATTTTCATTACCCCAGAAAGATTTTTCACCCTTCTTTGTAGTCCATTATCCCTTTATCCCAAGGCCAGGCAATCACTGATCTGCTTCCTGTCACTACAGATTAATGAAGATTTTCCAGAATTGCATATAGTAAATGGAATAGAAAAGAACATCTCCTGTGACTGGCTTCTTTAACTCAGCATGAAGAATTTGAGGTTCACACAACTTGCTGCATCTATCAGTAGTTCATTGTTGAGTAGCATTCCCTTGTATGGATGTACCACCTGATTTGCTTCTCGTTCATCTGTTTGGGAACATGTGGGTTTCCAGTTTGGGGCTATTATGAAAAAAGCTGCTATGAACACAGATGTTACAAGTTTCTGTTGATAGATGTTTTCATTTCTTTTGGTTAAATACCTAGGAGTGGAATGGTTGGGTTATTTTGCACATACAGTTCCATTAGAAACTGAGTGAATGACAGAGAAGCTCCCAGATGCCATGAAGCTCACATTCTAGTTGAGGGAAGGAGACAGTAAAACACATGAACAAACAGGATAAGTTTAGAAAATGGTAAGTGATAAAAGGACAATAATGCAAAATAGGTGAAGAGTGACTAAGAAGGGTCTACTTTAACTAGAATGACAAGGAAAGATCTCTCTGTAAAGGTGACACAGGAGTTGAACTGAGTTCTGAGTTGAGAAGGAAGCAGTGTATGGAGATTTGGGGGTGCGCATTCCAGGTGCGCAAAGTGTTTGTGAAATGAAAGATGGATGAATTAGGGGTGTAATAGTTATCTCCAGGTACCTGAAAAGTAATCAGGAAGAAAAGGGATTACACTTGTTCTGGGAAATGTCAGAGTCATAAATATGACCTCCGAGTTTGGAAGTTAGATGAAGACAAGTTTTGGTTTAGTCCAACCTTTTAATAGTGGGACATGCAGGGATAGGAAAATGACCAAGTTCTAAGTTCTTTTTTGTTGCTATTGAGCAAAAAAAAAAAAAAAAATCTCTTTTTTCTGTTTTATTTTTTAAAAATTTTTTGAAGTTTATTCATTTTTGAGAGACTGAGAGAGACAGAGCATAAGTGGGGAAGGGGTGGACAGAGAGGGAGACACAGAATCCAAAGCAGGCTCCAGGCTCTGAGCTGTCTGCACAGAGCCCGATGTGGGGCTCAAACTCACTGACCACGAGATCATAACCTGAGCTGAAGTCGGACACTTAACCAACTAAGCCATCCAGACGCCTCAGTTTTTTTTCTTTTTTAAAAACCACATTTCCTACTAATGTGAATAACAACTATGACTAGAAGGACCTGAAACTAAACTTGTGACTTTGGTCCCTCAACGTGAATTATAGAGCAAATAGAAATCTAGCTTATAAACCAACTGCAGTAATTTGCACTACTTCGTAAGGCCACTGATAGAAGAAATATTTCTTTTTCTTACTAAGTCTGTGTTTAACAATAGACCGTTAGAAAACATTCAAGTGTGCCCTGAAAGCCTGGGAAAGGAAGGATGTGTTGTCTTCCTTCAGTCAAATGACATCTTCTGTGGTTGGTGTATAGGAAGTGTGAGCACATGTTAATAATAAACATGAGGGGGATTCTTTAGCATTTAACTACATCTGTCCATTTATTTTTAACTTTTTTAACGTTGATTTATTTTTGAGAGATGGAGAGAGGCAGAGCACAAGTCGGGGAGGGGCAGAGAGAGAAGGCAACACAGAATCCGAAGCAGGCTCCAGGCTCTGAGCTGTCAGCACAGAGCCCAACATGGGGCTCGAACTCGCAAACCGCAAGTTCATGACCTGAGCCAAAGTCAGACACTTAACCGACTGAGCCACCCAGGTGTCCCTATATCTGTCCATTAAAAGTAATAATATATCTGTCCATTAAAAAGTGTTGTACCTGGGTGGTTCAGTCGGTTGAGCATCCAACTCTTGATTTTGGCTCAGGTCATGATCTCAGTTCAAAGTTGAGCCCTGTGTGGGGCTCTGTGTTGACATTGAGAAGCCTGTTTGGGACTCTCTCTCCCTGTCTCTCTGCCCCTCCCTCACTCTCTCTCATTCTCAAAATAAGTAAATAAACTTTCAAAAAAATAAATAAAAGTAAAAGTAATGATTTCTAATGATATCTACCGAGGTTTTAACCCAGACAAAAGATGTAATTATATAATTGGAAAATGTTTTAGAGGACAAAGTTATATAATTATTATTGTGCAAACGTAAGAACAATAAAGGAACAGAAGAAGGGAGAGGAGGAGGAGGAAATGGAAGAGGAGGAGAGAGAGAGAAGGAAAAGGGGAAAATAGCCCTGTCAAGAAACCGCTGCTTTCATTCTTCCGTGATCTCCTTCAGTCCTTGCCTATATGCTTCTGGAATCGTCAGGAAAAAGTGCAGGCATAATTTTAGGACTATATTACTTTGTGGAATTTTAATTCAATGAAGTAGATCATTAATTATCAATTTCTTATATAAAAGAACAGTATATTTAGAGTCTGTTGCCAGAGAAACTTATTGGTAGTTTCTCTGGATGGGAGGGGTGCATAATGGATAGGAGTAAGATACAACTCCCCAAGCGGGGCTCCTCAAGCTATGGTCTGTGGCTCCTTGTCACCTCCAGAGAATGTGATAAGGGCTATTTTCTAGCCCTGGTCATCCTCAGGGTCCTCAATTTGTACAGAAAGATCATTTACTAGTGGCAGAGATGGGCTGTTCTCCATGAACTTATCAGGGAGTATAATCTTTATTGAGATGTCATTCATATACCATAAAATTCACCCTTTCAAGGTATACAATTTGATGGTTTTAGTATATTCGCAGAGTTGTGAAACTATCACCACCATCTGGTTCCAGAACAATTGAATTACCCAAGAAGAAATCCTGTACTCATCAACAGTCACTGCTCATTCTCTATTTCTTGGACTAATCTACTCCTGTCTCTATGGATTTGCTTATTTGGGAAATTTCACATATGTGGAGTGATACAGTATGTGGTCTTTGGTGTTTGGTCTTTCACTTAGCATAATGTTTTCAAGGTTCATCCGTGTTGTAGCATGTGTCAGTACTTTACTCCTTTTTTTTCCTTTTTTTTTTTTTCCCAAGTAGGTTTCACAGCCTGCACAGAACCCAGCGTGGGGGGTTGAACTCACCACCGTGAGATCAAGACCTGAGCCGAGGGCTGCTTGGGTGGATCAGTCAGTTAAATGTCTGACTCTTGGTTTTGGCTCAGGTCATGATCTCATGGTTCATGTGCTGACAGCACAGAGCCTGCTTGGCATTTTCTCTAGGCTTCTTTCTCTCTCTGTCTCTGTCCCTCCCCCACTTCGGCTTTCTCTCTCCCTGAAAATAAATGAAAAAACATTAGGGTAGCATGGGTGGCTCGATCAGTTAAATGTCTGACTTCAGCTTAGGTCACGATCTTGCGGGTTTGTGAGTTTGAGTCCCGCATCGGGCTCTGTGCTAACAGCTCAGAGCCTGGAACCTGCTTCAGGTTTGGTGTCTCCCTCTCTCTCTCTGCCCCTCCCCTGCTCATGTTCTGTCTGTCTGTCTCTCTCTCTCTCAAAAGTAAATACACATTAAAAAAATAAAACATTAAAAAAAAAGACCTGAGCTGAAATCAAGAGTCGGGCACCTAACTGACTGAGCCACCCACGTGCCCCAATACTTTACTCCTCTTTATGGCTGAATAATATTCCATTGTATGGATATACCAGTGAGTGTAATCTTGAATTCACTGTCACTCTGTATTTAGCAAAGATAAGCCAGGCCCTTGGAAAATGGACATAATTCTCAAATATATTTTGTAAAAACAACATTGTTTATGGAATTGTACTGCAAAGGTCAAACAATGAAATGAAGGCTATCCAACCAGGCTATTAAGCAAATATAGTCATAAAATCACACATTTCTTAAAAGTTTGATTCACTCACACTTGCAAAAACAATATAAATTGTATACATTTTCATAAATTTTAGTGTAATTTTTCCAGATAGAATCCAAATCAAACCTTCTCCTCCCTACCCCTAACACTATTCACTATGTAATATTGATTCTTGTTTTAAGTGGGTTTCCTTTCAACACTTTTTTCTGTAATTTTTCTTTTAATGTTTATTTATTTTTGAAAGAGAGACAGAGCATGAGCAGGGGAAAGGCAGAGAGAGGGAGATATAGAATCTGAAACAGGCTCTAGGCTCTGAGCTGGCAGCACAGAGCTGGATGTGGGGCTTGAACTCGTGAACCACAATATCATGGCCTGAGCCGAAGTCGGATGCTTAACCGACTGAGCCACCCAGGCACCCCTCAACAACTTTTTTCCAATACTACTTATCTCCAACTTCAAGGATGCGAATGCTAACAGTGATCATTTCTAGGTGATGAGATTATGGGTCATTTTCATTTCCTTCCCTCAACAAACATGCTTTATATTTGTAAATAAGAGGAGGAGGAAAGAAAAAGAAATAGGCTGAGAGAAACAGTTACGGAAGTTCTGTAAGATGTGCAGTCTGTCCATTTCCCTAGAGTCCAGAGTGCATTCTTTGATGAAGCCAGAGGTGGGTTGCATTTACTTTGGTGCCCTAACCTGTGTTAAAGAGTATTCTATGAATATCTTCATTTCAGTTGTTGCTGCATTTATTGAAGGATATCCATGGGACTGTCTTACTACATTTCACAGGATCCTCTTTATAAACATCTGTAGAAGAAACATCTCTTTGACCTCAGTACCAGGAATAGTATTAGCATTTCCCCCAAGGAAGTAATTTGCTTTTTTTAAGTATTACTGTTAATTTTTTAAGTAGCTTTATTGAGATCTAACTCATATACCATACAATTCACACATTTAAAATGTATCATTCAATGGCTTTTAGAATATTCACAGAGTTGTGTAACTATAACTACAATCAATTTTATAACGTTTTTATTATCCCAAAAGAAAGCACCTCCCCTGAGCCACCATCCTTCGGTTTCTCCTTTGCCAGTTCAAGACAACTACTAATCAATTTGCTCTCTGTGAATTTGCCTAAGCTGATATTTCATATAACAGAGTGATACAATGTGATCCTTTGTGACTGCCTCTTTCACTTAGCATGTTCGTTTGTTTGTTTTTAATTTAAATTCAAGTTGGTCAACATACAGTGTAGTGTTGGTTCCAGGAGTAGAACCCAGTGATTCATCACTTACACACAACACCCAGTGCTCATCCCAACAAGTGCCCTTCCTAATACCCACCACTCACCTCACCCATCCCCCCACCCCTCTCCCTTCCAGCAAACTCCAGTCCATTCTCTGTATTTAAGAGTCTCTAATGGTTTGCCTCCTTCTTTGATTTTATCTTATTTTTCCTTCCCTTCCCATATGTTTATCTGTTGTGGTTCTTAAATTCCACATGAGTGAAATAACATATTTGTCTTTCTCTGCCTGACTTATTTCGCTTAGCATAATGCACTCTAGTTCCATCCACGTTGTTACAAATGGCAAGAATTCATACTTTTTTCAAAAAAAATGTTTAATGTTTATTTATTTTTGAGAGACAGAGCATGAGGAGGGGAGGGGCAGAGAGAGAGGGAGACACAGAATTCGAAGCAGGCTCGAGGCTCTGCACTGTCAGCACTGAGCCTGACGCAGGGCTCTAACTCATGAGCTGTGAGATCATGACCTGAGCTGAAGTTGGACACTTAAGCAACTGAGCCACCCAGGCACCGCAAGATTTCATACTTGTTGATTGCTGAGTAGTATTCCATTACACACACACACACACACACACACACACACACACACACACACCACATTTTCTTTATCCATTCATCAGTCAATGGACATTTGGGCTCTTTCCATGATTTGGCTATTGTTGATAGTGCTGCTATAAACATTGGGGTGCCTGTGCCCCTTCAAATCAGCATTTTTGTATCCTTTGGATAAATACCTGGTAGTGCAATTGCTGGATCATAGGGTAGTTCTAGTTTTAATTTTTTGTGGAAACTCCATACTGTTTTCCAGAGTGGCTACACCAGTTGCATTCCCACTGACAGTGCAGTGCGGTTCCCCTTTATCCGCATCCTTGCCAACATCTGTTGTTTCCTGTGTTGTTAATTTTAGTCATTCTGACAGGTGTGAGGTGGTATCTCATTGTCTTTTGATTTGTATTTCTCTTTTGATGAGTGATGTTGAGCATCTTTTCATGTGTCTGTTAGCCATCTGGATGTCTTCTTTGGAAAAGTGTCTATTCAGGTCTTCTGCCCATTTCATCATTGGATTATTTGTTTTTTGGGTGTTGAGTTTAGTAAGTTCTTTATAGATTTTGGATACTAACCCATTATCTGATATGTCATTTGCAGATGTCTTCTCCCATTCCATCGGTTGCCTTTTAGATTTGTTGTTTCCTTCACTGTGCAGACGATTTTTATCTTGATGAGGTCTCGTAGTTCATTTTTGCTTTTATTTCCTTTGCCTCCTGAGACAAGTCTAGTAAGAAGTTTCTGTGGCTGAGGTCAAAGAGGTTGCTGCCTGTGTTTTCCTTAGGATTTTGATCATTTTCTGTCTTACATTTAGGTCTTCCATCCATTTTTAACTTAGTTGTTTTTTCTTTAATTTTTTTTTTAACATTTATTTAGGTTTGAGAGATAGAGACAGAGTGAAAGCAGGGAAGACGCAGAGAGAGAGTGAGATAAGAATCCAAAGCAGGCTCCAGGCTCTGAGCTGTCAGCACAGAGCCCACTGAGGGGCTTGAACCCACGAACTGTGAGATCATAACCTGGGCTGAAGTTGGATGTTCAACTGACTGAGTCCCCCAGGCACCCCTTGAACTTAGTTTTGTAAAAATATGGAATGCTTCATGAATTTGTATGCCATCCTTGCACAGGGGCCCTAGCATAATGTTTTTGAAGTTCATCCATTCTGTGCAATGTATCAGCACTTCATTAATGTTTATTGCCAAATAATATTCCATTGTATGGATTTACCCCATTTTATTTATCTATTCATCTGTTGATGAACATTTGAATTGTTTTCACCACTCAGCTATTGGGAACAACGTGGCTATGAATACTCATGTACGTGTATTTGTTTGAATACCTGTTTTTAATTCTTCTGAGTATATAACTAGGAGTGGGACAAATGAATCCTTGATCGTGTGGTTAATTCTCTGTTTAACTTTTTGAGACATCTCCACACTATTGCCACGCCATTGTACTATTTTATTTTACATTCTCACCAGCAATGTACCAGGGTTTCAATTTCCCACCTTCTCACCAACACTTGTTGTCTTACTTTTTTGTTATAGCCATCCTAACAGATGTGAAATGCTGTTTCATTGTGTGTTTTCTGGATGCCTTTTATTTCATCTGCCAACTAAAAGGGATGCTTCTTTGTCAGTAAATAACACGTTGTCATATGCTGTTTTCAGGCAGATTTGCTTTTCATTGTTGTTCCGATTAGCATTTCCCTGATGACCAGTGATGTTAAGCATCTTTTCATGCACATATTGGCTCTTTGTATATCTTCCTTAGAGAAATGTCTATTGTGTGGGGGTTTTTTTGGATGCTTTTTATTTTATACACTTTAAATTGGGTTATTTGTCTTTTTTTACTGAGTTGTAAAGTTTTTAAAAATATATCCTAGAGACACAAGTCCTTTATGAGATATATGACTTGCAAATATTTTCTCATATTCTATGAGTTGTCTTTTCAGTTTCTTGATGATATCCTTTGAAGTACGAAAAATTTACATTTTGATGAAGTCCAATTTATCAGTTTTTTTCTTTTGCTGTGTTTTGGTGTCAGATCTAAGAGACCGTTGCCTATTCCAATGTCACAAAGACCTACTCCTATGTTTTCTTTGAAGACTTGTAGAGTTTTAACTCTTACATTTAGGTCTTTGATCCA
The DNA here is from genome assembly GCF_014898765.1 of Herpailurus yagouaroundi. Classification (NCBI taxonomy): domain Eukaryota; kingdom Metazoa; phylum Chordata; class Mammalia; order Carnivora; family Felidae; genus Herpailurus; species Herpailurus yagouaroundi. The sequence goes on from NW_024412394.1 coordinate 68,871,622, forward strand.
TTTGAGTTAATTTTTGTATGGTGTGAGGTAGGGGGTCCAACTTCATTCTTTTGCATGTGGATATCCAGTATCCCAGCATCCTTTGTTGAAAAGATTATTCCTTTCCAATTGAATGGTCTTTCACCCTAGTAAAAAATCAATTGGCAGTTAGTATGAGGGTTTATCTCTAGACTCTTGATTCTATTCCATTGGCCTCTATGTCTTTCCTTATGCCAGTACCACAAATGTCTTGACTACTATAGCTTTGTAGTAAGTTTTGAAATGGAGAAATGTGAGTCTTCCAACCTTGTTCTTCTTCAGGATTATTTTGGTTATTCTGGGTCTTTTGAATTTTTACATGAATTTTAGTAGCTTGCCAATTTCTGAAAAGAACTCAGCTGTGATTTTGATAGGGTCTGTGCTGAATCTGTAGGTGAGTTTGAAGTGTATTTCCATCTTAACAATTTTAAGGGTTTTTTGTCTGCCTGTTTGTTTCTCCAAGATTTGGTTTAAATTCCAGGTAGTTAACATACAGTGTAATATTAGTTTCAGATGCAGAATTTAGTGATTCAGTACTTACATACAACACCGGATGCTTATCACAATAAGTGCCCTCCTTAATCCTCATCACCTATTTAACACTGCCCTCCCCCCAACCCCACCTTTTGTCTGGTAACCATCACTTTGTTTTCTATAGTTAAGAGTCTGTTTCCTGGGGAATCCTGGGTGGCTCAGTCAGTTAAGCATTCAACTCTTGATTTCGGCTCACAGTTGTGAGACTCTATCAGGCTCCGCACTAGGCATGGAGCCTGCTTAAGATTCTCTCTCCCTCTTTCTCTGCCCCTCCCTGCCTCAAAAAAATAAAAATAAAATAAAGTTAAAAAAAAAAGTCTGTTCCTTGGTTTTCCTCTCTTTTTTGTCCCCCTATGTTCATTTATTTTGTTTCTTAAAGTCCACATGAGTGAAATCATATGGTATTTTGTTTTTTTCTGACTGACTTATTTTCCTTAGCAAGATTTCAACAATTTTAAGTTTTAAATTCATGAACATATGATGTCTCTCCATTTATGTAGGTCTTCTTTTTTAAAAATTAAAAAATTTATTTTTATTTTATTTGTTTATTTAATATTTGTTTATTTTTGAGAGAAAGAGAGACAGAATGAGAGCAGGGGAGTGGCAGAGAGAGAGGGAGACACAGAATCTGAAGCAGGCTCTAGGCTCTGAGCCCTCAGCGCAGAGCCTGTCACAGGGCTCGAACCCACGAACCATGAGATCATGACCTGAGCCTAAGTTAGATGCTCAACAGACTGAGCCATCCAGACACTGCATTATAAGTAGAATTCTTTATTTCATTTTTTTGGTTGTTCATTGTAACTATTGTGTAGAAATACAATTTATATTTGTATATTAATCTTGTATTCTGCAAACTTGCTGAACCTGATTATTAGTTCTAGTAGGTTTTTTCGTGGCTTCCTTTTTTTTTTTTTAATGTTTATTTATTTTGAGAGAGAGAGAGAGCATGGGTGTGTGAGCAGGGGAGGGGCAGAGAGAGGGAGAGACAGAATCCCAAGCAGGCTCCATGCTGTCAGCACAGAGTCTGATGCGGGGCTTGAAATCACAAACTGTGATATCATGACCTGAGCCAAAATCCAGAGTTGGAAGTTTAACCAACTAAGCAACCCAGGTGCCCCTTCCTTAGGATTTCTTTTTTCTTTTTTCTTTTTTAGGATTTCTTTATGCAAAATCACATCATCAGTTAATAGGATAGTTTTACTTCTTCCTTTTTAATCTGGATGCCTTCTTTTCTTATTCTAGTCTGCTTGCCTTGGCTATAATGTCCTGCACAATGTCGAATAGAAGTGGAGTCTAGTTCCTCATCTTAGGGGAAAGGCAACCAATCTATCACCTTAAGTATGATGTTAGCTGTGGGTTTTTTGTAGATGCCCTCTATCTGGTTGAGTAATTTTCCTTCTATTCCTAGTTTGTTGAGTGTTTTTATCATGAAGGGGTCTTGAATTTTGTCATGTGCTATTCTGCATCTACTAAAGGATCCTGTGGGGTTTTGACCTTTATTCTATTAATGTGATGTATTTTGGATGTTTTGTGTTAAGCCAATCTTGCATTCATGGGATAAATACTATTCCTACAAGACAAATCTGAGCCTCTAAATTCTGCTTTTCAAAGATGGAAGAATTAAAAAGTGAGTATTTTCATTACAAACTTAGTCAATATTAATATTAATATTTCAAGCAAAATTCACTATAAGGATCTCTAAAATAGTTGGCATCTTTAGGTATTACATGATTCTGTTTCCAAAAATATTATTTGCACATAACCTTCCAGGAGCACAATGGTCCTTTCAAATAAGGTACACCTATGGTTATAAAATGAGAAAAATGGGAAAACTAATATTTGGATTTCTTTTAGAGGTAAAACCCTGATCTAATTATTGACAATTGACCAACTCTGTCCATATTTTATTCATTGCATAAACATGCAAAAGTAATATTTTTGTTTCCCTCAAACATGTTCTGAGGCCCAGAAACCTTGGGCCAGAAACTATAAACACCTTTTGAAATAAATTTTATTAATGGAACTCCAGTGACTTTTATTAGATCCTTATTTTTGGTTAGTTAGTCCTTTTGCTTTTTGCACCAAACTGAGGTGTTTTGAAATAATATTGCATTGTCCCAACAATCTGGCAGGCATGGAGTTTTCAGACAAGAAGATATTTATGGTCAGCTGAGGCAGGGCAATCACTGTTCTAAATCTTGCGGTTTCAAGTTAGATGTAGAGACTATAACAGACTCTTTTTACTCCTGTCTCATTGCTAAAGACTTGGAGCAGATTCCAGTTTCCACTGGTAGTCTTTGTTGAACAGTTCAACCTTTGTAATATGTGATGGTTGGAATAATCTTCCCTTCTACAAAACTTAAAATAGCTTGGGTTTTGTTTTTTGTTGCTAGATTGTTGCAAAGGGAGCACATAAGGGTTTGAATATATATATATATATATATATATATATATATATATATATATATATACACACACACACACACACACATATATGTATATATATATATATATATTTGATGTTTATTTATTTTTGAAAGAGAGAGAGAGAGAGATAGAGAGAGAGAGAGCACAAGTGGGGGAGGGGCAAAGAAAGAGAGGGAGACACAGAATCAGTCTCCAGGCTCTGAGCTGTCAGTCAGCACAGAGCCTGATATGGGGTTTTAACTCATGAACTGCAAGATCATGACCTGAGCTGAAGTCAGATGCTTAACTGACTGAGCCACTCAGGCATCCCAGGGCCTGAATGTATTTGGAAGCATTCATTTAATGAGTTAGGTAGAGTTTAGAGAAGAGTTGGAGGAGAATTTGCTACAGTTCATGAAATTCAGACCAATTTTAGTCATACTATTACTTCCAAACTTCTTCTTCACCAAGCTGTTACTAGTATCACTAAGCAACGCTTTTGGAAGATCAGCTTCACCCCATGCCAATGAAGTCAGTAAAAAGCATTAAATGGCTCAAAGGAAGCAGGAGACAGGAGAGTGTTATCCCCCAAACCCCAAGGGCATATCTGTGGGTGGTGATTATATCCAACTGCTACCCATCTTCCATTTAGAAAGGCCAGCCTGGCTCTTCCTCTTCTCATTCAGACGTAGTTAAAAATAAATTTAACCAACAGGAAATATCAGATAACATACATCCTGTTCACTCTTTCAGAAATTACTTATTGGAGGTATAGGATGGGCTAGGCCACAGGGACACATCTATGAACTAGACCTGTTCCTGCCCTGATGGAGTTTGAGGTATTTTACTGGAAAAGACAAATAAAAGACACGATGACAAAAGTAAACAAATGAAGTTATTACAAATCACAGTAATCTTTCATAAGATCTATGAAGAAAGAAATATACCATGGTCTGGGATAGAGAATATCAACCAACCACCTTCATTAGACAAGGTGGTCAAGGAGGCATCTCTGAGGAAGTGATATGTTAGCTGAAATCTGTGGGACAAGGAGTTAGTCACTTAAAAAGCGAGGTGAACAGAGTCCTAGAGAAAAGGAATAGTACATGCAAAGGCTCAGAGCCTGGAACAAGTCTCACCTGTTCTGGTAACTAGAGAAGGCTAGCCTGGCTGGAAGGCAGCAAGCAAGGGAGAATGGCATCAGAGGGAGCCCAAGGTTAGTGGGAATCCAGGCTATACTCAGCTCTTTTAAGCAACTGTATTAGTTTGCTAGGGCTATAGGATATATGTTTTGTTCCCCACACACTAAGCAATTAACCCAGTTCTGACACTATTTATCTGGTGGCAGCATCAGATCCTACAGGTTAAGGGCTTGGTCTTAAAAGACTGCCCCATCCCTTCACCCTCCAGATGCCAACGGCCAATTCAAAGTTGTCACCTGTGCTCTGACCAACTTGGCTATAGATTGGAGGTTCCAACAACCCTTTCCTTAGGTTTGATTAACTTAGAGTGGCTCCTAGAACTCAGAGAAACATTTTACTTGCTAGATCACTGGTTTACTATAAAAGAATACAACCCAGGAAGAGCCATATGGAAGAGATGCATAGGGAAGTTATGGGGAAAGGGCACGGAGATTCCATGCTGTCTGGATGCACCACTCTTCCCAAATCTCCACCTGTTCAATCACCTGGAAGCTCTCTGAACCTGGTCCCTTTGAGGTTTTATGTAGGCTTCATTACTTTGGCATGATTGATGGAATCCCTGGCCACTGGCATCATTTTCACTTAATGACCTCTTTAAAGGGCCATCTCCAAATACAGTTACATTCTGAAATATTGGGGTCTTAAAACCAAGACACAGGCCCCAAATGGAATTGCTGGTGCTAAGCCTCCCATCACCAAACTAAGACTTAAGACAGTTTCATTTCTCCCAGAAATGGAAACTTACACCAATTGGGAATCGCCTGATCAGTGCTAGTTAGGTGATCTGTCCGATAGGCGCCCCCCATCCCCTAAAAGAAAGTAATCTTATAACAAACAACTGCCTTTTTGCTTAGTAGAACTTCCTTGTTCCTGTTCCCTTCTGGCTATGAAAGTCTTTGATTTTGTACAACTCCTTAGAGTCCCTTTCTGCCTGCTAGATTGGGTGCTGCCCAATTGGAGTTGACTTTTGCTTAAATAAACCCTTAAAATTTTGAATATACCTCAGTTTATCTTTTCACAGGGGGATAGGGCTTCCACATATGAATTTTCAGGGGCATAATTCAGTCTATAACAGCATAACTTTAAGGATTTCAGATTTGCTCTTAAGAGTGGTGGAAAACCATTGAAGAGTTTGAGGAAGGGGTATGAGGAAGAGTATGTTGAAGGAGATGTAGCAAATGCTTTTAGATATTAATTTTTTGCCAACCAAACCTTGTTTTTTGCTCAAGGCATTGATGTGTTCAGCCAAAAATGCAAATAGACTGGTTCTTTTGGCACAAGAGGTGGTCATGTGACAGTGTTACAAGTGCCTAATGGATACAATTTGGAGGTCTACTGAGTGGAATTCAGTAGTCTCAGGAAAGGCTTGTTTTACTGATGTAAAGGCATGCATGTCCCTTCGGCCTTCACTGTTCCTTCTTTTTCCTACCTGGGTAAAGCTTACAATGCCTGGAGACACAGCAGCCATCTTGCACCCATCAAGATGAAGGTTTTATGCCAGGGATATAGAGCTGGCACATAAAAGGAGCTTGGTTTTCAGATGACACCTTCGTGCAGCTATATAAGCTCTGGTTAGCTTACACCCACACTTTGCTCCCTACTTGTTTAAGCCACTGAAGCAGGGATTCCTGTTACAGCTGAACACATTCCTAACTGATACAGAGGTCTGGACCAGAAGAAGGCATGCCAGTTCGGAGGCATTTGCCAAAGTCCAGACCAGAGATAATAAGGGCCTGGATTAGAATGGCAGTAATGGAGTTGGAGCAGAGTGGACGAATTCCAGAAACAAGGTACATTGCCTGAGCAGCACCCATGTGAACACCAAGAATTTTCCCTTACTTATCCAGGACCATTGAGCCCAAACTTGCTTTATTTGGCCTTTTCTTAAAGTCTTTGTAGCATGTACAGCCTCAATAAACATTTTGGTATACCTACTTTGTGCTAGCTCTTGTAGTTTTGAGGAATTCTTCCCTGGCTACTCAAAGGTACACTGATCATTTCTTCCTGTGAAGTCAGTTGTTTTCACTTTATTCTATAATCCACAGTAATAAATATATTTTGTATCATGGCCAGAACACATGTAACTGAAAAAAAGATATATACACATATAGGTAGATAGATAGATAGATAGATAGATAGATAGATAGATAGATAGAGGCAGATATATAGATATATACACACATATACATACATACAGATATATAGCTGAAAAAGAAGTATTACAAAGCAGTAATCAAAATATGTGCCACTCATTCTATTCTACTCCATTAACTGAAAAGATTCTGGTCACATACACCACCCACTAAATTTGCTTTTATGATCCAGTGAGGAATTAAGAACATCGTTTGAAAATTTGATCTAAATTATTGTTTTGGGGCACCAGGGTGGCTTAGTTGGTTAAGCGTCCGACTTTGGCTCAGGTCATGATCTTACAGTTCATGAGTTCAAGCCCTTCATCAAGCTCTCTGCTGTCAGCTCATAGCCCGCTTCCAATCCTCCATCACCCTCTCTCTCTGTCACTCCCTGCTCTCACTCACTCGCTGTCTCTCTCTTTCAGAAAAATAAACGTTTTAAAAAATAAGTTATTGGGAATGCAAGCCGGTGCAGCCACTCTGGAAAACAGTATGGAGGTTCCTCAAAAAACTAAAAATAGAACTACCCTACGACCCATCAATTGCACTACTAGGCATTTATCCAAGGGATATAGGCATGCTGTTTCGATGGGACACATGCACCCCCGTGTTTATAGGAGTACTATCAACAATAGCCAAAGTATGGAAAGAGGCCAAATGTCCATCGACCGATGAATGGATAAATAAAATGTGGAATACACACACACACACACACACACACACACACACACACACAATGGAGTATTACTCGGCGATCAAAAAGAATGAAATCTTGCCATTTGCAACTATGTGGATGGAACTGGAGGGTATTATGCTAAGTGAAATTAGTCAGTCAGAGAAAGACAAAAATCATATGACTTCACTCATATGAGGACTTTAAGAGACAAAACAGATGAACATAAGGGAAGGGAAACAAAAATAATATAAAAACAGGGAGGGGGACAAAACAGAAGAGACTCATAAATATGGAAAACAAACTGAGGGTTACTGGAGGGGTTGTGGGAGGGGGGATGGGCTAAATGGGTAAGGGGCACTAAGAAATCTAATCCTGAAATCATTGTTGCACCATATGCTAACTGATTTGGATGTAAATTAAACAAAATAAAAAATTAAAAAAAAAAAGTAATTGTTTTGACACTTATTTTTACCACCCAGTGGTATCTCTTGCACTGATATTTGACTTTTCATGACTATGTCTTGTCTTACCATCTGGACCATGATCTTCTCCTTACCTTGTTTTTGTATCTGTCCATAATGTCTAGCACAGTGCTTGGCATATAGTGGATTATATACTCTTTGAGATCAAGAGCCATGTAATATGGAATTTTGGGTCTCCTTGTTACTGTAAACATGATAAACCATTCTTTCCATTTGTCTGTGGTTGGGTAGGTCATAGAAGTTCAGGAAAATAGGAACAGCTGCTTCAGGCTGCCGTCCACTTCTCTTAAGTAATGTCTTTCTTTTTAGGACTCGATATTATTATTATTATTATTATTATTATTATTATTATTATTATTATTTTGGTTTTTAGCCTTTTTAAAATTTTCTTAACTTACAACCAAATTAGTTAGCATATAGTGCAACAATGATTTCAGGAGTAGATTCCTTAATTCCCCTTACCCATTCAGCCCATCCTCCCTCCCACAACCCTTCCAGTAACCCTCTGTTCGTTCTCTATATTTAAGATTCTCTTATGTTTTGTACCCCTCTCTGTTTTTATATTATTTTTGCTTCCATTCCCTTATGTTCATCTATTTTGTATCTTAAAGTCCTCATATGAGTGAACTCATAAGATATTTGTCTTTCTCTGACTAATGTCACTTAACATAATACCCTCTAGTTCCATTCATATCGTTGGAAATGGCAAGATTTCATTCTTTTTGATTGCCGAGTAATACTCCATTGTATATGTATACCACATCTTCTTTATCCATTCATCCATCGATGGACATTTGGGCTCTTTCCATACTTTGGCTATTGTTGATAGTGCTGCTATAAACATTGGGGTGCATGTATCCCTTCGAAACAGTATACCTGTATCCCTTGGATAAATACCTAGTAGTGCAATTATTGGGTCATATGGTAGTTCTATTATTAGTTTTTTGAGGAATCTCCATACTGTTTTCCAGGGTGGCTGCACCAGCTTGCATTCCTGCCAGCAATGCAAAAGAGATCCTCTTTTTCTGCAACCTCGCCAACATCTGTTTTATATGAGTTGTTAATATTAGCCATTCTGACGGGTGTGAGGTGATATCTCATTGGGGTTTTGATTTGTATTTCCCTGATGATGAATGATGTTGAGCATTTTTTCATGTGTTGGTTGGCCATCTGGATGTCTTCTTCTTTTTTTTAATATGAAATTTATTGTCAAATTGGTTTCCATACAACACTCAGTGCTCATGCCAACAGGTGCCCTCCTCAATGCCCATCACCCACTTTCCCCTCCCACCCGCTCCCCCATCAACCCTCAGTTTATTCTCAGTTTTTAAGAGTCTCTTCTGGTTTTCCCCCTTCCCTCTCTGTAACGTTTTATCCCCCTTTCCCCTCCCCCATGGTCTTCTGTTAAGTTTCTCAGGATCCACATAAGAGTGAAAATATATGGTATCTGTCTTTTTCTGCCTGAATTATTTCACTTAGCATAATACCCTCCAGTTCCATCCACATTGCTAGAAGAGGCCAGGTTTCATTCTTTCTCATTGCCAAGTAGTATTCCATTATATATATAAACCACAATTTATTTATCCACTCATCAATTGATGGACACTTAGGCTCTTTCCATAATTTGGCTATTGTTGAAAGCGCTGCTACAAACATTAGGGTATAAGTGACCCTATGCATCAGCACTCCTGTATCCCTTGGGTAAATTCCTAGCAGTGCTATTGCTGGGTCATAGGGTAGATCTATTTTTAATTTTTTGAGGAACCTCCACACTGTTTTCCAGAGCAGCTGTACCAGTTTGCATTCCCACCAACAGTGCAAGAGGGTTCCCGTTTCTCCACATCCTCTCCAGCATCTATAGTCTCCTGATTTGTTCATTTTGGCCACTCTGGCATGAGGTGATATCACAGTGTGGTTTTGATTTGTATTTCTCTGATGAGGAGTGACTTTGAGCATCTTTTCATGTGCCTGTTGGCCATCTGGATGTCTTCTTTAGAGAAGTGTCTATTCATGTTTTCTGCCCATTTCTTCACTGGATTATTTGTTTTTCGGGTGTGGGGTTTGGTGAGCTCTTTATAGATTTTGGATACTAGCCCTTTGTCCGATATGTCATTTGCAAATATCTTTTCCCATTCCATTGGTTGCCTTTTAGTTTTGTTGATTGTTTCCTTTGCAGTGCAGAAGCTTTTTATCTTCATGAGGTCCCAATAGTTCATTTTTGCTTTTAATTCTCTTGCCTTTGGAGATGTGTCAAGTAAGAAATTGCTGTAGCTGAGGTCAGAGAGGTTTTTTTCCTGCTTTCTCCTCTAGGGTTTTGATGGTTTCCTGTCTCACATTAAGGTCCTTCATCCATTTTGAGTTTATTTTTATGAGTGGTATAAGAAAGTGGTCTAGTTTCATTCTTTTGCATGGTGCTGTCCAGTTCTCCCAGCACCATTTGTTAAAGAGACTGTCTTTTTTCGATTGGATATTCTTTCCTGCTTTGTCAAAGATTAGTTGGCCATACATTTATGGGTCCAATTCTGGAGTCTGTATTCCATTGGTCTATGTGTCTGTTTTTGTGCCAATACCATGCTGTCTTAATGATTACAGCTTTGTAGTAGAGGCTAAAGTCTGGGATTGTGATGCCTCCCACTTTGGTCTTCTTCTTCAATATTACTTTAGCTATTCGGGGTCTTTTGTGGTTCCATACAAATTTTAGGATTGCTTGTTCTAGCTTTGAGAAGAATGCTAGTGCAATTTTGATTGGGATTGCATTGAATGTGTAGATTGCTTTGGGTAATATTGACATCTTAACAATATGTATTCTTCCAATCCATGAGCACGGAATGTTTTTCCATTTCTTTATATATCTTCTTCAATTTCCTTCATAAGCTTTCTATAGTTTTCAGCATACATATCTTTTACACCTTTGGTTAGGTTTATTCCTAGGTATTTTATGCTTCTTGGTGCATTGTGAATGGGATCAGTTTCTTTATTTGTCTTTCTGTTGCTTCATTATTAGTGTATAAGAATGCAACTGATTTCTGTACATTGATTTTGTATCCTGCAACTTTGCTGAATTCACGTATCAGTTCTAGCAGACTTTTGGTGGAGTCTATGGGGTTTTCCATATATAGTATCATGTCATCTGCAAAAAGTGAAAGCTTGACTTCATCTTTGCCAATTTTGATGCCTTTGATTTCCTTTTGTTGTCTGATTGCTGATGCTAGAACTTCCAACACTATGTTAAACAACAGCGGTGAGAGTGGACATCCCTGTCATGTCCCTGATCTCAGGGGGAAAGCTCTCAGTTTTTTCCCACTGAGGATGATATTAGCTGTGGGCTTTTCATAAATGGCTTTTATGATTGGATGTCTTCTTTGGAGAAGTGTTTATTCATGTCTTTTGCCCATTTCTTCACTGGATTATTTTTTTGGGGGGTGTTGAATTTGATAAGTTCTTTATAGATTTTGGATACTAACCCTTTATCTGATATGTTGTTTGCAAATATCTTCTCCCATTCCGTCACTTGCCTTTTAGTTTTGCTGATTGTTTCCTTCGCTTTTTATTTTGATGAGGTCCCAGTAGTTCATTTTTTCTTTTGTTTCCCTTGCCTCTGGAGACGTGTTGAGTAAGAAGTTACTGCAGGCAAGATCAAAGAGGTTTTTGCCTGCTTTCTCCTGGAGGATTTTGATGGCTTCCTGTCTTACATTTAAGTCTTTCACGCATTTTGAGTTTATTTATGTGTATGGTGTAAGAAAGTGGTCCAGGTTCATTTTTCTGCATGTCACTGTCCAGTTTTCCCAGCACCACTTGCTGAAGAGACTGTCTTTATTCCATTGGACATTCTTTCTTGCTTTGTCAAAGATTAGTTGGCCATATGTTTGTGGGTCCATTTCTGGGTTCTTTATTCTGTTCCATTGATCTGAGTGTCTGTTTTTGTGCCATTGATATTATTATTATTATTATTATTATTATTATAACAAACCTTAGATTTTTGTTGTCTTCCTATTTAATGCATAGACTAGTTGATTTGGTAAGGTAGTAACACACCCTAAAATGCTAGCAGGATAAAGCTAGGAGAGAAGGCTGTTCCTCTAACTGGGAGATTTCAAGAAAACTAAGAGAAAAGAGCCATGGTAGGGAGATTGGGGGGGACGTTTGTGGGCCAGGTTATCACACCAGTCTTGGAGCAGCCCATCTGTGTTTGAAGCATTGGAGAGGTTGAAGGCTGGGGAGGTCTGGGGAGGTTTCCTGGAACATGTGTACTTGCACAAGCTAGTGAATGGGAGACAGAAAACAACCTTATTTCTTGAGCAAAGTTCACTCTTCCTGTCTTGTTTTCTCTGTATTTGCTGTCTTCATTTATTAACAGGAGACACTACTATCTCCTTGGCTTCTGAGTGCCACCACTCTGTGGGTGGGAAATGGAAATCTCAGACTTGACATTCCTGGCTCACATGAGCAAACCTGGCAGGCAGGCTTCTGTCACTTGGGCTCAAGGGAGGGTCTGGTGGCTCTTGGGAGAGCCACCATTTGTTGCCGGCTAAGAAATTGCTTTTTGAATGAAAAGAAGAAGGCAGCTTTAATTTGGCAATCTGGAATAGGCTCCAAGATACACTGAGAAGTGAAAAAACTAAGTGTAGACAGTGTGTATGTGAGCTACCCTCAGAGGGAGAAGCTAGAAGGATATTTATTTGTAAATGCATATTTGTATATATGTAGAATATCTCTGGAAGAACACACAACAGACTAGAACTGTTACTATGTTTGAGGACGACTGGGTGGCTGGGAGATAGGGATGGGAGAGAGACTTATTTTTCACGTGTATCCTTTCTGCATTTTGAATATTTTACCACGTACATGTTTTACCCTGTTGAAATAAATTATTATTTCCAATCAAAGCAATCTACGCAGCCCCTAAAAGTGATATTTATGAAATATGTATGAGAACACAGCTTAAAATATTATTTTAAATGAGCCATTATAGTATATATAATACAAACAAAAATAACAATAAGCAAAATCCCTGTGTATGTAGAAAAAGACTTTGAAAGTGATACACCATAAGTTTAAAAGGTGGTTTCTGAAAGTAGAGGCATTCTTTTTTTCATTATTTCCAAATTTTCTTTTACTGTATCTTATTTAAGCATGGTGAAAAAATAAACAAATCTTATAACCGAGAAGATAAACTGCTTTTCCTTCCCAGGTTGCAGCAACCAAGCTGTCACTGGGCTGACCTGTCCACATGGTCTTGATTCCACTTGTTGCAAGTGGGTTAGATTGCGACTAGAGAGGAGGGTGAGGTGAGAGGCAGCGTCAAACAAAGGAAAAGACAGGAAGATTTCAGCTGCCTTCCACCTGAGGAATTTTCTTCACCTTCACCATGGATGTTTGTCAAATGTGGGAGAGTCAGGTGTTCCGGGCTAGATACATCTACTCATTAAAGCTCTCGCCATCTGCTAGGCTTTCACCCCTTGGATCACTGGTTCTTCTGAGTTCCTTGTGATTTTAAATGTTTATTTATTTTTGAGAGATAAAGTATGAGTGGAGGGGGGGTGCCGCGAGAGAGGGGGGGACAGAGTGTCTGAAGCAGGCTCCAGGCTGCATGCTGACAGCAGCAGACCCAATGTGGGGGCTCAAACTCATGAACTGTGAGATCATGCCCTGAACCAAAATAGGATGCTCAACTGACTGAGCCAGCCAGGTGGCCCTCACAGTCTCATATTATTAACTGCCTCCAAGATATCTTCTCCTGGAGAACATCTAGCGCATTCAGTGGGTATGAAGGGCATGTGTGGCTCCCTCTGACAAACCTGCTGCCTGCCATATAATCTCTTTGTCTGTTAATAGCACTCTCATCCCCCCAGGGGTCTCCTGGCTCACCAGCCATTAAGTCCCCCAGCCTTTAGTCCAAGCCATCATTTAATTATTAATTTTTAAGTAAGCTGTATGCCCAGAATGGGGCTTGAGCTCACAACCCCTAGATCAAGAGTTGCATGTTCTATCCACTGAGACAGCCAGGCATCCCACCTAACCTGTCATTTTATTTTTATTTCTTTATTTAAATTGTAGTTAGCTAAAATACAGTGCAAGATTGGTTTTAGGAGGAGAATTCAGTGATTTATCACTTACATACAATACCCAGTGCTCATCACAAGTGCCCTCCTTAATACCCATCACCCATCTAGCTCATCCCTTACCCACCGACCTCCATCAACTCTCAGCTTGTTCTCCACGGTTAAGAGTCTCTTGTCACTTGTTTCCCTCTCTCCTCTCCATCGTCCCTTCCCGTATGTTCATCTGTTTTGTTTCTTAAATTCCACATGAGTGAAATCATACGATATTTGTCTTTCTGTGTTTGACTTACCTTGCTTAGCATAATACACTCTAGCTCCATCCACGTCATTGCAAATAGCAAGATTTCATTCTTTTCGATGGCTGAGTAACATTCCATCGTATATATGTACCACATCTTCTTTATCCATTCATCAGTTGATGGACATTTGGGTTCTCTCCATAGTTTGGCTATGGTCAATAGTGCTATGATAAACATTGGTATGCATGTACCTCTTCAAATCTGTAGTTTTGCATTCTTTGAGGAATCACCTAATAGTGCAATGGCTGGATTGTCAGGTAGTTCTATTTTTAGTTTTTTGAGAAACCTCCACACTGTTCTCCAGAGTGGCTACACCAGTTTGCATTCCCACCAACAGTGGAAGGGTGTTTCCCTGTCTCCACATCCTTGCCAACACCTGTTGTTTTGGGGTTGTTCATTTTAGCCATTCTGACAGGTGTGGGATGGCATCTCATTGCGGTTTTGATTTCTCTTTCCCTGATGATGAGTGATGTTGAGCATTTTTTCATGTGTCTGTTAGCCGTCTGGATATCTTCTGTGAAAAACTGTCTATTCATGTCTTCTGCTCATTTCTTCACTGGGTTATTTGTTTTTTTGGTGTTGAGTTTGGTAAGTTCTTTATAGACTTTGGATACTAGCCCTTTATCGGATATGTCATTTGCAAGTATCTTCTACCACTCCGTTGGCTGCCTTTTAGTTTTGTTGATTGTTTGCTTCACTGTGCAGAAGATTTTTTTCTTGATGAGGTCCCAGTAGTTTCTATTTGCTTTTGTTTCCCTTGCCTCTGGAGATGTGTCTAGTAAGAAGTCGCTGCAGCCAAGCTCAGAGAAGTTGCTGCCCGTGTTCTCTTCTAGGATTTTGATGGTTTCCTGTCTCACATTTAGCTCTTTCATACATTTTGATTTTATTTTTGTGTATGGTGTAAGACAGTGGCTCAGTTTCATTCTCCTGCATGTTGCTGCCCAGTTTTCCATTTGTTGAAGAGGTTTTTTTTTTTCCATTGGATATTCCTTCCTGCTTTGTTGAATGTTAGTTGCCCATGTAGTTGTGGGTCCATTTCTGGGTTTTCTATTCTACTCCACTGACCTATGTGTCTGTTTGTGTGCCAGTACCATTCTGTCTTGATGATTACAGCTTTGCAATATGGCTTGAAATCTGGAATCGTGATGCCTCCAGTTTTGTTTTACTTTTTCAGGATTGCTTTAGCTATTCGGGGTCTTTTGTGGTTCCATACAAATTTTAGGATTGTTTATTCTAGCTTTGAGAGAAATGCTGGTGGCATTTTGATAGGGATTGCATTAAATGTGTAGATTGCTTTGGGTAGTATAGACATTTTACAATGTTTGTTCTTCTGATCCATGAGCATGGGATGCTTTTCCATTTATTTGTGACCTCTTCAATTTCTTTCATAAGTGTTCTGTGGTTTTCAGAATACAGATCTCTTACCTCTTTAGTTAGGTTTATTTTTAGGTATCTCATTGCTTTTGGTCAATCTATCATTTTAAAATGAAATTCTCACCAAGCAGCTTTCCTACTTAAATACTCTCGGCAGAACTCCATTCACATAAAATCCACATTTCTTGTGTAGTAGAATGGGTTCTTCACAGGATGTTCCTAGCTTGCGTCTCTGGCCACATCCCCTACCATTGCCTTCAGCTTCTTCTTCTTCTTTTTTTTTTTTAATGTTTATTTATTTTTAGACAGAGTGCAAGTCAGGGAGCGGCAGAGGGAGAGGGAGACACAGAATCCGAAATAGGTTCCAGGCTCCCAGCTGTCAGCACAGAGCCCGATGTGGGGCTCAAACCCATGAACCGTGAGATCATGACTTGAGCCGAAGTTGGAAGCTTAACCGCCTGAGCCACCCAGGCGCCCCTGCCTTCAGCTTCTTAATGTTCCTTGAACAAAATACATTCTCCATAACTCTGTACTTTAGTATATGCTGTTTCTAATTTAGCTAATCTCCTACTCATCCTCACAGAATTGCCTGAATTATCACCTTCTCCCTGAAGCCTTCCCAACTTCCCTAAGCGGTATCGGCAACTCCCTTTTTGTGTGTGTTGTCTAGGCCTTAATCCCTAATCCTTGCCACTACACAAGACCAAGGATTGTTATATCCCCTGAGTCTTCCTTGCACAATGCCTAGCACACGGTAGGTGCTCAAAACCTTGAATGAATTAATCAAAGGTTTGCATTTCTTCCGTGTTTCTATGATGTTATTCTGGCCCTCAAATATTGTCAAATGTTGTCCTATCACTGGGTTACACAGAGCTGTGGCCTAGAGGAGCTATTCATAAAGAAAACTTTCCTTCACCAATTTCCCTGGCTCTTCCCCTTTAGCCCTTTCCCCCTTATCTCTCAATCAGCAGACTCAGTGTGGGTGGTGGTATGCATAATAAAACACCTATGCCTTTGATTTGATTCTGTTCTTAATTTTCATCCTTCTCAACTCTGTTCTTTGTCAAGTTTTAATAAATAAGTGTGAATTCCCCTTGGCATCGGACTGCAAGTGGAGCAAGAGGACTATATTACGGTGAAGAGTCATCTGAGCAAACAGAGGAAAGGGGTGCATGAAAATTGAAAATTGCACTGGAAGGGAGATGCCTATCAGGCTTTTGGAAGAGAGCTGCCCACCCCCATCCTCTGGCTTTGATCTCCAGGGCTCCACTAGAACAAGGTATTAGCTTTAACCAGCTCTTTGTTTCTGTGTCAGGAATGGATGCCAAGGGGTCCTACTTAGAAGCAATAAAGAGTAACAACAACAAATTGCTGTCAGAGTCAGACATATAATAACCTTGGGAGATGGGCCCTTATCTAGCAGAAATACAAGCAGAAGAAACCTTAGCTGTGATCTAGAAACAGGGGAGGAGGTAATTTCCAAGCTTCCCCTGAGCCACAGCTCCTGCTGACCAGGAGACCCAGGACTTTTTTTTTTTTTTTTAATTAATTTATTTTTGAGAGAGAGAGAAAGAGAGGGCGCAAGCGTGAGCAATGGAGATGCATAGAGAGGGAGAGAGAGAATCCCAAGCAGGCTTTGCACCATCAACACAGAGCCTGATGGGGTGCTCGAACCCATGAACCCTGAGATCATGACCTGAACTGAAATCAAGAGTCACTGAGCTACCCAGGCACCCCTGGCACAGAACTTCTTAAAGGCAGCCACTATCACCACTCCTCCAGAGGGAGACCACCACGTAGGTAGAGTGGGGACAGTGGGGGTGGGAGCCACCATCTCAGAAGAGAACAACACCAATGTACCAAAGGGCACTGTCTCTCATCACTCCCTGTGTCCTCGATCTCTACCTGCTGACAACACGGTCACTAGCATGCACTCTTTGAGTCTCCTTCTAATTGTGTTTCATCATCTGTGACTGACTCAAGTACAAGGTTGTATAGACTGGGACTATGATGCAGAGATGTGGTCCGGTTTAACATATATTCTATATCTATGCATATGTATGGGGTGGGAGAGAAAAATGAGAGCAATATTAATTTTTCTTAGCCCAAGACAACCCTTTAGCAGACAAACCACACCAATGTCTGAAGAACATATCTTTTCTAGCCCAGGAAGCTACTTGAGCTTCCTCTTTCATTCCTGAACATCTGCCAACTTCATCCCTTCTAACCACTTCCATTTCCTCGTCACAAACTTCCTCATCCCTTTGCAGTGCGGCCCCCTCCTCCACTTCTTTCCCGAGGTGACACCAAGACTCCTGAATCTTCTCAGACCATATCCTGTTTTTCTCTGGGAGAAGAGTAGTGCTATTCACAGAACAAGATCAGGGGAAAGTGGTATCTCATTTATTGGCTGTGAAACCTTGGTCACCTTTGCCCCTTTTGTTCACATCCTGTCCCCCTCCCCTGCCCATCACCTAAGGAGTTGCCAAGGTCATCGAGTTCACCTCTGCAGGATCTCTCTAGCACCTACCAATCCTCTTCATCCTCACTGCCATGACAGAGTGCAAGAGTGGGAGTGGGGATGCTGATATCTGTCAATTCCAACTTTCACACCATGACCTTCTTCCCATCTGTATCAATGTCCTAGAGTTGCTATAGCAAATAGCACAGACTGAGTGCCTTAAAACAACAGAAATTTATTGTCTCATAGTTCGGACGGCTAGAAGTCCAAAATCAAGGTGTGGGCAGGGTAGTTTCCTTCTAGAGTGTCTTCAGGAGGGTCTGTTTCATGTTGTTCTCCTAGCTTCTGGGAGTTGCCAGCAATCCTGGGCATTCCTTGGTTTGTGGATGCAACACTCCAGTCTCCGCCTCTGTTTTTCTAGGGCAT
Organism: Herpailurus yagouaroundi; assembly: GCF_014898765.1. Taxonomy (NCBI): domain Eukaryota; kingdom Metazoa; phylum Chordata; class Mammalia; order Carnivora; family Felidae; genus Herpailurus; species Herpailurus yagouaroundi. The sequence goes on from NW_024412394.1 coordinate 68,889,694, forward strand.
TCTCCTCTGTGTGTGTGTATAGCTCTGTGTTTCTGTTTTCTCATAAAGACAACAGTTACTGGACTTAGGACCCACCTTCATGTTAACTAATTACATCTGCAAAGATTGTATTTCCAAATAAGGTCACGTTCTGAGGTTCTAGTGGACATGGACTTTTGGAAGACGCTGTTCAACCCCGGACACAGTTTTTCCAACTCTCAGAATCTCCCTACACCGACCTCTCTCTTTCTCCTCCTAGGGTCCTCCAGTTTCATGGTCTCCCTACTTTGTCCCAGTGTGTCTGTCTTCTGTTGACGTCTGATTTTCTATCCAGATTGGACCACACAGTTAATGACTTGCCCCTTCTTCCAACTTTCTGTTGCTCCCTCTGTAGGCTGCCTACTTGGGGACACACAGGCTTTTCTCATTTGTTAAAGGAAACTGCGCACCTGTGAGGACTATGGTCGCAGGGAAAAAAAATCTGTCTCCAGCTGCAGCTGGGCCTTCCAGGCCAATTAGCAGTCTTCAGTGACTCTTGCCTCACCTCTCTCCCCAAGCCCCACCTGACCGACCCTGCTTTAGTCTCAGGAATTAACTCTACTTCACTGAGAAAATTGAGCCACGAAGCTTCCAGGACCTAAACAGCCTGTCCCTTCTCTGTTTTACCAACATTTACAACTAATCTCCTCTCCTCTCCTCTCCTCATGTCACAAGGTAAGCTGCCCTCTCTGCTCAGGCCAGTCCAAGCCCCTCACAGCCCTCTGGGAGCTTGCTCCTTCAGCCATCCTGGCTCCCTCCCTCAGCCTACACCCATGCTCAGGCCATGTGGGTCTAAGAACACACTCCCTCGGGGCACCTGGTGGCTCAACTGGTCGGGTGTCCTGACTCTTGATTTTGGCTCAGGTCCTGATCTCACAGTTTGTGAGATCCAGCCCATGTCGGGCTCTGCGCTAACAGCGGCTGAGGCTACTTTGGGATTCTCTCTCCCTCTCTCTGCCCCTCTCTCCCTTGAGCTCTCTCTCTCTCTCTCTTTCTCTCTCTCTCACAAAATAAACATTAAAAAAAAAAAAAAGAACACACACCTTTCCTCCCTCTGATCTTCTTTCTTCCTAGTTCATGACTTCTCTCTCTTCTCTGTATACCTTCCCCCATGCCCCGGGGCTTCTCTCTCTCTCTCTCCTTCTCTCTCTCTCATTAGCTAAGGTGCTTGAATAATTGTGTCTGTGATCTACATACACTCTCCCTTTCCATTCCCACAGATGCCATTTGTTTCACGGAGCATCCCAGGCCCCTCAGTGGGATGTGGTCCCTCTTCCCTTCCTCCTTCCTCTAAGCCCCAACGTTCTGTTTGTGCCTGTCCTGTTTGGTGTCATCCTGTCTTCCAGATTCAGAGCAGGGTGAATGTTACAGGCATCATGTAACTCTATATGGTACATGTAAAGGCTATGAAGGCAGCTGGTTCTGGGCCACATTGTGTTTGTTTTCCTCCTTGTGGCTGGATGAATGGAGTGGGCCTCATGGGCTGAGGGAGACAGAAACTTAACAGAACATGTAAATAGTTTCCGTTTCCCAAGGTCTCTTCCCTGTGGCTGCTGCTGCTGCTGCTGCCTTCCATGAACAGTGGTGACTTGGGCAAGGAAAGAGGGAAGGGGACTGAGAAGGCAGCCCTCCCATTGGTGCCAATACCCTGCTTATCTCTCTTCTGACCTGAGTTTACATGTGCACAAGGTGGCCTAGGAGGCATGCATTTCCCATCATGTGTGGCTTTGTGGGCCCAGTCCTTGCCAGCCCATCACACGGTACAGCCACGGGACAACATCTCCTCTCCACATCCAGGTCTCTGCTATATTATCCAAGGCAATATTAGTCACCGATTATTAAACACGCACATGTGAGGCTCTGAGGTAGGTGTTTCCTATACCATTTTACCACTTCCTCTAGTCCTTACAGCAATCCAGTGAGGTAGGGACTATTGTTTCCCATTTTCCAGGTGAGAAATAAGGACGTAAAGAGGTTAAGTAACTTGCATAGAGTCCTGCTATTAGTGGCAGACCACTCCCCAAGCCCTGGCCTGGATGATGCCAGAGTCCATGCTTGTGGCAATTCCACCAGCCTGTCTTCTTTTCTCCAAAGGCCAGCCTTGATCTCAATTTTCACCTGATCTCAGGCCTAATGTTTTGGTGGTGCATTTACAAGGTGTGAGCTGCCTGAGGGACACAATTCTCCCTCTTCCCCTGTGGCTTGTCCAGGAGCCCTGTTCTGTTACCCATCATGGAAATGCATGAGGGGTGTAGGTGGACAGGGGAGCAATGAAAAGGAGGGCAACAGAGCTGGGCTCTTACTAGATCCTCTCCTTCTTAGGACAGGATCTGGCCTATGTTTTCCCCCTTGCCCATCTTTAGTGCCCATAACTATGTGCTGAGTGAGGAAATAAACATTTGCTCCTGATCAAAATCTACAAGCAGATGTGTTTGCCCTGGTGGTGAAAGTTATTGCAGAAGCAGATCCTCATCTGGACTCTCTTCCCCTGCCTTATTGGAATATCATGCCAACAAGGCATAGCCCAGTAGGTACTCCAGGATGGGGAAGTCTTAGAAAGCTGTTGTCGGGGCGCCTGGGTGGCGCAGTCGGTTAAGCGTCCGACTTCAGCCAGGTCACGATCTCGCGGTC